>NC_141920.1:16530000-17155000 GCF_057802395.1 Ceratotherium simum simum
TCCCAACTGAGGAAACTTCCAGATTCCCCTCTGACACTTTTCTGCAGATGCTGCTGTGGAGATGTTGGTGGACGCCCAGGAGCTGCTGAGGGGCCGCGAATCCTTCTTTGACTCCACTATCTCATCTGCCCAGACGGGACCACTGCCTGGAACCCTGGCAGCTTTGTCAGAAACACAGCGTGTGCCCCATCCCCCACTGGGGACCAGCTGGTTCCCCCAGCTCAGACTGGGAAAGTCTCCTGGAGAATTGAGTTTGCAACTACCACCACTCAACCACCACCCCCACCAGCAACAGCATATTGAAAGGAACAGAGAGAAATCACTAAATTGGGAGTTGGTAGAGAAAGAAGAAAAGAGTGTCCCCTCAGCCTTCAAAGGCTGCTCAGAGCTGTCGGCACAGAAAGGCTCTGCTAGGAATGTTCTCGAACCCACAGGGGCCATGGGCACGAAAGCTCTGAGTCGTCCTCAGGAAGGGATTACACGGTGGTTACCGCAGATGTGCCTTAGACAATACTAAGAGCAAACCCTTACAGACGTCTACTAGCCTTACCTGTCCTCCTGAGAGCCAAGACATTCTGAACAAAATAATTTAAGTTTAGCACCAAAACTCATTTGTGGCAAAAACCTAACTTGAACAGATATGTGAATATTCACACATTATTCTCTGAAGAAATATTAATGTGTTTAATTATGGGATGCTACCCAGACCCCACTCATGAGTTATATAATATATGACGTGTGCTTTCCAAAACTCTCAAAATCCCAAAACTCTTGCGGGCCCTGAGACATAGGGTTTTAGATAAAGGACTGTAACCTGTATGCATTCTAAGTGCTTTACATCTACTAATTCACTTAATCCTTGCAATAACCCTATGGGGGAGAAATTATTATTATTATTCCCATTTTATAGATGAGGAAACCAAGGCACAGAGCGGTGAAGTGACTTGCTTCATAGCTGGTGAGTGTTGGAGCTGGGGTTTGGACCCAGGCACCCTGGTCCCAGAGCCCACTCTCTGACCAACTCCACCGTCTGCCTTACTAGGTGAGGTGGGGTGGGGTGGGGTGGTAGACCGCAGGAAATAACCATTTTAAGCTGCATGTGCAACAAGGACACACCCAGGAGGATATGTGAGGAGCGAACCTGCTGTTACAGGTGTTCTCATGGGGTGACCAACCATCCCGGTTTGCCCCGGAACTGTCCTGGTTTTACCACTGAAAGTCCAGCATCCCAGGAAACTCCTCAGTCCCACCAAACCGGGATGGTTGGTCCCCCTAGTTCTTGGGGACTCTGTGCCTCTTCTCTTATGAGCATCGTGAGCATCACAACCCACTGAGGGGGATTCTAGGGTCTGAAGATACATGTTGTTCATGTAACATGGCTTCTCAACCCAGATCAGGATCTCCTGCAGGCACCTAACCAAGACACGGGGAGGAAACCCTGGAGGAAGTGCAGGCTGTGTTAGAGGCAGTGTGTCTGTGTCCAACCCGGCACCTTCCTGAGGGGTTTGCAAGAACAAGGGCAACTCTGTCAGGCTGTTCTCTTGAGCACTGACTTTGGCCTCCACTGTGAACCGAGTGGGAGCATGCCTCTGGGGAAAGATCTGCTCTGATAGTCCAATTTAGAAAGGACTGGCTATCATCCCCAGCTTTGAATTTTAACTTGTTAAAACCCACACCTGACTTCTCAGGAAGGAGCCACACCAGGGACTCACAGGCACCTGCCAGAGGCCTGCCCAGTCCTGTCTGAGTGCCAAAAAGAGGGAGGCAAGGCCCCTGGGGCCGTGGAGACGGGAGAGAAACATGCCTGGGCTCAGAGAGGGAGAAAGAGAGTCCTGTGTGCTGAGGGTCCTGGGGCTCCTGGGGCTGGATGAGGAAGGAAGGGGCGGGATGTGAATGCCATATCACTCTCTATCAGAACAGAGGCTGGAGGCTGCCCATTAAACATGGCAGACTAAACACATTTATTTACCTCCACTGTTTTCTGAAATTCCAATAAAAGGACATAAAGGGAATATAAAAAAACGCACATCTATCCACTGGACAAAGAGACTACGTGAGCAGATAACAGCAGATAAGAGGAGTCAACCAAATTCTGGAGGCTGGGAAACAGATGGTGAGTGGGGACTGACTTAAGAAACTCGAGAAGCTGAAACCTGACCGTTCGTGGGAAGCCATCAGGACACAAGACAATTTATAGATCCTCAGAAAGACTCAGGGATTGGATGGACAAGGAATCTCCAAAGACTGAGGTGCAGAGCAGAACTAAAAACAGAAGGGCTGTCCGTCTAGGGGACAATTGGACCTCTGGGTCTCCTCCTCCAGCTGGCACAGGCAGGACATGACCCCTCCCTGCCACAGCATGAGGCTCACTGGTGGGAGAGGCTGGAAGATGACAATCTGAGATAATGTTCACACAGGGCTCAGCACCAGGCCTGGGATGTAGCGGGTCCTTGGTAAGCTGTTATCATTATTATATTCAGCTGGCATCTTTCTGTCTCATTCTCTTATTTTCTTCTCTTGGTCAGAAAGAGGCTCGAATACATACGAGGCAGGAGCGATGAAGTGGACGGCAGATTCTGGCTGCCTGGTAACACCTACCCACACACACTCCTCTCTCACCAGGTTATTTAATGCGGCTGAAATGGCTAGTTGCCTTCCAATCTATTATCTTCCTCTCCTTTAGTAACAGAACCTCCCTTTTTAACTAGCTACCTTGCTTCCCAGCTACAAGACATTTCCCAGTCTCTTTTGCAATTACATGTGGCCATGTGACTATATAAGTGGAGGTGTGAGGAAATCAGGAAGTATCTTTAAAAGCAGAAGGCATTCTGCTCTCTGGACTGCTGATGTGATGGCCAGTGCTCTAGCAGCTAGACTGGGCAATGAGGATAAAGGTCATAGGCTACAGATGACAGAACAGAGACTTGGAAGGAGCCATCTTCATGGAGTTGCCATACAAGCCCTGCATTGCCCACCTTTGGACTTCTTTTACATGACAGAGAAATAAGCTTCTCTCTTGTTTTTGGCTACCATTATTTTAGGGTTTTCTGTTGTGTGCAACTGATCCTAATCCTGTCTGATAAATTCAAGTTGGGGACAACCCCCCCTTGTCCTCTTTCCTATTCAGAGATCCTAAAAGATCAGAATCAGCAGAGACTTTAGCTGTTATGGAGTCCACAGGGCCAGGGGCAAAATCTGACCCACAGATGTTTTCTTTAGCTCATACAAAGTTTTAAAAATTAGGAGATATTCGAACATGTTTTAAACATTAAAATTGAGGTTTCTGGCTGTTCTTGAATAATTGACAACACTGGATTCATGTTTCAGCATGGCAGCATTTAAATAGGGCATCTGCTCCTTCATTGCACTGACCCACTTCTATTATTCTCCTCTGAGGCTAGGCACATCTGTGTTATCCCATGAGCTAGGTATGTAGATGTATATATGTGTATATATATATATATATATATATATGTTATCCTATGAGCTAGGTATGTGTATATATATGTTATCCTGTGAGCTAAGTATGTGTATATATATATGTTATCCTGTGAGCTAGGTATGCATATGGGTTATTCTATGAGCTTCATATTATGGTTATGCCCACTCAACAGATGGGGAATTCAAGGCTCAGAGAAGACTTGCCCAGAGTCACAGAAATGCATGTGGTAGAGCTCAAAGTCCAGACTCTCTGCATTCCATGCTTGCTCTGTCAGCATTTGAGTTTCAACCCTTGACTTTTAAACCCCTTGCTGCAAGTTTCACAGAGGAAGACAGTCGAGCCAAGGAGGAAGAAATACTTCATGACCCTTGTCATATGGTATCAAGTTGATGGCCTGTCTCCCCCGCTGCACTGCGAGCAAACCAACTAGAGAGTGAAGGGTTTTCTCCGTGTCCTCAGGGCCTAGTGCAGAGCCAGCCCTGGGAATTGGGTGTTGAATGAGTGAAGTGACCTGCCCTCAGTCACACAGAGCCAGATGCAGAGCCAGATGCAAACCAGGGCTCTTGCCTGCCTGCCCAGGGCTCTTCCCCCAGACCTGGCTGCTGTCTAGCCTAACCTGCCTTCTCCTGGAGACCGACGGAGGTCAACAGCACAGGCTCTGAGGTCTAGCACATTCACATCCAAATCCAGCTTCACCTCTCACCAGCAGTGACCACTTTGAGCCTTGGCTTCTCCACCAGCGAAAAGGACTATCATGGTACCTAGGTCACAGGACGGGAGGACTAGATGACATCATGCATGTGAATCCCTTCTCTCAGTGACCAGTACATATTTGGTGCTCAGTAAATAGCAGCTATTACTGTGACACATATTTTGTGCAAGTGGGTGGAGTGAGGAGGGATTAATTTGCCTCTGTCTTCAAATCCTTTCCCTGAGACACCCACTCACCCTCCCTTAACCCAAGACAGCCTGAGCCCTGCACAGGGCTGGACAAGGTTGTGCTC
Source organism: Ceratotherium simum simum (assembly GCF_057802395.1). Lineage (NCBI taxonomy): Eukaryota > Metazoa > Chordata > Mammalia > Perissodactyla > Rhinocerotidae > Ceratotherium > Ceratotherium simum. The sequence continues at coordinate 16,534,447 of NC_141920.1, forward strand.
AGGTGAGGCCTTCCCATATATCTCCAGAGCTTCAGAACAATGACCTGAATTGCCCACTTACATGTCATCATTCCACCAACACGTAAGAAGCTGCTACTCTCTGCTAGGCCCTGGGTCAGGGCTGGAGATCCAGGAGAACTTGAACCTGTCCTGTCTTTGAAGACCATCCACCTGGCTGGTAAGATGAGGCCAGGTCACATGACTTTCCGATACACGGAAGCTGATGACAAGTCTTGTGGGAAGGGGAGCAAAGGGGCTTCCTCGAGGGGGATGCACTCCTACTCCAGCAGAGACTGCCAGAAGCTCACCCACATCCCTCCTCTCCTCTCCTTCCCAGGCAGCTGCTGGACTACATTTCCCGGTCTCCCCCACAAATTCGTGTGGCCACAAGACCCAGCTGTGGTGACTGAATGTGGGCTCAAGTGATGTGTACCCCTTCTGAGCCTGGCGCCTCAAAACCCCAAACACTCCTTAATCCTCTCTTCCCCCTTTGAATGGCTAGAATAAAGATGAACCCCAGGGCTACCTTGAGACCCACATGTTGTAGATTTAGCCTGAGTCCTGGAAGGAGTGGGGAGTTGCCATCCACCCAGAATTGTTACATGAGCAAGAACTCGATTTCTAGCTTATTTGCCAGGTATTTGTAACATTCTATGTGTTACAGTAGCTAGGGTTAGCTAACCAGTACATCTGCCTTGAAGGCCCAATTATGTAACTTCTCCCCTTCACAACTCGCACAGTTACATTTGGTGCTGTCGTACTATGTTACCAATATTATCGTTACAACTTAATTCTTTGTTTAACTGGAGATAATACTTCTGACTAGTATTGTTTCACATTGGGATATTCTTATTCATTTATTTTTTTTGTTGGCTGGAATTAGATCTTGAGCTAGACTTTTCTGGAAGGATATGTGAGAGTTAGAACTCCTGCGTGTTTGAGAAGTTCTCTCTCTCGTCTTCACACGTGAATGACGTGCTGTGTAGATAACGCATTTTGGGGAAGGTATCTCTCCATCCCTCCTCCAACTCTGTAGACACTGGCTCACTGTGTATTGACAGGGAGAAGTTCAAGACTAGCCTGTATCACCTAGGGTCCTGGCAGGAACCAGGTGACACATTCAAACTGAGCAATTGAGCAGAGTTTAATAAAGGAATTATTTACACTCAGTTATAAGATGAATAAGGAATGAGGATCTATGTATAACATGGTGACTATAGTCGATGACACTGTTATATAACTGAAATATGCTAAGAGGGTATAACTTAAACATTCTCACCAAAAAAAAAAAAAAAGAGGTAAATATGTGAAGTGATGGGTATGTTAATTAACTCGATGGGGAGAATCCTTTCACAATGAATACATATATCAAATAATCACATTGTACATTTTAAATATCTTACAATTTTGTCAATTATACCTCAATAAGGCTGAAAAAATAAAAAACAAAAAACTATTTTCAAAGGTGTGGGTGGGGGTAGCTGTCAGCGCCACGCCCATGTGCCCTCAGCATCATCTCTACATGGCAACATCTACTTACTGCTAATAGCTGAGTCAGTCTCTCTCGCTCTTTCTGCTGCAGGTGGTTGCTAGCCAGGGGAGCAAGCTTAGCCAGTGTGTTGTGTAAACTAAGAATGCCAGGAAGTGAACGTCCTGGCAGCAGCCCTCAATGTCAGAGGGCAGGTGGAGGATAAACGCCCAGCGTCCCAGCTCCTCAGTTGGGTTAGCTCTTAGACAGAGTCTACATCACCGCTCACAGCTCCCCTCAGGGACTGGGCTCCAGGTGCCTGGTCTGGTAACCCGCCCATATTTGCTCCGCTCACTTCCTGTCTAACTTCCGCACTCCCCTCCCAGTGTTTCCTGGGATCTCTTCCCACAAAAACTACTTGCATTCAAATCTTTATCTCAGGCTCTGCTTCTGGGGGAACTCTAACCCAGAGCAGAGTTTAGGGAAAGCATTAAAAGGTGGTGCAGTGGCCCGAGGCTAGTCACAAAAGGAATCACTGCCTTTCAAGAAACGGGCAGGAGGGAAGGGTACGGTATGGAGAGGACCTGCCAAGAGCTGTGGCCCGAGAGGCACCGTTGACCCAGTGATTGTGCAAGGAGAGAGGGAATAAACTTCCTGACTTCTCCCTCCTCCCACCTTCTGATCTCCTGCTGGTGCCCACTATCGGCCAAACCCAACCAGAAGCCAGAGGGCAAGAGAGCCCATTGGTGTTTCTGCAGTGGTCAGCCTGCTTGACACAGAGCAGCGTGGAGAAGGGCAGAGAGTGTCTGGAGGGGCAAACAGGAGATTTGCAGCACACAGCCTGATTATTTTCCTTTGGGTTTGACCTGCTTGGAAAGCAGAAGTCCAGGATCTGGGAAGAGGCTTTTCCAGGTGTCAGGATGGAGTAAACTAAGGTGCAGGGACTGGAGGGGCTGGGGTGGGTAGGAGCTAGCATTCCTGTTATTCGCTGCTGCATAACAATCTACCCCAAGACTCAGTGGCTTCAAATAACCACCATTGTCTTATCTGTCACAATGTTGTAGGTCAGGAATTCGGGCTGGGCTCAGCGGGGTAATTCTTCTGTTCCATAAGGCATGACTGAAGTCACACGTTCAGCTGTCAGCTGTTCTGGTCTGGAGGGTCCACCATGGCATCACTAATGTGTTTGGTTTCTTGGTAGGGATGGCAGAAAGGCTGCTCCCAGCTGGACTGTCAACTGGAGTGACTACATGGATTCTCTAGTGTGATGGTCTCCAGGTAGTTGGACTTCCCACATGGCGACTCAGGGTTCCCAGAGAGAATGTTTGAGAGGCCTCGATGGAAGCTGCAAGGCTTCTTATGACCTAAGCTCCAAGTCCAGGAATGTCACTTCCACCACGTTCTATCAATCAAATAAGTCACTCAGTCCAGCCCAGGTACAAAAGGAGGAAAATTAAACTTCATCTCACAATGGGAGGAATAGCAAAGAACTTGTGTCACCTTTAATCAACCAGCAAGTCTCCAGGTTGACTAGTGTTTGGGGAATGTGCTGGGAATTGGTGAGACTGACGCTGGAGAGGGACTTGAATGTCACAATGCGGGGTGGGGAGACAGTCATGAGGTGGGGAGTGAAGGTTCTGGAGTCAGATTCAAATTGGAATCCCAGCTCTGCTACTTACAGCACATGCACCAAACAGGCTATTTCTGTCTCTGAGCCTCAGTGTTCTCATCTGTAAAATAGGAGATCAGTTCCTATTTCACGGTATTGCTGTAAAGATTAAATGAGATGGTGCTTATAAAGCCCTTCTTAGAGTACCTGGCTCCAAGTATATCTCAATAAATGGAGCCATTCTTATTTATCCTGAGTAACACAGAGAGCCAGGCAAGGGTCTTACAAAAAACCTCTCTGGCTTCCACATGTATTGGAAGAATTGTTTTTGACCTGCTCTCTCCCTCACACACAAATACAACCCAAACAAAGTCCAGCTGATTTTATCTCTTAAATGTACCTTGAATCCAGTGTTCCCCATCTCCCCCACTGTCACCACCATCTCCACCCCGACCACTGTGGTTGCCTCCTTCCTGCTTCCTCTGACCCTCTGTAATGCCTTCCCCTCACAGCAGCGAGCCCAGGCTTAACCTGCAACGTGCACACAAGCCACTGGGGATCTTGTTAACACACAGATTCTAGTTCAGTAGGTCTAGGGTGGGGTCTGAGAGTCCGCGGTTCTAATCGGCTCCTAGATGATACAATGCTGATGATTCCCGGGCCACACTTTCAGTAGCTCGAGAATATTTTTCCAAACAAAAGTTTGATCCTGTCATGCCTCTCTTTTCCCCTTATTGATTTGTTAATTTATTTGTAATATAATGACATGAAATAAAACCACCGTCCCACTCAAGTACTGGAACATGACCAATAACCTGAATGTACCTGTATGCTCCTCCTCCCTCCCTCCTCCCCATCCCTCTCCGTTCACCTGAGATAACCATTCTTACCAAATTTGTGTTTATCTTTCCCTTGCTTTAAAATTTTTTCTACTGATGCGTGTGTCTAAACATGCATATTTTTGGTTTTGCTTTTATTATACATTCTCAAAGTTGCATCATAATGTATAGTTTTCTGCAACTTATTTTTTCACTCAACGTTGTTTCTGAGATAGAGCTATGTTGTCGTCTGCAGCTGAAGTTCATTCAATTTCACTGCTGTATAATATTCCATGGTGTGAATATGCCACAGTTTATTTGCCCACTCGCCTGTAGATGGCATCTGGGGTGTTTCCAGTGTTTTTATTATTACAACAGCGCTGATGTGAACATTTTTGTACACGTTCTCTGGCTGCGTGGGCAGTTTCTCAAGGAGGGGATTTGTTGTCCCCCCTCCCCTGCTTTCATTCCCCAGCTCCCTGGGGTCTCTCACACTGAATGGCCTCTGCACCTGGGCTGCCCTCTTCCACTCCACCCCCAGCCGCCCGAACGCCCTTCACCCGGTAACCTCCTTCAGGTCCTCAGAGAAGCCTTCCCCGACTTGCAGGCCAGCGCTAGTCCCCATTAAAACTCCCTAATTACACATCTGTGTTGTGTGATTATGTGATGAGCATGTGTCTCGCCCAGTAGAGTGCAAGCCCCAGGAGGTTTGTGATGCTCACCGGTTCCCAGCTCCCCGCTCGGGCCTGGCACAGAGCAGGCGCCCGGGCAGCAGCATGCATGGGCTCCAGGGGCCGGGCAGGAGGCAGAGCCCGGCCAGGCGGCTGGAGCCTGAGCCCACAGGTGGCTCCAACCCCGCGTCGCGGGCGGGAGTTTTCGGGCGGGCCACGGCCCCGAGGGGCCTCGGGTTTGTCCCCGCTGCTGGCCAAGAATTCCAGGAAATGCGCAGCAGGGGACGGTGGGGCGGGGGCTTAGGAGAGGGGGCGGGGCCCGGGGCGGGGCCAGGCCGGGTTAAGAGGAGCGTGGCGGGCCACCAGGGAAGTGGACCCGCCACCGACCCGGCAGGGACTCTGACCTTCGGCGGAGGGAGCAGCGGCGGCGCGCACACTTGGCACCATGACCCAGACGCCAGCCTTCGACAAGCCCAAAGTGAGCGCGGGCGGGGCCTCGGGGTCCGGGGATCTGGTTCCTTGTCTGGCTGGAGGGCTTGGGGCGTCTACACCCCGGGAGCGAATGTGGTGGGGGGCCCTGCAGGCGCTTTCTTCCCTCGCTTCAGCCCCTTGACCGCCTCCAGGCTGCTGAACGAGACACAATGAGGCAGGGAGGGTCCTGAATCCAGGGGCGCCCCTGGCTGGCCTCCGAGTTCTGCTTTTGCCCCTGACTTGGCCCCCTCGGTTTCAGTTTCACCATCCATCAAATGGGCTTCCCAGCACCGCCTGCGCTCAGCAGCTGTGTGAGCCTAGGCATGGGGCTTGACTTCTCTGAACCTCAGCTGTACAATGTGGGCCCAGTGTCCACACCTATAGGCACTTAGTGTTGTGGACAAAGCATCCTGAGCGCTGGGTGAAGGGAAGCAGCTTTATTCTCCAACACGATGATTGTCTTGTAAGCACCGAAGAGCCCAGGTTTGCAGATGTGCCCAGGAACCCTGAGCCAGGCCAGAGAGGGGAGGGTGGGGAGCAGGGCCCCTCTCTCCATGCTGGGGGCAGAGGGGCTGGGTGGGCCTTGGGCCCTGGGAGGGTTCACTTGGGGCTAAGCCACAGCTGCTGGCCTGAGGGATAACTTGTCCCTCCTCCCATCAGCTGTGGTGTCTTGGGAATGGTGGGGTTAGGGAGGGTCCGGGCCCACTTGGCAGGCTTGGGAACACTGGGATTCAGTCCAGGGAGGGGAGGGGCCCAGGAATCCACCCAGCAGAGTGAATCAGCTAGTAGGGTTTGAGACAGCTGGGGGGTGAGGGGAAGGAGTGAGCTTGAGTCAGCCTCAGCTTACCTCTCTGAGAAATAGTGTGAGTGATGATGGCAGATTCTACAGGTGTGTTGGTGAGAATCCCGTATGCGTGTGTGAGTTGGGGGGGATGAGGGGGGAGGAGGTAAGGCCTGGCTCTCACTGCTGATGCCCCCACCACAGGGTACATGCCCAGCTACTCCCTGCCAGATGTTTCAAGTGCTGGGGAGCACTCCTGCCCCCACCCCCCATGCCTCCTTCACACCTCGTCTGGATGCCCCATGCCCCCTCATTAGTGCCTCTTACCTTTGAAGGCTTTTTTTTTTAATGCTTTTGGATGCCCTCTGCCCTTGGGCTGGGGAACTGTATGCACTAATTTGATCCTTGCAATACTTTTATAACAGCCCCATGAGGGAGGGACTATTATCCCCATTTTTTTGGCCTCACCCAATCTTCTCATCAGACTCAAGCTGGCAGGTCATTTCCGCTCTCTGGGCCTCAGTTCCCACCCCTAGGAAATGGGCCCCATCTGCTTGTGGGAGTGTCCAGAGGTTAATAGCTGATGCTTGAGAGTGAAGGTAGAGGGTCCCCACTATGGATGTGAGGTGTGATAAATTTCATATTATTGTGAGGAGGAAACGTGCCTGAGCTGGCAGGAAGCCAGAAGGAGCGTGAGTCTCAGCCACATTGACCAGAGCCAGCTCCCTGCCCTCCCACGGGTGGAGCGGATAATAATGAGATCACTAGTTTTGATAGCTGGGGCTTACTGACATTGCTCTGTGCCAAGCACCATTCTGAACACATTACCTGCATTCATTCATTTAATCCTAGCTATGACTCTGCGAGGTAGCTGGTGTCATCCCATTGTATGGATGAAGAAACAGAGGCACAGAGAGCTTAACTAGACCCAAGATCACACAGCTAGGAAGTGGCCAATTTGGGGTTTGAGCCCAGGGAGGCTCGCTTAAGAAATGCCGTCCCTCTAACCAGCTTTCCTGAACTGCCTCTGCAGAAGCCTTTGGGGCTGCAGAGATGCCAGAGCTCCAGCTGCGGGCCTCTCTGGGACAGGAGCCTTTGCTGGGCTCTTTGGCTTCTCATGCCTATCACCAGGTGAGGCCCAGGACCTGGCCAGCTTTAAGAAGGCAGAGCAGGGCCGTGCTTTCCAAACCTTCATATGTACTCAAATCACCTGACTTCTGTTAATGTTCAGATGCTGGGTTGGGAGGTCTGGGTGGGGCCTGAGATGCTGCACTAGTGACAAGCTCCCAGAGGATGCTGATGCTCCTGGTCCACGGGCCACACTTATAGCAAGGCCCTAGGCAGCTACAGTGTCATTGATTGTGTCATTCCAACACATGCTTCCTGAGCACTTGTTGGGCCCTGGAGGAGGTACAAAGGGCGATGGAGGGGTGGCCCTTATCAGTGTGTTTCCGCAGGAGGCAAGGCTAGAAAATCCCGCAGCACTCAGGAGTTCTTTGTCATGGAGGGCAGTGCTTACTGCATGCCTGTTACTCTAATAACAGCAGTGGCTGTCATCTGAGTGTGCGTGGGTACCAGGCACCTTCCATGATTTATCTCAAAATCCTCTGGACAACTTGACAAGGCCGATATCTCCATCCCCATCTACAGATGAGGAAACTGAGGCCTGGAGAGGTGAAGTGACTTGCCCAAGGCTACACAAACGCTGAGAGCCTCAAAGCTGTAGACTGGCGAGTGAGCTGGCCCAGGTTGGAACAGCACCGTCTCTAAACTGTCCCTTCCTGATGCAGAGGAGAGTTGGAGCTGAGTCTCCAATGTAGTTTCTTCTGTGTCATATTTGAATATTTCCTCCGGATCAGGCGCTGTTCTGACTGCTTTGCGTCTGTTAACTTATTTAATGCTCACAACTGTCCTTTGAGCTAGGTCCTATGATCTTCATTTACATATGAGGAAACTGAGGTTCAGAGAGGGGAAGGAACTTGCCGAAGTCACACAGCCAGAAAGCAGCAGAGCTAAACTTGAATCCAGATCTACCTAAAACTGAAGCAGATGCTCTTAACTTTGCTGATTTGCCATTCCACTTTGGGGGTGGGCGTGGGGGGAGGAGATAGAATCAGGGTGGCCTCAGGCTTCAGAGGGCCTGCGATTGGATCCCTGCCTAGCTCTTAGCAGCCCCAAGAGTTCAGGTGGACACTTTCCTGAACCCCAGCTTCCTCCTCTGTAAAATAGGCTGATAAAACCAAGGTCGCGGGGTTCTGTCCGATTGATGTGCTGATTGGCTGGCAAGCAGCAGGTGCTCAGGTGCATGCATTTCCTCCCCAGGGCTGCAGTGGGCCTCCTGGGGACTCGGGGAATCCTCTCCACCTGCAGTATCTTGCTCGCCTCTTCCTGCCACAAAACCCGCTGTTAGCACTGCTTTTGGCTTTCAGTGCTTCTCCGTTACCAGAGCCACCTGTCAAAATAAAATGCCCGCCTTAACCCTGTACAACTCACCCAGTGGTTGGGAGGGAGGGGAACAGAGTGAGATTGGGTTTCATGGGTGGGGGGAGGGTGGAGAAGAGCAGGGTTTGTGGTCACACAGCGAGGTGGGGGAGGCTGGCCAGCCTCCTGATTCCTCATCCGTTCTCAGGGTGGGCTTGGCCCTCGTGGCAAGCGGCCCTGTGAGCTGGGGGAAACTTGTCTACCTGCCCTGTTGTCCTAGCAGGTGCCCCTGGGGCAGAGGAGGGTAGGCCTGTGGCCTGGCTTTGGACAGGAGCAAAGAGTAGGCCGGGGGGACCAAAGTGAGGTTTGAATCTGCACTGACCCAGAGTGTTGAGGGCAGGCTCACTCTCACCCCTTAGGGTTCTGAGGCCCCAGAGCAGCAGGGTGGAGAAAGAGACGGCCTCTGGGGTCCTTGTGACCATCGAGGGAGAACAGCGAGAAATTGAAACTAGCTGGGGCCAGGCTGCCTTGGTCTGAGTGCTGATTCTCCACTTATCAGCTGGGGGAGCTGGAGTGAGTTATTTAACTGCTCTGTGCCTCAATTTCCCCAGGTGTAAAATGGGAATTATACTCGTATTCACCCCCCATAAAACACCAAGTGCAGGCCTGGTTGGGGGTGGGGCACGCCAATGCCAGCTGCTATCTATCACGTGTCCTCGTCGTGGTTACTCATCATTCCTTTCGATTTGACCAGCACTGACTCAGCACTGATATGCAGGACGAAGGGAGTGGATCGTGGGGATTGTGACCTCTGGCTTTGGAGTCAAACAGCTCACTGACTGTGGCACTCATTAGTCTGAGCCCTAAGGCAAGTTCTTTCATCTCTCTGAGACTCTGTCTTCTCACCTATAAAATGGGATAACTGTGCTGAGTTCCTAGGCTATTGCTCCACAGGATGTCCCCCTGGCTGAAAACACATGTGCCTTCATGAAACCTCTGGGGAAGCTCACAGCAGTCGAGAGCTCAGTCAGGCCCTGAGGCAGCAGGAGGCACTGAGGGACTGCTGGCCCCTTAACTGCTCTGCACCTCAGAGCTGCAGGAGCCCAGGCGGGGATGAGCACAGAGGACTTCCTGGAGGAGGTGTGGCTGAAACAATTTGTCAGCCCTGGGGCTGCTCTGTCTCCCGACCTCACCCCAAAAGTCAGCGGTAAAGCCATGGTGGCATGAGAGGATTGACCCTGGCACTGCCCAGCTCATTGCCTAGAGCAGGGCTAGGAAGGGAGGGGACATCTGGCTAAAAGTGGGCCCCTGTGGCTCATCCAGGTTCTGACTGCAGGCCCAGGTTCTGGGGGCTGACCAAGCAGCCCTGGCTCCTCTCCCCTGTCAGGTTCTCTGCCAGGCCTAGGGGATAGGTCAGCCTCTTCCTCAGAGCAGGGAGAGACGCAGCTCTGCTGACATAGAACAGGGAGAGGAGAAAACCATCACTTGGTCACTCTTCACATACTGAGCACTTTTTGCTGTGCCAGGCACTGTCCTAGATGCTGAGGGCACAGCATGATGAGTCCCCCTTTTCAGGGAACTAATAGTAGGGGAGACAGACATGGTAAGTAAGTGAATTTAAAAAGTCAGTGGGATGAAAACAAAATGGAGTGATGTTTGAGGGGTCTAGGGACCCTGGGAGAAGCAGTCTGACTTGGATATGCCTTGGAGGAGGCCAGCCCCGCCCTCAGGCAGTTGTGAGCAGGAGTCAGATCTGGGAGTGTCTGGCCTAGGAGTCTGAGACCTTGGTCCTATCCTGGCTCTGCCACCAACCCCTTGGGTGACCTTGGACCAGTGGATGCACCTCCCTGGGCCTCACCTCTCTGGCTGACATCTCCTGAGAGCAAGACTTATGTTTCCCATGCCCCCATGTGCCCAGCACTTAGTGGGGGCTTAATCAATATCTGCTGGTAGCTGGGGATGCTTCCTGTTCGGATCTGAGAGGATTTCCTGCAGTTTTATCAGGTGCTCACAGTGAGTGAGTGCAGGGAAGGGGGCATGAGGTTTCCCTCCAGAGAGGTCAGGAGATCAGGTGTGGGCCTGGCGCAAGTACTAGGGAGGCAGTGTGACCTGTGGGCAGGACTTGGGCTCAAGAGTTGGAGAGACGTGGGTTCTAACCCAGCTCTGCCACTATCAGTCCCTGTAACCCTGGGCAGGTCACTGAATTTCTCTGTGCTTAGCTTGGCCAGTTCATCTCCCCATCAGCAACATGGGGCTAGTGTGTACCTTGCCCAGGGGTTAAGATTAATGAGATAAAGGGTCTGATAATAGGAGGCAGCTGCTATTATTATTGCTGTATTATTTACATCTGAGCCTAGGCCTGCAGAGAAAGTCTAGTAGGAGCTCAAGAGCTGGGTTCAAATCCTGACTCCATCACTGACTGATTCTGTGTCCTTAGATACCTCTTTGAGCCTCAGTTTCCTCCTATGTAAAATGGGAGTGAAGTCCCTACTTGACTGATTGTAAGAATGAAATAAGATAATATGTGTAGATGGTCTAGCACATAGTAGATGCTCAATAAGTTGAGCGATAGAGGCCACTGCTATTCTTTTCCCTGAGTGGGGCCAGCAGAGCAGGGTCCCCACCCCGGTCTCTGAGCTTATACCCCACTGTCATCTGCGGTAGGCTGACAGACTCCTCCATGGGTAGTTTCAGTTTTCTAGAAAGTTCAGTAGGAAGCCTGCCTGAGCTTGGGCTGCCTGTGGAGGTGGCTCCTGCCTCTGCTCCTCCCCTGAAATGCATCTAGGCAGCTTCTGAGGAAGCCCCAAGGAAGGTGGGACCTACTTTCCTTCTGCCCAGGGGCACTCTTGCTCCTGCATCCTGCCTGGCTCTCTGAGCCCGTCCTCCCATGCACGGCTGCGCTGCTGAGCTGGTGCTTACTGAGCACCTGTGTGTCTGATGCTGCCGCGTCCTGGGCGCTGCTCATCTCCGTCTGCCTCCCACCTCAGCTGTCTGTCCTCTGTTCTGGCTTCCCTCCAGCCTACTCTCCATGCAGCAGCCAGAAAAAGCTTTTAAAACGTGACTCCCCTGTTTAAAACTCTTCAGTAGATCCCTTAACTGTGACCTATGAGATCTCCCTGACTCTCTTTGGCCCCATCTCGCACCACCAACCTCATTCTCTGCCCTCAAGCCAGTTCCCTCACTGCTCTCTGATCCAGACACTTAGCACATGCTGTTCCCTCTGCCTGGGACCATTCTCCCTCCCTCGCTAACCCCTCTGTTTGTCTCCTTCTCAATGTGATATTTTCTGGCCACACTTTCTAAATCGCGCCGCCTTCTGTGGGTGTTTTCTTTTTCTCATGACATTTTCCCATCACGATTTGTAACAATGATCAGAGAGGTGTGTTTGCTCGCTGGCAGGCGGCATAGGCCACGGCCTGCTGCAGTAACAAACGTCCCCAGATCTGTGGGGCCTAAAGCAGCAGAGGTACCCGTCGTTCCTGCTCATACTCCACGTCCATCACAGGTCTTCAGGGGGTTTCCCTTCCTCAGTCATTCAGGGACCCAGGCAGATGGGTGCCCGCCCGCCATCCTGAACATTGCCAGTTGCTGTGCCAGAGTGAAGAGAGGGCTCTGGGGGGTCTTGCATTGGCATCTAATGCTTTGGCCAGAAGTAGCCTCACAGGCCCACCCACCCGTAGGGGGCAAAGCAGCAAGGACAACCGTCCTGGTTCACTGCCTGACTTTCCTACTCTGGGGCTCCGCGGCCAGGGCTGGTTCTCACCTTCTAACCCCTCCTAGCTGCTTAGTGACGTCACACAGCTCTGCTCCCAACTGCAATCTTCCCTGTCGATGTTTAAACATGCTCAAGTCATTCCCACCTTAAAAAGACACAATTCTCTTGACCCACAGACACCTCCAACTCCCACCCAGGCCATTTCTTCCCCTCCAGGGGCAAAATTCTTGAAAGAATAATCGAAACTCTCTCCATTTCTTACCCTACTCCAGTATGGGTTCTCACCCCTCTGGTGAGAACCCCCCTCTGGCCCCTGGAACGGTTCCTCTAGGGCAGTGGTTCTCAACCTTGGCTTCATGTTTTTGTTTTTGAAGTGGATTAAAAAAAATGAAAGGAAAACCAGCCTATGCCTGGGCCCACCTCGGAGGAGTGGGATTTAATTGGCCTGGGGTGGGCCCGGGCATCGGCAACTTTCCGAAGCTTCCCGGGAGCTCCTATCAGGCAGCCAGGTTGAAAACCACTCCTCCGGTGTCCCACTGTCCGGTGGTCTTAGCCCCAGGGACGTGTTTCTGGTCTCCTACTTCTTCACCTCTGGCAGGAAATGACTGTATTAGTTTCCTGTAGCTGCTGTAACAGATTACCACACACTGGGTGGCTTAAAACAGCAAACTTATTTTCTCACAGTTCTGGCAGCCAGAAGTCCAGAATCAGTGTGTCAGCAGGGTCACACTCCTGAGGGCATTAGGGGAGAATCCACTCGTTGCCTTTTCCAGCTTCTGATGACCCCAGGTGTTCCTTGGCTTGTGGCCACATCACTCCACTCTGCCTCCATGGTCACATTGCTGCTTCCTCTTGTGTGTGTGTGTTTGTGTGTGTGTGTGTAATCACATCTTTTGTCACTTAAGGTAATACAGGTTCTGGGGATTAGGACATAGACATCTTTTGGGGGGCTCCCATTCAGCCCTCTACACCGACTGGTGGGCTGCTGCTCCTCATTGAAACCCGATGGCCCCTTGCCTTCTGCAAACCCTACACTCCCGGTGTCCCTCCCACCTCTCTGGCGGCTCTTCTCAGGGCTCCCCTCCTCTGTAACGCCACTGGGTGCTGGCTCTTGTCAAGGCTTCGTCCCAGACCCTTTCCTCGACGCTCTCTCCTGGGTGAGCTCACTCAAGACCACACCCTCCATTATCCATGTTCCTATTACGTCTGCAGCCTCAGTCTCCCTGAGAGCTCCAGACCCTCTCATCTGTTGGCCCCTTGACGTTTGGAGGTCTCAAAGGCATCCCAGGTTAACGTAACTAAGATCAAACTGATCATGCCTCTCCCCACGCCCTCACCTCTCATGACCCCCTTTGCACTTGGTCTTCTTCCTGGGTTCTCTGTCTCAGAGTGTGGGAGTCACTACCCGCTCAGGTCCAGCCTGAAGCATCATCTTGGACACCTCTGTCCACCTGCGTTTCCATATCTGCCTCGCACCCTGGTCCAAGGCACCATCATCACTCATAAGCTTGCCTGCGGGAGGCTCACTGGTCTTGCTGCAAGTCATCCTTTTCAGCTTCAAACCTTGTTGTGGTTTCTCTGCGTGCTCAGGATAAAACCTAACTCTTCCTCGAGGCCCTGCCCGGATGGCCCTGCAGCCTCTCCAGCCCCATGACCCTTCCATTCTTTGAACCCATATTTCAGTTCCTCTCGCCCAGCACATTCTCTCCCACCACACAACCTTTGCACACGCTGCTCCCTCTGCCTGGAATGTTCTTCCCGCCTCCTCCTCGCCTCTGCCTCTGCCTCCTTGGCTCCTCATCCTTCAGCTCTTAGCTCAAGCTCTACTTTCTCCAGGAAGTAACTGTTGGCCTGCGAGCTGGGTTAAGTTCTTTGGTTTGTTATCTCTTCCACAGGACTGTGTGCGCTTCCTGAGGGGTTGTCTTGGCTCGTGATTGTACGTTTATCAATGTGACACTGAACATCCCTCTCCCTTGCTGGGCTGTAGATGTCACGGGAGCAGGATCCTTTAGCTTACCTCTACATTCCTAGCACCCAGCAGGGCCTCAACAGTTTGGTGAATGAAGGATTCTTGGTTGATGCTTCTGTAGCACTTGCCACATGCTAAGGCTGGTCTAGGCACATGACAGTCATGCACCACATAATGACATTTCTGTCAAGGATGGACCATATACACGACAGTGGTCCCATAAGATTAGTACCATAGAGCCTAGGTGTGCAATAGGCTACCCCATCTAGGTTTGTGTAAGTACACTCTACGATGTTGGCACAATGACAAAATCACCTAGCGACATATTTCTCAGAACGTAGCCTTGCTGACACCTTGATTTTGGACTTCTGGCTGCCAGAACTGTGAGATGTTTCTGTTTTAAGCTACCCAGTGTGGTAATTTGTTACAGCAGCTACAGGAAACTAATACATTTGGTTCCTGCCAGAGGTGAAGAAGTAGGAGAGACAGTCCTGGCCCTATGGCCTAGTGGTTAAGTTTGGCACACTCCGCTTCAGTGGCCTGGGTTTGGATCCCAGGTGCAGACCTACACTACTCGGTGGCCATGCTGTGGCAGCGACCCATATACAAAATAGAGGAGGATTGGCACAGATGTTAGCTCAGGGCAAATCTTCCTCAGCAAAAAAAAAAAAGGAGAGCAGAAACACGTCCCTGGGGCTAAGACCACTGGGCACTGGGACCCCAAAGGAGTGGTTATCAACCCAGCTGCCCTAGGACGCTTTGGAAAGTTACCCATGCTTGGGCCTACCCCACGTCAGTAAAGCACAATCGTTGGAGGTGGGCCTGGGCGCACGTGTTTTGTTTTAAATAATCCACTTCTTAACAAAAAGAAAAGACACACACATAGACACAGAACATGAAGCCAAGGTTGAGATCCACTGCCCTAGAGGAACGATTCCAGAGCCCAAGGGGGCAGAATCCACAGTGGGTAGGGCAAGAAATAGGTGGACCTAAGTAAATAGAGAAAGTTTAGACTATTCTTCCAAGAATTTTACTCCTGAAGAGGAAGAAGGGGCCTGGGTGGGGGCTGGAGGTTTCTGTGGGTCAAGAGAATTGTCTTTTTAAGGTGGGAATGACTTGACGTATCCCGTCATTAAGCCACCGTGACTGCACATGCGTTAACACGGTTCAGCCCCAAGGAGCCCTAGGAGGAAGGCACGGTGTCCTCCCCTTGGACAGATGAGGACACCAAAGCACTGAAAGTGAAGTAACGTTCTCCACGTCACCCAGGGAGCGAGTGGAGGAGCCGGATTCCAGCTCTAACCACAATGCTACCCTGCCTCTCTGGCCAGATCCTCCCCACAGCCATGCAAAGGTTAAGGATACAAAAATGAAGGCTCAGATATGTGAGGTCACCCCTCCAAGGTCGCGCAGCTGGTTGGCGGTTCCCTGCACTGGAAGCTTCACTGTTCCCAATGCTGAGCAGTTTTTGAGAACGCAGTCAACACTTGGCTGGGTGGGCACTGAACTCATTTTGTCAGAGAATCCAATGACTAACTTGATTCCAAGTCTGGGTGTGCGTGCCACTCCGTCCTTTGCCAGCTGGATGACTTCCAGAGGGATCTGATGACTCGGATGTCCTGCTGAGTGGAGGGCTTGGTGGCTCTGTCCCTGTGGCGTCCCGTGGACCCGGGCTGGGTTTCCTCTGCAGGAGGCAGGTCATGTAGGTGCTCCCAGGGTGCCCTTGGGCCACCAGCTCCGTGGCCACTCCTTTCCTCCCCAGCCACGGCAGCCACTTTCTTGTCCAGATCCCCAAGTTCCAGAGAAGGCCCCACCCTGATGGAGATGTCAGTTGCGAGTTTTCTGGATCTCCCCCTGGCCGGGGAACATTTCCTCCGTGACCTGGAACAGGCAGATGGCAGTCATTTTCCCACTGTCTCCCATTGTCTGCTTGCTTCTCTTAACAGCTCATGGAAAACACCTGGCTGTTTCCTGTGGGCCACACATGTCCACCTATATTGTGTTTTTAAAGCCTTGCAATTGTTCTTGGATGGGGAGGCGATCTTTGCTGTTGTTTTTCCATTGAGGAAATAGGCTCAGAGAGATCAAGTGTCATGTCTAAGATCACACAGCCAGAGAAGGGGCAGAGCTGGGAGCTAAGCCTGACAGGTTGTCTCTAAAGCCCCTGTCCTAAGACTCTTGGCTTTGTGTGCCGAGTAGTGGTCGTGGGGCTGAGCACGTGGGAAATGATCACCAAGATGGCCAAGGATCTAGTGCCCTTTCTAGAGCACTGGAAAGATCTGGGTAGCCTAATACTGATTCCTGATAAGCATGCTTAAGTAACACCTGCTTTTGAAAATGGAGCCTGACTTTTAAAATGCATTGTGGGTAATGACTAGTCCAGGAAGTCTGGTCAACCCTTTTTATTCAAGTTAGATTTTGTTTAGCGAGTTGGCTGAGAGCAGGATTGGCCTGCGTGGTGGCTGGGGCTCAGTAGGCCCTACGGGACCAGGCCCGGCCTCCTGTTTAAGACTACCAGCTTCGGAATTGGGCTGGGGTTAGAATTCCCGTTCTGTCACTTACCAGCTGTGGTGGAGAACAGAGGCACTGGGTTGGGTTCCTGCTTCCATTACTTGCTTGCTGTGTCTAAACCTCACTGGTCTCAGCTGTGAAAGATAGAGATTACAATTAAAGCCACCCCACAGACAAGGATTACACACGATGGTGTATGAAGAGTTTAGTGGTGTATGTGAGGTGACCTGTAAGTGGTGACTGGTGGTTGTGACGGTTCGTGTTAACACTAACCCTCTGCAAGTTCCTTCAGGCATTCATGGCAGTGAGGGCTCTTCCCTCTCACTTTTCCCTCTGTCTCCTTGCAGGTGGAGCTGCATGTCCACCTAGATGGAGCCATCAAGCCCGAAACCATCTTATACTATGGCAGGTGAGTCCGTGGATAAGAGGCCTTCCTCCCCAGGACTTGGGCGGGGTCCACAGTCTGACCAAGAAGCCTCTGGAGAATTCCAGGGTCGCTGTTCCTTCTGTGTCCCTGTGGAATCAAGCCAGCCCCTGGCCAGAAGGGGAGTCAGTGGGGACAAGGAGGCCTCTGAGCTGGAGACCCACAGCCCCAGTCTTCTGCCTTCTGTGCCTTGGACTCTTGGCCTCCTGCTGCCAAGTGAGTCAGGAGGAGCTTGCCCCACCTTGTGCGTACACATACACACACGTGGAGGCGGTTCCCAGGGCTGAATTTGTCACTGTTTTTTGACTTGGCCCAGAGCCTGCGGCAGGTGACGCACCCACACGGATGCGGGTACCATTTGCTGACCGTCTAGTGCTGGGCTGGGCCTTCTCCTTGAGTCAGCAACTTTAATCCCTCCACACCTGGTGGAGGCGGGTGTTGCGTCTCCATTGCACTGAGGAGAGAGCAGGCTCAGGAGTGAAGGCAGTTGCCCAAGGCCACAGGACAAGGAAATATTTGGTCGAGTGACTGACATCGTCTGACCCCCAAAGCTTTCCCTGCATCGTCACGGTGATAACCTGCTGGGAGGCGTGGAGAAGAGGCTCCCCTCTCTGGGCCCAAACCCCTCATCTTCCAAATGAGAATGCATCTCTTGCCTTGGCTCTCGTGGATGCTGGTGGGCCCAAGGGTCCCCAGCGCCCTCCGGTGAAGGAGGTCCGCCCCTCCCTCCCCCGCCCCAAGGGCTCATGATGGCCCCTGTCTTGCGTCCAGCCCTTAAGAGCAGAGACTTGGGGACCAGGTGAGTCTGGATTCAAATCTGGACATTCTGTTTCCTCGCTGGGACCTTCACCTCTGTAGGTTGAGAGTAAGAATAGGGCCTTCCTCAGAGCTGCCCTGGGAGAGGGGGGCCCTCCTGTCACCCCACCCTTCCCTCGGTAGACTGGCCTTCACATAGTTGCCCAACATTCGTCTTGTTTGGAGCTGGGGGGACTCCACGTCTTCCTCATTGCCTTGAGCAGTTCAGCTCTGGACCCAGATTTGAACGCCCTGCTCCGTAAACCAGAATCGCCTCCGTGATCCAGACACCTGCTCCTCAGAAGGGAACTGGTGACCCTTGGGAGTTTGCCCCCAACTCCCAGGAGCATCTCTTCCGACTCCCTGACAGAGTTCTGCCAAGAATACTTTTCTCCATCTCGTCGTACTTCCAGTGACCTTTTCTTGCTCTAGGAAGCTTCAATTGATTTAATGTTTGTTTAACTGTATAAGAATATTAGCATTTACTGCGTGCCAAGCATTGCTTTAAGTGCTGTACCCGGGTTAACTTAACTGAATCCTCATGCCAACTTGTGAGGTAGGTACTGTAATTGTCCCCATTTTATAGACAAGGAAACTGAGTCATGATAGGCGAAGTTACTTGTCCTCTAAGCACAGGTGTGACCCCGAGTCCATACCCCTGACCCTTACCCTTGCCAGCTAGAGGTTTAGGTGAAGTAATGTAGGAAAAACAGCCCAGGGCCGAGCCCGCTATGATCTACAAATGTCACTTAACGATGATGATATTAGATGATGATATTATTAATTATGACCTATGGCTCTGGCTAACTGGGATGAAGCCGCTTGGTTTATCTCTGCCTGTCCTTTGTCCATGTGAAGCCGCCAGCCATTGCTGCAGGCCCCTAACGAGGCCATTAGGGCAGGTTACTGGGCGCCAAGATGGGATCTAATCGCTGTGCTTGTTAGGGGTCAGAGAGCACTCATGAGCGGGGCAAGAAGGCGAGAATGTCGGGGCGGAGCGGAGGGAAGAGGGAAAGGAGATGCCAGTGTGGGGCGGCCGGTCAGATTTCCTATTTTCCATGTCGCCTTGGTGTCTCCAGAGCAGTCCAGGCCCTGGAGAAGGGAGGTGGGCGCCAGCTGGAGTTGGATCTCGAGGTCAGCAGGCAGGGGACCTGGGAGGTGGTCAGACTCAGATATGGACACCCGCAAACATGCTGGAGGACGCCCAGGTGGGGGCGGGGGCTGGGAGGGGAAGGAGGGGTGTAGCTGGCCTCTGACCCCTCCACCCCCAGCCAAATCCAGTGGCCCCTTTTCTGCCTCTGACATGGGCCTCAGGTGACTGTTCTCACTCCTTTCTTCCTTCAGCTCCTGTGATTCCACCCTCCCCGGGGCCTTCTCCTGCCTCTTTCTCAGTCTCCTTCACGACCCTGTCAGCTCCTTCTCCAAAGCACGTTCTGAATCTGGTCACTCTGTCTTCTCTGTCACCACCCTGGGCTGAGCCACCAGCGTCCCTCATCTGAACTATTACAGTGGCCTCCTGACTGGTCTCCAGGTGTCCACTCTGGTCTCCCCCCTCTGTCATCCCCACAATACTGTAGTCAGAACAGTTGTCTTAAAACACTGTCTGATCAGCTCACTCCACTGTTCAAAACCCCCTCACACTCCCGTCTTGCTCAGGGTCAAAGCCCAAGTCTGCACATGGCCCTTAAGGTCCTACAAAACCCACGTTACCTCTGACCTCTTCTACTACTCCGTGCTCAGTCCACACCAGCTGTTTCTCATACATGCCAGACCTAGTAAACAGGTTGGGTAACTTTCCCAAGGTCTCACAGCCTTTATAACAGAGCTGGGATTCAAACCCAGGCTTTACGAGTCTGCTGTCTTTCCCAGGACACATAAGTAGCGTCATTTCTTCCTCTCTCTACCCTGCAAAGGAAATACTGAGTTTTACTGACAGGGACGTGGAGGTCCTCAGAGGGGAGAGCTCCTGCCTGGGGTGATATGGCACAGACAGGAGGGAGATGGACTTGGAACTCCAAAGCCTGGGCTTATCCTGCCCACTGGGCTCCTTGTAGGAGCATCGCCCATGTGATACTGTGGTACCAGAACCCACTTCCCCATCAAGGCGGGGAGGGGGCAGGGCAGTGCCCCGGGGCGTGGCTATGCTGAGCGGGGGAGTAGGGACCATCCAAGAGCTGAGCGTGGCCCCAGAGGAGCCTCAGCTGTGAGAGGCTGTGGTGGCAGCAGGGCTCAGAGCCCTGGAACAAGTCCTTCCTGCCTCAACTTTGGGCCCCGGGTAGGAGCCTTACAACGCAGCCTGAGCCGCTTCCGGAGGCCAAGTCCTGTGTCACGCTGGAGAGAGTCTGTGCTATTTGTCCTTAGTGGGACCACTGCGGTAACTCTCTGTCTTCTGCTCTGGTTTCCCTCCGATCTGTCTCTCACACGGCAGCCAGGAGGAGCTCTTAAAGTAAACTTTTCCATGCTGCTCCCGTGCTTAAAATCCTTGAGCGGCTTCCAGGTGCTCTCAGGAGAAAGTCCCAGCTCCTGTGAGGCCCAGTGTCTAGCCCTGCCTGCCCTTTGGCCCATCATCCACCACTGACCCTGCCCTGCCCTGCCCTCCGATTCCCTCAGGAATCCCTGCCTGGAGCCCTTAGCACAGGCTCTTCCCCTGCCAGGAACCTTCCTCCCGGTCCCTTCTTCTCCTTTCCCTTCTAGCTCTTCTGCTTAAACGTTGCCTCCTCCAAGAGGCCTTCCCAGGCCACTCTGTGTGGTGAAAAGATCTTTCTTGGTGGTTTGTTGAGAGAGGTTGGAGAGGAAGAGACTAATGGGAGAAATATTTAGAAAGGAAAATAATTAGGATTTGGGGTCTGGCTGTTGGTGGGCGAGGGAAATGGAGTCTGAGGGAGGCCCCGTCTCTGGTCTGGGCAGCTGGGTGGATGGAGGAAATGTGGAGCCTGGGAGTGGGAGGGGAAAGGTGGCACGAGCCGCCTGCCCTTCTGAGGTGGTCAGACGCCCGGGTCTGTCTGAGTCGCTGCCATCCATCCACTGCCCAGCATATCATAGGCCCTCTCACACTGGTGTGTAGAGGCAGACAGTTGGAAGCTGTGGACCTCTGGATCCTCGGTTGAAATCCATGACGGGAGATGAGCTCATCTGGGCAGGAAGAGTAAAAGGAAGAGTCTGGGAGACAATGGTCGGAGGAGGAGCCCCACCAGGAGCAGTGGGGTCACGAGAACTGGAGGAAGACCATCGGGAGAATCACGTATAGCTGGTCCAGTGGGCCCAAGGCAGATGTGGCCACGTGGTTGACAATATGGGAGCCAGAGCCTTCATGTCACCTCCTCTGCCTTCCACCCACGGGCTGCCAGAAAGATGTTCAAACTATGGTGTTTAACAACTGGGACAGGCTCTGCAGCGGCCACGGTTACTGGGGACAGCCGCATGAGGGCATCTTTGGGGCAGGGTGGGCACTGAGCATCTGACCTCTGGGTGCCAGGACCATACCAGGGCCACCATCTCTCCCATGATGGGGATGGCAGGGATGGGGGACCAGAGAGGAACCATGGTGGGCTGACTGGTAGGCACCAGGGTGACCCCTCGGTGGTGCCTACTGGGCATCATAGGGCCTGGAGCCACCAGAGGGGAAGGGGGCAGACTTTGGGGGCTTAGGGAACAGGTATTCATGCAGGGAAACATCCTCGCGTTTTAATAACAGAAGCTATGAAAGGACTCGAACACTATTCAGTCAAACTTCCATTTCTTTGGCGATTTCCTCCTTTCCGTCTTTGGATCTTCTGGATAACTGGATGCTTGAACCTCCTGATTTAATCCTCTGACTTTAACCATCTTCTCCTATTTTTTTATCTTGTCTTTTTTCTACTTGCTGGAGGATCTTCTCACCTTTATTGTCCATTCCTTTTATTAGATCCTGATGGTTGCTGCCGTGTTCTTTTAAATTTCCAAGAGTTCTTTCTTACCTTCGGAATGTCCCCTTTTTAAAAAGGGGTGGTGGTGTTTTAAGGATGTACCATCTTCTCGTCCTCTTGAGGGTGTTTGTTTTAGGGTCTTCTGTTCTCTCATCATTCATTTCCCCAGAGTCCCTTTCGTCTCTTGTCCCTCATGGTAGAAGCACTTCTTCAGCGTCGGGCGTTCTTTACCTGTGCCTTTATCTTAAAAGTGGGGAAACTGAGGCCCAGGGTGACCCGTGAATCAGGGAAAAGCCGGGAGGAGCAGCAGAGGCTGGAGCATGCAGGAGGGGGAGCCAGCCCAGCCCCGCGCCTGCTGCCCCAGCTGGCGGGGAGGCAGAGATGCTGATGGCAGGAAGGAGGCTCGAGGCCAGAGGGCTGTTCTGGGAAAGCCCTTCCCGAGTGATGGCCGAGGTCCAGCTCCATGTGGGAGGCTGTGGGCAGGAAGGGGAGAGAGCCCTGAGGTGACGGCCAAGCCACCCGGCTCTCTCCCGGCACGCTGGGCTAGGCGGGGCTCTCTGATGTGCGGGCCAGAGGGAGGGCAGAGGAGGGCGGTCTGGCGCCAGCGCGTGTCCCGGGCACGGCGTGCTGCAGTTATACCCCTGATAACCCCTGACCTGGCATAGGACCAGCCGGCTCTCCCCACTCCTGGGGCTGAAGAGGAAGTGGTGCACTTTTCCTGGCACCTTCCCTGTCCCCAGGCACCAGGGGTGTGTGTGTGTGTGTGTTCACATGCACAAATGAACTTTAATCCCTGTGTGTCCCCCCTGAGATTTGCTGGCTGGTGGTAGTCTTGGGGACAGGAGGTGCTGGAAGGATTCTGGTCCTGGTTCTATATGCCCTGGGCCTCAGTTTTCCCATCTGCCCACTGGGAGGGGTTGGGTGGAGAGATCCCTGTCTCCTGCCTTGCTCTTCCGAGGAGGCTGGGCTCGTGGGTCTGTTGGGTCCTTCCCAGGGGCAGCCCACCACCCTCATTGTTTTGTCTCCAGGAAGAGGGGCGTCCCCCTCCCTGCTGACACAGCTGAGGAGCTGCGGAACATCATCGGCATGGACGAGCCGCTCAGCCTCCCAGAATTCCTGGCCAAGTTCAACTACTACATGCCAGCTATCGCGTGAGTCGCCCACCCCCAGGCCCTGGGCAGCGCTAGTCCCTCTGCCTGTGGGAGGCTGCCAGCCCCAGGCCTGCACCTCAGCCCGTGGGTGGGAGCAGGTGCTCTGAAACCCCAGCTCTGCTTCTCACCAATATACTATTGTGTATATTTGAGCGAATCTCTCTATGCCTTTGGACATCGGTTTTCCTTTCTGGAAAGTAGGTGTGATGGACTGAAATTCCTTCAACTTCTACAGAGAAGTGACAGAATGTGGAGCTGAGAACACAGATCCTAGTATCAGACTCAGCTATCAGAAATAGCTGTGTGGTTGGGCACATTTCCCTTCTCTGGGCCTCAGTTCTCTCATCTCGACAATGGGCTTGTGGTCCTACCTTCCTCCGAGGGCTGGGGTTTGGAACAGACACTGTTCTCAGCAAGCCCCTCTTACTGTGACGACAGTTGCGTCCTTTGGTGACAGCCTGGCACTACTGCTTTCATATTACCCCTCATTCCTTCCATTTTTTAATCACAGAATATCTCTTATGTATAGGAGAATATAATAGACTTAGAGCTCACAGAATTATACTTCTTGTAGTTGTCAGCAGGCTTGCCAAGTGGACATACTCCTCATTTGCGGAGGAGGAAATCAAGGCTCACAGAAGTGAAGGAGCTTGCCTGGGACCACACAGCTGGCAAGGAGTGGAGCCCAGATTCTTGCCCCAGTGCCACCTTGAGCTTCCTGGCATGAGGCAGTTTCCCAAGGCAGGCGAGCATCGGGCCTTGGCAGTCAGTGCTGCAGGAGCTCAGGAGGGGAAAGAGGTCGAGGGGCTGGGAGCAGTCAGGGAAGGCTGCCTGGAGGAGGAAGTGTGGCCTGGGCCTTGGGATGGAGAGGGTGTGATATTGTCCGGAGGGTTAGGCCTGAGGAAAGGTTTGGAGGATGGCCCAAGCATGGGTGGTTGGAGGACCAGTGAGGGTGTGTGAGCAGATGGAGGCTGTTGGCTAGATAAGTGGCAGGACAGGTATGAGGAGTCCTGGGGAAGGATGATGTGCGCCAAGGCTGCTGGCTTCTTGCTGGAAGCTTTGGGGCTCAGCCAGGAGGGCACTGCCTGCCCCCATCCTTGGCCCTGGTAAGCAGACACACTGGCACAGGCGTGCTGCCTCCCTGCCGCCTCTCCCCCGACACCCCCACCAGAACGTACATCCAGGCCGGTCCTGTACAGCAGAGGCTCCTCTCCCACGCCACCCCCGAGGTAGCTCCTGTCTCTCTGGACACAAGACAGGAGAGGCCCAGCTTCCCGAAGGCCCGCACTGGCCAGGCCCTTAGACATCATTTCCTTCAGAGCTGCCTGGCCTTGGGGCCACAGCCTGCGAGACTCTGGCCTCCCCACCCCCTTGCCACCATCCACAGGTGTCAGATGAGAGCCCTCATCTCCTGCCACTCACCCCTTTGCTCTCCCCTCTCTCCTCTCATCAGCCTCCTGTGGCCCCTTGGACACTGAGCGTACCCCTGACCTCAGGTCCTCTGTGCTTGCTGTGCCCCCTGCCTGGAATGCTGTTCCGGTAGATGTCCCATGGCTTGCTTCCTCTCCTCGTTCACATCTCTGCTCAAATGCCTTCCCTGACTGTACTACTGAAAATCACACTCCCTTCCCACTCACTCTTCTGGACCCCCTCCCCTGCTTTATTGGTATCCACAGAACATTTCACCATCTGACCTACTGTATATTTTATATTTTACTTATTTACTTGCCTGTCTCTCTTGCTAGACTGTAGGCTCCTGAGGGCAGGGATTTTTGTCACCTTGGTTGGGACAGTGCCAGCCACAGTGTGGAATGACTGAGCCTCACAGCTGAGGGGAAGGTCAGGCCACAGGTGTCTGGGAAGGAGAGTGGGCACCAGCTGCCCTGCAGCAGGGCTGAGGCCCAGGGTCCAGGCCCTGACCCCGCCCCCAGGACTTTCCCCGCTGGAGAGGCTGCAGCTGCCTCATCCTCATCCGCAGGGGTGCTTCCAATGACCCTCCTCCTGGGAGGCCGGTTCCCCAGCACGGGGCACTTTCTTCCCACTCTGGGCTCTCGGAGCACTTGCACGCCCTCCCTCACACCGCTGTGTCCTAGTAACCATTCCGTTCTCCTCTTCGGTTTGGAAACTTCCAGCGAGGCAGGCCCCACTGTCATTTGATCAACACTCATGGTAGCCCTTGCAGGTTAATCTGTGTCTTGCTTCTGGAGCCAACACGCAGGAGTAGCAACTAAAATACTTTGAGCATTTGTCTGCTCTGCTCCAAGCACTGGCCTGGGTGAGTTTTAAGTGATTTAACTCATTTGTCCTCACAATAATCCTTTGATGTAGGTGTCAGAGAGGGTGACTAACAGACCAGGAGTCACACAGCAAATAAATGTGGGAACCACATTTAGGGAAACCACTTAGTGGGAAACCACTCAGGCTTTATTAAAAGTCTGAGTCCCAGGTCTCCCTCAACTCAGAGTTCCCTCTGGGTTGTCCATCTGTGTGCTTTTCTCTCTCTTTTTCAGTTTTATTGGGGTATAATTGACAAATAGAAACTGTATATACCTAAGGTGTACAACTTGATGCTTTGATATACATATACACTGAAATGATCACAATCAAGCTGGTTAATATCCGTCACGTCACGTGGTTACCTTGTGTGTGTGGTGAGAAGGCTTAAGATCTACCCTCTTAGCAAGTTCAAGTATACACTACAGTATTGTTAACTAGAGTCAGCATGCAGTAGATCTCATGAACTTACTCATCTTGTGTAACTGAAAGTTCATACACTTTGACCAGCCTCTCCCAGTTTCCCTCTCCCCGCAGCCCCTGGCAACCACCACTCTATTCTCCGCTTTTATGAGTTTGACTATTTTAGATTCCATTTATAAGTGAGATCAGACAGTATTTGTCTTTCTGTGTCTGGTTTATTTCACTTAGCATAATGTCCTCCAGGTCCAGCTATGTTGGTGCAAACGGCAGGAAGGGCTGAACAGTGTTCCCATGTGTGTGTGTGTATCATATTTTCTTTATCCATTCATTTGTTAACGGATACTTAGGTTGTTTCTACATCTCAGCCATTGTGAATAATACTGCAGTGAACATGAGAGTGCAGATAACTTCAAGATCCTGATGTCATTTCTTTTGGATATATACCCAAAAGTGGGATTGCTAGAGTGTATGGTAGTTCTTTTTTAAATTTTTTGAGGAACCTCCAGACTGTTTTCCATAGTGGCTACACCAGTTCACTTTCCTACCAACAGTACACAAGGGGTCCCCTTTCTCCACATCCTCACCAATACTTGTTATCTCTTGTCTTTTTGATAATAGCCATTCTGACAGGTGTGAGGTGATATCTCATTGTGGTTGATTTGCATTTCCCTGATGATTGAGCACGGTCTCATATTCCTGTTGGTCACTGGGTGTCTTCTCTTAAGAAATGTCTATTCTCAGGGCCTTTGCCCATTTCTTAATCAGATTATTTAGTTTTTTGCCATTGAGTTCCTTATATATTTTGGATATTAACCCGTTATCAGATAGATGGTTTACAAATATTTTCCCCTAAAGGTTGCCTTTTCACTCTGTCGATTGTTTCCTTTGCTGTGCAGAAGCTTTTTAGTTTCATGCAATCCCACTTGCCTATTTTTGTTTTTGTTGCTACTGTGTGTCCTTTTCTCTTATTTCTATTTCCTGCTGGCCTACATCCATCACTCAACAAATATTTGGCGACCACATCCTGGGTTCTGTCCTGGGCTCAGGGGTCATAGCCACCACAAGACGGATGGGGGGTCCTTGCCTCACATAGGCTACATTCTAGTAGGGGAGATGCAAAATCAGCCAATAAAGAAACCCATGTGATATGTAATGTCACTGGTGATGAGGGCCACTGAGAAAACGAAAGCCCTGGGGGAAGGGGTAGAGAATGGTGGAGGGGCCGCTTTAAGATAAGGTTGTCCGGGAAGGCCTCTCTGAGGAGGTGATGCTAGAGCTGGGATCTAAATGGAGGGAGGCGAAGAGGACAGGACGATCTGGGGGAAAAACATGCAGGCCAGGGGAGCTGCAAACACAGAGGCCCTGACGTGGGGACAAGCCTGACTTTCCTGGGACAGAAAGAGGGCTCTGGTGGCCTCAAGGAATGAGTGAGCTGGAAGGTGCTAGGGAGGTGGGCAGGGCTGGATTGTCTAGGCCTGTGGGCTGGGCCACGGAGTTGGGGTTTCACTCTAGGTGGTGGGGAGCCATTAGGGTTCAGAGTGGAGGTGCAATATGCTTAGATTTTTAAGAGTTTGCTCCGGCTGCTGGGCGGAGAGCAGGGTTAGAGGCAATTGTGGAGATGGGGGGCCAGTTAGAGAGGAGGTGGTTGGAACCAGTGTGGAAGGGTGAGAACTGGCATATGGTTTGGAAGCAGAGCTGCCAGGACTTGCTGTGCTTCTAGGATCTTCTCCAGAGGCTGCCCAGAGCTTGGGGCTGGGGATGAAGGATTGGGGGCCAGAAGTGGCTTTAATCTGCCAAGGGTTGGGGACAGCCTTGTTGCTCCTACAGCTCCCAAGGAGAGACTACAGACTCTTGGGGAAGGTTGTCCCCAACTCTTCTCTTCCCTTCCCAGGGGCTCCCGGGAGGCCATCAAGAGGATTGCCTACGAGTTTGTTGAGATGAAGGCCAAGGAGGGCGTGGTGTATGTGGAGGTGCGCTACAGTCCGCACCTGCTGGCCAACTCGAAAGTGGAGCCGATCTTCTGGAACCAGGCTGAGTGAGTGACCCCCTGGAGGAGTTGTGCTGAGGCTGTAGAGAGTGGTCCATCCTGAGACCTGAGGGACAGACTGTCAGGAGGCCCTGACACAAGACTTTGATTTTGCCCCCCATGTGGTCCATGCCCTCAGAAAGATGGGCTTAACTCAGTCATGAGAGATGTGGTTCCCGCCCCCCACCTGGGCTTATGTTCTACCTTGGGCAAGAGCATTTGGCTGCGTCTTGCCAGCCCTAGTTCTAGACACAGGCCTGCAGTCTGGCAACATTAATCTGCTTATCCACTGACTTCCAGGGGTCCTGCTCTGACCCTGCAGCTGAAGGGGGTCTGGCCCATTCCTGCCCCCTGCCTGGACCCCAGGGATCTCTAACTGGTATTCCCCAACAACCCTGCCCCACTTCTAGCCATGGCTCTCATACATGTGGACAAGCGAGAATCAGACCAGGCCCCAGCTTAGCAGTGCTCTCCATCTGGGGGGACGGCTGGGTCTAACACCCCCACCCACCCACACACACACACACACTGGGACATCCTTTCCAGGTCTCCAAGTGCCCAGGCAGTTCCAAGGAAGCTGGAAGGGGGTGTGCTAGGGCTTGGGGCCATCTTCCTCAGTCTTTCCTCCGAGGCAATGGGTTACTAGGGGAGGGGGCTTCTCCTGGAAGACTCCTCTTCCTCCTCTCCCCACCCTCTCCCCAGGCAAGTAAGTCAGAAATAGAGTTCTCGGTCAGGTAACAATTCTGGGTGGATGGCAACTCTCCACTCCTTCTTGGACTTAGGCTAAATCTACAATATGTGGGTCTCAAGGTCGCCCTGGGGGTCATTTTTATTCCAGCCATTCAGAAGAGGAAGAGAGGATTAAGGAGTGTTTGGGGTTTTGAGGCGCCAGGCTCAGAAGGGGTACACATCACTTGAGCCCACATTCAGTCACCACAGCTGGGTCTTGTGGCCACACGAATTTGTGGGGGAGACCGGGAAATGTAGTCCAGCAGCTGCCTGGGAAGGAGAGGAGAGGAGGGATGTGGGTGAGCTTCTGGCAGTCTCTGCTGGAGTGGGAGTGCATCCCCCTCGAGGAAGCCCCTTTGCTCCCCTTCCCACAAGACTTGTCATCAGCTTCCGTGTATCAGAAGGTCATGTGACCTGGTCTCACCTTACCAGCCCTCCCCCCTTCCCTCCCCCCCTCCCCTTCTTCTCTTCCCTCCCCCCTTCCCTCCCCCCTTCTCTTCCCTCCCTCCCCCTCCCCTTCCCTTCCTTCCCTCTCCCTCCCCTTCCCTTCCTCCCTTCTCTCCTTCCCTTCCCTCCCCTTCCCATCTTCCCTTCTCATCTTCCCTTCCTTCCCCCTTCCCTCCTTCCCTTCCCTCCCCTTCCCATCTTCCTTCCGATCTTCCCTTCCCTCCCCTTCCCTCCTTCCCCTTCCCTCCCCCCTTTCCCTCCTTCCCTCCCCTTCCCGCCCCTTCCCTCCTCTCCTTCTCTTCCCTCCCTCTCCCTCCCCTTCCCTTCCCCTTACCTTCCCTCCCCTTCCCTCTTTCCCTCCCCTCCCCCTCCTCTCCTCCCCTCCCCTCCTTCCCTTCCCTCCTTCCCTCCCCTTCCCTCCCCCTTCCCTCCCCTCCTTGTTCCCTCCCCCCTTCCCCCCTTCCCTTCACTCCTTCCCTTTCTTCCCCTCCCTCCTTCCCTTCCTCCCCCTCCCCCATCCTCTGTGCTAGTCCCAGGGCTGTCCTTTAGACCTTCCTTTGTCTCAGGCCCATCCCTACTCCTCTCCCCACACAGAGGGGACCTCACCCCGGATGAGGTGGTGGCCCTAGTGAGCCAGGGCCTACAGGAGGGAGAGAGAGACTTTGGGGTGAAGGTGCGGTCCATCCTGTGCTGCATGCGCGACCAGCCCAGTGAGTATGACCTTGGCCCTGCCCTGCCCATCTGACAATGACCCCAACCTCCTGGCCTGGCACTGGGGCTGGACCTGGTTCTCCCCCGTGCCCCCACCACCCCATGGTATCCCTGGAGCCCATCAGCAGGCCTTGGGGCTTCCTGAAGCCATCACAGCCTCCCTGGGCAGGCTCAGAACTTCCTGGCAACAGAGACTTCTCTTCCTAGGGAGACAGGGGCCTGACAGTCACGTGACCTGCAGGAGGCTCAAAACCAGAGGAGCCTGAACAGTAGGAAAAAATCTAAGCCCATGGTCCTCCCTTGAGTCCCTGTGGGCCAGGCCTCATCCCAGGTCTGATTTCTGGGATTTCTGAGGGGTCTCCCTTGTGACAGACACTGATCAGATCTCCAGGGCTTGAGCTTCCAAGGGGCAGAGCCTCACTGTGTGACCTTGGGCAAGTCACAGCACCTCTCTGGACCTCAGACACGCATTGTCACGGAGGTGACTGTGCTTACCTCATTCTCCGCTCTGAGGAGTAGTGAGACCCAAAGGAAAGGGCGAATGCCCCCTTTAGGGCCTGCTTGTGCCAGGTGACTTGCCTGTATTTTCTCAGTCCTGGCAGCAGCCCGTGCGGTAGGACCACCATTGTTTATCCCCAGTTGACAGATGAGGAAACTGAGGCAGAAAGGCGTGAAGCCTCTTGTTCCTCAATCAGGAAGGCACGAAGTCCAGATTTGAACCCAGGGCCATCTGGTTCCAAAGCCTGTGACTATTCGTTCTTTTTAAACATTTCATGATAACTTTATTGGTTAAGGGTCCATAGTCCATTAGCAATACATTTAGCAACACCAGTGTGAGTTATGTTTTAGATTTAAATGTTAAACGGTATGGGCCTCCACCTCCTCATCTGCTAGGTGGGAGTAAGCCCACCTTGAGGGTTATCGTGGGGATCAAGTGCAAGAACGCCCATGTGTCCCTTACTGAGCCCACGCCCTGACCCTGGTCCTTTTCACACTGGCATTGGCAGAGACTTGCCGTGACCCTGTGTGGTAGTGGGTGGTGTTCCTGAGACGGGGAGAAACAAGGCCCTGGTCAGAGCAGTTTGCTGAGAGCCGTGTAGTTAGGCCATGGCAGTCAGGTTGGAAGACATTGGGCCCTCTGTCTTGAGCTGGCCTCGGGTGGTGGGTAGGGGTGAGTGGGTGGGCCAGCCAGCAGGAGAGCTGGAGGGATGTCTCTCCTCGATGCTGCTGACAGGTGGGCATCTCTCCTGCAGACTGGTCCCCCGAGGTGTTGGAGCTCTGTAAGAAGTACCAGCAGCAGACCGTGGTGGCCATAGACCTGGCTGGAGACGAGACCATTGAAGGAAGCAGCCTCTTCCCAGGACACGTGAAAGCCTACGAGGTGGGTCCTGAGGGGAGGAGAGGCTGGCACTGGGTGAGCTTGTCTCCACCCACAGGAGGGAGAAGTCACACAGACTGGGGAGTGTGAGGCATTCTGGGTTCCCAAGTGTGTCTTAGTTGGGTCTGGCAACTTTAGAAACTGGAAATTTGGTATAAAGACCCCATTGGTATTGCGAGTCCTGCATTTGAGCTGTTTCTGCCTATGGTGAGCTGTGTGACCTTGCGCAAAATGGTCTCTTCTCTGGGCCTCCGTTTCATCTGCTGGGATAACTGAGTTGGAGCAGACATCTCGAAGCCTGATGATGCCCTTCCCGTGAAAGGGTGCAGCATGGGGTTAAGACGGGGGCTCTGGAGTCTCACTGCCCAGGTTCAGAGCTTGGCTCCCCACTTCCCAGCTGTTTGCCCTTGGTCATGTTACTTAATTTTCCTGAGCCTCAGTGTCCCCCGCTGTAAAATAAGGATTATAATAGCTATGAATATAAGATAATGTACACAAACCATTTCGTAGAGTGCCTAACACATACCTATCTAATAAATGACAGCTACCATTTACATAACAATAAGAAAATAAAAGACCAGACTTCCCCATCTTGAAGCAGGCCGGCCAGACTGTGGCCATGGTTCAAGCCTGCCCAAACTCCACACCCAAAGTGCAGTGAAGGCAGGGCCCGTGGGGGCCTCCCCGGGCTGCCCGCGACCTGGCGCTTGCCCTTGCAGGAAGCTGTGAAGAGTGGCATTCACCGCACAGTCCACGCCGGGGAGGTGGGCTCCGCGGAGGCGGTGAGAGAGGTGAGGACGCTGGGCTGGCCGTGGGGCCCTTCTCCCCGCTTCCTCCCCACCCCGTACTGGGCTCCACTCTGCTTCTCTGCAGGCTGTGGATATACTTAAGGCGGAGAGGGTGGGACATGGCTACGACACCCTGGAGGACGAGGCCCTTTACGAGAGGCTGCGGCAGGAAAACATGCACTTTGAGGTGAGGGGGCCAGGGAGGGGGCGTTCAGAGAGGTGGAACGCCAGGAGAGGGTCCCAGGAGCTGAAGGAGCAGGGCAAGCCATGGCGGGAGTGGGCATTAGGGCAGCGAGGTGGTGGAGGAAGAGCAGGACTGCCGTTCGTGGGATTCAGCAGCAAGGCAGCCAGGGTGACCGTGGCAAGAACGGTGCCAGAGCAGGGGGCGCCAGCGCCAGGGCATAGGGGAGGGGTCGGCATGGCCTGGGAGTGTCCGTGCCAGCCACACGCCTGCTCTCCCAGGTCTGCCCCTGGTCCAGCTACCTCACACGCGCCTGGAAGCCGGACACGGAGCACGCGGTCGTTCGGTGAGGCCTGCTTCCCGGGGCCCCTTTCAGTTTTGTACCAGGAAAGCCAAGGGTGGGAAGGAAATGTCGAGGCTAGGCCTCGGGATGCGAAATCTCTTCAAATCCTTGGGAAGCAGGCAAGGTTAAGGTGACCGACATCACCCAGCTACTAGATAATAGAGCTGGGGGCCTATAGCTCATTCAGCTATAGCAGAATGTCCTGCTACCCCAAGGGAAGCTTCCACACTCTAGATTCTGCCTCCTTGGCATGGGGAAGATGAGTCCCTCCTGCTCACATGGTCTCTGCTCCTGGGACCTATGGGCATTGCCCCGAGCACCATCTTGAAGCTTTCCCCTAGAGGGTCTGTCCCACCCTACCCTGGTCCCACCCTACCCTGGTCCCACCCTGCAGTCTGTCTAGGCCTTGGCCCTTCTTCAGGCTGTCCTATGACTGAACCCTGGGCGTGGCATCAGGCCTCAGGAGGGCTAAGCAGCCTTTCTCTGACACAGGATAAGGACAGCAAGAACCTGGGGTGACCATGGTCAGACCAGCACTGGTCCATCTGCCAAGCTTATGAGAAGGGAAAGAGCTCAGGCTCTGACACTCTGATTACAGGAGGTCTAAGTCCTGCTCTAGGAACGTGGAATGTGCAGTACCTCTGAGCTGTCCAAGTGGAAGTTCTTGGAGGCACATGGGGACACAGCCCATGGGCTGGAGAAAAATTCGAGTCATCTGCACAGATATGGTGGTTGAAGGAGAAGGGATGGCCTCAGGAGACAAGGGGCAAGAAGGCCTAGGATAGAACCCAGAAGGATAGTGACACTTAAGGGACAGGCGGAATAGACAGGTGGAAGAGAGCCAAGTGTGATGTCCAAGAAATTGATGAAAAAGGTTCTAGGAATAGTCAACAGTGGAAAATTTTGCTACCCGAGTTGAGTGAGGTATGAGCTAGGAAAGGTCCATTGGATTTAACAAGACGGTAGTTGGGGATGGAGCCAAGAACAGTTTCCATGGTGTGTCTCAAGAGCTGGGTCCCAGTGGGATTGACGATGACAGGAGTAGGGTGCGGATAACTCTCCCAGAATGTTGGCCGTGAAGGGGAAGGCTGGCTGGAGGAGGGCGTTGCTTTTGTGGCCTCCCCAAGCCCCCATTCCACCTGGCTCTTCGTCTGCCTTTGCCTGGCTCTGGCCTGGCTGGATGGGTTTGAGTCTGGAGTTGCTACTTATGTGGCCTTGGACCAGTCACCCGCATTCTCTGGATTTGTTTCTTCCTCTGTACAATGAAGAGATCTTCCAGGTCTATCTAAGGATGCCACGAGGCTCAGAGGAGTGTGGAAGTCGGTGTACAGTGACTGTATACAGAAGAGTAAAGGGAGGCTCTTCTCCCTCTCTCCCCCCGCCCTATATCCAGGTTCAAAAATGACCAGGCTAACTACTCGCTCAACACCGATGACCCACTCGTCTTCAAGTCCACCCTGGATACTGATTACCAGATGACCAAACGGGACATGGGCTTTACCGAAGAGGAGTTCAAGAGACTGGTGAGTGAGTGTGAGCCCTGTCAGCCCTGACTCTGGGCCCTGGGAGTGTGCGAGGCCTGCAAGCCCTGTCCAGGGCCTGGAACCTCTGGAGACGAGTGAGTTGGCCTCAACAGGCCAAGCCAGATGGAGAGTTAGATGCCTTCCACAGAGAAGACATCTTTGGCTGACGTCCTGACCTAGGACTAGGTTTTTTATCCTTTGCTTGGGTTGAGTACCCTCAAAGTGTCAACACTCTCCCCAGAAAGGTGTGCCCAGCTATTAAAATTTTGCACACACTTTTCAGGCCATTCACAGATCAGGCTGAGCCCTTGGTTTTAAGGGTTACCATACCCTGAGTCTGTCTGTGCAGGAGTGTCTGGCCCCACACATGCCACCCTCTCAAAGGTTTCTCCAGTTTCCTTCTATCATGAAGGGCCACTATGAGAACACAGAACCTCATGGTGTCTGCTCTGTCACTTGCTGCCGTGTGACCTTGGACAAGTCCTTCTCCCTCTGAGCTTAATTGCCCATATTTAACAAAGAGGATGGGCCATCACTAGATTGCCACGGGTTCCCTTCTGTGTCCTCTGGTTCCATGTTGTCTGCCATGCTGGCTCTTCCAGAATATCAATGCGGCAAAGTCCAGTTTCCTCCCAGAAGATGAGAAGAGGGAGCTTCTTGAGCTGCTCTATAAAGCCTATGGGATGCCATCTTCGGCCACTGCAGGTACATTCTGTCTGAGCTTCAGGGCCGTTCACTTGCCCTGGATCCAGCCTGGCTTTCTGCAGGACTCCTAGCAATATGCCCTCCCTTCCTTTCTTGGGCAGCACCCATGGATATGTGATGACTCCCTGGTTACAGGGCCCTGGCTGGTGACAGCTTCTTGTTAGATGGCTTATTTTCTGTATAATGCTGTCTAGAGGCTAAAGGGGAGACTTTCTGAAGCCTAGTACAAAAGGTCTTGGCCACTTGGGGCATCTTCATGGCCGCCCAAAGCCAAGGGCAGGGAGTTGGGCCCAGGTCCCAGCTCTGTTCTGCTCCTTCCTTCCTGTGTGGCCTTGGCAAGGCATTCCTTTGCTCTAAGCCTCAGTCTCCTCATCTGTAGAAGGGGATTCTTCTCTGGCTCTGATGTTCTGTGATTTTTTTTTTCACATCCTGGGTGCTACCAGTTGCCTAATCTTTCTGCTTCTCTGATCTGGCAAGCCGGGAAGAACTGAAGACGTCATGGCTGCCTCTCCGTGCCCTTACCCCGTGGATGGAGTCTTCACAACTCTGTGGGGTCAAGCGACACTCTTACCTGTACTCCTTCCGGGAAGACTATGATTTCCATACTCAGCTACCGATGCTCTTGAAGGCTGTGTGCTCGTCTCTCTACACACGCATACCTCGGCACGGCCACACCTCTCCTCTGATTCTGTGCCCAGCTCAGGGCCAGGGCCTAGATAACTCTGAAACCCTCCTCCTGTGGTGACTCATGGCTGAAAGTCTGGTGCTCAATAAAGAAGCTACTGTCTGGTGTCGTGTAGCACATGGTGTGAGGTGCTGTGGTCCTGGGTGAAGTGAGACTAGAGGGAGCCTTGGGGACTCCCAGACTTGGGCAGCCCGCCTGATGGCAGGGCCCCGAGAGCCCCGTGAGGGTTGTGACTGGGAGGCCAGAGCTTTCACTGCTGGGGGCTAAGAGGGGCCTACAGCCTCCCCTCCCTCCAGAAGAAATAAGCCTTCTCTTGAAAGTTGTCAGCTTAAATGTTCCCTGAACTCTTAGCCCCTCCTACTCTAAGTTTTAAGGGGAAAACCTTCCTTTTGGGTTCCTGAAGCTGTGGACTGGGGTGAGGGGGGGAGATGGAAGATTCATCAGACACCGGGCCCTAAGGAGTGGCGCCAACCTCTGCGGAACACCAGCATCTTCTCAGGTACTTCATTCCATGGACGCCTGGGGCAGCAATGCGTCCCAGCTAACTGTGGACTTGGGGAAAACAAGGCCCAGCCCCTGGTGTGCTGTTTAAAGGAGAAATAATCATCTTAAACCAGTCACACAAATCATCAGCATTTATTTCCTGGGTCCTAGGTGTCACTTATCTTGGTAGAAAGGGCAAAGAGTTGATAGTTTTGAGCACAAAATCCCTTCCCTAAAAATGATCTGTGAAGCTCCATGAGGGAACCTCAGAGCTGCATAGATGGTCAAAGAGTTTAGCTTACCATGGTTTCCAAAAAAAAAGTGAATTGTCAGCTCCCTCTCTGCTGAAAAAAGTTTAAAGTTTTTAAAAAGTTTAAAAGTGTTTTTTAAAAAAAGGATAAGAAGGTCTCGACCCAGAAAGTTAGGGTTGAAGAGGGGGCAGAGCTGGGACGTGGTCCCTGCCCAGGACGCCTGTGAGAGGAGCGTTCTCGGGTGGGCTGCTTACCCAGGTGGGCAGGGCCCAGCCCCTGAGTCCCCGTGCCCGCTGAATAAAGAACAGCCTGTGGTTACCGTCTTGAAAGTGTATCAGGCCATGGTGAGGAGATGGTGGAGCGTGGAGCCTGTGGGTGCGGGCAGAGGGCCTTCCCAGGGTAGGGGCCACAACGGCCCCAGGAGTGCCTTTCAGTCTGGGCTGGTTTGCCGGGGACACAGAGCTCAGAGAAGAGGCTGCCGGGCCAGTGCCAGGGCTCCCCATCCGCAGCAGGTGTCTCGTCCAGCCTCCCTGGGCAAGGTCAGACTCAAGACGAGGTGGTCCCGTCGCTGCTCGCAGGCTGGTTGCTAGCTTCCTTGTCTGGGGCGCCCGCCTCTGCCTGTCCTTCTGGAGAGGAGAGGAAGAGGAGCATGTACACAAACATAAAGCATAGAAGGAGGTCTGGAAGGGCCCAGCCAAAGTGGTAACGGTGGATAAGCCTGGGGGAACTGGACTGTGTTGGTGGTAGCCAAAGGGAACCTTAGTCTTGTCTGTAACATTTTAATTCTTACAAAGAAAATGCATGCGGTATTACTAGTATGATTGAAGTCAACTAAAGGCCAGGATGGAGCTAAAGGCATCAGGCGAAGGGTCAGGACATTTGTGCAGGTTCTCCAGAGGTGGAGGGAAATGAAGGCCCAGCATGTAACAGGTGCTCAGCGAACGGAAGTTGTCCTTATAAGACAGAAAAGGGCATCCAACTAGGCCAGCTCAGGAGAGTACCAGGGTGTGGCCTGCATCAGGAGCTGGGAAGGAGGCCGTGGCTGTTTCACTGTGCTGTGTCCTGGCCAGTCCAGCCACTCCCTAGAGGGCTTCTGCCTCTGCAGCCCTAGGCTAAGCCCTTCACATGCACCCCCCTGCACCGAGCTCCATGCGGTCCACACAGCAACCTGGAGGGGTGACCAGGTGCATGACACAGCATGGAGGAGAAAACTGAGGCTCAGAGAGGTGAACTGATTTGCCTGAGATCAAGTGGTGGAGGGAGCCAGTGTCCCTGCCACTAAACATAAGTTCTGCCCATGAAGGAGCACTCCTTAGAGGGCTGCCATCGACAGGGCCTCACCTGGCCTCACAGCCGTCCTGGGCAGTGGGTGTTGGTGGTAGTGAGTGATGCAGGCAGAACGCGGACGCCCGCCCCAAGGCTCCTTCCTCTCCTGGCTTGGTGCCTGTAGCAAAGGCTCAGTCCTAGAGGGTCCTTCTGGCCCTCCAGAAGCCTGACAAACCAGACTGCACTTCAGGCACATTTCCCAGCTTCTGATGCCCTATGTGGCCCTGAGCCTCCGGCCCTGACCAGCAGGAACCTTCTCGTCAGATTCCCCAGTAATCTGCTCTGCCATTTCCTT
Source organism: Ceratotherium simum simum (assembly GCF_057802395.1). Classification (NCBI taxonomy): domain Eukaryota; kingdom Metazoa; phylum Chordata; class Mammalia; order Perissodactyla; family Rhinocerotidae; genus Ceratotherium; species Ceratotherium simum. The sequence goes on from NC_141920.1 coordinate 16,571,724, forward strand.
CCTGTGGGACCTTGGGCAAGCATTTAATCTCTCTCAGCCTCTGCTTCCTGATCTATGAAGGAAGGATGGTTACACCTCTGCCCGTACTTGGTCCTCTGGTACGTGGGAATGGCTCAGCCAGAGGAATTGCTTCCTCTGTGCCAGTCCCAGCTCCCTCCTGGCCTGGAGCACTTTCCCCTCCAACCAGCACCCTGGGGACTCCCATGGGGCAAGTTTCTGAGCATGATCCCAGAAGGTTTCATGGTCACACACTGCTGGGCAGTGCACTCATATTTCTTCCCGCCGTGCCTGTTGTTTATCTCTATCAGACAAAGGAAGGAAACATTTGTTCTCCCCACAGAAGGAACTATCCGGAAAGACACAGGTTTGCACACGACATGCTCGGGGAGTGCTAACGAGCATGACCAGGCCACAGCCCTGGAGGCTGGGTGGCCAAGCCTTTGGGACAGGCCAAGGCTGGGGCCCCCCTTCCCTTGCCCTGGCCGTGCATCTGTTTCCTGAGAGCTTTCAGCATACAGAGCCTCCAGGGCCCCATCCCGGGCCTGCAGGATCAGAATCTCTCTATTTCTGCTCCCTCGGTGAGTCTGTGGGACTGAGCACGGCCCACACCTGCCTGTGCAAACTGCTCACTGCGGGGCCTGCTGGGAGGCTCCTCAGCCTGTCACTCCACCACGAGTACTTCACTTCCTCGCAGCGAGCACTGTTCCTTCCTCAGGTCCCCTTTTTAAATGTCACCCTGGCAGGCAAATGTCACTCACCCAGAGGACCCAAACACTTTAGGGATTTCAAATCGGATGGGGGAAAAGGGTATGAGAGGGGCCTGGGTACACAGACGGGCGGCCACCACTGCTGAGGTGGAGGGAGATAGAAAGCAGTCTACCAGAGCTGCAGGTGCAGACAGAGAAGCTCTGAGAGCGAGCCCCCTGGCAGCACGCCCAGGTGGCAGCTGGGCACCCTGGTCATTCAGTCAGTCCCTGAACAGCCATTGATAAGGCACCTCTATCACGTGCCCAATGCCACCAGGCACTGAGGGCACAAGACAGACCCTCGCGGGAGAAGCTCACAGCCCGGAGGAGGGGCGTTGTGTTAACTGGGATTCTCGAGGCGGCCAGGAGAAGAGGCACCACCCCGCGCCTGAGAAGGGGGATACAGTCAGGGAAGGCCTCTCAGCAGAGCAGTCTGGGTCTCCAAGAATGAGGAGAAGTGAGCCAGGCGGGGCAGGGAGGGGGGTGTGGACAGGAAGAACTGGACAGAGACAGCAGTGTGTGACGGCCCATCGGGGGCTTTCGAGAAATCAAAGTACTTTACTCTGGGTGGATCAGAGGCACCAGGGGAGAAAAACAAGAGGGGAAGTGAGCAGGGTGAGACTCTGTGGAGGCTCATGTGCCTGGGTGAGGAGTTTGGGGGCCACACGACAAGGGAGCGCTGATAGACCACTCGAGCGTGAGCAAGGAAGGCGTTGGGGTGGGGTTCCTCGGGCAGAGTGTCAGGGGCAGCCATGTTCTTGTTCTATGTTAACTTGCTGCGTGACCCTGAGCAAGCCACCCAACTTCTCTGGGCCTGTCTGTCCATCTATAACAGAGGGTTGGGGCCATGCCACTACCAAGTCTTCTCTGTTCTGTACTCATAGGTCATTTCTGGCCAGCAAGGGCCAGGGGCTCTGGACTGCGGGGCTACACAGGGAAAAACAGGGTTGTGGCCCTCTTAAGGACAGCCTCAGTGGTGCTGTAAGACAGGGAGGAGACGGCGGTAACCAGTGTGGGGGAACCTGGGCAGGCTCCCAGGGGAAGGTCCCAGGGCTGACCAGTGGAGTGAGCTGAGCACAGTCCGCTGGAAGGACAGAGGGAGGGGAGAAGGGAGGAGGGCCATCCCGGGCAACACGTGAGGCGGCAGATGCTATTTCTGCCATTCATTCATTCATTCACTCATTCAGTCTGTGGTTTCCAAGCACGTGCTATACACCAGCAGAACAGAAGGCCCCTGCTCTCCTGGAGCTCATATTTAAACACACGAGACCTTGTCAGAGAGTGAGGAGGGCCATGGGACTGGGGAGGGACGGTTTAGCCATCAGGGAAGCCCCTCTGAGCACCTGTAGGAGCTTGGCTGGAGAGTGAGGCGGCAGCAGCCACAGGACTTGGGAGGAATGTTTTAGCAGAGGAAAGATGTGTTTAACAGAGCAAAGGCAGGTGTGGTTGGAGGGCAGAAGGTGAGGGGAGAGTGGCATCCGGTGAGACCCCAGAGGCAGGCAGGGCCCAGTCACTCAGTAGGGCACTGCAACAAGTTTAGCTTCACTCTGCATGTGATGGGGGATTTTGGGGGCAGAAGCCTGATGGGATAGGACAGTTTAGAGGAATCCAGCTAGCTGTTGTATAGAGCAAGATAGGAGGGGTGGGACTGGTGTGGGGGGCCGGGGAAGTGGCTTCTCCAGTCGGCCAGGGATGGGCTGTGAGTGGCCTGAGCCCGGTGGTGGCTGTGGGGATGCGGAGACGTGGAGGGTGCTGGGAGGTACCTTGGAGGAGAACTGACGGGACTTGTGGATGGATGGAGGTGAGGAGAAAGGGAAGAGCCCAGGATGCCCGGCCAGAGGGTCCTTCCAGCCTGAGACACTGGCACCCTCCAGCGTAGAGACTGGCTGGACTCTTCGCCACTGCCCATGGGACTAGGGCCTGATTTAAATGCCGTTTCTTCTCTGAGAGTGAGCAGGCAGTCTAGGAGCCCAGAAGAGGGTCTCCCCCAGGCAGGAGTGCTCGAGACCCGTGGGTTCTGACCTGCCCCCTCGATTGCCAGCTCGCCCATGTCTCCAGCCAGCTTCCTCACGCTCACAGCCTCAGAGTCTCCCTGGATGTCAGGGACCGCGTTCCGACGGCCCGTCCGGTCACAGGAGATGAAGTCCGAGTAGGAGGACTCGACCTCCATCATGCCTGGTGCATCGCTCTTCAGGCCTGTGGGGACAGGACGGGAGGGCAGAGGTGAGTCAGGTGCATTCTGCAGAGAAGACTCAGCTCTGGTCCCCAGCACTGATGTCTTTTGAAAAAATGACAGGTACTGCCTTGATCACTGAAGACAAAACAGAAAGCACAGAAAAGTACAAAAAACAAAATAAGTCACCAGTAATTTCACACCCAGGAAACCAGCATCAACATTGTAAAGAAGATCCTTTGTCTTTTCTCTAAGTAAATTTGTTGATAAATATCTACTTATCAATATCATGTGCCACGCACTGGCTTAGATGCTGCAAATGCAGCAAAGAACAAGTCAGCCGTGGTCCCTGCCCTCAGGGGACTTACAGTCTACTGGGGGCAGCATTCGAGTACCTAATACCTCAGTAATTACCATGGTGCTCAGGGCCTCCAGGGAGAAGGCAGGGCGCAGAGTGACTACCCAGGCCTGACCAAGGCGGGGGAGTCAGGAAGTGACGTTTTAGCTGAGCTCTAAGGAGGAATAGGCATTATCTGGACAAGTAGAGGAAGAGCATTACAGAGAGGGGAATAGCATGTGTGAAGGCTCTGAGGAGGGAAGGGCTTGGTGGGATGAAGAAATGAAAGAGCCGGCAGGCTGGGGTATGGTGGGAGAGGGGCAGTGACACTCAGGATGCTGCTGAGCTGGGCAGGGGCCAGATCACATCTGTAACTTGGTCCTGAGGGCTAGGTTAGGCCAGGTCATGAACGATCAGATCTGCATTTTCAAAGATGACTCTGGCATCTGGGTCAAGCAGGGCCCAGAAGGGAGCAAGTTAGGGAGCTCCTGCAGAAATTCAAGATGGTGCAAGAAGATGGTGGGTGGAGGAAGGAGGTGGTGATGGGGGTCAGACAGATTCTAGATTAATTTGGAGGACAAATGCACAGGACTTGGTATTTGATGCAAAAGTGACCTTTCTGACATGAATAAGTAGGTGGACAGAAGTGTGGTTTATAAGATGGGGAGTAACAGAGGAGGAATATTTTGAGGAGTGACAGTGGGGTGAAGATTAAGAGTTCTGTCTCACCATGTTAACTCTGAGATGCCTGTGAGCCCTCCAAGGGGAGAGGTGGAGTAGGTACATGGAGATATGGGGCGGGAGCTCAGACGAGAGATGGGGGACGGCACGGGAAGGAAAGGTAGGAAATTAGGAGTTATTGCTACAGAGATGGTGGTTAACAGCCCTGGCAGTTTATAATACAGGCTAGAGAGAAAAGAGAACTATACATATAAAGACAAGCCATATACATAAAAAAATTATTTGGGGATCATACTACACATTGTATTTTATAGCCTGCTCTTTGGAACATTCTAGAACATGTCATTAAAGTTCCCTCTAGATGATTTTGTATATGTGTACTTGGATGTACCATAATTTATTTGGCCAGTCCCCTAGAAATGAACATGGAGACATTTTCCAGTTTCCCCCATTATAGAAGCACTGGGTCTTGATGTAAATCTTTGTGCCTATCTCTTGTTACTTCCTTAGAGTACGTTCCTAGGAGCAGAACTGCTGGGCTAAAGGGAAGGGTGAAATAATTTTTATACACGTTGTTTTGACACGTTTCCAAGTTGCCTTCCTGAATGCCACAGTGGTATTTATAATGACAAAAAATTAAGGGGAAAAAACGTAGAAATTTAGTATTGTTCCTCTTTATATTCCCACCAGCAGCACATGAGATTTTGTCTCTTTATCTGCAGCCTTGCCAACAATACGTATTGCTATAAAAAAGGCTCATCTGCCAGGGGGACACTAGTATGTCTCATTGAGCACCTATGATTTCTTGAAGGCAATCAAATCACGCAGTCACCGCAGAGACTCTGGCTACGTGGCAGACCCTGAGTTAGGAAGTGGGGGGTGGTCTAAGCCACTGGCCTGACTGTAGGTGCTCACAGTCCTCCAAGTGGGGTGGGCCCAGCAAACCCCTGCTCTAGACACACTCAGGCCAATGCCTATGCTCTCGACAGGGTGAGGATATTTACTGCATGTGGTCGGTAACAGCAAGCTGTAGGGAGCCACCCAAAGGTCCCTCGGGAGGCTGGGCATTACAAGAATTATTAAGTATTCCTAAAGAAATGCACTAGATGGACCTGTACAGACACAGCAAAATGTAGGTTGCAAAACCACACCTAAAATAAAACCCAGTTTCTGTGGGGAAAGATGGCAGATACAAGAAAAAACCTTGTCAAGGTTCTTCGTGATTAAGGGGAACTTACTTTCAATTAGACTATCTTTTTGTAATAAGCCCAAGTTATTGTGTAATGCTTTCAGAAAGTGACTGACATTGGCAGGGAGTGCTGGAAAGCATCCAGGGTGGGGCTAAGTCAGTGAGAGTTGGAGAGAGAGAGAGAGTGTTTGTGTAAGGGGGGCTGGGCTCAGTCAGTGAGTGGTGTGTGTGTGCGTGTGCCTGTGTGTAAGGGGGGACTGGGTGTGTGTGTGTGCATGTGTGTAAGGGGAGGCTGGCCAGTATAGAAGGCTGCGCCCACATCTCCCCACAATACCCAGCACAGAAGAGACACCAAGAGAATAATTTGGGGGCACTCAAAGATGAGAGAGAGAAGACAAGGTGGTGTCCTGTAGCAGAAAGAGAAAAGGAGGAAAGACATGACCTTGTGTTTTGAACCTGGCTCTGCCACGAGGCCACAAGCAAGACTGCCCCTCTCAGGTTCTTCAGGAGTTACCTGACCTGTAAAATAAAGGCAGGGCCAGAATTCTGTCTGAGGCAATCCCCCAGGCTCCAGCAGAGGGCGCGCCCAGCCTATCTTCTCTTGGCTGCCTGCAGAGAAAGATGTTGCCCTAGTTGTGCTCTGGCTCCTTCTCAGCAAAAACCCGAATTCCCAGAAGTTCCAGAGGTGGCTCCTTCTGCTGGTCACAGAAGTTGCACTCCCGCAATCTCCCTCTGGGGCAATTGCTCAAAGCTTCAGAACAGAGGAATGGCCTATTGCAATAATCACATATTGCAATAATCACACAGAATAAAAATTATCACGACAATCCCAACAATAAAAGTAAAGGTAGGGGTGCAATAGTAAAGCCCAGTGGCGCAAGCGGCTAAGTGCGCGTGTCCGCTGCAGCGGCCCAGAGTTCGCCGGTTCAGATCCAGGGCGCGCACCGACACACTGCTTGGCAAGCTATGCTGTGGTGGCGTCCCATATAAAGTGGAGGAAGATGGGCACGGATGTCAGCCCAGGGCCAGTCTTCCTCAGCAAAAAAAGAGGAGGATTGGCAGATGTTAGCTCAGGGCTGATCTTCCTCACACACACACACAAAAAAAAATAGTAAAGGTAACATTTACCAAGTGCTTACCTGTTTTCCGTACCTCATTTACTTAATTGCCACAACAGCCCTTTGAGCTCAGTGAGGTGAGTTTATGGCTGTGACTCAGAAAGGTCTCAGGCGGACTCCTGGGCTTCTCGGCCCAGAGTCATCCTCCCCACTACACCCACTGTGGCCAACGGGAAGGAACAGACCTGGGCAGGCCACACGGTCTCCCTAAGCCCTGTCTCTTCGGCTCCTGTCCTCCAACGAGAATGTCGGCTCCATGATATCAGGGATTTGTGACTGGACTTGCACCAGGCCAGACCGAAAGGCCTCATCCTGACAGCTGAGCCCACAGGCTCCAGCCTCATTGAATTAATTTGAATCTGTCTGTCTGTCTATCTTCCTCCCTCGCCTGCTATCTGTGGGGATGATAAAGCACCTCCTTCTCAGACTGCTGAGATGGACCTCTGTACACCATCAACTACCAGGCTGATGCTCGTCTGCCAACTCTAGGATCTGACACCGTGGGATGGATTACAGGCTCCATCTAAAAGGCCAGCTTCCCGCTGGAACAGACACCCTAGGCTCCCACCCTTCCCGTCTGACCTTACGAGCTGCCCAGTGCAGGAAGCTGACCCTACTGGCTCAGAGAGGAAAGTGTGCCAAGCTCAGAGCCCAATCCTGGGCCAACGCGCTCTGGCTGCCCCGGCCCCACCCCCGAGAGAAAAGCGATTCCAAAGACGGGTCTTGTCTGGGGAGCTCTTGGACCTACACTGCAATCGCAAAATTTCATTTTTCTTCAACATCTGTATTCTTCCCTCACTCTCTGCTCTTTAAAGTCAACAGCAAATGGGGAAATGAAAGAATCCTCACAGTTAGAAACTGCGTCAGAAAATGGTCGTTAATGAGAGTATAAACTGCCAGGACCTCTCTAGAGAGGACTTGACAAGACGCATCAAGAAACCTCAACGTTTTTCACATCCCTGAGCCACTAAGTCAGTTTATAATAATTTATTCTAAAACAATAATCCAAGTTGTGCACGAAAATAAATGTACAAAGATGTTCAACATAGTATTATTTATAATATTATTATAATGTTAATATTTATAATATATATTCTATTATATTATTTATAAGAGTAAAAAAGACACCAAAATGAGCTCCTAAATGGACAAAGAGAAATATATACATATTTAACTAATTTATATTAAAATGAAATACCATTCAGGCATCAAAATGTTTATGAATATTTTTAAAAGACATGGGAAAATGTTCACGTATTGTTAAATGAAGAAGAATCTCAGTGATGTAATCACATATATTAATATTATTTAAGAGTGACTTTTAAATTTGTTTTTTTTACAGTGAAACATCCACTTTCTTTTAAAATTATTTCATTTTTCCACATGTGTGCCTGTGGTATAAAACTCAAAAGGTACAAAAGGAAAAAGAGTAAGCTCGGTGGCCTCCCTCTCACCGATACCCTCCCCTCCCCAAGGCAGGGACGTCTTGTGTTTCCTCCAGAGAGAGTCTGCAATACAGTCACGCGTCACTTCATGACAGGGATACGTTCTGAGAAATGCGTCGTCAGGTGATTCTGTCCCTGTATGAACATCATAGAGTGTACTTACACAAACCTAGATGGTATAGCCTACTACACATAGGCTACGTGGTGCTGACCTTACAGGACCACCATCATATACGCGGTCCATCATTGGCTGAAACATCGTTATGCGGTACATGACTGTATATATATCCCCTCCCTTGCTCCCTCCCTTTCCTTTTTCTCTTTTTTTAAATAAAAATTTTCGTTTAAAGCAGATGTTTTCCATCTTGCTTTTTTTTCATTTAAAAGTATATCCTGGAAACAATTCCAGATCACCCTGAGGCCACTGCTGCACTGATTATATCAAAACACTAGAAATAAACCCAAAGTCTTTATAGAACTAAATCTTTAAAAAAAATTTATTGGCTGCATGCTACTCTGTTGTCTCACTGCTGTAAACTGATTTAATTATTTCCCTATTGATGGACTTTGGGGTTGTTTCCATAAAAGTAGAATTGCCACATTAAAAGACTTGTGAATTTTTTTATTGTAACAGATATTGCCACATTCTCCTCCACAGAGGTTATTTAATTCCCATTGGACATATATGAGGAGCACTTTGTTCTACTATATTCTTATCAACACTGTCTTTTTTTTTTTTCCTATCCAAAAGGTGAAAACAGTATCTGATTATTTTAGTTTGTATTGCTCTTGCAAGTGAAGTTGAGTATCTTTCCATGTGTATTTCCTTTTCTGTGCAATTTGTTCAAATCCCTTCACCCATTTTTCTATCAGATTGTAGCTCTTTTTCTTATTGATTTGTTGGAGTTCTTTATATATTAAGGAAATTAGTCTTTTGCCTTAAGAAAAGTTACAAGTATTTTTTACTTGTCATTTGTTCTTTGACTTTATTTCTGGCATTTCTCCCCAGGCACACATTTTTTTCTGTTCATGTAGTCAAACTGATCCAATAAAAATTGGCATATTTTATTTTATGGTTTCTGGGTTCTGGATCATACTTAGAAATGTCTTCCCCACTCTGAAATTAGTAAAGAATTCTCCCTGTTTATTTCTCGTACTTTTATGGCTTTATTTTTCACATTTAAATCTTTGATTAAACTGGAATTTATTTGCTACAAGGTAGGAGTTAGAGATCCACCTTAATTTATTTTTTCCACTTAACTCAAAACCATTTGTAGAATAATCAGACTGAAAGGGATCCCAGAGCTCATCTAGACAAGCCTCTCATTCATAGCTGGGGAAGCCGAGGTTCAGAAAGGGAAAGTGACTTGCCCAAAGTTCTTGAATCCTGGTCTAGAGCTCTTTCTTTCGTCTTGGGAGTCCCCAGTGACGTTACATCTCTACAGAGTGTGTGTGGTGTGGCAGAAGGTCCCCAGTGCAGGCATCCAGCCCAGCATCTGAGTTCACTAGCTTGGAGACCCCAGACGTAAGAGGCATGCAATTAATAAATCACGAGCATGGTCCATTTTTGTTGGGTGACTTGTCAATAAAACTGTCCTTTTGACATTTTCATTAAACGCCTTTGTTTTTACTCCATGTTGAATGGGGCACAGAAGGCCCAAACTTATACTTCCTTCTTTAGTGCTTTACAATGCTGAGCAGAATTCAAGTTCCACAACAGTGGCTGCCCTGATTGGCGTGTGCACTGCCATATCCAAGAGGCCTAGCACACAGCTGAAGCTCAATGAATATCTGATGAATGAGTGACTAAAAGCAGTTTCTCCCCTGGAATAGAAGATTCCAAGGTAGAAAAAGCAAAGGGGTGTGCAGCCCTGCATCGTAACAGTGGCCAAAGGCCTGGCTCAATCAGACCCCCGATGAGTCCCTTTTTCCTCATCTGAATAATGAAGGTTGAAATATGATCTCTGAGTCTCTTCCAGTCCTGACACTGCACTCATTCATTCAGTGTTTATGGAGCACCTTCTACATGCCAGGCATCGTGCCAGGAATGGGGTACACACTGGAGACTAAAAGTCATTTACAATCTGATAAGAGAAAAAGACATTGAACAGTAAATGAATCTAGCATCACAGACTGTGAAAAGGGCTATGGAAGAAGAGAACAGGGTTCTCTGCGTGTGAATGGTTCAGTCAAAGGTTGCACGGTCAGGGAAGGCCTCCTTGAAGAGGTGATCTTGGGCTGAGCTCTACAGAGAAGTTGGATAGAGGGGAGACCAGGCAGAGCCACCAGCCAATCAGGGTCTACAGCAATGCAGTAGCTTCCGTCTCAGCTCGAGCCCCCTGGGGTGCTAGAGTGATGCTCTTTCACTCCTTCTCATCCTCAGAAGGTCTCAGTGCCTTCCCGGGGTCTAGATGCTTGTGAGGGGTTTAACCCTGAATGCCTTGGACAGAAGGGAGGAGCCCTTGTACTCAGCTTTCCAGACCCCTGGTGCCCAGGGTCAGAGGCGGCGGTTCCTGCAGGTGCTTGCTCTGGGCACTGTCAGGTGTCCCCACAGGAAGCCACCTTCTCCCTTGGTCTTTACTTCTCCCCTCACTTTGTAAACTGAAGAGGCCCCGGGCTCTGCCAAGAGCTACACGGTCTGTTCCAAGTCTGCAGCTATTAGCCCTCATTGCTCAGGCAGATTCCATTACAGCTCCAAATCGTTTTCCAAATATACCAGAAAGGTCATTTCCTGTTTTCTTTTCTTTTTTTTTAAATTAAATATTTGCAGAAACCACACAAAAAGAAAGCAGACCGTTTTTCAGAGGACACAGAGCACAGAATAGGACTTGGTCCCATGGGAGAGGCCTCCTGAGGGTGGGGAAAATGCTCTCTAAGGCTTCTCTGAGGGAAGAAAGGGCTGTGGAAACCTGATGGAAATACCAGGCCTATTGAGCTGGCATTCTTCAAATTCAAAGGCAAGCGGCTTTTCTCTGTGATGGGCAGCCAGAGCCAGAGAAGCACTGCGGCCAGCAGAAAAGTCAGGGCCCCAGACTGAGCACATTCTCAGAACCTGGGAAAGGGCAGGGTGGCTGGTTCTAGCCACGTGCAGCCTGCTGGGGACCAGCACCCAGCTCACCTAGGGCCTCAGGGACACACCCAGATTGGAATCACCAGAGAGGAGCCCGTCCCCTGCTAGGGCAGTGCCCGATGCCCTTCAAGGAGCAGCCTCCAGGGAGGCTTCGTTTGGAGGCAGTCAGGCAGGGCCCCGGCCTCTGCACCCTGAGGGCCAGCGCCACACAGCCCTGGGTGCAGGCAGTGGAGAGACTCACTTTGGGAGGCCGCTGGGTGTGGAGGAAAGGGCAGGGTGTTGGAGTCACGCAAGGTCCTCAGTGACTTCCGGGTTGCCAGTCCCCATGAACACCTTCTCAGATCACTCTCCTCCAGGACCTCCAAACACCACACCCTCTCGGCCTCCCTCCAACCTCTCGGGCCACTTCTCAACTCCTCCAAACAGGTGCCTCCTCTGTTACAGACTGCTGTGTTAGAGGGTCCCCTTCTTTCTGTTTGCTCCCTGGGGGTCCTTACCCTTTCCCCCAATAGTACGTGTTGATGATGCCCAAAGAGCCCCAGGCCTCTCTTAAGAGCTCTAGACTTGCCAGTCCACCTGCCCACTTAACTCCCTTGGACTTCTCACCAGCATTTCAAACTTCAGATGTCAAGTCACAGGCCTGCGCCCTCCAGCCTCCCCAGCTCAGTGAAGGCACACTCCACTCCGTCGCGACTGCTCAAGCTGGAAACCTGGAGCCGTCCTGGCTTCCGCCCCCTCTTCCACCACTCATGTACAACCTGTCAACAGGGCCTGTCACTTCTGCTTGCAAAACAGAGCTTGAGTTTTCCCACCTCCCCCGTCCACGTGCACCACGCGGTCTCCATCGTTTCTCACCTGCACCCCTGGTGGAGCCTCCTCGCCGCATCCCTGCCTCCCCCTTGCCCTTGGCCCAAGGCCTGTTTTCTGCACAAGCAGCCAGGGCGATGTTCACAGATCAGACATTGGACCTTGTGATTCCCCTGCTTCATTCGACTTTCCATGTTTTTCTATTCCACATCTGGCAAAATCCAAACTCTGTGCACCAGCCCCCAAAGTCCTGCAGTCATCCGGCCCTGCCTTCCTCTGGGTCCTTTTGTCTCATTTCTACTCTCTCCTTGGTCCATTTTGTTCTTTAACTTCTCTAGCTAAGCTCTTCCTGACCTCAGGGCCGTCACGAGACTGTTCCCTTTGCCTAGAACATTCTCTGTCATTCTGCTCTTTAAGTGGATTCCTGGCCCTGCCTTTTCCAATTTTCCTGCGCTAGGACCCTGACATGGGGGCCCTGTAGGGCATGAAGCCCCCCAAGTCCCTCTGTCCACCACTACTCCATGTCGAGAAGGCCTGGCAGAGCCGCCTGGAGTCTTGCATGGTGCGGTGGACACAGCACAGGACTTTGGGGTCGCTGAGCTTCTGCCCCTACAGCTGGGCAACTCACCTGACCACAGATTCCTCTCCTGTAAAATGCGGGTATAGCAACTGCCTTGAAAGGTAGTGTGGGGGAATAATCAGAGCCAGCATTTACGGAGGCCTTACTACATGCCAGACTGTGCTAAGCATCTCACAGGTATTATCTCATTTAATTTTACAGCAACTCTGTGAAGTAGAAAGCATTCTTATTGCTGTTCTGCAGAAGAGGAAGCTGAGGCACAGAGAGGTTAAGGAGCTCGCCCAAGGTCACACAGCCACCAGGCGCGGAGCAGGGTCGAGCCTGTACTGTTAGGCTGGAAAGTGTGGAAATGCACTAGCATCATGCCTGGCACATAGTAACGGTTTGTTAAAAACTGTCCATTCCCTTTTCTCCCCTTCTTCTCCTCTATCCCCAACCTCACAGTAAGGCATTTCTGAAGAAAGGACAAGAAAGCAATGAAGTCTCAAGAAAACATTCTACGATGCTGGCTAAAACATACACCCAGATGTGTTTTACCCATGCTTAACAAAACTCTAGTCAGAATTTTCAGCTGGATGCAAAAATATTCAGAATCTTTTCAGTGATATTGGGTCGATACTCTGAATTCTGCCACCAAATTCTATTTTTTGTGATCTAACTTCACAGCAACAGTAAAAATAATTGTTTTGGGGTACAAATTGTAAAACTCCCACCCCCTCAGCAGCTGTATCTCACCCTGAGGCAGGGCCATGTTGGTTCCTCATGTCGGGCTGGGGCTGGGGACTGGAGCTGTGATACTAACTCTTCAATCCATGAAAGTCTGTGCTTCTACGGAGGTCTTGGAAAGAGGCAGAATAATCCAGCTGGATGACTGCTTGGGACCAGGCATGCTGGGTCTCCCCAGGCCTCCTGCTGTTTACACATTATCTGAACTTGGTGAGGACTCAGCAAGGTTCCCAGAAACTGGCAGTCCCCGTCATACTACGGAGGGAGGGCAGGAAGGGAAAGTGAGATCACTTCCAAGCAGGCCAGCCAAAGGTCCAGGGGCTGAACTGAGCTCCAGCTCTGCTGATGCCAGGCTGGGAGCCTCCGGGCAAGTTGTTCCCCCTCAAACCTCAGGGATCTCAAGTGTGGAATGAAGGGGTAAACTGTGCATCTCGGTGGTGGTTCTGCAATATGTCTGCAAATTCTTTGGCATCCCTCCTATCAAGAGTGGAATCTAATTTGCAAGCTCTTGAATGTGTTGGCCCTAGTGACTTGCTTCTAACCAACAAAATGCAACAGAGTGATGCTATGGGACTTCCAAGATGAGGTTAGAAAAGGTGACATGGCTTCCACCTGGTTCTCTCTTGGGACACTTGTCTTTGGAACTTTGAGGTGCATGTAGGAAATGTGAAGCTGCCATGCTGCGAGGTAGCCCAAACCAGCCCCGTGAAGTGACCACACAGAGAGTCCTGAGACAGCGGAGAGAGAGAGGCAGCTGGCAGTCCCTAGCTTTGCTGGCCCCTGGCCACTCCAGCATCAGCCACTATGTAACACCGCATGAGAGATCCAGGCCAGAACTGACCAGCCAAGTTGTTCCCAAATCCCTGCCTACAGAAACCATGAAAGATAATAAATTACTGCTGTTGTTTTAAACCACTAGGTATTGGGGGTGTGATGTGTTATGCAGCAACGGATAATCACAGTGATCTCTAATGTTACTTCCAGCCCTGCAATCCCTCTAGAATTCTATAAAAAGCATGCCCAAAATCCACTGTGGAGGATGAAAAGAAGGTATTATCTCTTAATATTAATTAATTCATCCAATAAAATTTTACTGATCAATGTGTACCAGGCTTGGGACTAGATGCCATGGATACAAAAATAGTAAGACACCACTGTGCCCTTGAGAGAAGTTCATGGTCTAGTTAGGGAGAGCGACTCATAAACTTTTTTGTTTTTTTTGTTTTTTTTCCCCCAAAGCCCCAGTAGATAGTTGTATGTCATGGCTGCACATCCTTCTAGTTGCTGTATGTGGGACGCGGCCTCAGCATGGCCAGAGAAGCAGTGCGTCGGTGCGCACCCGGGATCTGAACCCGGGCCACCAGCAGAGGAGCGCGCGCACTTAACCGCTAAGCCACGGGGCCGGCCCAAAAAAATGGTCCAGCAACTTGAATGTTATTTCATTTCTTTTTTTTAATTTTTTTTTTATTTATTTATTTTTCCCCCAAAGCCCCAGTAGACAGTTGTATGTCATGGTTGCACATCCTTCTAGTTGCTGTATGTGGGACACGGCCTCAGCATGGCCAGAGAAGTGGTTCCTCGGTGCGCACCGGGGATCCGAACCCGGGCCCCCAGCAGCGGAGTGCACACACTTAACCGCTAAGCCACGAGGCTGGCCCATAAACTTTTAACTCTTAACCAAGTAGTGGTGGGACACATATCAGAATTACCAGAATCACTGGGTGACAGTTTCAAACTATATCCCCTCACCTTCCTCGGGGATTCTAATAATGCCAGGTCAGGGGATGGGGGGCGTGCTTTCTAGCTGATGATCACTGCCCTCATCAGCCTCTGTTACTAATGGGGGGGGGACACACATGTCAGAGCCGACACACGTGGTGAGAGAGAAAATAACTTAGGGACCACTTCTGAATATGAATCTTTAAAATAAGAATCTCTAAAAAGCTTGGTAGTTAAGAGTTACAACAAAAATATGTATAAGGCAGCGTGGGGCTCAGGAGTCCAGTCATTTACACACAGTTACTAACTTTAAGGAAGTTACTCTCTCCCCTCCTTTATATTTATCCTTATATTTACACTCACCGGGCACTGGAGATTCTGCAATGAACAAAACAGACTCTGCCCTCACGAAGCTCACATTCTAGTGGAGCAACTCGTACTAACAAATAAATAGAATAAATATCAGGTGGCAAAAAGCACTACAGGGATAGAAAGTGAGAGGCGAGTGCGGTTTTCTAGAGAGGACAAGGAGCCTCTCTGATAGAGGTGATGCTGGTGCAGAGACTTGAAGGAAGGGAGGAGGGAGGGAGGCCAATTTTCAGAGCCTTCTCCCGAGCGTGGGGTGAGTGAGCCTCCGGGGCGGTGAGGGCGTCTCGTCACAAGTCACTCACAGGCACAGACACTGGAGGCCCAGAGGCAGTGCCAAAAGGGCTTGCGGCTCTCCTGTCTTAAGCTGGAGGAGGAACAAAGTTCTCTTCCATTCTTTCTGCCTTCTGATAGAAGCAGAGTTCAGAACCCACAAAACACAACATAGGAAAATGCTAATTCAACAACAGCCTCCCTGGGAACCTGGAAGAGCCGCATGTTGGTGAGCCAGGAGCCACCTCACTGGAGCAGAGAGCGCAGATGCACCTGTGCCTTTGGCCCACATTAACACAGTTTGCACAAGATTCCCAGTCCCCCTCCACCCCTCGCTTCCAGGCACTGAGTCTGCACGGGACAGCCAGCCCCCAGCCCAAGTGTTCTGTGGAATCCTAGTGGCCCAGGACAGAGACCCCTCAGCCGGCACATCCTCTTCCCTCAGCCAGCAGAAAAGATAAGAGCTCCCTGTCTTGCCACAACGCAGCTGCTGATGCATTTGTTCAGTATCTGCCTTCCCAACCGGCTTCAAAAGGACAGGTGCCCTGACTTTCCTGTTTGTCACTGTATCCCCAGCACACAGCACAGTTCCTCACACATGGAAGATGCTCAATAAATATACTGATATGAAGGAATTAATGAACAAACAAACAAAATAAGAACTTAAGAACATCCGCACTGTCACATCAGTGACTAAAATAACCGTCTAAGGCCTGGCCCCTGACCAGATAAACAACAATGGTAATAATGAAATAAAAATAGCTACCATTTATGGGGTATATATACTACGTTATCACACGTGGTAACAAATGCTTTCCATGTAGCCTCTTATTTACGCTTCACAGTGGCCCTGTGTAATTAGATCCTTTCACACACAGCCAGGATTCACACCCAGGCCTGGCTGGCTCCTGGGCCCAAGGCCTCAAAGGCGGCGCCTCTCTTTGGCTCAGGGAAGCAGACGACATGGGAGCCCCAGGAAGAGGTGGGCTTAAACGGGCTAAAGTGGCAGGAGGAGACCGACTAGAAGAAGGAAGGGAGGCTCTCCTTGGTCTTCATTTACACCTGTCTCCCAGTCACCTGGCCTGTCAGAGCTCTGCTCGAGCAGCATTCTCTAGAATTACAGAATGTTCCTTCATTCCTTCAGTCACCCATTCAACACTCACTAAGTACATATTCTTTCCAGCAATGGCACTGAAGGTATTTTGAGAAGGACTGCATTCTCTAACCCTCACAATGGAGAGGCCATGGCTCAGAGAAGTGACGTGAGTCACCCAAGTCCTCCAACCAGTTAGTGGCTGAATCAGGACCTGAATCTGCATTTCCTCCTTCCCGATTCAGTGCATGTTCTTTAGGACGGTGCATCCTGGTGATGGCTTTGTCTTGATGTGGATGATACATCAAGATCTGATCCCCATCAGAGAACTGTTCTGTTACCAAATCCCCTGCCCTCTGGCTTCTTTCAGTGCAAATGACTATCATCAAATTAGGTCACGCACTGTAATGAAGGGGAGGAGGAGCTTTCAGAGTGATTTACTGAGCACCGCCCACAGCGCCTGCTGCATACACAGTGCCTCCTAAACCTTTTCTAGAAGAACGAATGAATGAGCCAGGGGAGATATACAGCAGATCTGCTAACATGAACAGTTGAAGAGCATGCAATTCTAAGTCCTCCTAGTGCCTAACAGGATCCTATGCTGCTGTCTCTTGAATTTCAGAGAGTGATGGGCATCTACATGAGCGCCCTTCACATCGACAACTACAGCAGGGCAGAGAGAAACCAAGCCAGGGATTCCGATGACAGAAAAATGATCCTGTGCTGAACTACCATTGGTTCTGATGTCAGTGGAGAAATGCAGCCCCGTGAAACCATCATCGTTTTACAGCTGCTCGCTGAGAAGAGCCTATCTGACAGGCGATGCTGACAAGCGGAAATTACTCACCAAAAACTCAGCTTTCCCTATGTCAACCCCAAATTCAGGCATATCAAAGACATGCTTGTAGCTTCTTAGCTAATAAACCCATTTATAAAATACATTAGAGTTAAATTTCATTTGTCTGATTATTCCTCAGGGAATGACTCACTCCAGATCACCAAGATTCCCACACTGTTACTCTTTTAATATCAAAACCTTATCTGGAGACAGAAAGTAGATCAGTGGTTGCCTAGGACTGGGGAGGGTTGGGGGCCTGGGAGGGTGACGAGTAAAGGGTGCAGGGTTTCTTTCTGGGGTAAAGAAAATGTCCTAAAATTGATTACCGTGATAGATGCACAACTCTGTGACTATACTGAAGGCCACTGAATTGTACAATTTAAATGGGTGAATTGCATGGTATGTGAATTATATCCCAATAAAGCTGTTAAAAAAAAAACCTTATCTGAATGATAATGGATAGAAATTCTTCCCATGTATTGCAATAATGCATTAATGTCTTACCCACTAACTTTTTCTTAATAATTTAAGATCACTGCTGTGAGCACAGTTTTTTGTGTCTGCTATAACAGAGCAATGTTCTTATTACAATATACAACAGGGCAGTTTGCCCTACACTAAACAAACCCATATTTTTTCTGCTTACTTTTTTTTTTCTAAAAGTGCCCTTTACTTGCATCCTTGATAGTTAAGCTCATGTGCTTGGGTCATGTATAACTTACTGACTTACTGGCTGTGTCATCTCTGGTGAGTTACTAGATCGCTCTGTGCCTCAGTTTCTCCATATGTACAATAAGAGGGATGTGAGGATGAGAGAAGATAACGCACATAAAGCATTTAATGCTGTTCTTGGCAGTGGTAAGCCAGACTAAAGTTTAGCCACCAATGCTCTTCTCACTGCCATCAGTGTAGCTGCCTGGAGCAGCCCTTCTGAGCTATGGACTCAGAAACCAGAAAGCTTGCATAGTGTGTTCAGTACCCCGGTGTGTTCAGTGAGATGAAATGGGCTGGGGATGCAATTTCATGATTGGACTTTGGGACATCCCATGTGATGGCTCTGAGCTTCAGTGATATTAGGTAATTTGTCCTAGTTCACCTCTAAACAGAAAAACCTAGAGGTTTCTTGGGTGAGGTATCCCAAGATCCTGGCATCTGGGAGGCTGATACCCAATGAGACACAGTGCCCCACAACACTTTAGGCTCTCTCTAAACCATTAGTTTTTAAAATTGAGAGGTTACAGGCACATTTTAGAATCTGAGGAAAGCTATGGACACTGTGCCCAGAAAAGTATATATATATATACGTATACACAAAAAACTGCACCCATGATTACAGGGGAATCTTGCATTCCAGAAGCCAACCATAAACCCCTGGTTAAAAACCCCAGCTCTAGACTTCATATAACCCCAGCATCTTCAAGGTTCGGTGGCTCTGGGCCCCAGTGCTCTCACAGCAGTAGGAATGGAAGGCCCTCTGGAGGCTTGCCCTCCTAAACTGGCCTTGGCCAGATAAACAGTCCTGGGAGCTGACTGCTGCATCCTAGTCACTGCAAACATCTGCATCCAAGGGGATTCCCAGGGGCACTGAGTCAGAACAGGACACAAGCCTGGTGGCTTGGGAAGCCACTGTAGGGCAAGGCCCAGAAGACGTGCTGATAAGCACCTGGGGAGTTCCAACCCCCAGGGAAGGGCAGCTGCCCAGCAGACAACACTCTGCCAACAGAGAATGGGAATCTCAGGAGAGATGCTAGAGGCAGGCTAGGCTAGAGGGAATTCAAAGCAGCTGAAAATCCCCCAAATTCCCAGGACTACCAGGACTTAGACAGAGAAATAAAGGCTGGCGATTCTGCCCTAACTGCAAGGAGACAGAGCTGAAATGGGGTGGGCAGGTTGTGGGTAGAGGAAGCGGGGGGATCATGGATCAGAGGCTGTTAAAAATCAACTTATGCCAGAAATGTTTAGATACTATAAAAATACGACCACTGACCCAAGGTGGCCGTACGTCCCGGCAGGCCACTCGTGTTCTATGAATTGCAACTTTCTTCCAACTGGAAGGGACCTACACCATCTCTCCTCATCAGACAACTGGGCTCTGCTTGTTTCCGTGGGCTGGGTTTTGCTTGCTTCTGCTCCTCTATCACAATATTAAAATTCCTGTAATGTACCCTAGTCTTTAAGAAAATAGCTTTACAACAAACAAACGGTAGACAGGAAAGTTGGCATCATGCCCAAATTCGCTAATAACTCCTGTGTATGATCCCATCTGCTTCAGAGTATGGCTGAAGAAAGCCACTCTCTGTTAAGGCATCAGAGGTAAACTATCTTTCTGATGCTAAAGAAAGTGTCTGTAAATGGAATCATCACTGAGAAATTGCAGCGTGATGGTATATAACTTCTGAAAAGGGCCATCCTGCCTCTTCTTCATGAGGCAGGAACCTATTCCTATTGGAACCTATTTCTTTAATTTCTTGAAACGGAAATAAAGGCATTTAGGCAAACACTCCTGGTGCTGTGGTAGAGTGGTATGAACAATGCAACTACCCACCTGGCTTAGTTTCTTTTTCCTGCTCGCATCTTTTCAGATTTTCCACTGTTGACTAATCAATGTGGAAATTCTAAGGAACCAGAAGAAAAACAAAAATTAGAGCCAGATATACTCCAGGGCTGTAAACTGAAACAATCTTTTGGGAAGACAAGAATATCTACTAACATATTAAAAGTGCACATCCTTTGGGTGAGTCAAATATCTAGGATTTATACCATAGATATGTTCACATAAGTAAAAGGATGTTCAGTAAAACATATTGTGCAATAGCAAAAAAAAAGAGGAAACAACTTAATTGTCCGCTAACAGGAAAAGAGTTTTAAATTATGGTGTATCAATACAATGAGAAACTATACAGCCACTACAAAGAATGAGGGAGATTTTGTTATACTGACATGGAGAAATGGACATACTCTGTTCTTTAAAAATAATGTAAAATTGTATATAACTTTTTAATAAAAAATTTGAACATGATTGTTTATGCTTAGGAAAAAAGTACAGCATTTGTGTACATACACATTTTTTTTGTATCCACATGGGGAAGGCAGAGAGCAAACTACAAACAGTGGTTCTCTCTGGGACTCAGAAACTGAGGGAAAAAGGAATGAAAAACTTTCAGTTTTTACATTAACTATTTCTGTTTTGGTTGGAAACTTTTAAAGAGGCATACATAACTTTCATAATCATTATACATGCTATCCAAAGTTCTAAAATACCAAGAGTAAGGGCAAAAGACATTTTCAGACAAAGACTGAGCAAGTTTACCATTACTTCAAGAACATTCTCCAACAGAAAGGAAACTGAACACAGAAAATAAGTGAGACTTTAGAATCAACAGTGAGCAAAGAAATTAGTAAGTATATTGGTAAATTTAAAGAAGTATTGACTGAGTGAAACAAAGCTAAATGGGGAAATAAAAACAAATTTGACAATATTTGACTATATTACATATTTGACCATAACAACACTGAAGATGGAAGAGAGATCAGAGTTAAAACTTTCTAAGGTCCTTGATTATTCAGGACAAACAGAGAAATATTGTTTTACTTTAGACAATCCATCCGTGACACATATTAAAATTTTAAGGGTAAAAACAACAAAATATAGAAATAGAATGCATAAGTTCCAAACCAGTTAGCATGCTCCTGTGTAGACAAGCCTAATTATCTAAAAATGTCAATCCCGGGCCAGCCTGGCAGCGTAGCGGTTAAGTTCGTGCGCTCGGCTTTGGTGGCCCAAGGTTCATGGGTTCAGATCCTGGGCGCGGACCTACACACCTCCTAACAAGCCATGCTACGGCAGGTGTCCCACATATAAAATAGAGGAAGATGGGCACGTATGTTAGCTCAGGGCTAGTCTTTCTCACCAAAATAAATAAATGAATAAATACATAAATAAATAGGTCAATCCTTCCCAAATTACTACAAAATTTCAATTAAATTTCAGTAAGAATACCAATAGTTTTTTTGGAGGGGGGAAACATAAAAAATTATTTTAAAATTCATATGCAATAATAAATATCCAAGAAAATTAGCCAAGAAATAGTAAAGAAAGTTATAAAAAATAAACACTTAGGGAATTTGTCTTAAAGATAACAAAAATTTATTATAAAGACATTATAATAAAAAGATATGATATTAACATAAGAATAGACAAACAGGTCTGTGGATGAGAAGAGCAAGTTCAGAAACAGATACAATAAAGGAACTTATTTATGAAATAATATTTATGAATATTTTGAATATTTATGAATATGAAATAATTATGAAATCCCAAAGATGGGATTTCAATGTAAAATAGAAAAGATGGCTTATGAAATAAACGGTGCTGGCATATCTAGAACAAAGCTTCACCACTACTTCTCACTATGTATAAACATAAATTCCAAAGGGATTAAAGGTTCAGGTTTAAATTAATTAAAACCAGAAGAATATTAGAAGAACATTTAGGAAAATATTCATATAACTTTGAGGTGGGGGAATTATTCCTTAACAAGGCAAGAAATCCAGACACTATGAAGAGAAAAGTAGGAAAAATTTAATAAACAAATAATAGATTAGGAAAAATATTTGAAACACATATGGAATCCTTAATATAGAAATGTATAAAGAGCCCCTATAACTTGTTGAGAAAAAGGCAAACAATTCATAAGAAAAATGGGTGAAGGAAATTCACAGAAGAGCCAGCCCCGACGGTTCAGTGGTTCAAGTTCCATGCTCTCCCCCTTGACGGCCCAGGTTCGCTTCCTGGTCTCGGAACCACACCACCCGTCTGTCAGTTGCCACGCTGTGGTGGAGGCTCACACAGAATTACTAGAACTTACATCTAGGATATACATCTATGCATTGGGACTCTGGGGAGAAGGAAAAAAATAAATTCACAGAAGAGGAAAATGAAAAGTCCAATTAACGTGAAACAGTGTTCAATCTCACTAGTAGTAAAGAACATACAAAGTAAGCAACTATGAGATACCATTTTCCCCCATCGGCTTGGTCACAAGATAAAATAATAGAGATAGATAGAGGCACGGACGGAGGGAGAGATGGAGGGTGGGAGGGAAGAAGGGAAAGAATATCTCATATTGGTAAAGATTTAGGGAAATGGAAGTACTCATATACTGCTGGGGAGAATGTAAACTACTAGAACTCTTTGTAAAGTAGGATGGTCTTATTTATTAAAATGTCAAATATATATAATCTTTTGACCCAGCAATACTATTTTTTTAAATGTAATCTATAAAAATAAAAGCACCAATAAAGAGGGATATGTATATAAAGACATCTAAATACAAGATTTTTAGTGGAAAAAAAACAGGTAACAACTTGAATATCTGTCAAAGGAGAAATGGCTGAATATATTGTGGTACCTTTATATCTTTTGAGTGAATTAGATTTATACCTACCCATGATGTATTATCTAGTGGGAAAAATAAATTGCAAAATAATAGACAAAGTATGATCCTACTTCTGACAAAACAAATAACCACATACATACACAAACCCTATATCCATTTAATCAGGAGCTTAGAGAAAGGTAAGGAAGGATATACACCACACATTACACTGGTTATCTCAGAAGGATGGAAATGGGGAGTGGGGGGAGGGGAGAGATTATAATTTTTTCTTTATACATCTTCAAATTGTTTAATTAGTTACAAGGAGCACATGTATTACTTTAGGGAAAATTAATGAAGAAAATAAAAAGAATAACAAAGAAACAAGCATATGAGAGCACAGAAAGAACTCTGGTAAACTATGTTATATACTAGCCATTTATTTTTACATGGGATAGTTAACTGCACCTATTGGCACTTTCTTTTTTGGTCAAAATAGAATAGGTCTTCCAATCTATCATTTTAACAGCTGGAAGACAAATTAAAAAAAAAAAATGCTTCAAGGAGGGAAAAAAACTGCACTTTATTTCCTAAGCATTTATGCCTTTTATTTAAAAAGGGGAAAAAGTCTTACTTAAAAAAAAAAGAGAATTTCTCCCTTTAAAATCTAAAAGAAAGCCTAAAGCTTTGGCTTGAAACTGCCCTGTTTAGGTGGCGTGTGGGCTGGTTCTGCGCTGTTGACTGTTTTTCATGGCTCGGTGCCCTCGACTGCCTTCCTTCCCCAAACTCAATTACACATACTCCTGGGAGCACACCGTCTGCTGGGAACCAAGGCCCTGCAAACCACAGCATCTCTGCTCACAAGGCTCTTGGTCTCCAAGCAGATGCTTTGGCTTCTACATCAAATGGGTCCTGGAATCTAAAGTGAAATGGATTGTTTTGAAAACCATTCTGATGGAAGGAGACAGGAGAGGAAACAGTTTATCCCAGTGGATGAAATAAAAGAGAAGAGGAATAGCATTCACAACAAGCTCTTGAAGGAGAGCTATCTATGCTTAATCTGCCATTTCAGAGTAACCTGGAGATCACTCTGCCCTTCCCTGGTGGAATGCTTTGCTTTTAACTTTTGTTGTTTTATTTCACTGATAATAAATATTTCATTGAAATAATAATGATACCTCACATTTCTACAGCACTTCGTATTGCACTTCATATTTTACAAAGCACTTTAAGATACCTTATTTGATCTTCACAATGACCCTGGGATCAGATCAGTATCATTCCCATTTACAGATGAAAATGAGGCCCAGAGAAGTTATGGATCTTTTTAGGTCACACAGCAAGTTACTAACAGAGCTGCAATACAAACTCAGGTCTCCAAACCCCAAGGCCAGCAGGGAGCTCAGGTTTGAAATCACAGAGAGAAAGAGAAACTACAGGCAAGCCAAGGAACAAAGACAGGCTCTTGGGAGTAACAGATTCTTCCTGCCTCTTATGAAAAAATTACAGACTAGGAGTAATATTCTATGCCACCTCAGAGAGATACTTTGCTCATATACTGGAATATAGCTGCTGAATAAGGGAAGGAAATCCCCTTTACAGAAATCCCATGCTCTGCTGTCTGCCCGCCACAACCTTCAATGCTGCCAGACCTCTAAGGCCCCGGGGGACAGAGCACCTCTTTCATTTCTATGCCCTCAGGCCCAGCCCTGGGTCTGGCACAGACTAGAAGCCACTAAGTTTCGACCTCCAATACAATTTCAAACCCGTCTACTTCTTCCATCACCACACCATCCTCTAGTCCCCCCAACATCAATCATCTGTCCCCTAACGACTGCGACTGCATCCTTCACTCTGCCCCCCTCCTGCCTCCTGATCCATTCTCCACACAGCAAGCATTGCCCACAAAGGCCTACATCATCAGGCCCCTGCCTAATTCTCCTAACCCTAACCTTCACCCATTTCTCTTCCTCGCCCCTGTATGCCAGAGCCACACTGGTCTCCTTTCAGTTTCTCCAACATTCCACACGCTTTCCTGCCTTGGGCCCTTTCACACGTGTACCTCTCTCTACCTGGATTCTTCTTTCCCAATCCACAGCACCCCTCTTCCTCCACTCCTGCCTTAGCTCTTGGCATAACTGACTGCTCATCTCGGTTTAAACAGCACCTCTTCAAGCAAGCCTGCCCTGACCACACTCTCCTCCTCATCCATCACTCACCCTATTTCATAATACTACTATGTGTTCTTGTAAGCTTCATGTGAGGGAGGACCATACTTGTTTTATGTAACACTGTCCACTTATCAACTTGCCCAGTGCCTGGCAGATATAAGGTGCTCAATAAACACTGGCTGAATACATGAAAAATTTATTGACATGAATTGAAGGCTCGCATCAAATGCTACTGTCCCTCCACTTTCCAAGGATTTCCATAGCACTGTTCCTCTCTTGGGGCACATAATCACATGTGTTAGAGTTATCTAAGTCTTTCTCCTATCAGATTGTGAGCTACTTATACATCTTATTTACCTTGGTATTCCCCATAGCACCTCGCATAATACCTAACACATACAGGGTTCTTAATAGTGGATGAATTCATGCATATATACAGGAAAGTGCAAATGAAGGCTGCAGACAGTGGTTTCTCCTACCCAGGAGACTGTAGCCCAGAAAATGAGCACCTTTGAGATATGAAAACAAAAAAGAGACTCTGCCCAGGGAGAAATTAAAATTAGAGCTAAACTTGAAATGCAGTGGTAGTGTGTGGGTGAGGGGATGGGGGACAAGCTTGTATTGCCAATGAAAGCTTACACAGGCAGAAACTTTCTGGTGCCAAACTGGAAAAGTGTATCAGAGACCTAAAAAAATTCATGCTCTTTGACCTAGCCATGCCCTATTAAAAAATCAGAGCAGTGAAACCACCGAGTGATGATTTATTTTAAGTATGTTTTTCTGTACTGTCTAGCTTTCCTTCCATGAACATGTTGTAATTTTGTAATCAGAAAAAAAAAACCACACAATAAATGTTATAAAAACAAACCAACAGAGGGCTGGCCCAGTGGCGCAACTGGTTAAGCGCGCGCGCTCCACTTCGGCAGCCCGGGGTTCGCCGGTTTGGATCCTGGGCGCACATCGACGCACTGCTTGGCAAGCCATGCTGTGGCAGCGTCCCATATAAAGTGGAGGAAGATGGGCACGGATGTTAGCCCAGGGCCAGTCTTCCTCAGCAAAAAAAGAGGAGGATTGGTAGATGTTAGCACAGGGCTGATCTTCCTCACAAAAAAAAAAAAAACAGAAAATCCAGTGGTGATTTTAGACAACAAAATCATCCATCCCTGTTTTCTTACTACACTTAGGATTGCAGAGTCAGGGTCCTCTAAGGTGGGGCACTGCATTTTGTGAAGAGTTCCTTTCTTCTGTCTGAAGCCATGGGGGACAGGAAGGTGCCAGAAGTGAAAGCTTCAGCAGGGGGCAGCTCTCACTTCTCCCTCATACAAACGCTGGCAAGACCGTGAGTCAGCAAACGGAGGGAAATGTGGAGGGAATCGGCCTCTGGATGCTGACCCACTGTAACTATTCATTCACCTGCCTGTCTGCCCTGGTGCCCTGAGAACCCCGCAAGACCAGAGGCTGTCTCGTAATCGGCCTGCGCCTCCAGCCTCGTGCTTAGTCCTAGTCGGCCCTCAGGACAGTTGACTGAACGTCAGAGACCACATCTATAAACTGCTAAACATAATGACTGACCCGGGCCCCAGGGACACAGTAAGAACGCATTAGCTACCAAATACTTCATCTCTTTAGTGCCCTGAAGGTCCATTATTCAGTTTGGAAAAGCCAAGTTGAAGACCAGTAATTTCTCGGAAGATTCAAGAGAGTTCTTTTAAATAAAATTAGGAAATGCCGGCTTCCTCCAGGAAGAGCTGACGCATTTTCATCTGCGATTTGGAATCACTCGGCATCATGCAGCTGACTGCAACTTCCAAAGTCATCACCCTTTGAAGGAGCGGGACTCAAAGTTTTCATAAGGCATTTCTGAAAGATTGCCAGGAGGTAGTGAGCTCAGCCGAGGGTCATGATTAATGACATGTTTCCAAGAATTTTAGATTTTCCACATCTGTCTCCACTTAGGAATTACTTCTGGCCCCTCGTGAAAACACTCAGCAGAGTTAATTGGGCGAGCTCAGCTTCTTGTCACACTCAGAAAGTAACACCTGCCACCAGCTTCTTCCTTAAGTGGCTGGGCCAGGGTCCTCTGGTCCCAGAAGAATAGCACCCACTTCTGCTTTCGGCCTCAGCACCTGACTGCATTACAGGAAACAGCGCTGATCCGTGGTTTAGAGAGCCAGCAGGGTAGCTCCAGGGCCCATCACGGGTTTTCAACATTGATGAGTTGAGATGACTTCAGGTTCCTCATACAAACGCCAACCTAGGACTGGGAGGCTGGTGCCTGCGCACGTTGGCCAACGTTCTCCTTCTGGAAACCATAAAGTGGCTAATCCCAAGCACGTATTTTTGTGCCAACTAAAGTGCGTTATGAGCGCTATCCTATTTCATCCTCGTGGTACCCCTGTGAGGTAGGTATAACCATGACTCCCACTCTACAGCAGACAAGCAGGTTCTCTGAGGGGACGTAATCCATCCAAGATGTCTCAGCTAAGAGGTGGTGAGGGCAGAGCTCTTATCTGCTACCCTCCCCAACTTCTCATTGAACCCTAGTCTAAAGTGACAGGGACAGGGGACACAACCACCCCAGGAGTCACAAATGCAAATGCCCACAGGGGCCAAGGGGCAGGCAGGAGACTAGAGAGCAGACTGGGCAAGTGAATGGCGCTGATGGTAATAAACTGGAGGACACACCAGCATAAAGGTATTCGAACTCAAACAGAAATAAAACCAAAACCAGGTACCTTCCTTCCTTCCAGAATATCAGCTCCTCACCATCACCTAGGAAGAGGGGTGACTTTTTTAATTAGTTGAAGTCTCGAGATCCTGGGGTACTGGGGTGAGGCAGAGGTGAGCCCTTGGCCTTCCCACTGCCTGTGACCATGGGTGGTTTCATGGCAGCAACGGTCCACCACCTAGGGGGCTCTGAGAACCCTCCTTATTAATTAACCATGATCTTAATTCAAACAAACAGTTCTAAATACTGCATCTTCCTGAGGGTTAGGGTCTCTGACAGCCTTAAAGATAAAAATCCCTTAAACTGCCAAGACCTGGAACCTTGGAAACTCAAAATCCAAGATCTGACAACTTCATTCGCTTTTCTTGGTACTTCGGCTCTGGCCATCCTTTCCCTGCAGCAGCGGAGGCCGCGTCTAAGTGAGATGAGGATGGAAGGGGGGCAAATAAAGAGATTTTCCCTTCCTTTTCTCCCTCTCTTTTGCCAAGTTAAGAACTAGGATGGTGGGCTTTAAGTTAAAGTTGAGTATGATGTGTCTCCTCTGTCTCTAAGTGCCAGGCTTTCTACCAGGCAATGAGGTGACAGTGACAGACGAGACAGACTCACAAGGGAGGGTGCATACAGTCTAGCGGAGACACAGTGAACCAAAGTTGTGCCAGTAATTATGGAAGCACAGTTCAGGTAAATACGAGGAAGGAGTTCAGCATAATATGGGAACACAGAGTGCAGACTTAGACTCAGTGAGTGGGGTTAGGGAATAATGATACCGACCACCTCGTGTTACGTAAAAGACTGAGCATAATGTGGGGCCTGGCACTTAGGAGGTGCTCAATAATGTTAATTCTTTTTTCTCCTCCCTCCCTGTTGTGTGTATGCATGCACGCACACACACACACACATCACACAGACTCTCTTTCTTCAGAGACACCAAACCTACAAAGCTATAAAAACTCAGAAGTAATTTAATACTGCCTGTTTTATGATGATAACAGGCCTCCCCAAGATGCGTCTCTTTGGCATGTGGAATATTTTGAGCTAAAGGCAATCGAGACCCTGCGGCTGGAGAAACTTTTACCTCTCCCTTAAAGAATTTAAATTGGGTGCCTTGCCCATAACAAGAGTAATTACCAGAAATAACTTTTTATGACCTATCTGTACAGCAGGGCAAACCTCTAATTACTGAACATCTGCACTTATCATCCTGTGAGTTACCCTCCTCCCCTCTGAAGCCTCAGGCCCCCATTCCATTCCTTAGCTCAGGATGGCATATATACCTCACTTTACCTTTCTGTCTCTGAACATGTATGTGGGGTTCCCGTATGTACACAATTAAATTTGATTTTCTCCTATTAATCCGTCTCATGTCAATTTAATTCTTAGACCAGCCAGAAGACCCTAGAGGGTAGAGAAAATTTTTTCCTCCTCCACAATGTCCTCTTTAATTGTCCTACAGGCACCAGTTTTTAGCTACTATGGGATACTGAAAACCAAGGGCTCTTGCTCCTCAAGCGCTGAGGATTCTCCTCAAAGGGGAAAGAGATACAGATGGTTCAAACTTTCAAGATGAATTTGGAAATATAGTGATCATTTAGTTTTGCCCCCTCATTTAGGTACAAAAAGGAAACTGAGGCCCAGAGAGTGTGAAACACTTGCTCAGAGTCACACAGTATCCTTGGGTGGCCCTTCTACTATAGGGTGGCTCTTTATTTTTTAAAGCTGAAGTCTTTCCCCTTTAACTATGATTTTTCAACTGTTTTTACGCTAGTAGGGGAGGTGGATCACACACAACAGCTGGAAGCCATGTATCTCAACCCACCTGAGAACCCTCAGCCTAGGTGCCCACTGCTACCAGTTCAAAATCCTGAAAACAGACCGCAACAAATAAAATGCCCAAGAGCTTACATGTTCTATTTTCTAGGCATAAACAGCAAATTTTAAAAAGAAAGCAATAAGATCACAAAGCCAAAGTTAAAGATTTCCAACACTTCTTTCCAAATTGGAGTTTGCCACACAGCTACTGTTGCATTGGGGTGTACATGATAACTTCATGAAATCTAATCATATCTGTACCTTAAATTTAAAATATTAATCTTGTATTTGTGACGGGAAGGTTATAGGGAATTTTCACTTTCAAGAGAAATTTCTCTCAAGAATATTTAAAATTTTTTGCTCCACCTTTGTAAGCAGAAAAAAAATAAAAGTTTTACAAACACCAATTTCTAAGGGAGGATTTCTTTCTTTGTCTATTTTTGGGGCAAGGAGCTGCTTTTAAAGCTCTAGATAATCTCTCAAAGTTCTCCTGGTAAAAAAGTAAAACATCATGTGAACAGAGCCCATCTGTGAGACTTGAGGCTCAGTCCCAGCCCCAGGCAGTTTCAGACAAAGTCATAATTTCCAGAACAATAATATATCATAATATAAAAATAGACACTTTGTGACCAACAAACTGGAAAGCAAGCTCTCCGGAGAGCTCTGCCTCTCCCTGGGGGTGGGGCGGCGGTGGAGAATCAAGTTCTACTTACAAGAGCAAAGAGTTTCTTCAAAGTCCAGTGGTCCTCAGTCAGAAGTGAAGGTAGAATTTAAGAAACCAGGATTCAAAACGCCTCCCTTTTGAGGCTAAACTAGATTAGCAGACAGGCCCGCGGGTGCAGTCCACAAGACTCTCTCTCGCCCTTTATCTCTCCCGCTCCCTCGGTCTCCTAAATGAAATGCACTTCGAGGTTTCAGTGGGTGTTTCCCACGTCTCGGGCCAAGTAAGTCCCCATTTGTTGTAACCCAATGCTCAGCTTGATGATGTCAACCACTCAGCTCCCTTGCTCAGTTTCCACCTCTCCGTCCACAGGAGAGATCCATTTCCTCTGCACAACGAGCCAGGGGGGCTGTAACTGCATCCCAAGCCGTCACATTTGCCTAACATCCTTCCTTCAATTTTCAACACTGCAGCCTCAGTGACAAAAGGCTTCCTATCCACGCACTGGGCCGGGGCTCCCGACGTAAATCCCTCTGCCTCTTAGTCATGCTGACTGTGTGCTATCTAGTTTGCTTTGCTGTGTTTTACTTTACTTCTTTGGTGTATAATATACTAGTTAGGGTGGAGATCTGCACCGTGACCCCCCTGCCCCCCCACCCCCATTTCTTTCTTCTTGCCCAATTTTCCAAGTTGTTTAATTTCTCCACAAAGTTTCCTAGGTGCACGCTGGGCACAGTGTGCGAGTCTGCCCTTCACTTAGGGGAGATGACACAGGCCCATGCGAAAGGCTGGGAAAGAGCACTGGTCTGTTGCCTGGGGAACTGGGCTCTGGTCTTGTTCACACTCCTAACTGAATGAATGGCCTTAGGCAAGTCACCTCTTTCTCTGGACCTCGGTTTCCCCATCAATAAAGTGATGGCTTGGTATCTTCCACTTCTGAAATTCAGTCACTGAGGAGCTTATCCACAAACTCAACATAAGGAATTTTACTACAAGCTGGCTGACTACATGCTTCAGGGAGGAAAGCACCCTGGAGGTGTCAGAGGCCACTGCTCAAGATGCCAGGCTCAGCTGAGCTCCTTCAACCCCCTTTCTGGTGCAGCTAAACTGTTTCTCTAGCAGAAAACCCCCAAAAATTCACTGAACGAGTCCTGGGGGACATGTAAAGAGGCAGCATATACTACTAGATAAGATAAAGAAGCAAGAGAATTTAACTGTCCTTAGGGACTAACGTGGAACAGCAGTGGTTACAAGAGATAATAATACAGTTACTCGTTGCTTAACAATGGGGATACATTCTGAGAAATTCATCGTTAGCTGATTTTGTCGTCGTGTGAACATCACAGAGTGTACTTACACAAACCTAGATGGTATAGCCTCCTACACATCTAGGCTACATGGTACTCATCTCATGGGACCACGGTTGTATACGCGGTCCGTTGTTGACTGAAACCTCCTTGGGCCGCACATGACTGTAATCTCTTGCATTTGCAGACCGCTTGTCGGGGAAGACATAAAAGCTCTCTACTTTTGTGTACAGTGAGTAGCAATGTGACACATACAGTGATCATGAGCATCAATCTGAAAGCCAGAGATGTGGATCTGAGGCCTGTGTGACTTGACTGCTCTGAACTTTTTTTTTTTTTAACTGTAAAATGAAATAAATACTAGGGCTTCCATTGTAGGACTGTGAGAATTAAATAACACATCTAAGGGAACTGAAAGTATTTGGCAGATACTAAGAGTTGACAGATGGTTGCTCTCATTGTCTCCTTTGATTCTCATTTTAGGAGAATTAGGTACCTAGGAGTTGCACTATTAATTGCCTTTTCCTGGATGGGAAAATGAAACACAGAGAAGTTAAGTGACATGCCCAAGGTCACACAGCTCAAGATGAAAGGGCCAGATTTGGAAACTGAGTCTTTTAACTCCTACATAGGCCAGCACACATGCCACACACATGCCAGTGCTGCTACCAAAATACTGTGGCCTGAAGCAAGGCTGGGTTTCAATCGCCCCTCCCCCAAAGAGGCAAATCAGATTTGTCTTAAAACTACTTGGATGGGAAGTTGGGATTGGAGCTCTATTGGGGCAGAAGAAGCTATTTATAGGTAGGGGTAGGGCTGTGGTGGTTTGTGACTTAACAAGAATTTTAATTAGTTCTCAGAGAACTTTGATGCTAATCAGGAAAGGCCCAAGCAAACAGATTACATTTTAGGAGGGACTCTGCCAGTCTGAAGGCTTTCCCACAAGTTGCTGTGGGACTGTAGTGGAATAAAAAGAACCCCAGCCAGGTGAACCACAGAGAGCAGCAGTCAACAGCTTGGAGAGACCTGGGTCTCCTTCTATCCCTGGACCATCTAGCTGTGTGTGACCTTGGGCAAGTTAATGTCTTTGGGCTTTGGTTTCCCAAAGTAAAACGAGAATAATCACCGCATTTACCCTACAGGGTTCTTGTGTGGATTAAGAGCTTGGCACTTACACAGAGTTCAAAAATACATGTAAAAATAAGCTACAACATCCTAAAGTAAAGACATTATTTTCCAATTCTGACTCAGTGTCACCATCCTCTGCCCTGAGGATGATGTGACAATGAATGAATAAGGTCTAGAATGCCGGGAAGCCAGAAGGGCCTGGTATTTCTCCGGAACGTCAGGATAAGGGAGCAACGGAAGGCGACTGAGAGCTGTCAAGCGCGCTCTACCTGAAGCTGGGGCCATTGTTTGGCTGTACCTTTATTCCAGAAGCCTGGGTGGGCATCAGGAAATGAAGCTGGGCTCCTGACAGGTCAATTTACCGACATCACCCTGAGTGCTTTGAATCATGCTTTGTTACTTGAATAAAAATAACAATAAGTAGCCCATTCATAAAAACAAAGATACGTGTTTTCTTCCACAACACGTATTTTGTAACACTTGCCTTGCAGACTGAATAACTGTACATCTGTGACATAATCCATGAGGAGAGAACAGGGACAACACCAGAACACTCATTTTGTCTTCTGACAATGGTAGACACATTTTGTGGACTGGGGCCACGCTCAGTGATGAGCACTCTAGAAACACACTTTGTGTTTTTGTGTGTGCGTGTGTGAGGAAAATTAGCCCTGAGCTAACATTTGTTGCCAATCTTCCTCTTTTTGCTGAGGAAGATTGGTCCTGGGCTAACATCCGTGCCCATCTTCCTCGACTTTATATGGGACGCTGCCACAGCACAGCTTGATAAGAGGTGCATAGGTCTGCACCCAGGATCCGAACCCACGAACCCCGGGCCACTGCAGTGGAGCATGCAAACTTAACCACTACGCCACTGGGCCGGCCCCAGAAACACAATTTATGTTATCCCTACAATAATCAGGTGCAGAGAGATTATTAATATTCTCATCTTTTGGTTGTGGAAACTGTTGCAGCAGAGGAACCTGCTCGAAGGTAAGTGACGGGGTCTGTGCTCCAAGCTGGGACTGTCTGGGCCAGGCCTGTATTCCAAAGTCCCTTCCTCTATCGCCTTTTAAAGGGTTTCCTGCAGGAAACTTGGCAGTTCTTCACAGCCAGCGGTATCAGCTCCATTGGAGGAAAAAGGAAACTGGCTGCTTCAGAGCGCGGAGCTAGTCTGAAGGGCTCAGAAAGCCCCTTTGCCACAAAGCTGCCCTAATTCCCACCCCCTCATCCCCAGTCTGGAAGGGGTGTCTCTTTCTGAATTTCCTTAGTACTTTATCTGTTCCTCTCTAAAGAAATTTATCCTTTACGCCTTTGAGGCACATTTATTTCTGGGCAGATCTTATTCTGCTGCTAGAAAGTGAGCTTCTTAAGAAAAAGATCTGTGTCTAATTTACAAGCATTTTGTACATATTATTAGACACTTATTAAAATAAGGAAATCTATAAACAACAAAACTTTTATTGAATGTTTACCATATGCCACATAATATTCTAACTGCTTTATATAAATTACCTCATTTCATCCCAACAAGCATCTGTATGAGGTAGATATAATTATTATCTCCACTTGACACACAAGGAAATTCCAGACACAACCGAGTAACTTGTTCAGCTAGTAACTGACAGGTGTCTGTCGAAAGGAGTACATGAATGAATAAATTCTAGCCACCACTACCCACCTGCCAGTCCAAACAGCTGCTGCAAAATGCAACTAGCTTTTCACCCTATCAAAGGTGGACTCCAGGTGTCACGCCTCTTCACACTCACTTATTCACTATGCCGAACAGCTAGAAGGTCCCCATTTTTTCTAGACGTAATTAATTTAGAAGCATATTGACGGAGACATAAATAAAAGTAGGTTTTGTTTACTTTCCAATTATAATCATAACTGCTTATTGTAAAAAAAATAGGAAAATACAGAAAAGCAGAAAAAAAGGGAGGAAAATCATCTATCATCCTACCACCCAGAAATAACCAGTTAACCTCCTGGGGTATGGACCCAGAAAGAACCACACCTACACTCAAAACAATGTTTTGAAATCTCAGACACAAGTTATATTTGGGGGGAGGAATTAACCCCACAAAAGGCGATAAAGAAATGTTCGATACGTTATTTTTGGTTTTGGAGCACACCTGGCTGGTTTTTCTACGGAGTTTGATGCTCTGAGGCTCCACTTCCCGGTCCCCCTTGGACTGTTGCTGATGCGCCTGATGGAGATCTGGCAGGAGAAGAGAAGCCTGATCACACTGAGTAAGCATCTAGAAAATGGGTGGGTGTGCAGGATACCACACTGCCCCTCTCTGCTTTCTTTGGCCTTCTTGAGACCTGCTCCCCACCAGCAGGAGATAAGTTTCAGATTGGGGCAATTATGGGAGAGATGGATCTCCACTCTTGTGTTAATTTTAAACAATCTTACACTTGTTGATTTTTACAGCTGAAGAGAGCATGTGGTCTCCTCATTTTCAAGGTGAGGAATGCCAGGCCCAGAAAAGGCACGGGATTTCCTGACACGGCACAGCCTGGTGCTCTGCCAGGAGGAATACCTTCTATTGGTTCCAGGCTTTCCCTTGCCACTGCACCCTGAAATACAAATCTGATCGGCCCTTCCTTTTTGTTTTGGTTAACTCCTATTCAGCCATCAGATCTCAGATCAAATGTCACTTTCTTAGGGAGGCCTTCCCTCTGAGACAAGTTAGCTCCCCCTGCTGTATGAGTCCCATGACACCCTCTCCTTCTCCTCTCTCTCCTTAACATACGTTATTGTAGTACATCTTATACGTGTTTCTCTGGCAGACTGTAAGCGCCACGAGGTCAACAACGCGTCTCCCTTGTTCACTGGTACAGAATAGGAAACCTAATAAATATCTTCTATACACACACACACACAGACACCCTGGGTAGTTTGGGCTGGGGTATGTTTAAAAAAAGTGCCATGTCTTCTAAACTACAAACCATGCTTTCCCTCTTGGGGGTAGGATCATTAGAGAACAAGGGATTTCATGTCAAATAATTTCTAAAACATAGAAAAAGTTCACAGAAGCACGATGACAGACAGAGGCTGAAGTCCAGCACACAGGGACAAGAAGGCAGCAGAGGAAACGGGAGACAAACGGCTGTGTGGAAGCCCAGGGAGGCGCTGGGCGTGGAGACGGCAGGAATGAAGAGGACTACGGTAGACGGCTGAAAATCAGGGGATGCAGTGAAGGCCCTGTGCCAGCAGCTCCCCACCCACCCCTGCAGCACACAGACGGTCAGGAAGCTCTGCAGAACCCCAGGCAAAGACACGAGGCTCTTTAAATAAATGGAAAGACGTGCCTGGGTTGATCCAGGGCTTCTAGTAAGTGACCAAGCATCCTTATTCTGATTTCTGAAGGGCCCTCAGTCTAACTGCCACTCAGGTGGCCTAAAGCAAAGTGCACCCTTCAGCATGGTATGGAGAGCTTCCAGCAGCTTCCCAGGCAGCGGTGAGGCCTATGGGGCAGACAACTAATTCCAGAGGAAACCAAGGCCTATCTCCTAGAAGAAGTAGTTTGTTATTGATTACGAATGGCAAAAAAAGCATCAGAGGGCATCTGAGGAAAACCAACAGCACGACAAAGACTGAAATAAAGAGAAAATTGACCCTACAATGGAAAAGAAAACTCAGACAAATGAGAAGCTCTTGAAAAACATTCTTATGTCTTCAGAGAGATTCTGAAGATAGTGTGTTCATAAAACATAAGCTGACAAAATTGGGCTCTCAGAAATTAACAAGATGAATACTGAAATTAATAATTCAGTAGAAGGGCTGGAAAATAAGAAAAGGAAATCTTCCAAAACATAGGGAAAAATATTCAAAGGATGAAAAAGGATCTTGATATAGAACAATCCAGGAAGTTCAATGTCAGACTAAATAGGAATTCCTGAAAAAGAATAGAAAGAAAAAAAAGTACAAGAGGAAATTGTCTAAGAAATAATGAGGAAGACTGCCCAGCGCTGAAGGAAGACTGCATCTTCAAACTGAAAAGTTAAAAAGTGCTGAGAAGGATGAAAAGAGACCATACCTAGATATCATCTCCTAACCTTTCAGAATTCAAAAGGAAAAGATCCTCCAGGTTCCTAGAGAGACAAACAGACTCCTTCAAAAGAAAAGAACAAGACTGGTATCAGACTTCTTACTAGCAATCTGAGTGGCTGAAGACAACGGAGCAATGCTTTCTAAGGGAAAAGTTCTAAAGGAAAATGATTTGGAACCCAGAATTTATACCCAATAAAGACATTTTCAGACATGCAAGGACTACGAACCATTTCTCTCTCATGCAGTGTTTTCTCAGTAAACTCCTGTGAGAATATACTTCACCTGAATGAGGGTTTAAACTAAGAAGTAGGATTTGAAAAACAGGGATCTAACAAGAAACGTGAGAGGAACGCCCAGGATCATGATGAAGGCGGCCTGGGACCTCGATGGACTCACAGGCCTAGAGAGCGCCAGTCTGACTAGAGCAAGAGGGCGGAAGGCTCCAGGAAAACAGAACTGATGGATGCCTTAATGGGTTTACCGAAAACTGTACTGAAAGTCTACGGGAATGCGTGGAAAGACAGCCATAAGGAACAAGGAACACTGAGCATATTAAAGAAGTTATCATTAAGTCCAGGAAACACAGTTACACAGAAAGGAAAAATAATTAGAACATTACTGGCTCAGTGGTAAACAATATTTACAACGCCATAACACTGTAAAACACTGAAGACTGACAACTAAAAACTGGGATACTGGGAGGAAAGGGTAAAGAGAAGGAGAGTGAGTGGAGCTGTGGTGTTTCTAAAAAGGCTACAGCCTCACATGTCATCCTAGGAGGTGAGTAGGTGACACCTAACACTGACGAATAAAGAAAGAGCAGTATGGTAGTGGGTGGTCTTTGTCTGGATCTGATTTGAACACAAAAATACTTACGAGTTAACTGGAGATCTTTGCTAACAATAAGGGATTATTAATTACTCTATGTGTGATAATGGTAGTGTAGTTATACATATAAAAAAGGAGTCCTAGGGGCCGGCCCAGTGGTGCAAGTGGTTAAGTGCACGCCCTCCGCTGCAGCGGCCGGGGGTTCGCCAGTTCGGGATCCCGGGTGTGCACCAACGCACTGCTTGTTAAGTCATGCTGTGGCGGCGTCCCATATAAAGTAGAGGAAGATGGGTATGGATGTTAGCCCAGGGCCAGTCTTCCTCAGCAAAGAAGAGGAGGATTGGCATCGGATGTTAGCTCAGAGCTGGTCTTTCTCACAACAACAACAACAAAAAAGGAGTCCTTATTCTCTTAGAGATACATGCTAAAGTAGTTATTGACGAAATGATATGTCCAGAATTTATTCCGGAATTATCTAGTAGCAGGGGGAAAACGGCTGCAGGCACAGACGACACAAGATTGGGTCATGATTTTTGAAGCAGGGTAAGGGTGGTACACAAGGATTCATTATACTCTTCTCTTTAGTTTTGTATATGTTTGAAAATTTCCACAATAAAAAAGCTTTTAAAGAGATCGCTGTATAAGCATATTATTTAAGCTATATGGAGAAAAGTGCTAAAATAAACAGCTAACAGGATCAAAAGTGTATGCTTGTGGGAGCAGGACAGGAAGGAGGGGAAAAGAGGTGGGGGCAGGGGACAGCTGTTTTTCAGTGTAAGTTTTTAATGATATGTGACTTTAAAAAGAACAAAGCAAAACAATGTGCATGTGCCATTTTAACAAAAACAAAATTAATTTTAAAAAAGAAATGGAGGTAATACTATTAGAAAAATGGAGGTAACAACAGAAGAGCTAAAAGCAGAAAAACTAAATGGTTGCCCCAGGGTGAGGGGGTAAGTAGGAGACTGATGCCTTTCTGGGCTTGAAGATATTTTTTTAATGATGTTCATGTATTACTTTTATTTTAAAAATGTTATCTATATTATCAGTTATTGCCATCAGCTTTTAGCAGGGCCTTTTGCTAATGCTGACATCTACAAACTGAATCTGTTTCTCCGAATCCTAAATCCCGCCCGAGTATCTCCACGTTACATGTAGTAATAACTACTACTGCCATTTAACTATTGTCTGCCATTTGTCAGTGATTTATAGCTGTTATTTCTAATCTTTACAACGCTCCTGCAAGGCAAGTATTGATAGGCCCATTTTACAGATGAAAAAATGGAGGCTGAGAGACGTGAGCCGTTTGCTTGAGTCACAGAGCACAAGGCCAGGCTTGTGGGACTCTTTCCACTACCCCCTCTCTCTCCTACAGTCCACTAGTTTGGTACAGGCCAGAAAGTACTTTCACATAAATTTCCACATCGACTCCATGAAACAGGAGAGGCAAGGTTACCCTCACTTGACAGACGAAGAAACTAAAGCTAAGAAAACTTAGGCAACTTCCTCAAGAATCCAGGTTTCCTGATCCTTAATCTAGTACTTTCAATCACTCCTTATCATCTGTCCCCTCAAAAACAAAATGTCAAGTTATTCATAACCTCCTCATGGGCATCTGACATAAGAGTCACTGTAAATGAATGCAGCCGAAGCAGTAATTTTAAAAAGAGACTTATTTTTTCCCAAAGGAAATATAGTAATAAACCGTGGAATGTCCTCAGCTGTTCTAATGTCAGCATTTGCTTGAGTCCTCAAAGGCGCTCTGCAACTGTCAGCAGCCTGCCGCCTGGCACACAGCACGTCAGCGGCTGGCACAGGCGGCTTGCGGCAGTTCCGACAACCAGTGCCACTCTTTTTAGCTCCAAAAGAAAGGAATGAGCCGTGCGTGCTTCTGGCCTGAAAACATAATGTCTGTCTCTTCTAAAATCTACTTTAGTCAGTGGCCACGTGCTCCAGGGCTTTTCACAGCGCCAGGAATCCTGGATCCGTGCTACTCTAGAGCAGCTGCAAGTCTGTAAGGCTGCACAACAGGCTGGGTAGGGTGGGGGCCAAAAGAGGGAAACTGAAGGGCCTGAACATCTGGCCCCCCGGTCATCTCAAGCCCCGGGCAGCTGACGGCTCTGCCTGGAAGAGGAGCAGCCCAAGAGCTGGCACAAGTGCCATGAGCCTGGTGTGAGATGCTGCTTGCCGGGCTGTTCTGGAATCTGAACAATGGCAAAGCAGCAGCTAGAGGGAAGAAGCTGT
Organism: Ceratotherium simum simum; assembly: GCF_057802395.1. Classification (NCBI taxonomy): domain Eukaryota; kingdom Metazoa; phylum Chordata; class Mammalia; order Perissodactyla; family Rhinocerotidae; genus Ceratotherium; species Ceratotherium simum. The sequence goes on from NC_141920.1 coordinate 16,611,199, forward strand.
TTACTTGAGTTCTAACTATTTATAGCACCAGCAATCTGCACATATTTGGATAACAAATCTCTGGGCTTCAAGTGAGCGGTGCTTTGCTCCTGGACAATTTCACCAAACACATTCCCTCCTCACGGCCACCCCCAGACCCCCTCGCTAACACATGTTGCCCTCAGGATGTTTTATTTAAGTTGCTGAGTTTAAAAAGATTATAAAAACAAATCATATTTTAAGAACAAGTGACTTTTAATCCATTTGTCTAAGAGTTTAAACTACATAGTATCATTTTCTTTAGGGCTTGAATCAGAGATTCAATTCTAATACATGTGTATTCTATAAAAAATACAACTGAAATAAAAACAGCACCTGAATGAGGTCTGTAATTTAACATGTACTATATCGTTGTAATGGTGCTGAACTCCGCAGAAGACCTACAAAGAGAACGTTTCTTATGACACAGTTTACGTAGGATGATAAAAGGCTTTAAGGAACAGATCCTCAAACAATATCTAATTATATACACATTCCAAACAAACAAGAGAGGTCTTATTACCTACCGGTTCTGGGGCAGAAGCAGTTGTAGTGTCCAGTGCCCAGCAATGCTCCCTTCTTCTCCCTGCCCCCGACAACAGGAGAGGGGTTTGTAACAAAAAGATGTGCAGAGCCTTCTGCACAGTTTTAACTCACAGACGGTATGATACCCTTGCCAACAACTCCGTGTGGAAAAACCAGCCTACCTCTAAAAGCTGCCTTGTTTTTACAGCAAAAGGGATGCTGATCAGCCAACTCCTCTTAGCCCAGCATTGCCTAATTCCAAAGAGGAAAAGTGGTTGTTAACCACCATGTATATTGGCTAAAATGTTGGCAGCTTCTAGCCCTATCACACAAAGCAGACAGGAGCTGGCAGAGAGAAAAAGGGTAGTAAGTGAGAAGAAAGGTTTATAGTGCAAGGGGTGATGCTGGACAATTAATTTCGGGAGAGGAAACAGACGGGATTCCTCAAAGGAACAAACTTCTTTTCTTATCTTTTCCCCCTGCTAATGAAGCTCATCAGAAGACAAACACAAAATTTCAATAACCCCACTTTTTAAAACCAGGAGAAAAGTGCTGGTGAGGGTGAAGGAAAGAAACACATCTATACACAGAGGGAATGTCATTTATTTTAGAAAATTTTTGCAAGTCAGTTTGTCAATCCTATATTGACCAAAATGTTTAATGCATGTAATCTTTCATCCCACCATTCCACTTCTAGGAATTTAAAGAATATCCTCATCATTCAGACCTTAGCTAAAATGTCACCTCTTGAGAAGACTTCCCCAACCCACCCACCCTAAGGTACCCACCCATCTACCTATCACATCACTTTCTTTTAATCGTCTGCACAGCACTACTATTTTCTTATTCAATTATTTGATTACTATCTGTCTTTCACTGCTGCTTCCCCCTTCCCACATTAAAACGTCAGCTTTAGGGGCCCGCCCAGTGGCACAGCGGTTAAGTGTGTGAGCTCCGCTAGGGCGGCCCGGGGTTTGCAGGTTCGGATCCTGGGTGCGCACCGACATACCACTTGTCCAGCCATGCTGTGGCAGCGTCCCATATAAAGCAGAGGAAGATGGGCACAAATGTTAGCCCAGGGCCAATCTGCCTCAGCAAAAAAGAGGAGGATTGGCACAGGATGTTAGCTCAGTCTTCCTCACCAAAAAAAAAAAAAAAGTCAGCTTTATAAGAGCAGGGACTTTGTCTGAAACACCGTTCTTCCTATGTGTTGGATGCTAGCCAGGGCTATTACATGCACCATCTCTTTTAATCCTCACAGCCATATGAGGTTTCTGTTATCATCCCATTTTACAGGTGAGCACACTGAGGCACAGTTTAAGTCCAGTGAGTGGCCAGCAAGTGGCAGTGGGAATATGAACACTGGTGTGTATGACTACAAAGCCCACGCTCTTAACTACTTCTCTCAAAACAAATCACAAGTTTCAGTGCGCACACTTTTTGATCAAGCAATTCTAGTTTTGGAAATTCATCACATGGCGATAGTCGGACAAAAACACATAGTTAGATACATCCTTATTTACTGCAGATTGCTTACAGCAGTAAATATCGGAAATATATTCAGGTAAGCCACCAGTTAGCTCTAAGCCTCAAGTTTATTTTTTGGCCAACGGGGGCCCCCATCTCAGACCCTCTGCGAGGATTTAACCAGACAACGCACACAGGACCTGGCTTGTAGTCAGTGTGTTGTTGTTGTTGCTATATGTATTTAAATCTCAAAAAGGATACAATATACCAAATGGTTAACAGAGGCTATTTCTGGACAGCGGGATTACAGGGGGGGTTCATTAACCAAATTGTGTACTTCCATGTTCTTCTAATTTTTATAAAATGCATATTAATGTTATACTCATCAAAAATAAATATATTACTATTTTTTTCAAAAAAAAGAAGATAAAGAAAATAAAACTGGAGGAACTTAGAGGAGAAAACTCAGTTTATGGGACAGTGAGAGAAACTAGTTTAGTAGACTTCAAAATAAAAATGTTCCTCCTCTTTTGTTCTATGTAAGAACAAGATCTTCAATGTGTTTACAGGTCCTATCCCACTGCCAGGGCCCACATTCACAGTGAAATGAAGGAGATTCTTAATAAGAATAAAGACATACAGAATTTATTAAGATGGCTTCATGAAATTTGAGAAGACGTTAGAACACGTACACAAAAAGAAAAAATATTCTTTATAACTACATCTGCACTCTGAAGAGAAAGGCTCCTATCAAATAAAACGCTGCTGATCACCTTTTTGGGTTCAGCCCTGCAAAAAGTAACAGAAATAAAAGCTGAGGGTTGCTAAGTAGCTCTGCAAATAAAGAACGAATTCCAGGGGAAATCTGTGAGGAATCAAAGGAGAGGAGCAAGGAGCCAGGACGATGGATTTTCTGCTATGTGACCCCTTTCTGAGACTTCCAAATCATCAGCAAAGTTGAAAATAACAGTTACGGGCCGGCCCCGTGGCTTAGCGGTTAAGTGCGTGCGCTCTGCTGCTGGCGGCCCGGGTTCGGATCCTGGGCGTGCACTGACGCACCGCTCCTCCGGCCATGCTGAGGCCACGTCCCACATACAGCAACTAGAAGGATGTGCAGCTATGACATACAACTATCTACTGGGGCTTTGGGGGAAAAAGAAATTGGAAAAAAAAAAAAAAAAAGAAAATAACAGTTACAAATGCTTTGGGGGAGTGTCTTCTTTGTTCTTGATGGAAACCAAGGAAGGGACTGAGTTTCAGTTCTGAGCTGACAGGCTGAGAAACACAGGAAGAGGAGGCAGAGATGACCAGGTGAACATAAGCCACACCTTCACTCCCAAGGCATCTACAGCATCTTGGGGAAACTCGACTTCTACAGGGCATGAAATAAGGGGCCAAGCTGATCTGATCTATTTCTTAAAGTGCTAAGACATCTGAGTTGTATATAGTTTATTTATCATGTGGGATCAAGGAACAAATCGGTATGTGTGCGTGAAAATAAGTTGTCTAGACTACTCCACACCATTGAAAAGCTTTTCCCAACTTGTGCCATGATTCCTACTCATTTTAGGTCACCTATTCCTTTGAGAATGTGATGAAAGCTAAGATCTTGCTCTTCAGAAAATGCATATCTTCAAATGAATGTAATTCCAAGGGGTCTGTGGAACCCCTGAAGGCCATCTCTGGGTCCGTTAGAGGTCCACAGACCAAGTTCACGATCTCTTGCTCTCAGGAAACTGCAACAGTGATGACGGACACTGCTTGTTGATGATGGGTATCACAAGCCACCTTGCAGTTTATGCAGAAGGCATAAAAACACTGCCAACGTTCATTCATTTATAAACATTTGTTGGATCACACCAGATCCTGACGGGATAAAGATAAAGGCAATATGATCCCTGTACTCACAGAGTTACAGTCAACTGACGGAAGGAAACAAGAAAACAGACCTCTACAACAGGATGAGACAAGTCAGACTGTACATTTCAGACTAACCTCACCCCTTCACTTCCTTTTTGGCTCCAGGACTTACTGGCCACCAATGAAACAACAGGCGGAAATGATTGACATGAATACTGAGCACAAGCAGAGGAAAGCGACAAGGGGCCAGGACAGTCGTGCCATTTTAAATAGCCAGCCTGCTTCTCTGTGGATTTTTGATTTTGTTTTGTATCTGCATAAAAATATCTCAAAAACAAAACAAAAAAACACCAAACCCAGAGCTCTTTTCTCTAATAAACAGTGACCACAGATTTTCTTTTAAAATGCCACTTTAAGAAAAAGGAATTAACAAACTAAAAGATTGTTCTGAAAAACTCATCCATGCAAGAGAAGCCTGCAATCCACATCACTAGTTTGCATTGTTAGATCAGCAAATGCTTATTGAGCTCTGAAATAATAACACTGTCTCATATTTGCATTGCATGGGGGACTTGCACATAGATGGTCTCATTTCTTCTGCGACACATATCTCCTTGTAAGTGCTTATATTCTCATTTAATAGAAGTAGAAATGGAGGCAAAGAAGGGGAAAGCGACTTGCCTAGGGTCATTTATAGCTTGTAAGTCCTGCAGCCAAAATCAGAATACAAACTGACCTACCTTCTCCTAAGCTCACAGGGAAAAAGGATAGTAATGAACAAGACAGGAAGGTCAGGCGAGGTAGCAGCAGGGATAGAGAGTGGAGGGAATGTGTTCATGCAGCACTGCTAAAGCATGGGTGTTGAAAGAGATGGACTTGAGCAAAAATCTTGACTCCATCCTCCACTTACTAGCTGTGCGACCTCAGGCAAATCACTTAACCTCTATGAATTCTGGCATCTCATTTGTAAAATGAAGAACATAATAGTGTCTATCTCACTGGAATGTAGGGAGGTGGAGGGAAGGACGTCGTGTGAAGCGGAGGGGTGCTAATTCAACTTTCACAAGGGGAGTCAAGAGATACAAAGTGAGTAGATTAGGACTGCCATTCCAGCAAATATGATGGACTAAATATCACAAAACCCTCCTCCCAAAACGCCTCAAATGATGGGTGCCATCACCGTAGCAAATATGTCAAATGCGTGGCTGAGCTTAAAAAAGCCACCATGGGAAATTTTCTGAGGCCAAATAGGAAGCACAAATCCAGTGAGATAAGCAAGCACCAGGGCCTTTAAAGACATCTGCAGTTCCAATAACACAGAGCCATTTACCAAAGTTAACTGTCTACAAAGACAAATGAAGGAAAAAACTACATATATGTGTGTATATATCTTATTTAGAATTTTGGAGGTAACCACCACAATTACCAAAAGCCATTACAGTAAAAAGCAAGTGGCTTTCAGGAGAAAGACTGGGTAAGTGGAAGGGAGATTTTACTTTTTTCTTTATATCTACCTGGATGTTTATTTTTGTGTACATGTATTACTTTTATAATTTCTGTTAAACTGGCAAGGAAAGAAGGTTGGTGGAACTCTGCCATTACCAACTATAATAAATAGTAATGGAATGAATAACATAAAAATAAATTTCAGAAGGAAAAAAAAAATCAGTCTTACGATGACTAGAATAGGTATTCTGCTTTAAATGTGTCTTATCTAAGATTTCTTTTTAATGATGATACCCAGCCTTATGGAGATATGGGAAAATGTGAGAATGGAAAATGGTACAACATCCTAACAGGGAATTTGACAACACATACTGAAAGCCTTAAAAATTTATATGCATGGGGGTATATGGGACTCTCTGTACTTTCTGCTCAATTTTGCTTGAACCTAAAAGTGGTCTAAAAAATAAAGTTTACTAATTTAAAGAAGTCTACATGCCCTTTGACCCAGTCATTTCACTTTTAAGAATTTATCCTAGAGAAATCCTTATGGATGTGTGTAAGGACTTGACTCAAGGTTGTTCACGTCAGCACTGCTTAGAATAACCCTAAAAGTCCACAGTGAAGGAGTGCCTAACTAAACTTTGGTACATCTCTAGAATGGAGTATTATGTAGTCATAATAAGTGATGCTACAGAAGAATAGCTAATGACATGAAAAAAACAGTCTCATTTTAATGTTAAGGTTATACAGTAGGGGCTCATGTTTGTAAAAGGGAAAATAGTATTTGCATAAAAAAATGGATGAAACTATTTAGCCAGTAACACTGCACGTCATTTTTATTTTCTTCTTTTAGTTTATTGGTATTTTAAATTTTTCATGCAAGGCATTATTTTTGTAATAAAAATATAGTTTTAATTCTATAAAAAGAAATATAAAGTTATTTTTATGTTACTTTGGATAACATATACCAAGCACTACAAATATGTACACAACTGACTTATAAGTAAGAAAGACATTTATAGCAGTTATAATAGGGGAAAAATGCAAACAATCAAATATCAAACACACTGGCCACTATAAATGGTGGAGAGAGACAGGAGCCACATTCTGCCAGCTGAGCGTGGTCTCCAGGGCCCTGCTCCTGCCCTCTACTCCCCTGGCCTGGCCCAGAAGGTGCATTGCCAGCCTGTGCCTGGCACAGGGGGAAGGCCTGGGGCCATGACATGTGGAAGACGCAGAAGAAACACAAGCCCAAAAAGACCTGTACGAGGAGTGGGGAGAGGAGCCCTTGAAGCCGCACCTGAAAGTGGGAAGAAATGAAGGCACGCTCTGTTCAGGCACCTCAGCCACGATTCAGTCCACCTGATGACAGGAATGATCACGACAAGCAGAGTGACAGAGAAAGGAAAAGGAGGAAGAAAGGAAAAAAGTAGGTCCCAGGGGGGAAAAAAGGAAAATAAAATAGAAGAAAAAGGAGGATTTTTAGGAAAGCAAGATGGAGACAACAGAGTATGAGGCAGGATCCCCTAAGAGGGAAATGTCCTGAGCAGCCTCTGAGCTCCTTAGCCAGAGCCCTCCTTCAAAAGCTTGGATGAGACAATCACAGAGAAAGGACTCCAGAGCTTTCCTCTCATCTCCCGTGACAGCTCCTGGTAGCTCAATGATAATTATACATCCAGTGGATTCTAGTACAATGAAAGATTAGATCAAGAACAAGGCTATCAGTCCACAAAAGTAAAGGTAACTTCAAACTAATGTGCATCAATGCCATGATTTATAAGAAACAGAGACTATTTATTAAAGAGCAGCAGAGGCTCAGATGAAAATTCTTAGCCAGGAAAAAATTCCAGGCCTGAAGCAGAGCAGTCTTCAAAAGAGAGCAGACTTGCAAAAGATAAAAGGGATCCTCCCCTCGCCCTTGGGCAGGGCAAACACTGTTGGCCAGAGATAAGAAGACTCTGTAGATACTTATGTGGAAGTTCTTAAAAGTCCCAATAAGGAAAACAAAAAGAAAGATGATATACTTGAAGATAAATTTAAACAACAAATTAGAAAGAGAACAAAAGCAGGCTGGCTGCTTCTTTCAGAGGAACTAGAAGAAGCTGACCGAAAGCTTCTTAATAGTCAGTGTGATTTTGAAAGAAAAAAATCAAATGGGACAATAACACGGGGACTTCTCCATCCAGTGGACCCCATGATAGCAGAACCAAGGCTACTGCCTTGTAAAACCAGGAATAAAACCAGAAGACTTCAGTGTGGACTGAATATATTACATGGGTTCAAGGAAGAGAAGAACAAAGTTATACCTGAATCATGATCTCTACAATTCTTATGCACCCAATTACTAACTCACATTCCTGTGCCAGTAAGCCAATCACTGAGACATCATGCTTGGAGATGTAGAAAGGTTTATTCGAATTGGCCAAAACGGGAAGATGGAAGGATGGGTTCTCTCAAATTTGCCTTAACAAGAGAAGAAAGCAGGGGATTTTATAGAGCTAAGAGGCTTGGCAGGAGAAGTTGCAGAGAAACAAAGGGGTAATCCGTGTTTCTTTCACCCCAGATAAGCCCCTGGGCAACCTGACTTCTGGGCGTTAACGGCAGCTGGGGGCTGGTTATCTGGTGATCGTAATTTCCTTGAAGGCATTCTTTTTCTTCTGCAAAACAAGCTCATAATTCTTGTGACCATTGAGTCACTCCCCAGGTTAAACAAGAAAACAGCAAATTGACGAGATTAACTTCTTTTCATCTATGTCTGTGCTGGAAACAAGGTTGAAAGGTAATCATGTTCTTACTGAATTTTTACAGTAACTCTCAAGTACGTGGCTTCAACTCCGTATTTGCAGATATCAGCAAGGATGATTCTGACTTAATTGACTTAACTTACAGGAAAGACTGATCTTCCAAGTATCTTCAGCATCCATTACATTCTGGCCATATTCCAAGATCATCCATATGTTATAGCAGAGTTTACTGGACTTCTAACAATTGAATCCTCTATGAGCTGGAGACACCATCATCTGAAGCAGAGGACTAGAAAGGAAATTTAACAGAGCAAAAGGCAAAAAAATAAAATAAATTTTAATTACAGAAATAGAGCCAATAGGCTCTTTGGACTCTAGTAATCAAGACAGGCTCGCAGCACTGAAGGCACTAATAAACACTGGCACTCCAGTTGAAGTTCTTGACTGAAGGGGCTGGACTGTCCCAAAGGAACCTTGATGAAGACATCATATTACTCAGGGAGCTGCAAGAGGCCCATGGACGTCTGAGCACCAACTGCCTGTCCCAGTCTCTTAGGATCCTCTTATACAGAGAGTATCTCCCTGAACAAGTAACTGATCATCTTAAAGCACTAGCACAGCAAGTAACTCCTGTTGCAACTACTCAACTCTGCCGCTGTAGTGCAAAAGCAACCAGAGACAATGTGTAAACAAACAAAACTTGGCTGTATTACAATAAAACTTTATATACAAAAACAAGTGGCAGGCCATATTTGGCCTGCAGGCCATAGTTAGCAGATCCCTGCGTTAGAGGATGGGATGCTGATAGTCAATGACATGCAATGTTGAAAGAGTTTTTAAAATAATCACCTATGGTCATCTGAAGTGAAGTCCATATTGAAGGCAAAGCTATTTCAAACTCAGTAGTTGCTGCTATAGACCAATGAGGGGCATGAGGAATATAAAGATCATGAATTGGGCTAACTGCATCTAACGGCACTGGAGACCCTAAAGAAAATTGTAAGCTCATGTTATACGGCTGTTCTAGGGCACAGTTTCTGATGTCCAATATCTGATGCCATCTTCTAATATCTTTGTGCTGAAGAAATGAGTAGAGGCAGCAGTGGTGTTTTCTCTAAAACAATCCCCCTCAGTGTGGTTGGGCATTTCTCATGGAAACACTCCCTCATTGCTTTGTTTCCATCTGAGTGACATTCAAGCCCAGATCTATCAACTTCCTGGGGACTTTGTACCTGTCTGCTTAAATCAGCTAGAAAGGATTTTGTTATTTGCTACTAAGAATCCTGACTATTATAGTACCCAACACAGTACATTATGATTACTTGTTATAGTTCTGTCTCCCTTGGTAAATGGTGAATATTTTATTCAACTCTGAAGCCCCAGCACCTAGCACAATGTCTGGCAAAACAGAAGGCATTTAATAAATGAGTATAGATGAATAGACAGATTAGAAAAAAAACGCAAACACATGAAAACTACTGCATTAGAGTGGTGAGATGAGTAATTTTTAAACGATGTTTTAAGGTATTTTCTTAAGTGCCTAGGTCAAAGTTAGTATCATTCATCCACGACCAAGTAGCATAGGGGTATTCATATCAGGGACCACAAGTCCTAATGAAGAAAAATGATTGCTAATTCTCTTTATTTCCATTGATAAGTTTGCCCACAGTCGAAATTAATCTCTCTGTCTGCCTGAGAAAGGTGAGGTTCTTACACCTTACACCAAAAATAACTCCTGGTGGATCTACAGATTTAAAATGCAAAAATATCAAACCATATAAGTATGAAAGTAGAAAAGTAGAAAGTAGAAAAATACACGGTACAACATTTTATAGCCTTACAGTAATGGGGAAGGCCTTTCCAAGTACGACATAAAACCCAGAAGTAAGTCATTAAAGAAAATACTGATAAATTTGACTGTGTATAAATAAAAATATTCTGCATGGCAAAAATCATGATCAGCAAAGTAAAAATCAAATGTCAGACTGGAAAAAATTAGATTTCATATCACAGCCTAATTCCTTAATCTATAAAGAGCTTCTAGAAATTGATAAGACAAAGGCCAACAACACAAGGGGAAAATAAGCTCAGAATATGAAGGGAATTTACAGAAAAGGAAATACATATGGTTCTGAATCTATGAAAAGTACTCAACCTTAGTTGATACTCTATTTTTCCTCAACACGTATACCCTGTTTATTGCGCTTCACTTTACTGAGCGTTGAGGATGCCACCTCCACACGACAAAGGCCACATGTGACAAGCCCACAGCTAACACCACACTGAACAGTGAAAACCTGAAAGCTCTTCCTCTAAGATCAGGAACAAGACAAGGACACCCCACTCCTGCCACTGCTATTCAACATAATACTGAAAGCCTCAGCCAGAGCAAAAAGATAAGAAAAAGAAGTGAAAGGTATCCAAACTGGAAAAGAAGTAAAATCGTCTCTGTCTGCAGACGACATGATCCTATACAGAAAAAACCCTACAGACTCCACCAAAAAATTTAGAACTAATAAATCAATTCAGTAAAGTGGTAGGATACAAAAATCAGTTGCATTTTTATACATTAACAATAAACTATCTGAAAGAGAAATTAAGGAAACAACCCCATTTACAATAGCATCGAAAGCAATAAAATATTTAGGAATAAATTTAACTAAGGAGGTGTAAGACCTCTACACTGAAAACTGTAAGAAACTGATGAAAGAAACTGGGGAAGACACAAATAAATGGAAAGATATTCCGTGTTCATGGATTGGAAGAATTAATATTGTTAAAATTTGGATATGACACCAAAAGCAAAGGCAATAAAAGCAAAAATAAACAAGTGAAACTACATCAAACTAAAAAGCTTCTGCACAGCAAAGGAAACCATCGACAGAGTGAAAAGGTAACCTATCAAATAGGAGAAAACATTTACAAACCATATATCTGACAAGGGGCTGATATATATCCAAAACATATAATGAACTTATATAACTCAATAGCAAAAAAAACAAATAATCCATTTAAAAATGGGCAATGGACCTGAATAGACATTTTTCCAAAGAAGACATACAAATGGCCAACAGGTACATGAAAAAGTGCTCAACATCACTGATCATCAGGAAAATGCATATCAAAACCACACTGAGGTATCACCTCACACCTGTTAGAATAGCTTTTATCAAAAAGACAACAGATAACAAGTGTTGGTGAGGATATGGAAAAAAGAACCGTTGTACACTGTTGGTGGGAATGCAAATTGGTACAATCACTATGGATAACAGTATGGAAGTTCCTCAAAAAAATTAAAAATAGAACTACCATATGATCTAACAACCCTACTTCTGGATACAGTCATGCACCTCATACGACAGTTTGGTCAACAACGGATGACATATAGGATGGTGGTCCCATAAGATTAGTACCGTATAGCTTAGGTGTGTAGGAGGCTATACCATCTAGGTTTGTGTAAGTACACTCTATGATGTTCGCAGTGACAAAATCGCCTAATGACACATTTCTCAGAGTGTACCGCCGTCGCTAAGAGATGCATGACTGTACACATCCAAAGGAAAAGAAATCAGTGTCTCAAAAAGATATCTGCACCCTCATGTTCATTACAGCATTATTCACAATAGCTAAGATATAGAAACAACCTAAATGTCTGTCAATGGGTGAATAGATAAAGAATATGTGATATATATATATAGACACACATACACACACACACACACACACATACACACATATATATACATACATACATACACACAAACACACAATGGAATTCGGCCAAGAAAAAGAAGTAAATCCTGCCATTTGAAACAACATGGATGAATCTAGAGGACATTATGCTAAGTGAAATTAGCCAGACACAGAAAGATAAATACTCTATGATCTCACTTATATGTGGAACCTAAAAAAAAAAAAAATTGAACTCACAGAAACAGTAGAGTGGTGGTTATGAAGCCGGGTACCTGAGGGTTACTGTAGATATTCAATAAGAACATGATTGCTTTTCGACCTTGTTCCCAACATAGACATAGATGAATCTTGTCAATTTGCTGTCTTCTTGTTTAACTTGAGGGGTGACTCAGGGGTCTCGAGGACTTGTGAGAAGAGAGAGAATGCCTTCAGGGAGGTTGCGATCACTGGATGGCCGACCCCCAGCTGCTGCTGAAGCCCAGAAGTCAGACCGCCCAGGAGCTTATGGGGAGTGACCCCTTCCTTTCTCTGAAGCTCCACCTGCCAAGCCTCTCAGCTCTATAAAACCCCCTGCTTTCTGCTCTTGTTAAGGCGGATTTGAGCAATCCCATGCTCCCACCTTCTCGTTTTGGCAAATTCAAGTAAATTTTTCTCCATCTCCAAGCACCGATGTCTCAGTGTTTGGCTTACTATGCATCGGGCACACGAACTTGAGATTAAGAGGTTTGGAATCAGTTACCAGGGGCTTGAGAGTAGGAGAGACGGGGAGATGCTGGTCAAAGGGTACGAGACTTCAGTTATAACACGATTAAGCTCTAGAGATCTAACGTACAGCATGGCGACTATTTTATGTTGTATACTTGAAATTTGTTTTTTTTTAAGATTTTATTTATTTATTTTTCCCCCCTAAAGCCCCAGTAGATAGTTGTCTGTCATAGCTGCACGTCCTTCTAGTTGCTGTATGTGGGACGCGGCCTCAGCATGGCCGGAGAAGCAGTGCGTTGGTGCGCGCCCGGGATCCGAACCCAGACCGCCAGTAGAGGAGCGTGAGCACTTAACCGCTAAGCCACGGGGCCGGCCCATGTATACTTGATATTTGCTGAGAGTAAACCTCAAGCATTCTTACCACACACACAGACACACACACGTGACTATTTGAGGTGATAGATGTGTTAATTAACCTGACTGTGGTAATTATTTCACAAAGTATATGTATATCAAATCATCACGTTGTACACTTTAAATATATACCATTTTAATTGTCAATTATACCTCAATAAAGCAGAAATTAAAAATTAAAATAAAAAAGTTTTTTAGACATATGAGAGACAATAAACAAAATAATCTGTACACACACACATACACACACAAAACAGGTGGGCATTTGAAACCGGCAGTTAGCCATTGATGATGAGGCAGCTGGTAACTACGGGGAATCAGAATTGGCCACCTCAAAATATGTCTCTGCCTGAAAGACACTAACTAACCAAAGGGGTTTGGGATGGGAGGCCTGCCCCTAGAACAGGCCATTACCAGAGACATCTCCAGGTATTTGGAGGGACCTTGCTAAGCCCATTCTTAGGTCTGGTTACCCTTTATAAGTGACATTTACATTTGTAAAGGAAATCTCCATTTGTAAAGGTATCTTCTTGCCAGTACCAGGAAGAAGGGGGCGGGGGGATGGCCTTACCTAGAAACTTATCAGAACGGAAGAAGAGGACTTAAATCTGCATGATAAACTTACTCACTGTTAACTGTGCTGTTTGGGCAATATGCTCTCTGACTCCCACTAGGTTCCTACTGATGACATCTCCCTGGAGCCTGGGTCACCACGGTAATGGGTGTTTGAGCTATTTTTTTCACGAATTGGAACCCCTTGTCCACTTCAGGCCGGACTGAGACCACCAACCCAACAACTGGGCCCACAGAGACATGTGTCCCATAAGCGACTTTTGATGTCAAGATGTTGGAACTCCACCCTCAGGGCATGCTAATGCCCCCAGTCTGTGAACATGCGTCCTACAAAGAGGCATGAAGCTTGACTACGCTTGCGCAGATCAATTACCTCTTCTCTCCTCACCTCCAATCATTCCAGACCACCATGCCCCCTACCCCATAAATACCCCTGAGTCCCTATTTTCGAGGAAGCGAATTTGAGATTCATTCTCCCGTTTCCATACTTGGCTGCCTTGTGATTAATAAACCCTCTCTTGGTGCAATCTCATCTTGGTGATAGGCTTTCTGGGCGGCCGGCAAAAACGGACCTGGTGCAATAACACATACTAAGATGAAAGAAACACTTTCAGAGTTTGAGCAGGATTCTTTTCAGATGAAATCCTCAAGTATTACTAAAAAACCGTGGGTGAGTTTAAACTATGTGGGCCTAAACCACTCTGTAATTTACCCAAAACCAATAGGGTGGTATCTCTGAATTTAAGACACAGAAAGATACAAGGCAGTTTGGATATTGAGAAGTACTTAGGTTAAGGCCAATGTGTACAAAAACATTTATAAACCTATATAAAGCCTATCGAGCTTGGAAGCTTTGGAAAAACAAATAAAGAATTTGGTGAGAAACAAACTTCCTGTAAACATATTTCAAAATGTTTTGGCAGTAAACTGTTTTTAAGCACTATTCCTTACAGTTTTTTAAAAGGAAAAAAAGGGAGGTAGAGAACAGACCTGGATCTCTCACTACATTTTTGTTTGCTTATTTGTTTTTAATAGAAACAAAAACATTTCCTAATTAGAAACACTGAGGATAATTCTATCCATATCTTTTCTTTCTTTAGGAATAACAACAAAAACAGCACAGTAACACGTTAAATGATTTCTTCACCATGCCAAAAATCCAGATATTAAATTGTCAGAACACTTAAATGATATAAGCTTCAGTAGATCCCTAAAACCCAAAACTGTAACAATACTTTTAATACCCTGCTCAGAAAAGGAAAATGTCACATGTACTGTAGGTAACAAAAATAAACCAGTAAGGTGATTCTTTTCCTGTGTTTCGTCAATGAAGTTGGCTGAAGCACTGCCTCCGTACCAGGCATGCTTTCGGGAGGCTTTCTTCAAAATGCAGGCGGCCTGGGAGTGTTTCCAGAAAGACCTTAAAAAACCACAGTCTTCTGTGCTCTGTGTAGACACTTCGGTTCCTACAAAGCACTCAGGAGTTTGTCCTCTGCTAAAAACATCTTAGGAAAACCCAGATCCCGGTCCCTTCCCAAGCTGGGTTCCCTCCACCCACCTGCAAACAACCACCTATTCCAGTTCTTTCCACGGTGCCCCTCCCCACTCTAAGCTACAATTAGCATCAAGTCTGGGCCCTGCTCAAAACCCATCCCTCCCATTGCTCTTAGCATCAAGTTAAAAGTCCTTACTCATAATGGGGTGCTAGTTACATGGGTATATGCACTTGTCATGAGCATTTCACTGTATGCAAAATTTACCTCAGTTTAAAATAATGTTTTCAGTTAATAAACTGATCCACAATGCTCTACATGATCCGGCTCTGCCAGCGTCTCCAGATTTATCTTGTACCAACCTTCCCCCCACTTGACTGTCCTTCGGTCACACTGGAACTTATTGCAGTTCCTCCACAAGCAAACTCTTTCCCAGCCCAAGGCCAGAATCTCCAGCCATCCCTGCCCCACCCTACCCCCTTTCTTCCAGTTAACTCCTATTCATCCAGCTAGTCTCAGCTTGGGTGCCTTTTCCTCCAAGAAGCCTTCCTTCCTCCCTTCGTCCTTATGCAGAAGCGTGTGCTCCCACGTGTAGACCAAGGCCCTTCTCTGCTCCCTTAGCACCCTCTGCTTCCGCCACCACAGCACTTATTACACACACACATTAGACTATAAGGTTCATGACAGCAGGCACCATGTCTTTATTATTCACTGTTGGAGCCCGAGCACCTGGCAGAGCACAGATGATCAGTAAATATGCATTTAATGAATGTCGAATGAAGGCATAAAGATATTAATCATTCTGATCCACAACCTTCCTTCCCCATTTTGCTGACTCTAATGTGCTGCCTGAATTCTGCGTCTGTCATCTCAAATCCAACTGTTAAGGCATCATAGCTCTGGCTCTAACTCCGCTCAGGTTTCCCATCTCAGAAGAAGAAATTTTCAAGGTTCAACAGAATTTAAGTCAAGGTGACAACACATGTTTAGTCAATTAACATGTACATTTCAGGCACTTGTCTACTCTCTCAGCCAAAAGAATTGGTATGTCTAGACAGTTTTTGTTTTGTTTTGTTTTGTTTTTTAATGTTTTGTTTATTGCAGTAACATTGGTTAGACGTGAGATGTTCGGCTACATGGCCCTGGTCATTCTGGCCACTCTGGGGCAGCACAGATTTTGGCCTTTCCTATGATAGAATCAATGACGTGACACCTTCAAGCTTTCAATTTTAGAAAGTAACAAAAAAAAGTAACCCAACTGAATTCCTTAAAAATCTCTCCTTTGCAAGGCTGTTATGAGGGATGGGTAGGAAAATGAGAAGGATGAGTCAGTGTGAGTCAGTGTTAAGAAGAAAACTCGGCTTCTGGTAAACAGTTTGCTCTTTTACAGACAGGATTAGGATTACCCGACTCCCATCACTAAAAATACACAAATAACAGGTGGTATACGTTATATAAGTAGTTCCAAAACAGAGATTCAGATCTTCGATTCCGAAAAGGAAACAGCTAATCAGAGATGGGCCAGACCCTCCCCAGGGCCTGTTTCTTTGTGGAGAAGCCCCAAGACTAAGTACGCATTTCCTTTAAGACAATTAAGATCCTAAATACTTCTACTGCTCACTCAAGTGACCTAAAGGAATGACTGGGCTTCCCCTACAATAACTACCACTGAATGAGCACCTACTGTGTGCCAATAACTGGGCCTGGCACTTCATATCATTCATCTTTAAACTCAGAACAATCCTGTAAGATGAGTATTACTATCCGTGTTTTATAGATAAGGAACCGGAGCTCACAGAAGTTAAGTGATTTACCCAAAGTTGCACAGTGGCAGTTGCAGGATATGAACTCAGATCCGACTTGGAAGTGCTTGTCTCCCTGTACCCCAAACTCAATTCAGAAATACGTATGAATCACCACGTGAAAGGCAATGTACCCGGTGCCACAGGGGATACAAGGGAATAAGAGGCCACTCCAATTATCAAGAAAGGAAAGTGAGAAGAAAATGAGATTATCTGGGAGAGTCATCTCTCTATTTCCAGAATCTTGAACAAGGCCTGGCACATAAGAAATGCCCGGGAAATTATTACTGAAATATATGTGGAAGATAAGGAAAGCAAGCAATCAAATGTAACACAAGGCAGTCTGTGATTAGTGTCACCGGAGAGAACATGCTATGAGGGTTTAGATTATCTCCTGACGCAGGGCTCCAAGGAAGATGCATGAACAGTATGGCATTTGAGATAAGAGTGACAAGGGACTTTGACAGGCGACAGTGAAAAGTAATGAGATTGGTGGATTATAGGGAGCAATACAGTTGGGATAAACCCTTCAGCACCTCCAGCAAAACAGGGAGAGATGAAGCTGGAAAGGCAAATTGTGTGGACCCTGAGTCTGCTTCAAGTCCCTTTATATGGAAAAGCACAAGAATTACAAATATTTCCAAGTTGATTCAGATCAATACAAAAGGAGACACATTTAATGGTTAAATCAAGAACTGACACATAGCCTTTCTAGAACAAACTGGTGGTGGTGGTAGTAGGGGGTATAATTGAATAAATGAATGTATGTATACAAATCTAGAACATACGTGGTTATATAACAAAAGGAACATTACAGATAAATTCTACCACATTCATTACCTCAACACTAAATCATTATAGCATGGGTTCTGTAAGTGTATATATATTTTTTAATTTAACCTATAGCTCCTTCATTGGGGGACTAGTTAGGTCAATGACCCTCAACAGGCAGTCGATAGACGGCTTTCTGGAAATGGGGGAGGAGGGGAGGGCATTTTGGGTTGTCACAATATTTGATTGCCTCCTCGCTCAAATGGGTATTTAGCAGGTAGGGACCAGGATGTTAAATGTCCAGCAAATTGTGAGGCAGTCTTATAGAAACAAAAATTGTCCTTACCCTGCCTGACTTTCAAATACCAAGATATTCATGTAAGTGGAAAATTTGTTTATAATGATCTGAGCCTGGAACTTATTTTTATTTTTATTTATTTATTTATTTTTTTTGTGAGGAGATCAGCCCTGTGCTAACATCCGCCAATCCTCCTCTTTTTTTGCTGAGGAATACGGCCCTGGGCTAACATCTGTGCCCATCTTCCTCCACTTTATATGGGACGCCGCCACAGCACGGCTTGCCAAGCTGTATGTCGGTGCGAGCCCGGGATCCGAACCAGCGAACCCCGGGCCGCCGCAGCGGAGCGCGCGCACTTAACCGCTTGCGCCACCGGGCCGGCCCCTGAGCCTGGAACTTAACTCCTTTTTACATGTAAAGAAGTAATTCTGCATGGTTTTAGAGGCAATGTATTTTCCAAGAATGCATAGAAAAGGAAAGATGTAAATACCATGGAAAAAGAAGATGATGCTTTGTTTTGTATTTAGGGGTGAATTATCATGTCTGTAACATACTTTCAAATAGTTCCTGAAAAACCGAAACACACACATATGTGGATAAAGCAGATGCAGCAAAATGTTAACACTGTTTGGGCTAGGTATTTGATACAGATGCTCACTGTACTCTAATTTTTTTCCGTATGTTTGAAATTTTTCATAATAAAAGCTGGGGGAAAAAATCCATCTGGCCCTCATTAAGTAAGAGGTCATAACTGAGCCTAAGAGTGCAGACTTGAGAGCTCTGTGACCTTAGGAAGGTTACTTTCCCTCCCTGTGCCTCAGTTTCCCCATCTGTAACAAGAGGATAACAGTACCTACCTCACAGAGCTGTTATAAGGATTAAAAATGCTAATAAATGGAAGCTGCTTAGAACAGAGCCTGGCACAGAGTAGGCACTACTGAAGTCATAGCTATTATCATCACACCTCAGTAAACAGTCGCCCACCCATGCACCTGCCCATCTCTCCATCCTGAGTTATCTGAAGAAGCAGAAAGGTTGGAAATTCTTCACCAAGAGTCATTTTTTCATTATTTCCTTTGAATCAGATCCTTTCCCTCAGTCCCCCTTCTTGAATGCAGACTGAGTACATTTTTTTCTTAGACCTCTCCTGACCTTCTTCTCTCCCCATCCCACCTGAACACCTTCCTGCCTCCTAATTCTTACTAATCCTTCAGGACTCACTCAGGCCAAGCATCAGCTCCTCTGTGAGCCTTGCCAGGCTCAGCCATCACTTGGCTGTCCTCCTCTGCAGTCCTCCCAGACACTTGGTATAAGACTGCCTTGGAGTGTCTATTACCTTTCAATTTGCAGATCTCTCTCTAAACAGACTTTAAAACTCTTTGAGAACAAGGGCTATACCTTTCTTTGCTATAAACTTTCTTAGGCTTCTCACAGCCTCTCACAGAGGAGATACGATGAAATCTTTCTTTGATCTAGGGTGGCTGCATTTGCTCTCTGAACAACTTGCCCTTGTTTTTAATGCTGCCTCAGAAAACTCAATCCAAAGGCTTTGCCCCAAACAGAACACTTCACTTGACACTTTCTTCCGTGCTAACATGAAGTCGAGAGTGGTCCCAAAGAGTTCCCAGCTGCAAGTGCTACGTTCAGGAGCCAGGGCACACTCAAGTACTCATCTGGGCGTCACCTGGTGCTTCCTCCTGGACACACCCAAAGCCCAGCACCAGCTGCGTCTTCCTTTCTCTCCCAGCAAACCCATCATTCTGCCTGAATTCCCTACTGGGAGGACCAGTGTGATTAGTGGATGATATTCTGAAGGTGACGGGACCAGAGTCCTTTTCCTGAAGTGGTCTCCAAGAGAAATGTATACACGTGGGGGCAAAGCAAGGAAAAGAGAAGCATCACTCCAGACTGAGACTTTGGTTCCAGCACCAGAGCAGAACTCCAGTGAGCTAAGCTGGACCATGTTGTTGAGGGTGTTTCCTCGCTTAGAACCTTCCAATACCTCCCACTGTGCCTAAACTGAGATCGAAACTCCTCATCACAGTCTACAAAGCGGGGGGAGACCCAGGCCCTTTCCCTAGTCTGAAACTGTACCACTCTCTCACTGCCTATCCTCCAGCATCACAGCCCTATCTGCTCTCTGAACAGTACAAACTCAACTCTACCTCAGGGCCTTTGTGCCTGTGGCTTCCAGTTGTGGTTCTACTACTTACTAGCTGTGTGACCACAGAAAAGTTACTCAATCACTTTTTTTTTTTTTTTGTGAGGAAGACCAGCTCTGAGCTAACATCTATTGCCAATCCTCCTCCTTTTGTTTTCCCCAAAGCCCCAGTAGATAGTTGTATGTCATAGCTGCACATCCTTCTAGTTGCTGTATGTGGGACGCGGCCTCAGCATGGCCAGAGAAGCGGTGCGTTGGTGCACGCCCGGGATCCGAACCTGGGCCGCCAGTAGCGGAGCGCGTGCACTTAACTGCTAAGCCACGGGGCCAGCCCTACTCAATCACTTTGAAACTCAGTTTCCTCATCCATAAAATTCAGTCACTCAGAAAATATTTATCAAGTGCCTACTATGTGCATGTCCTGTTCTAGGCACTGGAGACAAAGCAGTGACAAGAACAGACAAGGTTCCCACTCTCCTCAGCTCACCTTCACCGGACAAACGGCAATTAAACAAATTAATAAATAATTTCAGACAGTAGCAAATACTATGAGGAAAATTTAACAGAGTAATGGGACAGACGAATGCAAGTGGGGAGAGCAGGCTACATTAGAGCGGCCAGGGATGGCAGCCTTGAGGAGGTGACATTTGAGCTGAGATCTATTATTAAGTGAAACCAGGTAAAGAGTACATGGAATCTCTATTATTTCTTACAACTGCATATGAACCTACAATGATCTCAAAAAGTTAAAAAAAATATCACTCAGGCTGCTACGTGGAGATTTATATACTCACATACATACATAATATGTACACATACATAAAATATTTTTTTAACTTTAATAATGTGTTTTATTTAACCTAGTATTTCCAAAACATTATCATTTCAACATGTAATCAATATAAAAATTATTGGGACCGACCCAGTGGCATAGTGGTTAAGTTCGCGCACTCTGCTTTGGTGGCCCGGGGTGTGCGGTTCAGGGCATGGACCTACACACCGCTCATCAAGCCATGTGGTGGCGGCGTCCTACCAAAAAATAGAGGAAGATTGGCACACGTGTTAGCTCAGGAACAATCTTCCTCAAGCAAAAAGAGGAAGACTGGCAAAGGTGTTAGCTCAGGGCCAATCTTATCAAAAAAAAATAAAATATTAATGACATACTCTTTCTTTGTCCTAAGTCTCTGAAATCCACCGTGCACAACACATCTCAATTCAGACTAGTCACACTTCAAGTGTTCAACAGCCACATGTGGCTAATGGCTACCATATCAAACAGCACAACTATAGAGGTCTACCTAAGGCCTTTGATCATGGGCATTTAAATTTGACCCTCATTTCTCTGTTTTTCTTTCTTTTGTTTTCCCCCCAGTTTTATTGAGATATAATTGACATATGACACTGCATTAGTTTTAGGTGTACAACCACAAATCTTGTAGTGGGCTAAGAAGGGAATCGGGAGACCCGGGAGGAGGCTGCTGCTGTCTCAGGGCTCAGAGGCTGCAGCAGGGAGCAGGGTGTATTTTGCTGCTATGGCAATGTAACCAATGGACTGGGCGTGGACAGGAGAGTGAGCGAGATCAAGGAAGGTTTTTAGTTGAAGCAACTGAGTATTTATTTAAATCATATCTACCTAACAGTGCTTCTGTGAGACTTAAATGAACCAATATATGTAAAACACCCAACACGATGCTAAGTACATAGTAAATGCTCAATACGTGTTGAAATGAAAGAAAAAAGCTGATCCTCAAGGACCAGCACGTAAAAAACTAAGGTACATTCTACTGGATCAAGTCCCCCAATTCCTTCACAATCCAAAACTGCTCCAAATTTCATTTTTCAATGATTACCAAGGAAGATCAAGAAGTACATTTAGACTCCTTTCTAACTTCCTTTTCACTCAAAAGAGACATAAACGTGTCACAGAGAAGTAAAGAATTCCCATCATTATAAAAATTGTAAGTTTTTCCCATCAACTCTCTCAATTTAGAAGTTTAAATTAGATTTAAATTAGAAGTACATATCTTCTACTACAACATTGGCTAGATGGCTACTTGAGATGATTTGTGCTGGATCCTTTGAAAAGAAGCATCAACAAAATATACTGGAATCCCAGGGAAAAGAATCAAGAAGAGAGACTGTGTAATAAAACACTTAAATAGAACAGTCCATGGGAAATAAAGCTAAGAGATCATACATCATTGGAGCCAAACAGTGACATTAGGATATTGCCCTTTTTGAGATAAAGCTGCATTTTGTATTTATTTGTTTTGTTATTTGAGAGTATAGAATGCGAGTTGAGTTTGTTTGAATGAAGAAGTTTATAAAAGTACAAGATGCTATAAATCACAAATGGGAAGAAGGCCAAATTTTTACTAGCTAAAACAACAAAAATCAAATTTTTAAAAAGTCAAACCTAATGACAAGTGGTAGTTTGAAAAGAGAAAATTTTCCTGAGAATTTAAGTTTAGGACACTGACTCTCTGACCCGGATTTACATAACTCTCATACCCAGGAGACGTGACGGCTGATTGTCCTGTCCAAACAAACACAGCAGACATTTATTATAACCATCAGCGACAGTCTACTTCTCTTCCCACAGTATCTACTAGTTCTTATCTCAGACAGATATGTGTGTGTGTGGTTTGGATGAATGTTCTACATAACTAGAATTATTTGCAGTACT
This sequence comes from Ceratotherium simum simum, assembly GCF_057802395.1. Taxonomy (NCBI): domain Eukaryota; kingdom Metazoa; phylum Chordata; class Mammalia; order Perissodactyla; family Rhinocerotidae; genus Ceratotherium; species Ceratotherium simum. The sequence continues at coordinate 16,633,855 of NC_141920.1, forward strand.
GAGCAGAAAGCAAAGTCTTTAAAACTTAGTCTTCATTTAAAAGAAAAGAAAACTGATTTTTTAAAGAATTCTGGCTTTGAGAAAGCTATTTTTAATTAAGAGTAGAGCAAAGTGTTACAAGAAAAATACAGACAAATGAAGATACTGTTTATATTTCAAAGATGCTGAAACAGATTCTGCTACAAGATTTTTCCAATACTAATCTCCAGCAAACAGTTCCTTAGGAAAACTATTTTTATCCCTTTATCAACTTGGTTGATAAGTATTTCATTTCCAGTGCATATATGGACAAGCCAAATAAAGCAAAACTGTTTTCATCCTTTAGAAACAAACATTTTGCAAATGGAAACAAAGCGTATTCTACAATGTTTATTTGCTAGGCTGACAAATGACTCTGGGGCCCACTAATATCACGAAGTCTGAGAACAAGAGTCCATACGAGGAATAGGCTTGACTCCCAAAAAACTCCAGAAGCACAGTCCTCCAGACCAGAACACCACTTCGGAAAACTGTGATTAATGTTAATTAATCCAGAACACATTTACATGTATTATTTTACTGTCTTGTGTGGTATATAAGATGCTATATCATTCCCATTGTTCAGATGAAGAAACTGCAGCTCAGAAAGGTTGATGTTCAAGGTCACCAAGTTAGTAAGTGCCATGGCCACCAAACTTAGCTCCCTCAAGCTATGCAGTAGTGACAGTAACGGCAGTGATGGTAATGCGGCGGCAGTGGCAGGCTTTAAGTTGTACTCACCATGTGCTGGACATTGTTCTTTGCACTGTTCATATGTCAACTCTTGCAACCCTCACAACAACCCTGTGAGGGAGGCAGGCACGTCTGTCTCTGGGCCAGCAGCCTCCTCCTTCTCCATCCTGCCCACCCATACACGCTCTGCTTCTTTCCCCACAAAACCAAAACGGGCATCCCAAAGTCCTCATGTTCTCTCTACCAAAATCAAAATTGGCTCTACAATGTTGATAATTGTTGAAGCTGGATGACGGGTAATGAGGGTTTCTTTATACCATTCTCTGTACCTTTGTTTATGTTTGAAAATTACCTTATAAACACTTAACATTTTTTGCTTTAACATGGAATCTGACCTATTGAAGAGGTTAGAAGACTAGCCTCCACTAGCAATGAATTCAAAGGAAGTGTGATGGAAGACGGCTATATAATAATAGAAGAAAGTGAAACCTTGAGTCATTCATTCATTCCATGAAAATAAATTGAGCATCCATTATGTTAGGATATGTAGAGGTCCAATGAAGGACTCCGGTCCTCAACAAGCTACGAATGTAGCAGCAGATACAAAATGAATGCAAAAATAATTATAGAAGAGGACTATTTATGAGAAGTGCTTTAAAAAGAAAAGTTCAAACAAAGTGTTACATGAAAAAGAAGTCACATGAGGACAAATTCCATTATACTGAACTTTGTGGGACAGTCCAAACTTTCTGGTCTATTAATCACTAAACGTTATCTAAAATCAGCGAGTGGCCCACAAGAAGAAATGGAGCTAAATCCAAAAGCAAAATTAGGGCTGGAATGCCCATATGTTCCTTTTAAGTATTATAATAATGGTTTCCAGACTGAAATTCAGGCCTCTCAGTGAAGAGGGGCAGAATTCCTCTGAAGTCCTTGGATCAAAACATACTGATTGGAGAAGATTTAGCTGTAAGGAGCTCACCAGAGCACCACTTACAACACTAAAAACTGAGAAACAATGTAAATGTCCAACAACAGAGTTTGGTAATATTTTTCATCTCAATTGATGCACAGTAATCCATACATAACAATTTAAAAAAAAATAAAATAGAAGCTCTCTTCCTGATAGGATTAGGACTCATAATGGTAGAATTCATTAAAAAAAAAAACAGAGAGGAATCATTACCTAATGTACGTTCATTTACCAAATACTTGATAAAGGACCAAAGCTTTTTTTTGAGAATACATTCTAGCAATTAAAGTTCCTGCATGAACCATACTCATGATGCACGTCTTTGAGTTCCAGTTTTTACCAGGAAGACATTTGTGAAGTAGTCTAAAGGCAAAATTCTACATTTTGATGAGTTTTTTTCCTCAATCTTTTCAGAGGTCTTTTATCTTTATCAGGTCTTTCAAACACATTCAACTTATTTATTTATTTATTTTGCTGGGGAAGATTCGCCCTGAGCTAACAACTGTTGCCAATCTTCCTGTTTTTGTATGTGGGTCACTGTCACAGCGTGGCCACCGACAGACGAGTGGTGTAGGTCCACGCCAGGGAACCAAACCGGGGCTGCCGAAGCGGAGTGCACCAAACTTAACCACTAGGCCACCAAGGCTGGCCTCACGTTATTTTTTGTTATTGAGGTAACATTGGTTTATAAACATTGTATAAATTTCAGGTGTACATCATTATATTTCAATTTCTGTGTAGACAACCAAGTTTTTCACAAAGGCAACGTCTTTTTTTCCTTTTTGTCCTCATATTTCTTTAGTTAACATAACATTTAGTTATTCTGTAATTACAATAACAAGTAAAACTGGTATAAACAGGCTTGGGAACAAGCCCAGCTGACTCTTGCTGATCACCATCAACACGGCAAATACTGACAATGTGTTTAACATGGGCCAGGCACTGCTCTAAGCACTCTCTGTATATTGTCCTTTAATACTCACAGTCTAGGCACCACTGTGACCATCACTTTACTAATAAGGAAACTGAGGCAAAGTAAAGCAACATGCCTGAGGTCACACGACCAGTAAAGGGCAGAGTGAGAATTCTAACGCAGGCAGTCTGGTTCCAAGTCAGTGACTTTAATCACTATAAAACCCAACGGGGCCGGCCCCGTGGCTTAGCGGTTATGTGCTCACGCTCCGCTGCTGGCAGCCCGGGTTCGGATCCCGGGTGCGCACCGACGCACCGCTTCTCCGGCCGTGCTGGGGCCGCGTCCCACGTACAGCAACTAGAAGGATGTGCAGCTATGACATACAACTATCTACTGGGGCTTTGGGGGGAAAAAAATAAATAAAATTAAAAAAATTAAAACCCAACGGGTTGGGCCAGCCCCGTGGCTTAGCGGTTAAGTGCACGCGCTCCACTACTGGCGGCTCGGGTTCGGATCCCGGGCGCGCACTGACGCACCGCTTCTCCAGCCATGCTGAGGCTGCGTCCCACATACAGCAACTAGCAGGGTGTGCAACTATGACATACAACTATCTACTGGGGCTTTGGGGAAAAAAAGGAGGAGGATTGGCAACAGATGTTAGCTCAGGGCTGATCTTCCTCACAAAAAAAAAAAAAAAAACCCAACGGGTGAGAGCTGCAGTGTGCTGGCACTCTAGAGCAGCACCATCCAATAGAAGTTTCTGCGATAACGGAAATGTTTTATATCTGCGCTGTCCAATACAGTAATCACTAGTCACACGTGGCTATGAAGATTGAGAACTGAATTTTTAATTTAATTTTAATTAAAATTTAAAAAGCCACATGTGGCTAGTAACCAGCATACTAGACAGCATAGTAGGGAGCTGTCTACTAGCTAAGAACATTCAGAGGGCCATGGGAATTAAACACTAAGTTCTATAGTGAAAATGGACAGGATCTGTTAATCTAGCATCCATTAAGTGGAAATTGGTTAAGAAGCTTCTATATACTAACTGACATGAAAGGATACTCATGTGGTTAAATGGAAAATATCAATTATAAAACATTATATAAACTATGATCTCATTATTTGATTAAAAAATCATGAATAGAAAGAGAGTAAACATACACAAAACTGTGGTTCCCTCCAAATGGAGGTTATAGGGGACACTGTTGGCTGCCTTCTGGGGTGGGCACTGCATGCTGTCAGACCTATAGCCATGTTCCCTTTCTTCCATAGCAACAGAATCCCTCTATTGTTGGGAACAGCAATGTGTCCAGCTAAGAAACCCCATTCACCAGCCTCCCTCACAGATAAGAATGGACAATGCAATGTAAACTGAACATGTTGGCTGGGACTTTCAATACTTTAAAGGGTGTCCTTTGCCCTCCCTTTCTTACTTCTTCCTGCCTCAAGGAAGGACTGTTTGTCTAGAGAGCCAGAAGCCCACGTGTGACCACATGATGACCACGAGAGTGCCCGCAGTGTGATAAGGATGGTGAAGCAGAAAGAGAGAAAGATCTAGACTGCCTGTTGGCACTGTGGAACTGCCATGCCAGCAACAGACTGCCTACTTTGGATTTAATGTTTTTTGAAAGAAAAATAATTTGTCTTATTTAAAGCACTGTTATCAGCAGCCAACACAATTCCTAGCCAACCAATCTACTCAGCGTCCATTCCTCCTACTCACAGAAAAACATCCTTCCTCACAGAAACACAATTCTGTTCCTGATTGGCGTAAAGATAATCTCATCTCCCTTGTAAATGCATGTAGTGAGGTGTTCAAGAACCAGACCTAAGCCAATAAGGCATGGCATTGCCCTGGTGACAGGAATTGGTTCAGGAATGGGCACATGACTCAACCCAGACCAATGAGATTCTAGGATTAGTATTCTGGAGGCTTCTGAGCAAAATGCTCACTCTTAGGAGAACAGAGTAACAGAGAACCGTTCTACACCTTTGGTGGGTGCCATACAGGCATCTGGGGCCCACAACTGCTGCAGCTATTTTGCTGCTGGCCTGAGGATGAAGCCAACACCCTGGGGAGGGCACAACCAAGAGAATCTTAGGGTAAGAAGTGGATTAAGAAAAGTGGATTAAGTTAATCTTGAAGTCTGTCCACCTCTGGGACAAGTACAAGTTATGCGAGCCAAAAAATATCCACACTACAGAGATGTCATCTTAGAGGCAATGGAATGGATGCTAAGAGTTATTTAAATATTATGAGGAAGGCAAGTAAGTCAGGTCTTCACAGCAGACATGCAAAGTTGGGCACTGGGTCTTCAAAATATTTCTATGCCTGATAAAGAAGTTATTATACACTATGTCCCCAAATATTGAGTTATTTTAGAAGAGGTTTCTGTATAGGCTTTTGCAAAAAAACGTTACTAAATAAGTGTCCATGTTTCAAAGGCATCATAAGAATCACAACAGTTAACATTGATCTGTCAAGTGTACTAACTACTTGCCAGGCCTTGTGTTGAGCCCTTTATGTCATGCAATCCTCCCAAGAGACAAGGAACTCTCCTTACAGCCATCTCACAAATGAGGAAACGCTGAAGCTTAGAAAGAAAGGTTAAGTAACTTGTGCCATGAAAGTAGAAAGTGCCTGGGCCAAGATTTGAACTCATGTCCAAAGGACTCCAGAGCCTCCTAACCATGACTTTGTTCTCTCTGCACTATTTTAACAATGTTTTGGTCAACGACAGACTGCATATATGACAGTGGTCCCATAAGATCAGTATCATAGGGGCCGGCCTGCTGGCGTAGCGGGTAAGTTCATGTGCTGCATTGCAGTGGCCCAGGGTTCGCAGGTTCAGATCCCAGGCGCAGACAGATGCACTGCTTCTCAAGCCATGCTGTGGCGGCATCCCATATAAAGTAGAGGCAGATGAGCACAGATGTTAGCCCAGGGCCAATCTTCCTCAGCAAAAAGAGGAGGATTGGCAACAGATGTTAGCTCAGGGCTGATCTTCCTCACAAAACAAAAAAAGATCAGTATCATACAGCCCGGGTGTGTAGTAGGCTATACCATCTAGGTTTATGTAAGTATACTCTATGATGTTCACATAATGATGAAATCAGCTAACACATTTCTCAGAACATATTCCCCTCCTTAAGCAACACATGACTGTATTTCAAAATGTTCTGTTCTCTTGACCTTCCAAGTATACTATACTCATCAGACCACAAGTCTCCATTTTTTCGTTTGGAAAATATGGTCACCACATTTACTATGTATCACATACAATATGCAGAGATCATCAAGAACCACTGAAGGTTAGACCTTATGCACACAAGAAAGCAATATAATTACATATGTTTAACTGATGCTGAAAATTAGGATCAGACCACCAACTTTTCCAAGTTTCCTTTGGTGGTAAGTAGAAGCACACAGTAGGTAGGCTTGTAGAATTGGGAATGAGAGAAAAGAAGATAACTCTCATTTATTAAGCCCCTTCTAGTGGTCAAGTTCTACAATGGTTAACTCTCAAAAGACTTCATAACGCATTTTACAGATAAGGAAACCAAGAATAAAGACCTTGCCTAAGGTTACCCTGATCTGCCTGAAACCCAAGTTCTTGTTCTTTCCACTATACAACTCTGCATTCCTATGAGTTCTAGTACTTTCCAAATATTGGCTAAGAGAGAACAATGACTCTGAGGCTATAGGAAAACTATGCCATTTTCTTAGCCTCCGTGGAAACACCATTTTAATTGTTTAAATTACTTTCAATCATGGTGCCTTCAGCTTTAATAAATTATCCATTAAAAAATAACCTAAATTGAAAAGATCTAATGCCTCAAATTGTAACTTAAAAACCACAAGGAAACAGTTATTATGTTTCTGATAAACTAATTTAAAATAATACATATAGGCTGGCCCCGTGGCTTAGCGGTTAAGTGCATGCGCTCCGCTGCTGGCGGCCCGGGTTCGGATCCCGGGCGCGCACCGACACACTGCTTCTCCGGCCATGCTGAGGCCACGTCCCACATGCAGGAACTAGAAGGATGTGCAGCTATGACATACAACTATCTACTGGGGCTTTGGGGGGAAAAATAAATAAATAAATAAATCTTTAAAATAATACATATAGTATTGATTTTCTTAGGTATTAAATACAATCAGTAAGGAGTAGAATGCTAAGCTTTGGTACAAATAATCAAATAGAAACACAGTCTAGTCTTAAAAGTACACTGGCCATGGAGACTCACTTATAAAAAACAATCACCCAGATCTGCCTCATGTACAACTAAATGTTATCATATTAAAATGTTTATGAAAACTCAGAGTTACATTTTTAAATGACATATGTATATGATACTGTCATTCTCTAGCAGCTGAGATCCCCAAATAGAGAATGTCATAGCATAGAATTAAGAAGGCTTTATTATTAGTTTGTTAAAAATAAAAACTAAATTAAAAACAAAAAAAGGCTTTATGTGAACAACATTTTGTACAGTTTCTTTGTTCACGAGGTATTGATCACCTGCTTATGCATCTCCTCCAAATCTTTCTATTTTCAGAACCACCCCAACTAGGTGCTAATCTCTTACCTTGTAGCTATTAGCTGTCTCAAACCAAAGGAGACTGTTAATCATTCTTTCAATAAGGAGGGTGTGCCACCAGTCCATACAGGAGCAAAGGCAGCAGCTGAAAAAGGAAACTGAGCACGGCTTGAGGTAGGAGGAGGCTTAACTATTCAACACTGGAAAACATATTTCGGAAATAATAATAGCAGCTAATATTTACTGAGTGGTTCTCCCAGCCAGACACTGTGTTAAGTGCTTTAACTACATAGTCAATCCTTACAGCAACTCCATGCAGTAGGTATTATTATTAAGGAACTTAGCATACATTTATTCAGAATATTTCCAGGATATAGTAAAGCCTTGAAATCTGGCTCCCCTACCTACTGGTTGGTTCTGAGCAACTTATACTCTCTGAACCCCAGTTTCCACAACTTTAGTACACTGTAGTCCAACATGTGCATTTCCTAGTCCCTCATCTCTGGTGTCAGTAAACATCCCACCTGCTCATTATACTTAATGGGTGATGGGTCCTAAACCAATCCTTGTAAAGGCAGGAACAATATTAGGGCTACTTTTGTTACCATCGTGTGCATGGGAGGTCTGGCTGCCCCCACCCCACTCCCACACCCAGAAGCCAGCCAAAGGGTTGAGTCAGTTTCTCTACCTGCCCAATCCTGACTTCTTTCCCCTTCCCAACCACCTCATACTGATGAGGCTCCACTATGCCTTTTATTTTTTTTTTTAATTTTATTTATTTATTTTCCCCCATAGCCCCAGTAGATAGTTGTATGTCATAGCTGCACATCCTTCTAGTTGCTGTATGTGGGACACGGCCTCAGCATGGCCGAAGAAGCGGTGCGGCGGTGCGCGCCCAGGATCCGAACCCGGGCCGCCAGCAGTGGAGCGCGCGCACCCAACCGCTAAAGTCACCGGGCCAGCCCCAGTATGCCTTTTAATGATGCTGGTGCTGGGTGGAATCATATACACTGCCTCAAGGGTAACAGAGAATCAAAAACATCAGTATATGTGAAAATCCCTAGAGAGTTCACATTTCCTCATGTATTGAAGTCAACTTGAATACTAGACGATTAGGTCATTGCGGATAATGTAATTCTGGTTAACTGGCAGTCACCCAAAAAGCTTCCAAAGGAAATTCTAAAAGGGATCGATATACTGTAGTATTTTATACTGTACTATTTTATAAGTAGCAGATTTGAACATAATTGAATCCTTAGCTGAGAAACCTGCTATATCTCAGGGTGGTCATCTGAATACTGGAACAATATGGTTTTGACCATGACTCCCATAAGAAATACATTTTATATCATGGCTCAGACATACATAAAAAGAGCTGAAACAAAAGTTTTACAAAACAAAGCTTATTCTTACTATATGAGATGTGCTCTTATTTTTTTTCTGTTCTTTCTATTGTTTCTTCACTTAAAAAAATATGCTAGAACCTCTCTCCTAAATAATTGCTCAACCTACTAATGTGTAATAACCTACAGTTAGAAAAACACTGATATAGGCATCCCCCCCACTGTGGTCACAAACCACTGTGTGGTTTTGCCAATACATAAGACCAACCCAGAAAGGCAATGTTGTGAGCAACCAGTGTTGGACAGAGCATACAGATTCTGTCTTCTTTTTTTTAAAATATATTAAGCTGAGCTGTTAATTGAGGGATTTTTCTCCAACTATCAGAGGAGAGAATGCATGACAACGTGCAAAGACTTCCTTTTATCAAGACAGTGGGATTTAACAGAGCACATGACTTGGCATCAGAAAACCTGCACTAATTTTGCAACCCCTAAGGAAATAACAGATCTAGGCAATGATCATTAATAGCTGCTAAAACCATTCTGTGAAAGACTGATGAGAAACTTATAATGGATGGATCATGCAAACAATACCTGTATGCAATGATCAATCTTAATATCACGCAGAGAGAAAACTAGACTTGACTGCCTCCTGATGTGGTACACACCACCACCTATTAAGTATAATGGCCAAAAAAAAAAAGGAATATAGGGCCGGCTCCGTGGCTTAGCGGTTAAGTGCGCGCGCTCTGATGCTGGCGGCCCGGGTTCGGATCCCGGGCGCACCCCGAGGCACCACTTCTCCGTCCAACGCGAGGCCGAGTCCCACGTACAGCAACTAGAAGGATGTGAACCTATGACATACAACTATCTACTGGGGCTTTGGGGGAAAAAAATGAATAAATAAAATCTTTAAAAAAAAGAATAGAGGAACACATAAAGGAATGCAATCAGTCAAATCCAGAATGTGAGAAGTTGTACAGAACAAATAACCTAATTTTTCAACAAATAAAGGGAGGAAGAAAAAAAAAGAGGAGAAATTGACATAGATTAAGAGACTTAAGAGACAATCAATCAGATGTAATAGGTGGACCTTGTTTGGATCCTAAATCAAATGAACTAATGGGAAAAAACATCTATGAGATAGTTGAAGAAACTGAATACCAAATGGACATTAGGTAATATTTAGGAATTACTACAGTTCATTTTCTTAGGTGTGATAATGGTATTGTGATTATAGAGAAAAAAGAGACAGTCCCTATTTCCTGGGTATGCATATTGAAGTATGTATGAATGAAATGATATGCTGTCTAGGATTTACCTCAAAATAATCCAAGATGGGGAGGGAGTGGGGGAGTCCAGATGAAATAAAACTGACCATATGTTGATCACTATTGAAGCTGGGGCATGGGTATAAGGTATTTATTATACTCTCCTTTGTACTTTTGTATATGTTTAGAATTTTCCATAATAAGAAGCTATAATACAAAAAGAAAATAAGAAAACCTGGCTTCAAACTCCAGGGTTTATTAGATGTAGGAGCTGAGAGGTCTCTTCAATCCTCTGATATCAATTTTCTCATCTGAAAATGGGAATGGTAATCTCTACCTCATTTTTGTTGGGAGGAATGAAATGAGATCATGGATTCACATCTTTTGGAAATCCAGCTCTTATGAACTGCAAAACTCTTACCAGTGTTAGCACAACAGTTAGTTCCCTCTCTCTGCAATACTCCAGAAGCAGAGAGAGATTACAGGTTTGTGGGGATAGAAATAGGTAATGGGCTGAATCTATTCAGACTGTTAAGAATTTCTGTTTTGTAGTAACTCCTTATTAAGACACCGTTTATTTTATATTGGCCCTTTTCTCCCAAAAGGACAGTGTCAAAGATATTTACAATAAACTGAAATTTTCTAACTGGAGTTGTTTACATTTCTTGTTTACTTTCCAATTATTCATATTTCCCCTACTAAAGGTAGAAAGTAAATTTACAGGAGATTGTATTGTTGAGATAAAACCTCACACAATTAGGAATCAATGTAATCTAAATAGGACTTTGTTTAAAATATTCCAGGTCCTCCTAGAAGAATAGATATGGATCTTTCAGCACTAATGCTTCATCTCAAATAAAAGAAAATTAACAGAGGTCAAGTCTAAGTAACACAAAGGGAAACTTGGCACACTCTGGCTTCAGCTTACAGAGTGAGTTAAAGGGAGCCAGAGTGATCTTTCTATAATGCAAATCTGATTAGGTCATTTCCCTTCCATTCAATGGCTTCCCTCTGCTTTCAGGAAAAAGTCCAAACTCCTGAACAAAGGCTCAGGTGGCTCTCCAGCCTTATTTCCACTGTCCTTCCCTAGCCTAAGCCCCTCCAGGACTGATGCCCCTTCTCATTATACTCAGGGAAGGCTTCATCTTCCGCCCGTCTCTCCCTTACCTGTTAGTTGTCAAGTCCTGTGAATTCTGCATTGTCTCTGAAATCTGCCCTCTTGGGGCCAGCCCCGTGGCTTAGCGGTTAAGTGTGCGCGCTCTGCTACTGGCAGCCCGGGTTCGGATCCCAGGCGCGCACAGACGCACTGCTTCTCCGGCCATGCTGAGGCGGCGTCGCACATACAGCAACTAGAAGGATGTGCAACTATGACATACAACTATCTACTGGGGCTTTGCGGAAGAAAGAAAAAAAAAAGGAGGATTGGCAATAGATGTTAGCTCAGGGCCGGTCTTCCTCAGCAAAAAGAGGAGGATTGGCATGTATGTTAGCTCAGGGCTGATCTTCCTTACAAAAAAAAAAAAAAAAAATCTGCCCTCTCCATTCCATTCCTGCTGCCACTGCCCTAGATCAGGCCTTTTTTACCTTTACTCCTCCATCTCCCAAAACAGAACATATCCTTATTTCTTTTTCTGACCATGAAAGCAATTCATGCTCATAAAAAAAGAAAAATAGGGCAATAAGGAAAGGAATAAAAGTCTCCCCACGATCTCATGACACAGACATAAAGAACTTATCTTTCTAGCACACTCATGTTCATGGCAGCATTATTCACAATAACCAAAGTGGAGACGCAACCCAAATGTCCATCTGTGGAACAGATAAAGGAAATGCTTTTATACATATAAAGTACATACAAACTGTGTATACGTCTACATGCAGTGGAATATTATTCAGCCTTAAAAAGGAAGGAAATTCTGACACATGCTACAACACAGATGAACCTTGAGGACATGAAGCTAAGTGAAATAAGCCAATCACAAAAAGACAAATATTGTAAGATTCCACTTACATGAAGTATCTAGAGTAGTCAAATTCATAGAAACAGAAACTAGAACGGTGGTTGCCAGGAGCTAGAGGGAGGGGGAAATGGGGAGTTGTTGTTTAATGGGCATAAAGTTTCAGGTTTGCAAGATGAAAAAGTTCTGGAGATTGATTGCACAACAATGTTAATATCCTTAACACTACTGAACTGTACACTTAAAAATGATTATGATGATAAATTTTATGTTATGGATATTTTACCACAAATAAAAATAAAAAAATTTGGGGGCCCAGCCCAGTGGTGGTGTAGTGGTTAAGTTTTCGCGCTCTGCTTCGGCAGCCCAGGGTTCACAGGTTCCATCCTGGGCATGCACCAACGCACTGCTTATCAAGCCATGCTGTGGTAGGCGTCCCACATATAAAGTGGAGGAAGATGGGCACGGATGTTAGCCCAGGGCCAGTCTTCCTCAGCAAAAAGAGGAGGATTGGGAACAGATGTTAGCTCAGGGCTAATCTTCCTGACAGACACAAAAATAAATAAAAATAAAATAAAATAATTTTTTAAAGAATTAATCTTTCTATGGGGCCGGCCCCGTGGCGTAGCAGTTAAGTGCACACACTCCGCTGCTGGCGGCCCAGGTTCAGATACCCGGCGTGCACCAATGCACCGCTTGTCAGGACATGCTGTGGTGGCGTCTCACATAAAGTGGAGGAAGATCAGCACGGATGTTAGCCCAGGGCCAGTCTTCCTCAGCCAAAAGAGGAAGATTGGCATGGATGTTAGCTCAGGGCTGATCTTCTTCACACACACACACAAAAAAAATAGAATTAATCTTTCTAGACATTTTTCCCATAAATAGATAGGTATACACTTAAAAAAACAAAATAGAAACATACTGTACTGTAATCTGTTTTTCACATCTAACCATATGATGTAAACATCTTTCATCTTTCTCATATATAGCTCCCACCTCATTCTTTTAATGGCTGATAGTACCCATCATATGATTGCACCATAATTTAACTGTTTTCAGTTTTTCAATATTATAAAAACATCACAGTCAATATCTTCGCATATTTTCTCGTTATGTCTTATGATAGACGTCTCTTTTTTTACGTATTCTTTTTCTAGTATGGAGTACCCTGATTTTCCCAAGGGAAAAATACCTCCTCTTCACCCAAACACCCACCCTGCCCCCTGCCACCCCTGCTCCAGCCAATTCTTATTCTATGTTGCTACCTGGGCACATTTATTTTAAAGTTTATTCCTAGGTATTTATTTCTCATGTTGCTATTGTCATTTCTCCCACAATTACATTTTCTGACTATTACTGCTTACATAAAGCTATTGCTTTTTGTCTATCTTATAGCTGCTTGTTCACTTAACCTTATTATATCTAATTATTTTTAATTTAATTCTCTTGAATTTTCTCAGCAGATAATCAGATCATAGGTAGATAATCATATCATCTAGGTAGGAGGAGCAAAAGCTCTGGGCTCAGGCAGACCTGGATTCAAATCCTGTGTGACACTGGGTAAGCATCTTACCTCAATTTCTTCATCCATAAGCTAGAAACTATAACAGAGGCAATCTCTCATGGTAGTTGTAAAGATCACATTATTAACTGAGACTAGTGCATGAAAAGTGCTTAACACAGTATTAGTTCAATAAATGTCTGCCATCTGATGATACTGAAAATATAACTCTCTCTCCACACTTACACCTTTCCTTTATTTTTTCTTGTTGCACTACACTGGTGCATTCCTTTTCAGCATTTACCTTCCCACTTCTCCAAAAAAGTAGAAGCCACCAGACTCCTTTTTTTTTTTTTTTTAATTTTATTTATTTATTTTTTCCCCCAAAGCCCCAGTAGATAGTTGTATGTCATAGCTGCACATCCTTCTAGTTGCTGTATGTGGGACGCGGCCTCAGCACGGCCGAAGAAGCGGTGCGTCGGTGCACACCCGGGATCCGAACCCAGGCCGCCAGCAGCGTAGCATGCGCACTTAACCGCTAAGCCACAGGGCCGGCCCAACCGGACTCCTTTTAAAGGACCTGTGCTGTGGATCTTACCACTCTCAGATTCTCAAGCAAGTTGTGCCATTGATTTTCCCCTTCATCTCCTGTATTTTCTCGGCCTCTCCTGGCTCTTTGCCATCAGCATTGAAATCTGCTCACGTCTCTCTCTTACTTAAGACTTCACCTTATTCCCCAATCGCTCTCCAGCCTTCTCTCTTCCCTTTCACAGCCAAACTTCTTCAAGCTGCCTACACTTTGTCTTTAGTTTCTCACATCCCACTCTCTCCTCATCCCACTGATATATTACATTGAACCTTTAGAAGCTGCCAATATTATAGATGCCACCTCCACCATTTCACCAAATCTGCTCAATTAGGTCCCCAGTGACCTCCATATTTATTTATCCAAAGGGCACATTTTAACGTTTAACTTATTTTACTTGAAATCTCTGCAGCATCCAGCACAGCTGACCCTTCCTTGGGCTTTCACTACTATGCTCTCCTAATTTTCCTCTTGCTTCTCGGGCCATTTCTTCTTGGCGTAGTCTAAGTGAATGGTTCGTCCAAGAGTATGCAACACAGTGGCCCTGATGATCTGGGCCTTTTTTATCTCTCTGGATGGTCTCTTCCAATATTGATTAAGTTCAACGTGCACTGAACTGCTTTTGTCTTTCAAATATTGATTTAAATTTCGGTAGTAACTGGACTGCTTTAGTCTCCATGAATGTACCTTTGAATGTGTTTGGAATACATGCCATGAAGGCAGCAACCTGATTCCTTACTACCTACACAGTGCCTGGCACGTAGTAGATGCTCAATAAATATTTTCTGAATCACCATAAATGAATGACTGCAATGGGAAAAACAGATTGGAGGAGTGACGAGACCAAGAGAGAACAAAAACAACTCTGATCTTTCTGAAGCCATCTCTCTGACCAAACACACACAACAAACACTCACTGCCTGTTTAAAATCCTTTGATGGTTCCCACTGCCCCCAAGATAAAGTCCAAACTCCTCAAAACTTACAAGGAGATAGGAGTAAAGTCTTTCAGAAGTGGCACCTGCTTATCTCTCAAACACATCTAGCCAGACTACTTCCACTTCTCAGAATGTGTCTCCAGCCAGCCTATGAAATCCTTGCAGATGCCCAAAAAGCTTGCACTCTCTCCCCAGGGCCGTGCACATGCCGGGCTCTCTGCCTAGAACATTGTGCACTTCACCAGCCTCATCTTCATTACAAAGGCAGCCTTCACGTCTCATTTTGGAAATCATCTTCTTTTAGAATCTCTCTTTGACCATCCTCCCCCACTTCGTCTCCAGAAATCTGGGTTAACTGCCTTGTCTTTGCATTCACGGTCCCCTGTATGTCCAAAATCATAGCTCGAATCACAATGAATTCCTATTTATGCCATAAAACTGTGGAGTTCCCTGAGGACAAGAAGTCTCATTCACTTTTTTACCCCTGGCGATCAGCCCAGGCCCTGGCACACAATACATGCTCAGTGATGGACCTCCTTGTAGCAATAGTAATAATAAATGCTCTCAAGTATTACCTACCTTCAAGAGCTTTCAATATAAATTTACTCTGTAATAACCTTATAAGACACGTGCTATCGTTATCCCGATTTTGAAGATGGCAAAACTAACGCACAAATAAGTCAATCCTCCCTGGCCCCCGAAGAGTCATAGAGACATACATTTTCTGCAGTTTTGAGTTATTCCCCGACCCCCAAATAAAAAGGGCTCTTTTTTTCTCTTTTAAAGAAACTTTCGGATCAGGCCAATGGCCCCCACATATAATAATCAGTACAACGCTCACTCCACGCCAGCGCCGGGCAGGGTTAAAGGGCACGAGGGGCCCCGCCCGGGCGCGGCAGAGGGGATAAAGGTCCGACCCCAGCCTCCTTCCTGGGGGTCCCCCGCGGCCCGGCCCCTGGCCCCCTGCGGCGAGTGGACGCCGGCACCGGCGCGGTTGGGCCGCGACTGCCCGCCAGGCCCCTGCTCACCTGCCGTCCCGCCACCTCGCCGAGCCGGGCCGCCGGCCCGCAGCGCCTCCCCCGGGCTGCTTGGCGCCGGCAGCGCGCAGCGGGGCCCGTTGCCTTGGCGACCGGAGCTGCTGCGCTCCCGCGGCTCGCGCTACGGCGGCTCGGAGGGGACGTGGAGGGTTCGCGTGCTCTCCCGCAGCCCCCGAGCGGGCGGAGAAGGGAAAGGGAGTGGGAGTCAGGGTCCTGAGCGATGAGGGACGCGGGTGGGGTTTAGCAGCCTGGAACTTGGCCGTGGGGGAAGGGAGAAGGATGGGAATTCTGGGAGTAAGGAGGACAGGAAGGCCGGGGGTGGGGTGGGGGGAAGGACTGGTGCCTCGGATGCTGCTTGTGCCTCAGTCTATCCTTCTGTAACCTGAGATGCGACCGTTCCGGGAGAAGACGCGGCGTAGGCAGAAGCTTGCTAGACTGGGATTATTTAAAGAAAACTGATGTGGGAGGGGTGGCAGATGCCCCTCTCTTTAATCTCCGAAGGGGTGGTGTGGCAAAGAATGAGTAAACTTGTTTCTTTGGGCTCAAGGTGAGAATTAATCACCAGATTTAATTTCACTATGGGAAATAATTTATTTTAACTTGTGAGGAGCAATTATACTTCTTGGAATAATCCTGCAGATATACTGGAACATGAGCACAAGGGATATTCATTGCTCCATTGTAAAGCAAAGGGTTGAGACCAATCTAAATGTCCATCAGTAGGGGACTGAGTAAATAAATCATGGTACATCCATAAAATGGATTACTGTAATAAGAATTAAGAGGGACCAAGGTAGATATAGATGTAGATACAGTTTAAATATACACCCATCTTCAAGCTAGGCATACAGCAATAGTCTCCTAACTGGTCCTGTCTTTGCTTCTAGTCTTACCTGCAAGGCTACCCCAACCCTGCCCCGGTCTATTCTCCACCCAGCAGCCAAAATGATCCTTTTAAAATATAAGCATGATCATGTCCTTCCCTGGCTCAAAACCTTTCAGCGTGCCCAACAAAACACAGAGTTAACACCGTCACCAACAAGCCCCTAAGAGAACTACCCCCCTGGGTACCAGTCCAACCTCATCTCTCACCATTTTCCCACTTATCTATGCCCTAGCCGCCCTGGCCTTGTGGTTTTTAAGTTAAGCATGCTTCTGTCTGAGGGCCTTTCCTTTTGCTGTTCCATCTTGGGACCACTCTTCCTCCGGATATCCCTATGGTTTGTGTTGGGGAAGAGGGGGAATTCACCTCCGCCCTTTCCCTTAAGGTTCTTATGGCTGGCCAGATAATTAAAAGACAGGTTAGCAGGAGAAAATATTACCAAGTTTAATAACATGTACACATGGGAGAAATCCAGGAAACTGAGTCTCTCAGCAAATGGCAGAGGTTCTCGTCTTTTTTTTTAATTTTTTTTTTGTGAGGAAGATCAGCCTTGAGCTGACATCTGATGCCGATCCTCCTCTTTTTCTGCCAGGGAAGATTGGCCCTGAGCTAACATCTGTGCCCATCTTCCTCTACTTTATATGGGACACCGCCACAGCATGGCATGACAAGCGGTGCATTGCTGCATGCCCAGGCTCCAAACTCGAGAACCCCGGGCTGCCGAAGCGAAGCGTGTGCACTTAACTGCTTGAGCCGCTGGGCCAGCCGTTGAGGTTCTCATCTTAAATACTATCTTCAGCTAGAGACAAAGGAGGATGTTGGGGGGGGCGGGCGGAGACAGAAATCGCAGTAATCAAGGGTATGCAGATTTAAGTCCTCTCCTTCCGTCCTGATAAGAGTTTCTAGAGATAAGGTCATCCCCCCCCCCCCACAACAAGATGGGCTTGTTGGTGCCTTTCCTATTGTAACATCCATTTTAGATTATAGTACAGCCATCATATGGTAGTAACTCCTTCCTGAAACAGGCCATATTAAATTCTTTAAGCAGTTTGGGGGAGGTCACACGTCCACCAGGGAAAATAATCAAGGTAAAGAGACATGTTTCAGGGTGCTCAATTTTGATCTCCCATTTGCTTCCTCGCTTTCTTCCTATCTCTGCTCAAATGTCAGGTCATCAAAAAGAAGACCTGCCCTGACTCCTTTAAAATAACAGACCCCATTGACCCTGTATTCTCCTCTCCTGCTTTATTTTTCTTCACAGCTCTTGTCAGTATCTGACATTATATTATATATTTGTTTGTTTATTGCTTCTCTCTTTTCATTACAGCATAAACTCTTTTGAGGGCAGGCATTTTCTTTTGTTCCTTGCTGTTTTCTCATCACTGGGAACTGTGTCTGGCGCATAGTAAAAGCTTGATAAACATTTATTGAATGAATAAGTAAGTGAAAACAATGTGCAACACCATGTGGTTGGAATGCTACCACATGTAAAAAGGGAGTGATAGATAATACATATAATTCCGGCATGTGCATATATGAACTTTGGAAAGAGAGCTGGGAGATGAGGGGGATAAGATAATATATTTTCCTTTTATGTTATGTTCTTTTACACAGTATTTTTTAAAACCAAGTACACATATTATCTTTTCGAACAATATATAGGAGTGTAAAGGATCAGAATTTGCCACCCTAAAATATCCCACTTTGGCACAAGGATTATTTCTAGCTGAAAGCATTTGAGAAGTAGTCATAGAAAAGCTCTCTGCCCTCCCCCATAAGTTTCCATTTGTGAAGGTGTCCTGCCTCTCCTCTGTACCAGGAAGGGCAGAAGTTAATCACAGGAGATAATTCTAGACTCTTATCAGTGAGAGGAATCTACGTAACAAACCTTACTAAAACAATCTTTAACTTGGGTTAGTTTCTCCGGTATATTTACCTTCCCACAGTCTGCCACCTCTAAAAGCCTAAGCCCCTTTCCATTATCTTACCACTTCTCTACAAATTTAAAATTTATCGTCCTTTGTGAAATGGTATAAAAGCCTCCACGCCTAGCTGGTGTAGGGGAAGAAGACAATTCCTCTACCCTTAGGTCTTTCTGGCTGGTCTAAGAATTTAATTGACATGAGACAGAATAATAGGAGAAAATCAAACAAAGCTTTATACTGTATACATGCAAGAAACCCAGGAAAACCGAGTATCTCACCAGAATGGCCAAAGCCACCACCTTAAATACCATTTTCAGCTAAAGACAAAGGAGGATGTTGGGTGTAGTGGTTTGGGGCTTCAGAGGAGAGGAAGGCAATTCACATGCAGATGGAAAAGCAAATGTTTGGTAGACAGAACTTTGATAAGAATGAATTTAGTAAGGCCCTTCACAGTCTACCAATGCCCAGAGTTATCTATGGTGATGGCCTCTCCTGGAGACAGGCCTTCTATCTTAAATTCTTTTAGGCAGGGGAGGGTCAAAGTTTCTTTCAAAGTCTCTTGTCCTTAAAAATAATCAAGCCAAAGAGACACATTTGGGGTGGCCAATTCTGATCCCCACACTGGCCTAGTCACTGAATGTAAGAGGGTAGAGGAAAATTGTTCCTCCACTACAGGCGAAAAAGCAACGTAGTTTTGATAATCGAAATGTAAATATGGGAGAGGCTGTTTTGGGTGGCAGTGACCCCCCACCCTAGGGGAGATGTTGCTGAAGGTTCTTGCATGAGGTGGGAAATTGGAGTAGATGATCTCAAAGATCTGCTCTCCCCCACGTCTGCCACCTAGACGAGGCACACTTAATCACTTAAGGTCAAAATCAGTGCAAGATGGGCAGGATCCCACATTTGGGAGGACTAATGCTTGCAGGTCAAAAAATGAACAACTTTTCAGCTGCCAGCTAGACCCAAAGTTCCTCACTGGACATAAACAGTACTTCCAGAATATAAACACGTACCAGACAAGGCCACACTGTAGTTGGAGCAAGGCCAAGACAAGGCCATTCCAGAACCACAAATATGACCCAACATCCTCCTCTTCTGACTAACATGAGTGGTCCTGCTGCTTTTCCAGTGACAATTGTGTCCCTGCTTTAATCCTGCTACCTCCTGGATAAAAATGATTAAGATAACTAATCATTGAATTACCCCTGCTTTTTGACTGTATCCGATTCAAAACTGTTCCCCACCTCCTTAAACCCTCCTAAGAGATACCCAGCACAAACCCACATTCTAAAATAAGCTCTTCCCAATTTCTTCTTACTGAGATACCTCATGGCTTCTCCGGTGTGCATTCTCCCTTGCTGAACAAGCTAAATAAATCTAACTCTTTTTTTTTTTTAAAGATTTTATTTATTTATTTTTTCCCCCCAAAGCCCCAGTAGATAGTTGTGTGTCATAGCTGCACATCCTTCTAGTTGCTGTATGTGGGACGTGGCCTCAGCATGGCCGGAGAAGCAGCACGTCGGTGCGAGCCCGGGATCCGAACCCGGGTCGCCAGCAGTGGAGCGCGCTCACTTAACCACTAAGCCACGGGGCCGGCCCCAGATCTAACTCTTTTTGACTACAGGTATGTTCCTGGTGGAATTTGATCATGGGCTTTATCACTCTTAGCTTTCTTTTGCCCAGTCCAGCAATACCCAGACAGGAAGAAGCAAGGATTTTAAGGGCCACCTGGAAAGTTCAGTGATCTTGAAGCAAACTGACTTGGGCAGGTATTTTGAGGGAGGAGGGTGGGATGAAAAAGGGCTGAGGTAGTGTTGGGGCCCAGGGCAAGCCACCCCAAAATATCCCACAATAGCATGTTGATTATTTTGAATTGAAGTTACCTGAGAAACAAAAACGGCATTTCAACCCCCCGTCTCTGTTCCCCCTGAAAGCAGGAAATACATCTCCCATGTGAAAGGTGCTCCCCCTGCATCCTTATCAGCAGAGCTGGAGAATTCTAGCCAAGAAGCCTGCATAGACAAACCTTGCTAAGTTACTATCTCAAGCCTGAACTCTGCTTAAATTCCACACTAATTACATACCACAAACCTAGTTTCTTTGTCCTGTCAATTCTTCACAAATTTACTGTTTCTTTGTGTAAAAGATATATATACTGCCTGCTTTGTTCGCTCTCCAAGCATCATTTCTTTATGATCTCCAATACGTATGTATTAAACTGGGTTTTTCTCCTGTTAATCTGATCTTGTGTCAATTTTACTTTTAGTCCAGCCATAAGAACACAGGAAGGGAAGAAAGGGGATTTTCCCTGGCCCGACAGTAGGAATTAGAAAAGTTTGGTAATTCTTCTTCCTCTGCCATCAACCCTTTCTGTGGCCTTGGGCAAACCATTTCACTTTGAGCCTTTTTCCATTTCTGTAATAGAAGAGATTGGGAGATATCTCTAAGGCTTCTTCCAGCCTACATAGTCTAGGATTCTGAACTCTACAGGTTCTTATCTTCCCAGGCAAATGTTTCCCTACATTAGTCATTTGTATAACATTGTCATCATTGTTGCCATATCTGCATACCACCTGTACTGTTATGTACATAAATAAATCATTTTTTTCTTTAAATGGACTCTCAATTTTTACTTAAATTTACATCACTGCTTAAATGGAAAACCAGGGGCCGGCTGGGTGGCGCAGTGGTTAAGTTTGCACCCACATGCTCCCATGTGCTCTGCTGTGGTGGCCCGGAGTTCGCAGGTTCGGATCCCAGGCGCGGACCTACACATGGCTCATTGAGCCATGCTGTGGCCGTGTCCCACATATGAAATGGAGGCAGATTGGCAACAGATGTTAGCTCAGGGCCAATCTTCCTCACACACACACAAAATAATAAAATAAAATAGATGAATACCAGCATTGCTTGGTAGAAATGGAAGAACTTCTGCAAACACACACACACACAACCCTAAAACAAAGCAATGTTATTTAACTGTAGCTGTGGTTGCCTTTTGGAGACAGCTAGAAAATGAAACTTCATTTTGTTGAAAAGGGAGATAAAACATGTGTTCAGAAAATGTTAAATGTGGACTAGTCTCAAACAACTTTTCTCTTTGGTTTGAAACAGGACTTCTCACTCACTCTGCCTTTCAATGTTATCTAATGTCATGTTCATGCACCCTGAGATCTTTCCTTTATGCCAAATGGCATATATAGCCTACATTTTAGGTGATGAATAAATGAAAAGCAATAAGATATATTGGAGGTATGAAGAAGCTGTTTGGTTTAAAACTAATTCAGCCTGACCTTTTTTTTCCAGAAGGGCCTGACATGGCCTGTTGAGCATGTATTGTACATCTGCTTTAAACATTTACAATGTCCCAAAGCCGAGAATGATGCCCTTCGAGAAAGGGATGTTGCCTCTCCCTATATCAGCATTTCTTTATAGATAAGCATTTCTTCCCAGAGACCAAGGATTAATTACTGACCTACTGTGCTCATCCCATGACCACTGACCTGCTGTGTCAGCAAAGCATCTAGTGACTGTAGTCAAAGGGATATTCCTGTCATATGTGATGCATGTTCCTTGTTCTGATACCATCTATAACCATTCAGTACATCTTGCTTCTTTGAGGAGCTTCCTTCCTTGGTTAAGGTCACTTTGGTCTATAGTCCTTAAAACTGGCTCATATAATAAACTCATCCTGATTTTGATTTATAGATTGATTATGGATTATTTGAATCCACATAGGAAACAATGCCCGTCTTTTCCTGATGAACTTGGACTCACCCTTCAGTTCTCAGATTAAATATAAATTCCTCAGAAAGGCCTCCCAGGACTACCCCCCAAGGAAATTACTTTCCCCTTTCAGAGTAGGCATTGAATACACTGTTATTGACAGAATACTCCCTCAAAACTACTTTTTCATGGTACTCATCACAATATGTTATGGTGCATTTCTGTTTGTTGTCAGTCTCTTCTTAACTAGGCCATAAATTCTTGTACACTTCTGTACCCCAGATCTTGACACATAATGGGCTCCCAGTGAATATAAATGAGGTGAAGGAACAAAGCTTTCACAGTTTCCGCAGCCACGGGCCGGTTAGCCCCGCCTCCGCCCTCAGCCCTGGCTGGGTTAGCCCCGCCTCCGCCCTCAGCCCTGGCTGGCTTAGCCCCGCCTTCCCCTCAGCCCTGGCTGGTTTAGCCCCGCCTTCTCCTCTGCCCCGGGCTGGTTTAGCCCCGCCTCCTCCCTCAGCTCAGCGCTGATTTAGCCCCGCCTTCCCCCTCGGCCCGGGACTGGTTTAGCTCCGCCTTCCCCTTCTACCAATGACAGCTGGGGACACGCGATGACGCGTTTCCGGCCTGAGAAACTCTGGCGTTTCTGAGGAGACGCCTCAACTGGCAGATACCACCCGGCTGGAAGCCTCGGGACCGGCCGCGTCCATCGCAGCGTCACCATGGGGGCTGTGCTGGGCGTCTTCTCCTTCGCCAGCTGGGTGAGCTCGGGCTGTGGTGTCTCCGTCGGACCTGTGGTTTGGGGGAGGGCGATAAGGAGCCCGAAGCGCAGACCCACTCGGCCTCGGCTCCAGAGGCCCGGGGACGGGTGAGGCCGCCCCTGGGCTGCAGAGGGTGTCCGGGGGCCCAGGCCGAAGTCCGCGATGTCCCCCCGTCGGGATCAGGCGGCTCGCCTTCCGGGTTTGTTGAGAAACGCAGGAGCGGCCGCCATTGTTTACAGTTTCGATTGCCCCGCCCCCGCCAGCCTTCCGGCCTTGGAATTCCTTGGCAGCGGGCGGAGCACCGAGGAGTGAGCTCCCGACGGGGGCTCCGGTTCATTTCGAAGCACCTTCCTAGGGTGGCGTCATTTAATTTTGGGTGGCTTAAATAATATTTTTACTCCATAGCACGGGATTTGCCAAAGCTGCAGAGTATGTGGCAGAGCTGGAATTTTAAGCGAGGCCCGTCTGCAGTTCTGATGCCCGGGAAAGGCGGCCTTGTGCATTATTATTCAGAATTGAAAGCCATGGTCTGAACGTTTTGAACCCTTGTACAAGTCACTTATCTCTGGCTTCCCGTAGGATGGGGATAATCAACCCAGTATTCCTCGCCTCGATAGCTGTTGTGAGGATAAAGTGAATAACTGGGTTGAATCACTTTGTAGATTGTAAACGCCATGTTTTAAAAAGGAGATTTTAGGATCTATAGAGGAGAATATGTTGAGTTCCCTCGTATACTCGCTCCAGAGGAGCATGATTCCTTGAAATCATTTTCTTGTCTTCTCGTTCCCCAGCTGATTTAATTGACCAAAGACGGCATCTCAGCTCATTCCGCTACTATATCTTAGGGACAGAATGTATTTTCCATCCTTTAAGGTTGTTGCTCTTAAACCAAAAGGGCATTTGGTCATTTACGGGTTCCTTGAGAGCAGTGGCTTTCCGATTTTTTTGACCTTGACCCAAAGTAAGAAATACGTTTACATAGTTGATTTAATACACTCAAGTGTTATGAAATAATTCTTACCTTTACCATCTGCTTTACAGTTTTTCTATCACATTAAAAAAGAAATCCTAGTCAGTTGATTTTTGCCATCCACTAGGGGGTCAAACTCACTATTTATAAAATAGATTTAGAAAAAATACAGTTAAGAAGCTCGTTATTAAGGGATGAATTTGTAATTAGAAACAAATATGTCTTTCCTATCCTAATAACCTGAAACACACTTTGGCTTTGATGTAAAGCTAAGATCTGAATTGAAGCATCAAAGTATTTCTTTCTATAAATCGCTTTTATATTTTATGAATCCCTTTTGTTCCATAGGAACAGCAAGGAGTTCAGTGTACCAATGAATGAAATGAGTGAGGGGAAGAATAATAGGAAATGAAGTCAGAAAGGTAGCAGGGAGCCAAATCGTGTAGATAACACATTGTATGGTCTTGTACTTTGGCTTTTACTCTTAAGTGATACGGGGATCCCTTACAGAAAAGAGGAATCGTATGATCTGGCTTGTGTTTACACAAGGTTGCTGTGTGGAGAACAGATGGTAGAAAAGAAAGGGTGAAGCAATGTAGGGGAGAAGAAACTTTTCTTCCACCCTCTGTGGGGTTAGGAGTTGGGGGCCTGCAAATTAAACTGACAAAAGACAGATTAGCAAGAGAAAAAAAGAGTTTATGTACACAGGCAACACACATACACATGGCAGTGCTCAGTGATGAATAACTCAAAGGGGTGGGTAGAATATAGGGCTTATTATATATCTAACTTGATGGGGGAAAGGAGAGGGGAGAAAAGGGCTTCTATAGGAAGAACAAATAGGTTTCTTTAGGAAAGACAAATGGGTTTTTAGGAGAACAAACAGCAGATAAGAAAGCTTGTGATAATGCTTGTTTATGTAGGTGCAGAGGTCTTTTTGTCTTCTTCATGGCCATAAAACTCCCCTGGAGAGAGAATTTGTGGCAGCCTCATATCCTAGACGTTGCTGCTTTTAGTCACATGAGGAAAGCTCCAAGAACGCCTTTTTTCCTGTATCTGTTGAATCTCAAATGTCTTCATCTTAAAATAATCTTTATACCAATTCTGGGTTCTGAATGGGTCACTACAGCAGTGAGCCAGGAGCTACTGCGTTTAATCCAGGTGAGAGATGATAGTAGTGGCTTGGACCACCGTGATAGCTAAGGATGCTATGAAAGTGGTCAGATTTCTGGATATACTTTGAGAGTAGAGCTGATGTGCTGACAGATTGGATGAGGGTTTTGGAAGAAAAGGCTCAAGATGACTACAAGGTTTTTGGCCTGAGCAAGAGTAAGAATAGAGTTGTCATTTACTGAGGTAGGGAAGTGACATAACATATAGTAAGATAGGTTTGTTCCACAGATCAAGTACCTACTGTGTAAAGGTGCAAGAGATAGAACACTGGGTGCCCCCCCTCAAGATATTTACATTCTCATGACAGTTATAGACAAGTGAGTAGGTGTATTAGTTTGCTAGGGCTGGATAACAAAATACCGGAAACAACAGAAATTTATAGTTTCACAGTTCTGAAGGCTAGAAGTCAGAGATTAAGGTGTCAGCAGGGTTCATTCCTTCTGAGGGTGGTGCGGGAGAATCTGTTCCAGCCTCTTCCCTAGCTCCTGGTGGTTTGCTAGCAATCTTTGGTGTTCCTTAGCTTGTGGATCTCTGCCTTCATCTTAACATGGTGTACTCCCTGTGTTGCGTGTCTGTATCCAAATTTCTCCTTTTTATGACACCTGTCATATTGGATTGGGTGCCCACTCTTCTCCAGTATAACATCATTTTAACTAATTAAATCTGTGATGACCCTATTTCCAAATAAAGTCACATTCTGAGATATGGGGATTAGGACGTCAACATGAATTTTAGGCGGGGGGACACAGTTCAATTCATAGCAAACAGTAGGGAATTATTATGAGATTATTTAGTTGGACAGAAGAAAAAAATAGCTAAGGAAGTCAAGAGTGAGAGAGTGCAGACAGAATAAACCTGAAGCAATTATTGTCATTGTTTTTGGCTATAAAATATCTGTATTTCTGTCTGTAGCCAGATACAGACTTTTATTATGGTCTTTTGGCCCAGATTGTAGTTAAGAATTGGAGACTGAGGCTGGGTGGTCAATATCCCATGCCGGTTGCAATTACAAATGTTAATGGCTGCCATGATATGCCGAGCCCCTGTTAATGTCAGGCATGCTGCTAGGTGCTGTCTGTTCCTGACACTGTCTCATTCTTCACACAGTAACTCTGTTTGGGTAGCTGGTGTTATGCTCATTTTTATAGCTGAGAAATCTGGGCTTTTAAGAAGCTTAGCAGCTTCCTCCAAAGCACACAAAACCATGGTAAAGTCCACACAAGATACCATCTATGAAAAGTAAGGATTGTTACTTAAGTAAAGATTGTTACTGTACTATATGACCAGAATCCCCAGTTGTTTACATTTGCTGCTTTGGCTGATAATTCTGAATTAGTCTCTCCTTGTAATGTGACTTGATAATGTGACCTGTCAAAGCAGTTCAAGCAGTTTCCTAATCAAGCATATATAAGAACAACTCAAATTATATCCTCTCTCATCTGGAATGCTCATTGGGAGATTTTGGCTGACCAAAGATCCAAGTTACTCTTTTCTTTTTAAATTGAGGTAAAATTCACGTAACATAAAATTAACCATTTTAAAGTATATAATTCAGTGGCATTTAGTATGTTCACAGTGTTGTGCTGTCATCACACCTATCTAGTTCCAGAACATTTTCATCACCTCAGAGGGAAACAGGATACCCGTTTAAGCACTTACTCCTCACTCCTCTCCCTCCATCCTCTGGAAACCAGTAATCTGCTTTCTGTCTCTGTATTTACCTGTCCTGGATATTTCATATAAATGAAATCACATGATATGTGCCCTTTTGTGTCTGGCTTCTTTGACTTAGCGTGATGTTTTCGAGGTTCACCTATGTTGTACCATGTACCAGTACTTCATTTTTATGGCTGAATAATATTTCATGGTGTGGCTATGCTACATTTTACTTATCCATTCATCAGTTGATAAACATTTGTGTTGTTTCTGCCTTTCTGCAATTGTAAATAGTGCCACTTTGAACATTCATGTACAAGCTTTTGTTTTAATCCTGTTTCAGTTCTTTGGGTGTATGTTTAGGAGTGGAATGGCTGGGTCATATGGTAATTCTATGTTTAACTTTTTGAGGAATCTCCAGGTTACTCTCAGTGGAGCTAAATGGCTCTTGCTATCATTATTTATAAGGGTTTCCATGTAATGTTGCTTTATGCTGTAATATCAGATTTGTTAACTAGGATTCTCAGTAAACAGCAAGTGGAGTTAGGTTTGTATTTTTCTCAATATCAAGGTATATTGTTTTTAAATAAAATATGTTCTCTATGGATATAACCAATTTATTGGGCTTTTATTATATTTTAGGTGCTGTGTTGAGTGCTCATTTAGTACAGCAATGTCTGAGGGAGGAAAATTCTGTTCGAGTCTATTTTACAGATGGAGAAATTGGCTTAGATTATGTAACTTGCTGAGATAAAGTGGCAGAAATAATATTGACTCCAGAGCCCCTGCTTTTAACCACTTCCTCCAGCTGTAATGCTCTCAGTTAAAACTGTTGAAGCCTGGTTTGCCTCATCTGCTGTTCTGCGACACCCATGTCTTGAAGGAGTCCACTGAAGGAGGTCTCAAATGGCCATGATGTGGTTGTTACAGGTTCCGTGCCTTTGCGGTGGTGCGTCATGTTTGCTGTGTAGTTGCTGTCCCAACACTAAGAATTCCACTGTGACTCGCCTCATCTATGCTTTCATTCTCCTCCTGGGCACTCTTGTCTCCTGTATCATGCTGTGGGGCGGCATGGAAAATCAGCTGAAGAAGGTAAGTAGAAGTAACAATACCCTTAAAATGTACTGGTTATTTTTATTATTTTTGTATTTTGCAAAATTTTAGTTGTAATTAATGTTCTTACTTATTTCTTCACTGTTATGAAACTCAGTCAAGTTCATTGTAATTGTTGGGTTTTTAAATTACTTTTGGGTAGAGTCAAGACACAGAATAGGAAGGTATTAGTCCTTTTCCAGAAATAAAGGTAGTCAGAATGAATATCTTCAGCTCTAGTCTAACAACTGAGAGAAAACAGAGTGGCCCTAAAACGTTTTCTTTCCCTGTATGTTTAAGATTTAAAACATTTACAACTAGACTAGCCCTTCACCTTTGGAAGGAGTGAATTGTAGCATGAAAATTCATGGGAAAATGGGAAACAACCTCATCAGCAGAAAAGAACAAAGAAGAAAGCGTTTCACTTTTATTTTCAAAATGTAAGTTGTTGGGCCAGCCCCGTGGCTTAGCGGTTAGGTGTGCGCGCTCCGCTACTGGCGGCCCGGGTTCCGGATCCCGGACGCACGCCGACGCACCGCTTCTCCAGCCATGCTGAGGCCGTGTCCCACGGGCAGCAACTAGAAGGATGTGCAGCTATGACATGCAACTATCTACTGGGGCTTTGGGGGGAAAATAAATAAATAAATAAAATTATAAAAAAAAAATGCAAGTTGTTTATGCTTTTTGGTGACAAGGTTTTAAGTGAATTGGAAGGCAAAGAGAAAAATCCCACAGGACAGCCTTGGAGTTGTTGAAGTAGTCAGTTTTATAAATTCAGCTTTTCCTGTGGTGGGATAGAATCTCTGTTTACATGTGGCTCTTCCTGTAGCACTGAAATTATTTTTTCAGATTCCTGGATTCTGTGAAGGGGGATTTAAAATCAAGGTGGCTGATATAATGACAGATAAAGATTGTGATGTGCTGGTCGGTTATAAAGCTGTGTATCGGATCACCTTTGCCTTGGCCATCTTTTTTTTTGTCTTCTTTCTGCTCATGTTAAAAGTGAAAACAAGTAAAGATCCCAGAGCAGCAGTACACAATGGGTATGTAAGATCTATTTGTTATTGTTAACTTGATATGTTATGGTGTGAATCCTCCCCTTCAGCAGTTCATGTTGCCATTTGGTGGAAGCAGTAGAGTATGTAAATCAGCGGGCCAGGGGTATTTCTGACCTATTATACATATGAGGTTGTTTCAGTGTCATTTTCAGTTGGAGTCCTATAGCTTGGACGATGTGGAGGGGATGAGGAGAGTCTTGTCTTTTTTTTGTTAATACCTTTGCTTGAAGTTCCTAGATTTTTATTGAACAGCTGAGAAGCAGTTCAAGCACTGTGCTGGGCACTATACACACATTTTTTTTCCCTTTTATTGTTAAAAGATAGTCGTATACCTGATATATCTAAACAGTATACAGTAATATACACAGTGAATACATTTGGGCCACTGACTTACATATTCTGTTGCTTCCCATTCTTGACCCCCTTTTACATATTTTTCTAATTCTCGTTTGAAGACCGAAGGGAGTTTTGTAAACTTTATATGTATTATATTCCCCTCTGTACAGATGCAATAACTGCATTTCAGAGAGGTTAAATAAATTGTCTGAGATGTCTCGGCCAGTGAGGGTTGGAGCTAGGATTGAAACTCAGGTTGGGGGGCCAGCCCTGTGGTGCAAGCGGTGCGTGTGCTCCACTGCCGCGGCCGAGGGTTCGCCGGTTCGGATCCTGGGCTAGCACTGACGCACCGCTTGTGAAGCCATACTGTGGCGGCGTCCCATATAAAGTGGAGGAAAATGGGCATGGATGTTAGCCCAGGGCCAGTCTTCCTCAGTAAAAAGAGGAGGATTGGCAGATGTTAGCTCAGGGCTGATCCTCCTCACAAAAAAAAAAAAAAAAAAAAGAAACTCAGGTTAGTCTGGCTCCAAAGCCTGATTCTTTCCACTCTGCCATACAAGACAGGCTGTAAGATCATGGACTGAAAGCCAGGTTTGGTCCTGGCTTTGCCAGTGGTGAACTGTGTGATTGTGGGCAAGGCACTTAAGTCCTGTGTTATAAAGGAAGGATTAGGTGATACCTTTTCCCCCAGATCTAATAGTTAATTGCCCTATGTTTAGCTAGCATTATTAGTTTAGAACTCTCCAGAATTCTAGAAAAATTCCTATTTTTAAGTTCTAAAAGTAGGGAAACTCTGAAGTTATGAATGTGAATGGTTTGTTCTCTGTGCTAATATTTCTCCTTAAATTGTGTGAAATATTGTGTGAAGTAGGTTCATGTCAAATGAGGAAATAAGCCCAGACAATCAGGTTGGAGGCTACTAAAGCTTTATTTTTGCATTTCAGAAATTCATTTTTCTCAGTGTAAGGATAAAAATTAGCATTTCATAAATGCACTTTTATATTTTAATAGGTTTTGGTTCTTCAAAATTGCAGCCATTGTTGGTATCATGGTTGGATCTTTCTATATCCCTGGGGGCCATTTCACTACAGGTATGGCTCACTATTAAGGGGGTTAATTATAATATATACAGTCTCTACAAATTATTGAACTAAAGCTACATTTTTCATTACTGATTTTGCAAAACTGGCAATTAAATGAGGTGGTGCCCAGTTATATGATTTGGTACTAATATTAAGACGTTGATTGAGTAAAGCCAGGAGGCATTCAGCCCACTTCTCAGCTGTTCTGGAACCATATGTTAATCATTTGCCAGTATTTTAATAGTTTACCTTCTCATTTGGCAATACTGAGTTAATTGGAGAGCTTGTCAACATAAGGACTTGTAACTCATGTGCTCCACTATCTCTGTCTTAACCTGCTTTCCTAACATGGCATCAAGTGACATCTGTGAATTTCCACTGTGATTTTTTTCCCCCTGTAAAGTAAAGGAAAAGGCTTTATAGTACCATTTGGAATGTCAGATCCTAGGCTCGTCTTGGCACAAGCTAGAACAAGTTTTAAAAGGTCTGAAACCCAACAGAATACTTCTCAGAGAAAGCCTTTGAGTTTGGAATTGAAATAATCTTGCTGTACTGCTGGAGACAGAATATGTCCTTACCACCTCTCTCTTACTTGAACTGAAATCTTTTTAGGATGTTGGACAGTAACATTCTGAAATATTACTCCTATGGTAAATAACAACTTTGTTCTTTTGGTTTGTAGCCTGGTTTGTTATTGGCATGGTAGGGGCCTTCTTCTTTATCCTCATCCAGCTCGTGCTGTTGGTAGACTTTGCTCACTCTTGGAATGAATCCTGGGTAAATCGAATGGAAGAAGGAAACCCAAGGTTGTGGTATGCTGGTAGGTATCTAAACACACCAGTGAGAGCCATATTGCATTATGCTACATTAAACAGGGAGTGCGATAAAAATCTACACTGATTTAAAGGTATAAACTCCCAGTGTAGAGCTGATTTTTTAAAAACTACAATTTCCTAGTTGAGTCAATTCTGAATTATATATGTTACTAGAAGGGAGTAGAGTAGCACAGATAATATAAGTCATTGGATTCTCCCAGTTCATTTATTTTGATATTTGTAATGTAACTACATGTGTTCAGATAGGGAAAATATGTTGTATTTAGTGGCATAGTCCTGGTTTTGATTACCTTGTTTCCGTGGACAGGGGCCTCAGATGGAACATCTACATATGGAACCTCTGCTCACATACCTCAGGCAGATGGGGGTGAACAGTCCTTACTGCTTTATTCAGAGTCTTACCCCACACCTCTTATAAAAGCTCTCTGGTAGAAAAAGGGCGTTTGAAATTTCTAGGTTGGGAGTAGGATTTATAGCCTGTAATTATGGGGAGGGACTTTGGAGCCCACTACTTATTAGACATAGCCATACCTCATTTTAAAGAATAATAGTTGTTGAGATTCCTTGCCCCTCCTCCCCATAAAAGTAATAGATGCTCTGTGTCGAGAACTTAAAAAACCAAAAATCACAAAAGAAGAGAAATTCCCCCGTAATCCAGCTCTCCAGTGGTTATTACTTACTGTTAACGTATTAGTCTGTATTCTTCCAGCCTTTTTTTCTGTATGTACATGTGTTTTCTATGTACAGAAAAAAAGTGATTGAAAAATGTGTGTAATATATTTGTGTTTTATTTATTTTTTAAATGTATAATACATTCAAATAGTTTATAGTCTGACTTTTATAAAACTAAGAAATAGCTTGTGAATATGTTTGGCTACAGTACAGCAATAAATACCTAATATATCTTTGTGCACATTTCTCATGATTTCGTTAGAATAAATTCCCAGAAGTAGAAGGGTCAGAGTATGGATATTTTAAATGCTTTTAGTACATATTATCAAATTGCCCAG
This sequence comes from Ceratotherium simum simum, assembly GCF_057802395.1. Lineage (NCBI taxonomy): Eukaryota > Metazoa > Chordata > Mammalia > Perissodactyla > Rhinocerotidae > Ceratotherium > Ceratotherium simum. The sequence continues at coordinate 16,666,138 of NC_141920.1, forward strand.
TTTTCTTTTCATCTTATTTATTTAGCTTGCTTCTTTTTAAATGATAAAAAAAATGTAAAATAATACTATGTTCACCATAAACACAAATGATAGAACTTTATAAAGAATAAAACATGCAAATCTCCACCCACCTGCAACCCACTTTCCTCTCCAGATGTGACCACTATCACTGGACCTTTATTTATACACATATACATATATGGTTTTGTATTTAAATATAAATAGGTTCGTACTATGTATTCTTCTATGATTTGCTCTTTTCAGTTACTCTATGATTAATATCCTTCCATGCCAGTGAATATAGGTATGTCTTATTCATTTAACAGTTGCATGGTATTTCATTCTGTGCAATTCCATGGTGTTCCATGGCTTGGCATACTATAATTTATTTGACCGTTGCCGTATTGTTAGTCACTTAAATTGTTTGTAATGATTATTTATTTCAGCAAAAGATTTAAAAAATTGTCTTTATCGTTATGGGTTGAGAATCCTGAAACTTGTCCTTTACTTCTTTCTGACTAATACAATTTTATTTTTTACCTATTTGCTTCTGTTTTATGTAATTCATTTTGGATTCCTCAGCTCTAGACGAATTTAATAATGAATGAATTGCAGATTGGCCATACTTTGGAGTAGCTAAAAGTAGAGAAATCTTGTATATTCAGATGGAAAAACATTAAGAACTGTGCTAGTAACTTAATATACAGTATATGTAATTTAATTTTACATATGCAAAATCCATTGAAGTTGAGATAAGTAGAAACTAGTTTTCTCAAACAAGACTGTTCTTTGAATTAAACACAAATTGGGCTGGCCGGGTGGCACAAGAGGTTATGTGCGTGTGCTCCGCTGCGGCGGCCCCGGGGTTTGCTGGTTCGGATCCTGGGCACGCACTGATGCACCACTTGTCAAGCCATGTTGTGGCGGCGTCCCATATAAAGTGGAGGAAGATGGGCATGGGTGTTAGCCCAGGGCCATTCTTCCTCAGCAAAAAGAGCAGGATTGACAGATGTTAGCTCAGGGCTGATCTTCCTCGCAAAAAAATAAAAAAAAATAAACACAAGTTCATTGAGCTCAACATGCTACAGTTGGTCTGAGTATGTTACATGCTCTGTTTGATGTTTTCTGTTTTTCAGAGTTACATAGCTAATTGTTGATTATCCATGTAAATAGAAAGGAGCATTACTTTAAATATTTGAAAATAGCAAATGAGCCGCTTTCTCACGATGATGTGGTCTCATTATTTGTGATAGGAAATGGTTTTTTTTAGCCAGCTGCTACAGGGGAAAAACTGCCATAAAAAGATGCCTGTCTATTCTGTTTTCCACCAGCACTATCCCTGGCATTTAGCCTCCTGTGAACTGGGCTATTTTGAGGGCCCAGGAGCCTTCTAAGTTCCTAATAAAAGCTTATAATGCACATTATTTAGCATGTGGTTAGAGTTTACCCTAGCTGGAATGATCATATGTGTGGTTTTCCAACCCGTGAAATCAAGTTAGGTAATCTAGGAAGTGAATTCAGTTGCATGGTGGATTTTGGAATTTCACGTTGAGCCAACTCTAACACAATCTGAAACTTCAACCTTGGGGCCTCTATTATTTTGCTGTAAATTATTGACCATCTTAAAAATGAAATAATGCCTCTTTATTTTTATATGGAGTAGAAGAAAATTGCTCTTCATTATAAAAGTTTGTTATAATTGTGGGCATTCATATCAGTTTCCCTTTTTCCAGCTTTACTGTCTTTCACAAGCATCTTCTATATCTTGTCAATCGTCTTTGTTGGGCTGCTCTATACATATTACACCAGACCAGATGGCTGCACAGAAAACAAGTTCTTCATCAGTATTAATCTCATCCTTTGTGTTGTGGTTTCTGTTATATCAATCCATCCAAAAATTCAGGTATGGTGGTTTTTTGCTTCCTCCTGTGACAGATTTTTATTTAATCCTGAGTTTGAAACCTAGGTATTTTATGTGAATTTATATCCAAGTTTATCGACTTAAACATTTTTCCATATTATGATAAAGTCTTCGTAATTATAACTTAGTAACAATAAAATGTGCCATTGAGTGCCTGTATCATAATTAAGTGAATAATTTCCCTATGAAAAAAAACCCGTAGGTAACTTAAGAATTTATAGTTCTTAGAAAATTGTTTACATCATGAGCATGATTCTTATGAATCATTAGCCAAGATATTTAGGGGAATTAAACTAGAAAAAATAATTGACTTTAGTATTTAAAAACAAAACTCATGCTCTTGAGTTTTAAGCTTTTAAAAATTCATACAGTTTTAGATATGAAATATGAATAGAACATCTAGACATCATCCCTCCTTTTGAAAGTGAGAAAACTGGGGACTGGCCTGGGGGTGTAGTGGTTAAGTTCGTGTGCTGTGCTTTGGTGGCCTGGAGTTCACAGGTTCGGATCTCAGGTGTGGACCTACACACCGCCCATCAAGCCATACTGTGGAGGTGTCCTGCATACAAAATAGAGGAAGGTTGGCAACAGATTTTAGCTCAGGGCCAGTCTTCCTCACACACACAGACACACACACACACAAAAACCAAAAGTGAGAAAACCAACGTTCCAGAGAGATGATGGGTCACCTAGGTAGTGGCAGAGCTGAGCTTAGACTCCACTACACCCAGGGACTAGTAAGTTAAAGCCTTTGTGTGATACACAGGAATTTCCAGGATTATGAAATGCCTCGAGAACCGTAGTACATGCTTCTTCTTTCTTGGTTCTTGTGCAAGCTAGGTCAGACTGAAAGGTTCCTTGTCATCTTTCAACAGTCAAGCAGAATCAGAAGGTTCTCAGTTAATAACAATTCTGTGGGCCCTAGGGAAGTATACTGCTTTTTAGCAAGTCAGCCTTGCAATTCCTGTGGTATTGTTTTCCTTTTGATTCCATAGGAACACCAGCCTCGTTCTGGCCTCCTGCAGTCTTCCGTCATCACCCTCTACACCATGTACCTCACGTGGTCCGCCATGTGCAATGAACCTGGTAAGGGAATGTTGATAGCACATTCATTTGATGAAAAGAAAGTAGGAAATTACTCCTTTGACGGGTGCAAAAACTAGAGCTAGAGCAAATGTGATATAAGTGAACAAACAAAAACGTCACTTAAATGTACAGTGTTCACTGTATGTAGATATTTACCTTTTGAGTTTTATTCCCCATGTCTATTCATAGCTATTCATAGCTGACAGCCTGAAGGACCACAGTCTTTCTGATAGTCTAGTCTAGGCTTTTCCCTGGACTAAGTCAAACTAGTTAAGAGCTGGACAAGGCTACATTGTTTTGACCTTTTGTAGAATTGTTTTACTTTAATTTTGCTTTGGTGTTATAGCCTCTAGAAGAAATAGCCCTAGGAAGTCTCTTTCTGTAGTTATTATAGGATTACTTCTCAATAGGGTATTCTGTGGACTCCTTTATTTTTTTTTGTGAGGAAGATCAGCCCTGAGCTAACATCTGCCAATCCTCCTCTCTTTGCTGAGGAAGACTGGCCCTGGGCTAACATCCATGCCCATCTTCCTCCACTTTATATGGGATGCCGCCACAGCATGGCTTGACAAGTGGTGCGTCAGTGTGCGCCCGGGATCCGAACCGGCGAACCCCGGGCCGCGGCAGCGGAGCGCACGCACTTAACCGCTTGTGCCACTGGGCTGGCCCCTGTGGACTCCTTTTAAGGGAACACAATTGTTGCAGACCCTCCAATGATGATTCAACTTATTTTTATTGTATTCCTATGTAACTAAAAACTAAACTAGGGGTAAACTCCTTGTGCTTAGCCTTTGCACAACTATAGAACCAAAATGACTTGCCAGTTAAACTTCAAAACCAGTAAAATCAAGATTGACATTTATGAAATTTGACAAACACTTTGTTGTTGTTTTCTTTTTTTCTAAAACTAAGTCATTGGTTGTAACAGAAATATGTCAGTAACTGCCAAGTTTCAGGTTCTTTGAAGTATAGCATTCCTATGTTTTATGTCATGGCTGAATGATTTGTAAGCACACCCCTCAAATCCTTTCTTGGAACAAGATGAGTTATAACCAAGGATAATAAAAAGTTTCCCATTTTCAGATCGTTCCTGCAACCCTACCCTGTGGAGCATCATTACACGCATGACTGCACCAACCTTGGCTCCTGGAAATTCAACTGCTCCGGTCCCTACCTCTACTCCACCATCAAAGAGTGGGCATTTTCTGGATACAGACAATTTTATTGGGCTGATAGTCTTCGTTCTCTGCCTTTTGTATTCTAGGTAAGTTAGAAAGTACTTAGGACAAGATTCTCATGAAAGTTAATATTAGAGTGAAGAAACTGTTTTGCTTTCAAAAAGCAGTGTGAAGAATAAAAAAAAAACCAATTTAACTCTCTTTATTGAAAGTCCTTGACTTGCCTATATAGTTACCATTTCTTTTTTTTTTTTTTTTTTTGGTGAGGAAGATGGGCCCTGAGCTAACATCTGCCAATCCTCCGCTTTTTGCTGAGGAAGACTGGCCCTGGGCTAACATCCGTGCCCATCTTCCTCTACTTTATGTGGGACGCTGCCACAGCATGGCTTGCCAAGCAGTGCGTCTGTGTGCGCCCGAGATCCGAACTGGCGAACCCCGGGCCGCGGCAGCGGAGCGCGCGCACTTAACCGCTTGCGCCACCAGGTCGGGCCCCAACCCAGCTATATATGTTTCTTCAAGTTCAGTTAAATCCTCTCGTCAAGTAATTCTTCCCAACATTACAGATACCTTCTCTTCTGTGTAGGAGGATAATATCTTCACCTGACCCCAGATTAGCTGGAATAGTGGCTCTGAAAATTGGTTGGCTTATTTTTTTTTTAAATCTTTATTTCCTGAGCATTGTAAATGATATTTGAACAACTACAGAATTATATACATCTAATGTTAAAGTCTCTAGTTAATGCAAGACCCCAGATATAGCCTGTGTTAGTAGTTTGCATTCATCCTTCTATTGATTTGTATTGATATTTACCATATAATAGCATACATTGCTTTAATAATTTAAAAATATGAAATAATAGAAATGGGCAAGTATATATTTATATAAACTAATAACACAAGTGAGAAACGTATAAAGTAGGAAATGAAAGTATCCTCTCTCCAAATTTACTTCTTCCGTGGTTAACACTTTGTTACGTCTTACTTCAAGCTTTTTTCCTTTGCTTGTACTTACTCTCTGTCTATTGCTCTAGCTGTATCTATATAGATAGATGTAATTTTGTGTATAATTATACATGACTTTATAGTTACATGCATAATTTTACTTATATTGATATATAATTTTTAAAAATAAATTAGGAACATACTATATAAATACACATGCTATTCTAAAATAGGAATTTGTCATTATAATTTGGACAGCTTTCCACAACATTATATGTAGATTTACCTGTTTTTTTTTTATGATTGCTTAAAATAGAGGTTGGCAAACTACAGCCCTTAGGCTGGCTGCCTATTTTTGTAAATAAAGTTTTATTAGAACACAGCTATGCTCATTTGTTTTTGTATTGTCTATGACTGTTTTTGTTTGTTTTGCTTTTGGCCTAACTTTTTTCTTTTTGAGGTATAATTCACATATCATAAAATTCACCCTTTTAAAAATGTACAATTTGTAGTATTTTAGTATATTCACAGGGTTGTGCAACTATCACCACAATCAATTTTAGAACATTTCATTTACCCAGAAAGAAACGTCATACTCATTAACAGTCTCTCCTCATTCCCCCTCGCTCAAGCTCCTTGGCAGACACTAATCTCCTTTCTGTTTCTGTAGACTTGCTTATTTGAACATTTCATATACATGGAATCATACAATATATGGTCTTTTGTGACTGGCTTCTTTCACTTTGCATAATGTTTTCTAGGTTTATCCATGTCATAGCATCTGTCAGTACTTCATTCCTTTCTCTTGTTGGAAATAATATTCCATTGTGTGAATATACCACGTTTTGTTTCTCCATTCATCAGTTGATGGACATGTGGGTTGTTTCCACTGGGGCTCTTGTGAATAATGCTGCTATGGATATTTGTGTACAAGTTTTTTGTGTGGGTGTACATTTTCAGTTCTCTTGGAGATATTCCTAGGAGAAGAATTGCCGGATTATATGATACCTCTATGTCTGCCTCTTTGAGGAACTGCCAGAGTGTTTCCCAAAGTGGCTATATCGTGTTACAGTCCCAATCTTTTGCCTTTTTTTTGGTGAAGAAGATTAGCCCTGAGCTAACATCCGCCGCCAATCCTCCTCTTTTTGCCGAGGAAGATTGGCCCTGGGCTGACATCTGTGCCCATCTTCCTCTACTTTATATGTGGGACGCTGCCACAGCGTGGCTTCATAAGCAGTGCGTGGGTCTGCACCCAGGATCTGAACCCCAGGCTGCCAAAGCAGAGTGTGTGAACTTAACCACTATGTCACCAGGCCAGCCCTCTTTTGCCTATTTTTATATTGGGTTATGTGTCTTTTTATTATTTTTATATATATTTTTTTTGGTGAGGAAGATTGGCCCTGAGCTAACATCTGTTAGCAATCTTCCTCTTTTTGCTGAGGAAGATTAGCCCTGAGCTAACATCTGTGCCCATCTTCCTCTATTTTGTATATGGGATGCCACCACAGCATGGCTTGCTGAGTGGTGTGTAGGTCCATGCCCGGGATCTGAACCCGCAAAGCCTGGGCCGCCAAAGTGAGCGCGCGAACGTAACCTCTACCCCACCGGGCTGGCCCCTTGTCTTTTTATTATTTTTGAATATGGTTTGCGGTAAGGAGTCCAACTTCATTCTGTTGTATGTGGATATCCAGTTGTCCCAGCACCATTTGTTGAAAAGACTTCTTTCTCCATTGAATTGTCCTGGTATCCTTGTCAAAAATCAACTGACCTTGAATGTAATGATTTATTTCTGTACTTGTAATTCTATTTCATTGATCTGTATGTCTGTCCTTATGCCAGTACCACACCGTTTTGATTACTGTATCTTTGTGCTAAGTTTTAAAATTGGGAACTGTGAGTCACCCAAATTTGTTCTTTTTTCAAGATTGTTTTGGCTGTTTTGAGTCCCTGCATTTCCGTGTAAATTTAGGTTGTCAGTTTCTCCAAAAAACGGTAATCGGGGTTTTGATAGGGATTGCTTTGACTTGACACATCAACTTGGAGAGTATTACCATCCCAACAACGTTAAGGCATCCAGTCCATGAACATGAGATGTCTCATTTAGCTCCTCTCTAACTTCCTGCAGTGGTTTATAGTTGTTACTGTACAAGTCTTAAACTTCTTTTGTTAAATTTCTAAATATTTTATTCTTTTTGACGGTATTGTAAATGAGATTGTTTTCTTAATTTAACTTTTAGGTTGTTCATTGCTAGTGTATGGAAATAGAATTGATTTTTGTATATTGATCTGGTATCCTGCAAGTTCATTTATTGATTCTGATAGTGTATGTGTATTTCTTTTTTTTTTTTTAATTTTTAAAAAAATTTTATTTATTTGTTTATTTTTCCCCCAAAGCCCCAGTAGATAGTTGTATGTCATAGTTGCACATCTTTCTAGTTGCTGTATGTGGGACGTGGCCTCAGCATGGCCGGAGAAGCGGTGCGTTGGTGCGCGCCGGCGATCCGAACCCGGGCTGCCCAGCAGCGGAGTGCGCGCACTTAACCGCTAAGCCATGGGGCCGGCCCAAGTGTGTGTATTTCTTAAGCTTTTCTATATACAGGGTCAAGTCATCTACAGATAGAGATCATTTTACTTCTTTTCCAATCTGGATTTTTTTTCTTGTCTAATTGCTCTGGCTTGAACCTCCAGTGCAATATCGAATAGAAATTGTGACAGTGGAATACTTGTCTTGTTCTGATCTTAGGGGTAAAGCTTTTAGTATTTCACTGTTAAGTATGATGTTAGCGCTGGGTTTTTCATAGATGCCTTTTATCAAGTTGAGGAAGTTCTCCTCTATTCCTAGTTTGAGTGTTGTTATCATGAAAAGGCATTAGATTTTTGTCAAAAATCGTTTTTGTTTGTTGAGATGATCATGTGGTTTTTGTCTTTTATTTCTATGTACTTTTTTATTCAGTCATTTAACAGACTTTTAGTGAGCATGTGCCATGTGCTAGAAATGCATAGATGATTAAGGTCATTGTTGTTAAGGGGTTCTTTGAATAGCAAGAAAGACAAGAATGAGAAGTGCTATGGCAGAGGGAGGCATGTGGAACTGTGGAAATTTAACCCAGTCTAGTGATGAGGTGATGTCAGGGAAGGCTTTTTAGAGGACATGGCAAATAGACGATTGAAGAATGAGTAAGTTAGCTGGGAGAAGGTTGATGGGTGGTACATTCCATGCATAGAAGAGGCACTTGTGAAGTCATGGAAGCAGACATGGAGAGTATAGTGTGTTTTGGGAAACTCCTAAGCAGTTAAAGCATCAAGTAGCAGCTGAGGAGGGAGTGTTGTCTGTCTTGTGATAACAGGCAGCAGTTCGGAACTTTAAGCAGGGTCCTTGGGAAGGCCTTCAGTCCCCACAGTAGGAGCAGTTCAGAAGTAACCTTCGTGTGTATGGGCCAATGGCAGCAGTCCGTCTTCATGGTCCTTTTCTGATTTGTCTTCTTTCTGATGGCTTTCCAGCATCCGCAATTCTAACAACAGTCAAGTAAGTAAGCTGACCCTGTCAGGAAGTGACAGTGTGATCCTCCGTGATACTACCACCAGTGGTGCCGGCGAGGAAGAAGATGGGCGGCCTCGGCGGGCTGTGGACAACGAGACAGAGGGAGTGCAGTACAGCTACTCCGTCTTCCACCTCATGCTCTGCTTGGCTTCCTTGTACATCATGATGACCCTGACCAACTGGTACAGGTGGGAGGCACAGACAAAACTGATGGAAGACCACGTGGCCCCCTTGGGCTGCCTGTAAAATCCCCATCCCTTGTCTTGAACTCACAGTCCCCTTTTCTTACCCACGTGGTGAAGTTGTGTTCAGTGCTGACTTTTCTGAAATACTTTTGACTTTTTCTCCTCTTACATTTAAAATCCAGTTGGAATTCTTGCAGTGCAAATCATGGGGAGCTCTTTCAGACTTGAGTTACTTGAGAGAGAAAACCATGACATAAAGCGATCTGACCTGTCTTTTTTTTTTTTTTTTTTAAAGATGTTATTTATTTATTTTTCCCCCAAAGCCCCAGTACATAGTTGTCTGTCATAGCTGCACATCGTTCTAGTTGCTGTATGTGGGACGCGGCCTCAGCATGGCCGGAGGAGTGGTGCCTTGGTGCGCACCTGGGATCCAAACCCGGGCCGCCGGCAGCTGAGCTCACGCACTTAACCGCTAAGCCACGGGGCCGGCCCTGACCTGTCTTTATTCTAGTTTTTGTCTGGCCTAGAGATGGCTGTATGCGGTGTTCTGATCAAAGTAACGGTGTGGTAAGGAAGGCAAGTTGCAGGGAGGCCGTTTCAATCTAGACTTTTGCCGTTATCTAGAATAGCCAAATGTTCTTGAAGAACTTTGCCTGAGGAATAGAGTAGACAGGGTTCTTCAAGCTGGCAAGAAGATAAAAGCCATTTGAGAGGCAGAGTCCCCTGCTCATAAAAGTTAAAATGGCAGTTTCCTCAGGTCCCTTCTAGAATTTTACTAGGGAGTAGTGTCAGCCAGGTTTCACTGGGGAATTTCTTGGCTTCGCTAGGGGGCTGCTAGATGCTGATATCAAGCTCCTTTATCTGCTTTTCCTGTTTTCTTAGCCCTGACGCAAAGTTCCAGAGCATGACCAGCAAGTGGCCAGCTGTATGGGTCAAGATCAGCTCCAGCTGGGTCTGTCTCCTCCTCTACGTCTGGACCCTTGTGGCTCCACTCGTCCTCACCAGTCGAGACTTCAGCTAAACCTCGCTTGGTGTGCCCAGGACACTGCTGAAATCCATGAAGGTCTCCTTCATGGATCTTGCTGAAAGTCCATATCCCTTTTGCTTCAACTAAAATATTAAGTGAATGCTTTGCAGATGTCGCCATATTCAGGTTTATATCAGAGGGCAAGATTGAATAATGCTTAATGCAGGATCTGAACTTGTCATTTATATATATATTATGTTTATTTGTAAGGATATAGCACAAAGGAAACATTTTTGCATTTTAAAGTGAACGACAGCTGTGCTGTGAAGAGAGTTCTGTATTAAGACCTGTAGGTTCCTGCAACTCTGATTTAAAATGTAAGGTAGAAAAATGTTGGATATTTGAGGCAACTGTTAATATATTTCTATTGCGGTATCCTTAAAAAGCAAAAGTAATGATAACGGTGATGCATTTCTATGACGGTTTTCCTCTGTGAAAGTCTTATTTGTGTGATACAAACGCTATTGAGTCCTTAGCCTCTTAAGAGGTGTAGCGTCGTAGTACGTGGGGGAAGGAGTATGTGTGTGGGTCTTTCCTCAGAACAGGGGTTGCTGATATAGCTACTGCTTCTACATCATGAGTTTTTTCATTTACTTTTTTTATAGTACAACATTGATGCTGCTTGATTCGAGTCTGTGGCTTTGCCAGAAAGGTTAATTTCCATAACTACTTTGTAGGTTTGGTTAAAATGAAGATTCACTTGGGAAAACAGTGCACCTTTAGGCTATGTCATTATCTTGTTATGAGTATGTAAAAGTAAAATGCATGTGAATTTATTATATTTGCACTATTTGATTAAAACAGAAAGACTTAAGCTTTTAAGGCCCTTTCTTTAACAGCTTTTATGAGTTAGCAGCCATCCTATATTTGTTAGACTTATATGGGCAGTCAGGTTTATCAAGCATCTAGCAGAATGCTCCTATTCCTTCTAAAACTTGAGGTCTGACTGGTGAGTAAAGTCTTGAACTCATTCAAAAGTTGTACTAAATATCTTCTCTGGGTAAGACACTTGGGTAGATGAGAGAGAAGGCAGGCTCTGTCAGGAAACTTTCAGGAGAGGTAGCACGCAAGGAGGTAGAACGGTTTGTTCTTTCAACAAAGATTTCCTGAGTGTCTGTTCTGTACCAGGCCCTGTCAGGTTCTGGGATAGAACTTTAAACATGACAGGCACTGGCTTTGCCATCTTAGACTTAAGGAGGGTGCAAATGAGCCAGCAGGTGGTACAGTTGGTATAATTAGTGCTGTGATTTAGGAATTGCAGAGCAGTCAAAGGAGAGGTGCCTGGGGTCGGGTAGGGGTGTCGTCGTAGGCTTCCTGGGAAAAGTGATGTCTAAGCTAAGAAATGTTAGGAGTTAGCTGAGAGAGAAATGGGGAAGTGGGATGGTATTGCTGAAGGGTGGACAAAACTGTATGTTAGAGGCAGGGAGGTTAAAAAAAAAAAAACTCATTCAGGCTAGAATGGGGAGAAGTGGGCAGGGACTAGGTTATGAAGGGCTTTGTAAACCACACTAAAGAGTTTGGACCTTACATGGAGGGCAGCAGGGAATGTATTCGGTGACATGAAAAATGGTGTCTTCATTCACTGTGGCTGATATATAGAGAATGGTTTAGAAAGATGAGACCAGGGGCAGTCCATATAAGATTTGATACAAAGAAGTAAAAGTGAAGATGGGGAGAAATTGACAGCTGAGAGCTACTTAGTAATTAAAAACTTAAAATTGGCAAATTGATTAGTTATGGAGGAGAGGTGGATTCCTGAGTGATGCTGGTTGAATCACGTGGGAGGATGGTGGTTCCATTTATTTAGGGGAGAAAGAGAAAAAGGAACATATTGTGCTAGAAGAATGATGGAGATGGTCCCTAAGCAAGGCTGAGAGCCTTTTTCTATCAGCCAACCTGGTCAGCTAATATTTATTGAGTACATACTCTGCTTATTACCTTGGGCAAACGACTAGCTGTCTGAGCCTCAGTGTTTTCTTTGTTTGAACAAAAGATAGTACCTCGTACATAAGATTGTTTAGAGAGTAAAGTTACTTTGGAAAGTGCTTTTAACCCATTTTAAGCACTCTGGTTGTAGCTGCTAATCTCGATAGGGGCTTAAAGTAAGAGTGGACAGTATTTGAAGGTCAGAGGTGTTCAGCCAAAATCTGATGGAGGCTAGATCTGAGGTGTTCTTAACAGAATGAAACAGATGGAACATGGAGGGGACAGGCTCAGTGTAGGTGGAGGTGGAGGGGAGGGAAGCAGGGCTTGATATGAATTGTTGGAACCACCATCTTTTAAACCAGTGCTTTATGTCAGGGTATAGAGATAAAGTTGCAAGGGATTTGAGGGGCTGATAGGGGTGGTTTAGCCCTTTGCTTTGCCAGAGTTAAGCCAACACCGCATTTTCCTTAATAGGGCCAGCCAGATTTACACCTTCCAAGATTCTACACGTCAAAAACATCCCAGTGCGCCATCCCCCATCTTATGTAATTCTAAATAAAAGCAATACTAAACTGTAAAATAAGTGTAACAAAGTCCAATAAAGTATTTTTATCATGATGATAACTTTGATATTAATTTGAAATAATATATTTCCTTTAAAAATTAGGGGGCACTGTCCTTACTGTGCTTGGTTGTACCCTAAGAATGAGTTAAGTTGGCCTATTGCTAGAAGTTAAGTGAATTATACACACGTGTGCTGTATTACACACATGCATAAATAATGTCAGCCTTTTGAGTAAGCCCAGGATCATACCTCAAAGCAGGGGAGGATTCTGAATCATCAGACCTCACGGTGCTGTCTCATTCCAGATGAGTCACCTGGTGTTTCATCACCATGAACAGGGCTCTCTGTCCTCCACGATTGCAGATTGAGAGTCCTGGCTTTGAGGTTAGCAGTATGCTCTAGGAATTCATTAAAGGTAACAGCAGTGGCCACCACTTTTACTTAGTTACAGCTGGGAGAACGCTTGTAGGCCCCTGCTGGTTGTTTACTTTCTAGGTTGGTCTTGCACGGTTCTTAGTGGGTTGGGAAATAAAACTTTCTCTTGACATTCAAAGATACTGCCAAAGAATGGCCATGGACCTGGTTATCAGCGCTTTAGATGTTCTGGACCAAACCATAACTCAAGCCAGGACAGCTTTTTTGTCCATTACAAGTCCTTGCTTGATTGTGTTTTTCTTTTGATACATTCAAGCTAAAGTGAGTATTAAATAATGTGAGTCATGCATTTGATCTCTGCAGATGGATGGCAGATACCATACTTATGTTTATTAATGGGAGCTGCTGTTTGTCTCCTTACTCCTTTTGTGTTGGTCTATCCATTCTGTTACCTAGGAGCCCAAATCAGACAGCCCACTCAGGCAGTGGTGTCCTGATTACTGCTTGGTGACTCAAGCCACAGGATGCTGATATCCTCATTAGCTATTAGAATATTAGCTACTATTAGAAATAGCTACATGTACCAAGCAATGAACAGACATTGTCTACACCCCTCTAAGGTAGTGATTATTTTCCCCCTTTTACAGATCAAACTGAGGCTTAGAGAAGTTAGTGACTTGCCCACAGTTACTCAGTAAGAGGTGAAGCAGAGAAACAAACCCAGGGCTTGACTTACGAGTTCTTTTTTCAATTAGACCCCATTGTCTTTTGGCCCTTAAGGATACAGCAGACAACATAAACTAGAAACTGCTTGGAGACACATAGGGGAGTCAACTGGCTCTCTAAACTACCCATCACAAACACAGGAAAGTTAGTAATCCCTGAAGGCAGTAACTAGTATCTTATTAGGTCACCGTATCCCTAATTATTAGGTAAGAGGGTAAACATTTGGTTAAAAAGATTTTTTTCCAGAAAAACAATTTTGTTATTAAAGGATTTTGTTACTCACCAGCTTTACATGTAATAATGTGAAACATTTGCTGCCACTGATTATAGGTGTGCTAAACCAGTGCTATGTGAGGAGTGGGCATTGGGGAAAGCTAAGAGGTATTTTAGAAAAGAAACCAGAAAGTGCTGACTCATAACCTAGAAAATAACTTCCATGGCTTATAAAGTGCCTCAGTTGATCCTCGTAACATTTCTACATGGTAAAAAGGATTAGAGCCATTAGCTCCATTTTTCCAGATGTGAGAAACAGACTGAGCTTAAGTTCCACAGCTTCCTCAGGGAAAGGCTGACCTGAAGAGCTGGTATGTTGCAATGTAAGTACTTACCTGTTGCATCATCAACAGCCAACAGTAGGGCTGTGGACATCCTGCATGAGAGTATTTCTCAACTGACCCATCACCACACACCAGACCCACCATGGGGACCTAGCTTTTGTCTCCTCTGGGGCAGAGTACGTGCTCCTCTGTAGAAATGAACAGGGGCCAGGTAGAGAAACAGCTAAGCATGCATGGGAGCACACACCCTTGTGACCCCTCAAGGAGTCTGGGTTGACTTTCAGGTACTTCTCGAAAAATGTTGAGTTACTACTTGGGTCTCAGAAGTTAAGAACCTCTGCTTTCTAAGAAGCCAGGAAACAAGCCAATTTTTAGACTGATGCTTTTTCCATCTAGAAAAACTTCCTCCCTTTTCCCTCTGTTTTTTCTGGGGGCTAACGACAAGAATAAGAGCACAGCCTAGCTCTGACCACCAGGAGGAAATCGTGGGCTCCAGTCAGACCGCCTGGCTGAGTCCCAGCTCTACTACTTGACTAACTGTGTGTCCTTGGGCAAGCTGCTTAACTTTTCTGTGCCTCACTTTCCCCACAAGGGCAATACTACTACTTCAGTAAGTGTCTTTGAAGATTAAATGAGATGGTGTATGTGAAGCACTTAACTTGATTGATGTCCAGCCCACGTGAGCACTCAGGAATCGTTACGTCCGGGAAGTACATGCATGTCGTCTCTACCACTGTGTGCATCTGGCGCCATTCTCCTTTCTGCACCCTGGTATCTTCTAATTGTGCATGATCTCCAGGGGCAGCCAGCCCAACATCTGCGGAACGCACTGTGCTGCCACAGTGCCCCTCCTTGGCTCACCTGGAGAGAGGCTCTGCCCAGGCCATCGTGTACCATGAAGAATAAGACCTCAGAACCTTTATCCAAACTGTCACTGTCACAAAAGAACTTCACACATACTCAACCTTACAGGGATTTTTATTGTTTAAGACTCAGTCATGCATACTAAAATTACATGTTTTCACCACTTTGACTTAGAAAATGCACTAGAAAAATAAACTTTTGGTCGAAACAAACACTGAAGTAGATGAATCCACCACCATGTGTCCCTATAGTCAAAGCCAAACTGAACTTCACTTTGAAGTGAGGAATGAGACCAGTGGCTGAAATGGTGCCCCAAAATCTGGACAGAAGATTAGCCTGCCTCCCACCCCGTCAGAGTGGTGTCAGAGGCTCGTGGCCCCAGAAGGGTTTCAAGTATTTCACGTGTAACAGGTTCCCACCTGATATACCAAGAGACGGAGGCATAGCCACAAGAATTCCCAGGGGCATCTGACTTAGTGCCCGACTAAACATGCCACCCAGTGAGATGAAAGGAAAAGCAGCGACTTGGCAAGCAGTAAATTCATCACTAGCATCTCATCCACAGATCCCACTGGGCCTTCCCACGGAGCAAGCTCTATTGAGGAATATTTGACTGATGATGCCTGTTACTTGCATTTCAAGCAAACCATTTCTGAGTCAGGAGAGCAGAAAGGAATTGACTTTAGATTTACAAAATTAACAGATCCCATACTGAGAGGCATTACCAGAACTGACATCTTTCCTAGACAGTCAACATGTTTCTGTTTGATACCTCCACACCTCTCATGCCACAGGACAGCCACACTTGTATCATCACCTTAGCTAACGTTTTATTCCTAAATGAAAGAGGTTTCAAAGGAAAACTGTAAAAGCTGAAAACGTCAAAATGAGGTATTAATGCCACAACAGTACAATAGGTTTTGCCCACCCAAATGAAAAAGGAATCCCATGACTGATCAGAGAATCAGGTGGGATTTTAAGAAACTGCCCATCCAGGGAGAATTCTGAAAGGCTCACTATCTCACAGGAATTTAGGGAAATACCTCTGATTGCGCTAACCCTACTTCTGGCAAAAATGGAGTATCTTGTGAGCTGAAGTCTTTGTGAACCTCTAAGGACAGGTGGCTCCTTGTGAAAGCAGAATGAAGTATGAGGGAGCTAAAGCCACCTTCGCCCAGAGCCAAGGAGCTCGAGATGGGAGGCCAGGGCTGCCCTTCCGATGGTTTCTGTCGATTTCTTGCAGCCTCTCCCTGTGAACATCGAATAGGATTCCAGCAAGAGGCACAATTTTCCCAGAATTCTATGTAGGAGAAGAGGGGGAAGAAAACCCCCATATTACCTAAGCTTAGATTCATTTAGAAGCTTTAGGTGTCAATTCATTCAGACCTCAATTTCCTAAATAATCCGGGGGGCGGGGTGGGGGGCTTTTAAAAGATAGAGTACAGTGTCCCTGTGGCAGTAAAGCCAGTCGATGCCGGAACCGAGGGTTCAGAGCTCAGTGTGCAGGTCCCCTTTATCATATGATGATGCGGGGGTACTCAGTGGCTCATCCAAAGCCACACGGCACGGTAAGGCTGGAGCTCAGGTCTCCTAACTTACTATTCCTTTCCCTTCCCTACACCATACTACCCCGACGTTAGGGAAAAGGTCAATTTCAGGGGTTTGTGAAATGGGCCAGAACTTTTCCCTGCAGGAAAACACTCCCAGTTCTCCCGACGTTCACTTGTTTGCTCTGTCAGTGTGCCCACTACTGAGGACGGCTCACTGTGCTCCCTGGGTCACCCCCGGCCGGCTGGGGCAACTTTATACAGTTGCCTGGTGGAGTCACACAAGACGGCCTTGCCTTTCACCCAGGGAGGCTCTGCTTTTGCAGCATGGGTCACACCCCCTGGGGTGCCAAAACTGTTTGCTCTCTCTCTGGAGCCAAAACAATGCACAGCAGCTCTAGGAGGCAGACAAACCTGGACTCCTCTCAGAAGCTGAATGAAACAATTCCTTGGACCAACCGGAAAGGTCTGAGCAACATCCTTCCTGGTCTTTGAGACATCCTCTAGGTGAGCTTGGCCATCTCTGTGTTGTCATATAGACAAAGGTAATCGGCCAGGAGTGCAATGCAGAGTTTAAATCTTGGAAACTTGATGGGGCTGAGTGATTCATTTCTCTGTCTACGTTTTTTTTTTTTTTTTTTTTTAATCTCTCTTCCCTCTTTGGAACCTAAGAAAGCTTCTAATCAATTCTCCCATGTAGGCAGTTGGGTTCTGAACTCTCTACGTTAGCCATCCCACATGTCCTGTTGAGATCTTTTCAGCAATGCTGGTCAGGCCGTCACTGTCAGATGGAACTAGAGGCAGCCAGGGGTGTGCATTTTGGCACGTCCAGTTCAGCCAGGCCCCTGGAGGATCCAGGGTTAGCATCTCTGGTGAAAAGAGCTTTCCTCAGAATTGGCACTAATGAGGTAAGTGATTCCCACCACCAACTTCTCCAGACATTTAAAAAAGTGCTGTAAAGATGAGCAGCTTAGTAACAACAGGCTGGCCTTTGCATTTCAGAGCACTGCTCTCTTCCTAACTGAGCTGTCCACCTTGCCTGGTGGTCTAATAAATGCACAGAGAAGGAACACACACAACACATGGTACTTGTCACTTTTTAACACCATAATTTGCATGGAATGAATGTGAGAGGAAACAGGTCAAAAGCCACCAGATGAACCACCTAATTTGATGCTTGGGCTAAGGCTAAATTCTTGACAGGAAGGGTCTAAAGTGCTGAAATGCAGAACTAACATTCAGTCTGGCTGGAGAGACTGGTCTGTTCACCCACACAGAGAGAAACTCAAGTGGGTTTGGGAGGGCGGGGCCCCAGAAATGACCCAGCAATAACCTGCCCTTGCTTTCATTTCCAGAGACCAAAATTTAAGATCCCACGTAATTTAACCATTCCCCATTTCCAGTGTTACAATACACCACCAGAGTATGGTGTGGAAGGGATGGAAGGAATTCAGACAAGATCCTGGTCATCTCACCTGCCCTCCTCCTTTTCAAGTTTAGCCCTTGCTATGAAAAGGGATTGGTATCTCTGAGTCCCAGGATACATACTAGTTTCTTTAAAGGCAGGGCTGAACGGTGACACATCCCTCTTGGAAAGGCCCAGGTGTACCACAAAAAACAGGATCCAACCACTTGCATCTAGAGTCATATTGCTAGGCAGAAAACCGATGTCTAACATTCAATAACTAAACCGAATCTCAGAACCTCAGCAGCCAGAAGGGCCCTAGGCCTCATTTTACAGATGAGAAAGCTGAGGCCCGCAGAGGCCCATGCCTTGTCCACAGTCACACATCTGAGGCTGGAGCCCAGGTCTCTTAATTCTTAGGCCAGAATTCTTTTAGCTACACAGGCCTGGCTTCCAGTATTTTAGGGTGAGTAAAATTACATACTTCTAGGGCCCCGTCTGATTCTATTGAGAACCAGGGCTAAGGCTTATGGGTTTGGGAAAGCTTGTTTCTATTGCAAGATTCAACCAATGAATCCCAGAGGTGCTTGAAGTCTCTGGCTCCCGAATTTGATCTGAAAGTGCTGCTTATGTCTCAATGCTTGTATGATTCAGTTAAAGTGCTTTTCAAACCCAGTGATGATGGCAACTGGGACCTGGAACTCAAACTTGAAGCTTCCTGATGAGCAACAGAGGTCTGCAGTTAGGGTTCATGTGAAAGGCAACAAACTACCCAAGTCTCACATGTGGCCACCTTACAGGCTCGGCCAAACTCTTTCATGGGAGTATGCTGCCTGGCCAACCAGGTTGTTTTCTCCTGGGATGTAGGATCAAAGTGACTTTGGTCCTGATTTTTCTTGCTTTGAGATGTGTAAGAACCAGAGACGGCTTCCAGATTAATGGTTGCGAACTGGGATTCCAAACGTTTGGGAATCACTAGGGAACATTTTCCATGTCTTACACAGAGTAATTCAAGTAACCAAGGGCTTACCCCATGGCTCACCCTCAAAGCTCTACAGGCTTTTCCTCCATGCTGCAGTTTAATTACAAGGAGCAAGACTGAATCCATGGCACTTCAAATTCTCCTTGTGCCTCTCCAGAGAAAAAAGGATCTAAAGATGGTGAGACTCCCAGGGGCCTGGCTAATAGCAGGAGTACAGCTGTGATTTCACAGCCCGCATGGAGTCATCACACTGCGCATCTGAGGTCAGCCCCTCGGGCAGCAGGGCCCCGCCCAGGATGTCGTCGCAGGCGGGATCGGGTTGGCAGAACTCTCTCACAAAGTCCTCCTCCGAGGCCAGCAGCACCGTGTTCCAGGCAGCGATGTCCAGCTCTCCAGCCGTGCCCCCGTACTCCTTGGGGAGAATGCTTCTTGGAAGGTTTGTGTGGAGAGAGTTCAGGTCAGACCCATGGAGGAAAAACTAAAGGGGAATGAAATGAAAACATATGTCCTTAGGTTAATCAGCAATTCAGTGACCTCCTTCATGGTAGATGCCCAAATAAATATCTGTTGAATGAATAAAGGAACGGATGATGGCAACTCTGCCCTTCCAGTTCCTCAAAAAGCTTAAGGATCCTTGATTCTCTTTTCCCTATACTCCGTGCCCTGTTGGCTGGTCCTTCAAAATATATCCAGAATACGACCACTGCACTGCCCCCCATATGGTACCATGCCACCATCACTTCTCACCTAGATTCCCACACTAGCCTCCCACCTGGTCTCCCTGCTCACACCCTTGTCCCACCACAATCTAAGCTCTTTCCATGTCAGTCAGGTCATGCCACTCCTCTATGTACAACCTTCCAGTGCTCTCATCTCAGACTAAAAGCTGAAGTCCGTACGGTGGCTCACAGGGCCCATCACAATCTGGCCCCTGTTCCGTCTCTGCCTCCCCCTCCTCCCACTTCCCCCTGCTGCTCCCCCGGGATGCCGAGCATGCTGCTACCTCAGGGTCGTGCTGTTGCTGGTCCCCCAGAGATCTGTAAGGCTCACTCCCTCAGCTTTTTCAAGTCTTTGCTCAAATGCCAACTTGTCTACGACACCACCTCTAAGCACCCTATTGAATACTGCAACCCTTCCCCCTCCCCACCCTCACTATCCCCTTCCTCTGCTTTATTTTTCTCCATGCACTTATCACATTTAGTACTAGATAACACACATAATCCATTGTCTGTCTCTCTCTAGAATGTCAGCTTCTGGGGGCAGAGACTTTGGTCTATTTTGTTCATCTAGAACATATATGCACATAGTAGTTGATCAATAAATATTTTTGAATGCATGAACGAACATAGGAAGGACCAAATGAACAAGATTATGAGCCACAAATAAGGTCATTCTGCAGATGTAAGAGACCTGGTCCAAAGGCCACTTTGGTAAAAGCAGGCTCCAAACAGGATCTCCAGGAACCAACATGGGTTCAAACCCAGGCACGGAGGGCACTAAATCAGCAATTCTCAAACCTAACTGCATCAGAAACACCTAAGGAGATTTTAAAAGCACAGATTCCTCGGCTCCACCCCTTAAGTGATGACTTAAAATCTTCAGGGAAAAGGGCCTGGGAATCTGGATCTGGATTTTAAGTTGCCTCCTTTGCAACCTTGAGATTCTCTATCTCTATCTGTTTCCTCTCTGAAAAAGAGTACAAAATTCAAGACCCAGTCTTGAGTCACTGAGTGACCACAATACGCCCAGGGAAGAAGGAGAAAAATACCACCCATCCAATTTCATCTCGGTACTGGGAAAGGTTAAAAGAGAAGTGGCTCTTCTGGGTCAGAAAGGAAGACCATCTTTTAAAGTGTCATCTATCCTTTCTTAAATACAAGTTAAGCTAAAAACTCACATTTCTCATAAACCATGAGTTATTCCACAAACTTTAAACAGAGAGACAACAAATTATGTACATGGAAAGGCTTAAATAGCATTTTTAAACCCCAAGGAGCTGTGGTAAGAAATCACCATAACTCTTTTTAACTACCTGCCCAATGACTGCCCTTCTCCAAGTCCTCTTAAACATAAGATGCAGTGTTGGATCACATGCCCAGGTCAGGATATTAAAAAGTCTAAATGATTACAGAGCAGGGAAGCTCTTCTGATAACAATCCTGGCTCTGCTCCCTCTAGTGTTCATATTATATTCTTATTAATTTCATCTTCCCCTCACAGAAAGGATTCTTCATTTATTTTATCTGTAACCCTGTTCTTTCCAAATTAGTAGTCCCAGGGCAAAAATAATAAACTAAGTTTACTGTTGTCACAATAAATTTAAAGATGTCACAAATAAGGGAGCAAAAAAAAATTAAAGTATCTTAAGTCAATAGGATCATCACTTACCCTGTTTGCTATTTTCTCCTTCAGAAATGGTTTTATGATGGCAAAAATGCCTTTAAATATTCGAGGTTCATTCACTACATGGACTGCTTTTATCCGAATGGGGAAACCATCCTGTGGGGAGAGGGTAGGGGATGTTAGAAGATGGGGAATATCTGCAAACTGTCTGTTTCCACAGTCTGCCTCCCCCATTTAAATCTTCTTCATTTTAGGCCCCAACATCAGTCTGGTCTGATTCTCACGGCCTCCTCAAAGACAGCCCAAGTGGGGGCTCAACAGGAAGTCAAGCCTCAGGGGAACAGTCTCTCTTGGGACCCAGAGCCGGCTTAGAACACAGTTAGGCAAACAAGAGCTGCTCCTCTTGTGGTAAAAATGGTCTGAGTCCACATGGATGGATCTAGCAAATATGAGACTTCTGGATTAGTGTTGCCCAAAGTGTGTTTCTCAGGATGTTACTAGGCGTGATGCAAAAAAGGGTTCCATGGTAGATAAATAAGTCTGAAAAACAGTAGACTAAATCTAGTCAAACAGGTTTCCTTAACTGCAGGACTGTTCAGAGCTTTTACTCTGCAAATGTTTATTGTGAAATTAACAAGAAAGACTTGCTATCCCACATTGCCCAAACTTTATTTAACCCTGGAACTCTTTTTTGTTCCCCAGATCATCTTACAGGACTAGAAAAACACTGATCCAAACTCTTTATCCTGACACTGGAATTGACACAGTATGTAGCAGGAGCCTCAAAAGACGAGTGGAAGCTAAGGAAAGCCAGAGTACTGGCTCAAAGCCAGAATTCAAATTTCTGATAATGACCCAAGGTGACATTGACCTTTAAATAATCAGCCTGGTGCACAGTAGGAACCCAAACACACTGTGGAATTCAGCGGGGAGAACTGTTCTATCTCTGGTGCCCCACAGCTCACAAGAGATGGCACCCCACGGGCTGGGTCAGAATGGACGAGGAGCCAACCCTGTTGGAGCTGGAGACTTGGGCCAGGCTACATCTTCTGGGTCTCAGTTTCCCCATCTATCAAAAAGGAAAACTTATGGGGCCACCCCAGGGCCCAGTGGTTAAGTTTGGCACGCTCTGCTTTGGCAGCCTGGGTTTGTGGGTTCGAATCCTGGGCGTGGACCTACACTACTCACCAGCCAGGCTAAGGTGGCATCCCACATACAAAATAGAGGAAGACTGGCACAGATGTTAGCCCAGGGACAATCTTTTTTTTTTTTTTCCATCTGTTGCCAATCTTCCTCATTTTTTTTTTTTGCTTGAGGAAGATTAGCCCTAAGCTAACATCTGTACCAGTCTTCCTCTGCTTTATACATGGGTTGCTGCCACAGCATGGCTAACAAGTGGTGTAGGTCTGCACTCAGGATTCGAACCCGCAAGCCCAGGCTGTGGAAGTGGAACGCAGCGAACTTAACCACTACGCCACAGGGCCAGCCCAGGGACAATCTTCCTCAAGCAAAAAAAGAGGAAGATGGGCAACAGATATTAGCTCAGGGCGAATCTTCCTCAGCAAAAAAAAAAAAAAAAAAAAAAGGAAAATCATTCTTGCCTTGTCTATCTCAGGGGATTCCTTGAAGGGTTGAATGGGTTATAATGACTGTCAAAGTGCTTTGCAAGCCATTAAACCCTGTGAAGGTAGGTAAGGAACTTTACGGTTGAAGCACAGAACGTGAGGTGTGAAAGTATCTGGCCAAGAGTCCAACAGTGCTCCACGTCCCCAGGTCCCACAGAAGGCAGGACAGGCTCCATCACCTCAGGCAGAAGCACAATTTCTCAGTTTCATTTGTTAGGAGAGTTTCTGCTCTGTCTTCTGGACACACACACACAAAAATGCAGAAAGCATTTCTCTGGTGTTGGGACTCTTGCCCTAAAGCTGATCTTGTCCAGACTAAAGGCACCTCAAAAACTACCAGGGAGCCCGATGAGAATGAGGGGTAAACAGGACGTTTACACTTCTCCCCACAATGCACCTGTACTCTTCTGATTGTGGGAGTGGGGAGTGGGGTTTGTGCATCGCGCAGAGTCTGAAATGAAAGGACAGGGCCCAGGGAAAGCCAGAACAAGCACAGAACAGGCGTGCAACACACAGGGGCCGTACCTGCAGGATGCCAATCACCTTTTTGGCTATAAAAGGGCCAAAATGAGATGCTTTTGATAAGCTCACTCCTTTGTAGTCTGCAAGAATTACAATTCCATTCACCTGGGTTTCTTCAGACTGAATGAGTTTCTCTAACGTCAAGTATATGGCTCGGATGTTTTCAGTAATTGGATAGTTGCTCGGTATCCATCTGTCTAAGGTCGTAAGAAATGGACTATGTTACAGAAATGAATGCAAACAAGTAATCAGACAGGCTAAGATGTATCTCCTTGCTAAAACTGTTGTTTAAAAATGGAAAAGAAAGATACTCTACTGGCATGACTCTACTTGGGTTAGTAAAGGGGAGCCTTTAAGCAGCAGCTAATGTTTCTCAACTCCAAACACAGCAGCACATTCTGAAATGGAAATGCAATCGAGCGTTACGGTTAAAAGCGTATGCTCTGAAGTTAGACACACCTGGGGGTTTGAATTTTACTAGCTGTGTGACCTTGGGCAACTTACTTCCTCACTCTGAGCCTTCATTTCCTCCTAAGTAGAGTGGAATAATAATACTTCCCTTAATGGACATCTGTGCCTTATGCCATCAGATGTGTCCTCTTATCTTCATACCACCACCCTGATTTTCCTGGGGGAACCACCTCTTCCCACGCTAGCCATGCAGTTTGGGTAAAATTGACTTGACTCCTGGCTCCAGAAGTGGGCTTGGCCAACCTGGGTATTGCAACCTCCTGGCCACAGTGTGTGATCCAAGCCAGGTCAAGCAGAGCCAAGGGGACTCAATTCTGGGAGCCTGGCCTTTGAGAAGAGAAGATCTCTCTTCCCTCTTGTAGTGGTGGGGCTGGGAGCCTGAGACTCAGGGGCCCATGAGGCAAGCGCTGGCCTGAGACTGAAGCCAGGCTGAGGACAGCAGAGATGGAAACGGCTTCCCAAGGCTGCAGTTTGAGCAAATTCCCCTTTCCGGGCTGGATGCTCTTTAATACTCCCCATACATTTAAGTAGTCTTTCCTCTTTTTGGGAAAAACATGAAAATGACAACTTTTGACTGTTAACCACTATTCTCAAGAAAATCCCACCAAGATCTGTGTGTCCCTTTCTTTGAACGATAAAACTCCACATGAATGCCACCAATGGGATATGTAACGTGCAAAATTTCTATGAAAAAATCTTTGGCCAAAATTTGTGCCAGCTTGCTGTTTAATGTTGCTGCCAATTAAACCTGCTTCTACATGACTGCGTGTCATCCTTTTCAATCACGTGCCTCAAAAGCGCTTATAAGAAAGCAAAGCCCAGGGGCCGGCCCCGTGGCGTAGCAGTTAAGTGCGCGCACTCCGTTGCTGGCGGCCCAAGTTCGGATCCTGGGCGCGCACTGACGCACCGCTTGTCAGGCCATGCTGTGGTGGCGTCCCATATAAAGTGGAGGAAGATGGGCATAGATGTTAGCCCAGGGCCAGTCTTCCTCAGCAAAAAAAAAAAGAGGATTGGCATGGATGTTAGCTCAGGGCTGATCTTCCTCACACACACACAAAAAGAAAGCAAAGCCCATTCCCACTGGAGAACAAAACCTTCTGTGTATGCCTCCTCCTAAAATGTTGAGTCAGTGGGGAGGGGTCTAGATCTGCTCCAGACATAGGGGAAAAAATTCATCTCACAAGCAAAGGGTTGAAATCAGTGTGGTAATGTTTTGTAATATTCTTATGTGTTGAGTACAGAGGCGCAGCAGAAAAATCTGCTGACTGGTTTCTAGGTCTCCTGGTGCCCTGAAATCTCCACTGCCTTGCTTATTTTAAAATATACACCTCTAATTTTGGAAAGTGCCTAAAATAGCAGGTAAAGCAGTTAACACTGTGCCTGGTACACAGTAAAGTCTCAAGAGAATGGGTTAGTCCCCAAAGAGGGTTTGGTAAGTGACTAAAGGCAATGGTGATGTGGGGCTCAAAGGCAGAGGAAGGTGCATGCAGGTTTCCCCTCCCCAATCAGACTTCCCTCTAGGAGGAGTTTGTATGCATGAGCAAAGAGGGCTGCCAGCATGTTCTCATTTTCCTGGCTTGGTTGGGAAGAACACTGCAATCTGACTTTCAAATTTTGTCTCAGCTCTGGTCTGATGGACCATGTTGAGGCTGGGGGTGGAGTGGAGAACAGTCCTGAGTTTATAATGCATCTGGTGTCATGGACGAGAAGAGGATCAAGAATCAGAAGGCTCGAGTTCCAGCATCCCCTAGTCGTCGTGTCAACTAAAAAATGTTCCTACACATTTCTAAATGCTTTTTGGGGGTGGGTGGGTGGGGAGCTGCCCTCAGTTGAAAACTACCGTGCCAAAGAATGTAAGGTATCCTCATTACCATCATGAAGTGCTAAGATCAAAAAGTGAATCTAAGGTGAATTCTTTCAATGGCTTAACGAAGTAGAGGAAAGGAGGGAAAAGTTGGAGGAGGCACGTGGTAGACAGACATCTTTCCAGGCGTCTGCCCAGCCCACACCCTTTCACTGATTTGTGTACCTCACCTACTCACAAAGGAGGCACGGGGGTATGAGGGTCCTGGCCTGTATCCTATGAGCGGGGCAGCTTTCTCAGCCCACCAGATTCTCAACCCGAGAAATCTGGAATCTGCATTGAAGGAACTTAGTTGGGTGGCCAGGTAAACCTGGGAGCTGAGGGGTGCCAGAACTAGCCATGTGCACAGGGGCAGCAAAAGCCAGTCTACAGAGAGGCGTGTGAAGAAGATATGCGAAGGGCAGCAGAACGTGTGGCCCAGAGAGATGCACAGACTGACAGACAGACAGAAGCAGAGACGAGGAGAATGGCTATCTTAGTTCCTGATGGCGAATGGACTGGATTCTGGTTCTTAGTTCCAGGGCCTCTGAGAGCTGCTGCACTGTCAGCTCTGGTTCTGTGAGATGCTCCTGTTGCCTTAGACTAAATTCTCCCTTTTTCCTTAAGGCAGGTTGAGCAGGTTTTTGTCACCTGCAATCAAAAGAGCCTTGAGTAAGACAGGGAGGGGACAAGAGGGAGTAGGAAAGTGGGGGAGGATGCCGGACAGACACATCCCAAACTGTACACGCACCCCCTGCAACAGTCTAGGGCAGTACCTGGGCGGAGGCAAAGGATGTGGCAGCCCCGGGGGTCGGTGTGGGGCAGCACAGTGAGGAATCCGGAAGCAAGGACATCTTTTAAGGCTGACGGCTTCAGGTTATCGAAGACTTCGGGCCAGCTCCTCCGGCAGCTGTGGTAGTTGATCAGGAGCTGCAGGGCCCGGTCGTAATCAAACTTGCGGGCTCGGAGGAAGCGCAGCAGGAAGGCGTCGTCGAGAGAGGTGCTCAGGTTTGGGCACTCCTTCCGCACCATGTCACGGAGGGCCTGGACGTCTCGAAGTCTCCATTCCGGCTTCTCCTGCAGCTCCTCCCTGGCTTTCATGACCAGTTCTTCTGACAGCGAGCACACGTAGCCAGGAGGCTCGGGCCGTGCTGGCAGCTCATTTTCTGAAAGTGAGGCCGCAGAAGGGCTGGTTCTCAGAGAGTCACTTTCTTCTGACATTAGCTACCAGGATCCCTGCCAAAACAGAAGCCCCAGGTGGAGTTAATAAAGCCCAGAGCTGCTCATTTCAAACCCCAGGACATCATGATGCAGGGACAGGAACATTTTTGTCAAGCCAAGTAACCTCAGAGCAGTGGTTCTCAAGCTGGGGAGTGAACTGGATCTGAACCATGCACCCAGGTCTAACCCCAGACTGAATGAAGTCAGAATCTCCACGGAGGCACCCAGGCTGCTAGGGCAGGATGTACCCACTCCTCATTAGACACCATGGCCTTGCTTACAGATGTATGAATAGGTGCTTCACTTGACTCATAATTAAAGAAATGTGAATTAAAACAACTTTGAAATTCAGATTGCCAAAAATACAAAGCAGTAACTCTGATACGCTTGCTGTGGGTGGGAGAATAAATTGACATAGCCTCTTTAGAAGGCAGTTTGTCAATATCTACCAAATTTAAAACCACACACCCTTTGGCTCAGCATTCCATTTCTAGGACATGTACTTGTATGTGTGTACAAAATACACACACCAGGATGATCATTACAAATATTGATTATAAAGACAAAAACGGGAAACCCTTTAATGGCATACCAGTCGGAGACTGGTTAAATAATATTACCATATGAATGGGATAATATTCAGTCATGAAAAGGAATTAGGCAGATCTTTATGAACTGACATATTAAAGAAAAAGAAAGCAGGTTGCAGAGCAGTGTGCATAAAATAATCACATTTATATTTTTAAATATACACATAAATACACTTGTGAATGCACCTAAAATTTCTGGAAGGGGATACAAGAAACTTACCAACACTTCCCAGGGAGCAGAACTGGACGACCGGACATTTAAGGTAGGAGAGAGACTTTTCACTGTACCGTTGTACCGTTTTAATTTTTTACCATATACACGTGTGACTTATCATGGCAGCTGTGAAACTGAGCTGATCAGATCTGCTGGGGTGGAACATAATCGGTGGATGCCCTCAGCTGGTGGATGCCACACTTTCCAGGCTGCCCCCAATGACTGAGTGAGACCTGGGCCTCCTCTAATAGGCAACTTTGCCTGGAGGATGCCCTATCAGCCTGGCCTGGCCGAACCCTTTGTGGAACTGCCCTGCAGTCCGAGACCTCCCGCCCAAACCTCCTTCACAGGGGCCGGGCTCGCATGGCTGTCCGAAGGCTCTCCCTGACTTCTCCAGCTCCTCTCCCTTTTAAGCTCCACAGGCATTGCCTCCAATAAATTTCTTGCATGTCTAATCTCATCCTACTGTCTGCTTCTTAGAAGACCTGAACCAACACATTTATTGAATGAAAAACAAAAACAAAACAGCTGCCTTAGGTATCCCAGGAATATGGTAGCAGCAGGACAGCCCAGTTCGAAAGCCCAAGCTCTTGTCCATGGGCCATCACTGATCCCCCACTCTGAGCTCAACAAGGAAGCAGGGACCGTCTCAGGGTCTCTGCACATAGCCAGTCTCCCCCCAGTCCATAGCAGCCAGAGTGACCAGGTCACCCCCTCTAAATCCTAGGTCTGCCCACCCCATTCCTTGTATTCTAACCTCTAGCCCCACTCGGCTTCTTTCACTTACTCCCGAAGATGTGTTTTCTCGTCTAGTGCACATCCTGTTTCCTCTGACTAGCATGCTCGTCCTCCAGTTCTTCACCTGACTGATTCACCCTCAAGTCTGATTAGATGCCACTCCATCCATTCAACAAACACCGAGCACTTACTGCGGACCAGGCTCTCTTCCTGGCACTGGGGATACAGCAGTGAACAAATAAAAAATCTTGCCTTCATTGAGCTTAGATTCTAGTGGGGGAAACTCTAAGCAAAATAAACTATATAGTCTACCAGAAGATGATGGGTGCGAGGGAGAGAAATAAAGCAGGGAAGTGGGCTGGATGTATCTGGGGATGGGAGTTGCAATCTTGAATAGGGTGATCAGGGAAGCCCCCATCTAAGTGACATTTGAGCAAAGATGAAGAAGATGAGGGAGTATGCCATGCAGATGTCTGGGGGAAGAGCAAGTGTAAAGCCTGAGGCAGGAACATCCCTGGCTTTTTCAAGGAATAGTAAAGAGGCCACTGTGGCTAGAGCCAAATGCCCAAGGAAGAGAGAAGGAGCAGATGAATTTAGAGGTGCGGGGGCCCCAGTGGTACAGGGTTTGGTAGGCCAGTGAGAACTCTGACTTTTACTGAGGCCGCCGGGAGCTATGGAGGGTTTTGAGTAGAATGACACGATCTGATTTATATCTTTAAAGGATCACTCGGCTGTCTTGCGAATGGACTGTAATGGGATGAGGACAGAAGCAAAGAGACCATTTAGAGGCTATTGCAATAATCCAGGCGAGATGATGCTGCTTGAAGCAGGACGCCTTCTCGGACTCCAGGCCAGATTAGGAGGCTCCCCAGCAGCAGCAGCTCTTTGGCACAGCACCGCTCCCACTCTGCTCTAAGTGTCTCTAGGCAATCTGTGGACCACATCCACATCTGCCTTGTTCATCGCCTTAAACTCAGCACCTAGCAGGGTGTCAGACACAAAGTCTGCACTCCATAAATGTTTGTTGAATGAGTTTAATCTGTTTGATAGAGGTATGCTGAGTGAGGAATGGAACAACACTCATGGTTCACGGGACTCACCCTAGGCTCTGTTTCCATGGGAGTCACCAACAGATGCCTGTAATCCCAATCCAGGGCTATCTGGAGACAGACTATAGGGTCCATGAGCTACAGGTCTAGCCTCAAAGTCCCTTTCCAGTCTCTCTCCCACCTTTCCCCCCTCAATGCACATCAAATGCCAGTGAAAACAAACCAATGAGCCACCGCTCTCGGAACACCTCATGCATGTCTGACACCTCTGCCTGGAACTTCCTCTCCTTCTTTATTCCCAACCAGACAACTCATCACCTTCCAGGCCCAGCTTCAATGTCACCTCCTCTGTGAAGCCTTCTCTGACTCCCCCAGGGTGATTCCCTCCAGTTTTCCACAGCACCGGGCTCCTATTTCTCTTTCAGAAATTGCAGTCAGTGCCATGGGTGATTACATGAAACTCCTCAGAGTGAGTTTCACCATCCACTCATTTATCGAATAATTACTGATCACCTACCACACAGGTAGGTACATGCTCACACATGCTGGGCGCACACAACAGTAAACAATGTCATTCTTTGCCTTATGAAGTTTAACTCATGGTGGAATGGTGAAAAGAGATAACACGTGCTTGAGCGTTTTGCTAAGTATCAAGCACCGTGATAAGCACTTTACAACCGTCTCTCATTTAATCTTCGCAGTATTTGGTGAGAGCACTATTACGGTCCCTATTTTACAAAGGAGGAAACTGCCCACTAGAATGTAAATCCCATGAGGGCAGACAACTTGCCTGCCACGTTCACTGCTAGCCCCAGTGCCTGGTGCATAACCGTGCTCAGTAAATATCAGCGGATGATACGAGGGTAAGTGATGTGCCCAAGGGTACACACCCAGTGAGGCCGAGCGAGGATGTGTCTAGCCCCACACTGGGCGCTACACTCCACCTGGAGCTCCCTGTTTAATCTCCAGGGCCTCGGCAGCGTTAAGCAGAGAGCAGGACCCAGTGACAGTCTGGCGAATGAACGGATGGGTGGGTATAGGGCTGGATGCAAACACCATTCGTGAGGGAGAAGCCGGGAATCTTCCTCACCTGGAACCCATCATTTTGTGAGCATCACCTTCTTCCCCACCCCATCCCACCAAGGAGAGGTCAGGAAGCCATCGCTCCTGGAGCCCCAGAGACCCCACGTCCCGTCGACAACCTTCGAGCCCCCTCATTTCCGGTTGTCACCCCTTCCCCAGGCGTCCCCATTTCCTGGGGTCTCTCTCTCTCTCCTCGGGTCCCCCACTTCCGGTTACCCCTCCCTCTCAGCGGTCCCTCTCCCCGGCCCCCAAGGCACACGGAGGGGCTCGCGGGCACTCACCGGCCCGGCTACGGGGCGGAGCGCGGGTCAACGGGCGGCGGGAGCCTCGTCCTACAGCGCGCACAGAACCTACCCGCACTCCCCGCCCGGCCGGCCCGGCCCCTCGCGCCGGAAGTGACGTCGCAGGGCGTGGGAAGGCGGGGCGCCGCCGTGAGTGCGCATGTGCGGGGGCTCGCCGCAGTGCCGGCTTTCTGTCCCCCACTAGCGGCCGGGATTCCGCGCTGTGGGACGAGAGCCCGGGGAGGGGCTGGCCGGGAGAAACAGGGGGCGCGAGCAGGTGTAGATGGTATAGATGGGGAAACTGAGGCCCAGAGAAGGAAAGAAAGAAACTACCGCCTCCTGAGAACATACTACCATGTACCTGGTGTTTTCTATCCGTTATCTCATTAAATCCTAGTATTCATGGGATTCTCCTGTTTCATGAAGGGAAACTGGCGGCCAATGAAGTAAAGGGCTTCAAACCTAGACCTCGGGATTAGCGTTCCAGGATTCTTCCCACCACAGCTGCCGTCGGGACTGGCTACTCCAAAGCGGGAGCTTCCACTTCAGGGCGCATCTGTGGCTGTCGTTAGCTGAGTGGCCTTGGGCAAGTCCCCGTTCCACCCTTGGGCTTCAGTTTCCCCTTGCTCTGGAATCCTGATTCAATAATTACTTGTTTCCTGCTTTGGGGTTCGTGAAGTCCACTTCAGAAAGTGGTAGCTTGAGAAACCCAGTCCCCTCTTCCCCAGCATATATTTTGTGCAACTACAACTTTGAGACAAATCTCCCAGGTCCCTTTTTCGAGCAGAGTAAAGACGCTAAATCATTTCTAGAGAGAAATTCTCTGGTCTAGGAGGACTCAGAGCCCAATGGAGTATCCAAGAGATGACCTTAAACAATCTCTTCCTTCCCCTACCCCAGGGGCAAGAGGAGTCCGAGGGAGATGGGAACTGACACACGGGGGCCACAGGAACATGACAGTTTCTGCCAGATGCTCGATTGTGTTGGGGGAGGGGAGAGGGGTTCCAGGGAACCATGAGTTTTGACTTCTGCTCTCAGCTCCACCACTTCTAGAGTTGCCAGATAAAATACAGAACACTCAGTTAAATTTGAATTTCATGTAAATGACAATTTCTTTTTAAGTATGTCTCATGCAACATTTGAGACATACTTATACTAAAAAAATTATTGTCTAGCAGAAATTCAGATTTAACTGGGCATCTTGTTTTTTTTTAATTTTTTGCTAAACCTGTGTATTAGTTTCCTATTGCTGTTATAACAAATTACTACAAACTTAGTGGCTTGAAACAACACAAATTTGTTCTCTTACAGATCTGCAAGTGAGAAGTCTAAAATCAAGGTGTTGGCGGGGATGCATTCTCTCTGGGGACTTCAAGGGAAAATCCATTTCCTTGCCTTTTCAGCTTCTAGAGGCCACATGCATTCCATGATTCGTGGCCCCTCCTCGAATCACTTCAACCTCTTACTTCTGTTGTCATGTCTACTGCTAACTCTGATCCTCCTGCCTCCCACTTTTTCAGAAAACCTTTTTATTTTCTCAGGCTAAGAACACTTAACATGAGATCTACCCTCTTCACAAATTTTTAAGTGAACACAACATTATTGTTGACTAGAGGTACAGTGTGTCCAGCCTCCCTTTTATGAGGACTCTTGTGATTACATTGGGCCCACCCAGATAATGTAGGATAATCTTCCATCTCAAGATCCTTAATTTAACCACATCTGCAAAGTTCCTTTCACATACAAGGTAAGATATTCACAGGTTCCGGATATTAGGACGAGGACGTCTTTGGGGTGCCATTATTCAGCCTACCATAGTCTGGCAACCCCAATTCTAGCTATGTGACTTTGGCCAAATCATTCAAACTTCCAAAGCCTCTAGTTCCTCGTGGGCAAAAAGCTGATTAGATGAGCTCATAAGAGGAAACGCCTTGCCCCCTGCCAGGCAAACAGTAAGTGTTTTACAAATGGCACCTCTTGTGGCAAAGGGTAGGGGATAACCCTGTCCAAACCATGCTGTCCTAGGCATTGGGATAAACCCCTCTGAACCCAGACCCAGGATTGATCCACTGGTGGTACCCAGTCCGGATTGCAATCCCACATACTGCCAGCAGGAGGAGAGGAACATAGGTCCAGAACCTGGTCTCAAGGGCACGGAAGGGTTGGGAGGAGATTCAGAGATGCCCCAGAAGGCCCTGTCCCATCCCTCAATTGAGGGCCATTATTTTTGGTTCCTCCTGGTGTTACATTTGAGAACCAAGTTATCTCAGGATTGGAAGAGTCAGATAAACAACAATGACAGCAAAAAGAGTTCCCATTTTTTGAAGAATTAAATCTGCCAGGCACTATGCTAAATAATTTGCTTATATGATTTCAATTACACCTTACTATAACCCTGTGAACAGCAAGTAAGATTGTCCCATCTACAGATGAGAAAACTGAACTCGGAAAGGGTAAGTCACTTGCCTAGGGGCTCAATATAGTCAGTGAAAGAGCTGGATTTGAACCCAAGTCTGTATGACATCACAGCCCCAAATTTTACTTTGCCTTAGAGGTCATGTAGTCCTGCCTCTTTGTTCTTTCAGGTTGGGAAACAGGCTCAGAGAAGGAGAAGAAATTGCCTGCAGTCACATGATAACTCTGTGGTTGAGCTGGGATTTGAGCTTCTGTCTTCTACATTTCTGCCTTGGGCATTCAGAAGTAACAGACTCTGAACTACCCCTTGAAAAGTTCCATTTCTTCATGTGTAAAATGAGGGATGGTACCCCTTCTTTAGGGGGTCCTTAGGAGGATTCAGTGGGATGGCATGCGCAGAGTTCTGGTACATCGTATCATGAAATGTCTGTTGATTGGTTATGACCACCCCACTTGAGAGCAGAAAGATCACCAGAGGGAGGGCAGCTTGCCATGTGTCTTGGTTTGGAGGGCTGCAAATATCCTGCTTTCCTAGCTTCCTCTAGTCTCTGAAGAAAGAAATCTGGGCATTGGGTGTGTGTGGAGGAGGCCAGGAATGCCTGAGCTGCCTCTGTTTTCAAGGCATGTGACTCTGAGTTAGACAATCTCCTAGAACCAGCTTCAGTACTGGTTCTAAGGTAAGGCTCGTTTAGGATAGCACCGTGGTATAGGGCATAGTTTCTCAACCTCATCACTGTTGAGATTTGGGGCTAGACAAGTCTTTGTTGGGGGTAGGGGATGTGCCATCCTGTACGTTGTTGGATGTTTAATGGCATCCCTGGCCTCTACCCACTAGATGACAGTAGCACCCTACACTCACAGTGGTGAAAACCAAAAATGTCTCCAGACATTGCCAAATATCCCCCGGGGGACAAAATTGCCCCCAGTTGAGAACCACTGGTATAGGAGAAAGAAAGTTGGCTTCTGGTCAGACAGACCCGAGTCTAAATCCTCTCTGTGTCACTAACCAGCTGTGTAACCTTGGAGCAATTATTTACCTCTCTAACCCTTGGTCTCTTCGACCATAAATTCTGTACTAACAGCTACCATTTATTTAATGCTTTTTTGTTGTCAGTGTGATGAGCTCTTTGCCTGGATAATCTCGCTTAATTGTCAGTAACAGAATCCTGAAGAGACACTGACAGGTAGAAGCAGAAAGGAAGATGGAAAGGAGACAGAGGGAGAGTGGTGTACATTAAGCATCTTCTCTGTACCATGCAGGACAGCCGGTGCTCTCACGGATATTTATCCTCTGTCACTAGCTGTGTGATCTTGGGGAAATCACCTCCCTGGGGCTCAGTTTCCTCATTTGTAAAAATGATAGCCCTCAGGGAATTCTGGTAAGATGAAGGCAGTGATGCCCTGCGTAGATTTGATTCCTGCCAAATCCCCACATAAAAACAGAAACAAAATTCCAGAAACACATTTACAACGAAACTAGGGGACAGGTATCTTCACAAACTCAAAAAACAAGTTGGTGAGGACAAATCAGCCATAGCTACAAGGCCCGTGTGCCATTGGGGCCTCTGCGTAGGAGAAATAAAAGGGAAGTAACAGGCATCTGATGAACCAGAGAACTGGAGAATCCCAAAATTGCAAAATATATTCATGGGAAAGCATGGCCGGGCATGAGAATTGCAGCTGGAACTGGGAAGGGTTTTGTTAACTCCAACAGTGGGTGAGGGCAAGGGGTCTGCCATAAGGCCCACAGGCTAAAGAAGTTCAACCCCTATGAATTCTTGAAATGACCACCAAGTCTTCTTTCCAGGACAAGCCTCGTGCTGAGGAGAAACTACTGAGAAAGGAATCAAAATTGGGCAGAATAGGGAAAGCAGAAATAAAGGAAACAGAAGGGCTGGATAAAAGTGGGGGAGGGGAACAGAGCCAGAGAACGAGCCATATATACATATATATATATATTAACAATGTGCAGAGACAACAGAAGGGAGAGCTCTGGGAAGATAAAAAAGCTATCTTAACCAAGCCTCCTTCTAAATGTTCAGAAAGGGGGCCAGCCCCGTGGCTTAGCAGTTAAGTGCGTGCACCCTGCTACTGGTGGCCAGGGTTCAGATCCCGGGCACGCACCGATGCACCGCTTCTCCGGCCATGCTGAGGCCGTGTCCCACATACAGCAGCTAGAAGGATGTGCAACTATGACATACAACTATCTACTGGGGCTTTGGGGCAAAAAAAAAGAAAAGTAGGAGGATTGGCAATAGGTGTTAGCTCAGAGCCGGTCTTCCTCAGCAAAAAGAGGAGGATTAGCATGGATGTTAGCTCAGGGTTGATCTTCCTCACAAAAAATAAATAAATAAATGTTCAGAAAAACTAATCTCATGTAAAAATGAGCAATGGAAAAGTATCCAAGTTAAATCCTGGGAATACAAAATGACTATGAGAGAGAGAGCAAGAGAGAGAATAAGGAGCAGAATAACATCCCTACAGATAGTGAAAGCATTCCAGGAAGACGTTTTTTTAAAAAAGATGAAAACAAGCTAAAAGACATCAACAAAAATTATATCTTTTTTATAATTGTATAAAAAAGAACATAAATTGAAATTATAAAAATTCAGAAATGAGGTGACAGAACTCATGAAGGAACTAGAGATGAGAGAAAAAAATATTTTAATAATGAAAACTAAAATAAATAAGAGCAAATGAAAAAATAAAAAAAACAAAAACGATTTTGAGATAAATAGAAAGTAAAAAGGGGGCAATTTTAAAAATAAAAATTAAACAAAGACGTAAAAGAATTGCAGAGAAAGGGACAAATATTGAAGATGGGCAATGAAAATGTGTGAACAATAGGAGTCACTGAAAAAAAAAAAACAAAGCAAAGGAATACATCATTGACTCAGATTAATCAATATCAAGACATAGTTTGGTAAAATTACTGGTTTATAAAGAGAAAGAAAAAAAATCTTTAGGCATGTTGGATGTCTAGGCAAAAAGTAATGAAATGAGGTTATCATCAGACTCTTCAACAGCAATGCTTTATGTCAGTGCCAGAAGGAGATGGCATATACTTTAAGATACTCAAAGAAAGAAAGTATGAGCCAAGGATTTTATATCCAGCAAAACTGACCTTCTGTAAAGAACTATTATCAACTTGCAAGCACTCGGGGAGTATTTTTTCCATGAGTCTTTCCTGAGGAGTCTACTGGAGAATGAGCTTCAGACCAACAATGTGGCTAGAGGGACATTGACATAAGAACTGGTAGTAAGCATTCAATATATATTTACTTGTGGGACTAAGGCTAAATGATGGTTAAAAGACAATAAAGTATGGAACACCTATATGCTCTAACAATGTAGCTATAGAACAATCCCCCAAAGTGGTGGAGAATGGGCCTAGTGCATGCAAAAATTTTTATATCCATTTTCAATAATTGGTGGTGGTAGCTTTACTGTTGTTATTCTGGGACTGTTGTGTGTGTAAAGTGGGCTAAAGGAGATCAGTAATTGTAGAATCTTTCAATTTTATAATCTCCTGTGTCCTTGAAAACCAAAGTGTCTAATATATATATTATTTATATATGTAATAAAATCTATATCTATATATATATAAAATACCTACTTGTATTCACTAAAAAGGCCTAGAAATAATGACCAATGTAGTACCAGTGAGTATACCTAGCACTCAGATTATAGTCTTGAAATGCCATTTTCTCTTCAAAAAAATAAAGGGACCTCTTGGAGAAATTGCTGTTTCCAGATCTGTAGCAGGAAATATACAAGACGAGCCTGTAATATCTTGTCATACCAGATAACAAGGAAGCGATCAAATGGACTTGCAAACCAACCTGAAGATGGTACAATTTCAGCTGCAACAAAGATAATAATTACAATTGATTGAAACTCATCGAATATGTTTCAATCCCTGAGTTCATAATGATATTCAGCGAAAACACTAATTGATCACCTTCTGAGGATGGCATGGAATCAAATTATATTCTTGAAAACTAGGTAAATAAAAGGAAAGAATTGAGTATTAATCTCTCCTTTCCTATATGAACTGTACCACTGGGTAACCAAATAACAGATTAAGAAAACATCTTCTTATAAAATTATTACAACTAATACATGAAAACAAAATGATATAATATTGCCATTTTGCAACCTGCAAAAAAGAATTCATGTATGTAGCCATTGTACACAATAGCAGCTAACATCAAAAAAGAGCCAAGTCCAGCCACATATGTGCTTCTTGATAGAGGAACCCAGAACCACCTATAATCATACCCAAGGGATGGAACCTGAGTCTGATCCAGCTACTAATTCAAGGGACCAGGTTGAACTGTACTATGAGGATGTGATCGAC
This sequence comes from Ceratotherium simum simum, assembly GCF_057802395.1. Classification (NCBI taxonomy): domain Eukaryota; kingdom Metazoa; phylum Chordata; class Mammalia; order Perissodactyla; family Rhinocerotidae; genus Ceratotherium; species Ceratotherium simum. The sequence goes on from NC_141920.1 coordinate 16,703,719, forward strand.
AAAACCCAGACTTTGAGATCTCTACAGTTCAAGAAGCCTCAGTTCTTTGAAAGAAAAACTGCGAGGAAAAGAAAGAGATATAGGGGGGCCAGCCCAGTGGCGTAGTGGTTAAGTTTGCGTGCTCTACTTCAGCGGCCCCGGGTTTGCAGGTTTGAACCCCAGGCGCGGACTGATGCACCGCTTGTCAAGCCATGCTGTGGTGGCGTCCCATATAAAGTAGAGGAAGATGGGCACGCATGTTAGCCCAGGGCCAATCTTCCTTAGCAAAAAGAGGAGGCTTGTTGGCAATGGATGTTAGCTCGGGGCTAATCTTCCTCACCAAAAGAAAGGAAGGAAAGGAAAGGGAAGGGAAGGGAAGGAAGGGAAAGGAAAGGAAAAAGAGAGAGAGAAAGAAAGAAAGCAAGCTATGGATTAAAAGAGGCTTACAAGACACGTCAAGTTTTTTAAAAAGGGGCAAAACTGAACTATAATGTTCACACTTGGACCATTAAACCATAAAGAAATGCCAGGAAATAATTACTGTAAGAGTCAGGTTAGTGGGTACTTTTGTGGGCAGGGGCCAAGATTGGGAAGGGGGACCTGGAGGGGCTCCTGGGATGGCTGGCAAAGTTCTATCTCTTGATGTGGGTGGTGGTTACAAGTCTGATATAACTCACCAAGCTGCAAATCTAGTTTGTATGATTTTCTGCATCTGTGGTTTATTTTACAATATAAAGGTTTAAAAAAATGAAAACAGAAATACCTACCTCAATGTGTGTGTATGTGTATACATGTACACATATATGAATATATGGCTTCTGGGAGCACCAGGTACGTAGTAGGTGCTCACTAAATATGAATTCCCTTCCCTGTTAATTCCATCAAACCCCCTTCCTGTGTGATTTCAGCGCCATTACTAACTTGTGTGACTAATAAAAAATAGTCGATGCTTATTAAGTGATTATTATGTGCCAGGCACTGTTCCCCACATCTAATCTAACTGAATCCTCATAACCCTATTATTATTATTCCCATTTTACAGAGAAGAAAAATGAGACTCAGAGAGGTTATCTGTGGGCAAACAGAAGGTAGGAGAGCAGCCTGGTTTTGAACCCAGGCAACCTGGCTCCCCAGTCTGTCCACTGTATATATACATTACTGTTTTGTATTTGGTGTCCAGTGCCCCTGTTTGTAATAAAAACTCCCCCCACTGAGTGCCTGCCAACATGTGTGCCATCCCTTGACACTCATTACTCAAATCTCACAACCCTGGAAGGTGGAGGTACTTAGTCTGCATTTGACAGATGGGAAAACTGGAACTCAGAGAGGTGAAGGAACTTGGCCAAAGGAGAGGGCAGTGTCAGGGGTTTGAATTGTGGATGGGGAGAGTTCATACTCTTTGGCCCTTGGGACTCCAAAGAACAAAACGTTCCATACTCTTAAACAGATGCTCACCTGATGGATCTGACCCAGTCTGAGGTCATAGGTTGCCCAATCAGCCGTCCAGAGCCTGACTTGGTTTGAGAAGCATACAGACTAGGGCTGGGAGAAGTCAGGGGCTTGTCCCCATCAGCGGGTCATGTGAAGCTTGTGACCCATGGACTTGGCGTGCCTCAAGGAGCCAGAGACTTCTGTTACCATGTGTGCCAGCCTTTTGCTCACAAGCCTTGGAATCAGGACCCAGAATAGAGCTGGCTATCTCTCCGGGTGTGAGATGAAGACATGCACGGGGCTGGCTGTGTGGATTTCCCAGCAGAGGTGAGAGCCCAGCTGTGTTTTTCTGGTCACACATTGATTTTCTAACCTGAGTCAGCATGACTTGGCTTGGAGGTACAGGCTGTCCTCTCTGTTCCTTAGATCCCAGCTGGGCTGAAGCATTTCCTACGGCACAAGGAGGGGTAGAGATTCCACACCCCCTGCCCCACCACTACCACCCTAAAAGCCCACCCAGTCCACCCCTCATTGTATTATTAACACCCAGCAGGACCACGTTCTTACCAAATGCCAGGCACTGTGCTAAGCACTTTAGGTGTATTCACCCAACCAGCCTCCTGGAGATGCTCTCAGGTAGGGTCTCTCATGAGTACCATTTGGCAGATGAGAACACTGAGACCCAGAGAGGAAAAGCAGTGGTAAACAGTAACACGAAGACGGAATTGCAGGTCTGCGATTGTGGAATCCTGGAGAGCCAGATCTGGCAAAGCTCGGTAGGTTCACCATGTCACTCAGCCCTCCCAACAACTCCACTGGGTAGTGTCACCTCCATGAAGATTTGAGAAAACTGAGAATCAGGGAGGTGGACGTGAATTATACAATGTTGCTTGAAAGCTCTGCTGTGACAGCAAGCGATCCCTTTTCAAGAGCACGGTTCAAAGCCCACAGCTGCTAAAATTTGGCCATGACCACTCAAAACCCCTGTATGGATTATGACCCCTACATTCACCCACGGTAGGAAGAGGGGGCAAGGAATCTTTTGGTGGCCATCTTCTCGGAAGGGTGGAATGAGGCACGGAGGGCTCCTCTGGGGGGACTATTTGGAGAGCTTAACATGTGACCCCTACATGGGGGCCCAATGGTCTGATGCAGGCAGGGACATCTAGAGGCTGGGAGAGATGGGCTGCCCCGCTGTGCTGGTGAAGGAGCCAGAGAGTGGGTATACTGAGGTCAGCCCACACGCCCAGGTGCTTCAGGGCAAAGGCTGCTTGAGTGTTTCCCATGGACGAGCCTGGGCGAAAAACACCTACAAGGGCTTGACTTGGGCCCTGTCCCACAAGGCCTCATGGAGGCACAGAGAGGGATGGCAGCCTCAAGAAGCTAGAGTTGGATGTTGGCATCCTAAGGACTGAGGAAGGAGTTGCTAGGGCCCCCTAGTGGAAGATGCTGTGTCCTGGGGTAAGTTGCCAGACCACGGGATGGCTGGGGTTCAGTTGTAAGGAAAGAGCCACCTTTTATGAAACACCTACTATGTGCTCCTCTCTATACTATATGTTGCATACTTGCTAGTTCACCACATCTTCACTACCTTTCAAAGCTGATATGATTATCTCCATTTTACACAAGAGAAAACTGAGGCTCAGAAAGGCTAAGAAACCATCGATGAGGTCCACACGTTAAAAAAACTGGTGCATCTAGAATGGCTAAAATTAAAATGACTCTCTCTAGCGACTGGAACTCTCGCACACTGCTGGCGGGAACGCAAGGTGGTACAACTATTTTGGAAAATAGTTTGCAGCAGTTTCTTAAAAAGTTAAACATATACTTATATGACCCAGCAATCAGACTCTCAGGTGTTTACCCAAGAGTGATGAAAGTGTTTGTCCATTCAAAGACAGTACGTGAATGTTCTTAGCAGCTTTATCTATAATAGCCAAAAACTGGCGGGAAAATGTCCATGCACCAGGGAATGGGGTAAACTATACACACATATACACACACACGTGTGACTTAGCAATAAAAAGGAACAAACTATTGATACATGCAACAACATGGATGAATCTCAAAATAATTATGCTCAATGAAAAGCCAGACCAAAGAGTACAAATTGTGTGATTCTATTTCTATAAAATTCCAGAAAATTTAGAGTACTGTATAGTGAAAGAAAGTAATCTATAGTGACCTCAGTTGCCTGGAGGGATGGGGGTGGGGGGTGGGTGTGATGATGAGGTGATGGCTTATAAAGGGGCATGAGGAAACTTTTGGGGTGATGGAAACATCCATCACCTTGATTGTGGTGATGGGTTCATGGGTATGTACTTATGTCAAAACACATCGAATTATGCAATTTAAATAGGTGTAGTTTATTGTACATTAATTAAACCTCAATCGTGCTATTTTTTTAAAGAAACTAGAGAATGGCACAATTAGGATGTGGACCCATGTGTGTCTGATGTGAAACCACTCAGGAGCTGGTAAGTTATTAAAAGCCCACCTTTCTTGGCTGGAGACATAATCCAAATGGCACCACCTCCAGGAAGGCTTCCTATCCCCTCCACGGCGGACTGTGGCTTTTCAGAAATTGCCTCCCCCATGGCCTTGGCCCACACCACTCTTCTGCCTGCGTTTAGGATTTGTCAGTGGCTCCTTTCTCCACTTGGGGACCTTCCCTTGTGTCCTCCCCCATATTGTCTTTCAAATGTGCTGATTGAGAGCCCAGGGTCAGAATCAGACCCACCTGGGTTTGAATCCCAGCTCTGCCATTCACACCAGCTGTCTGGCCTTGGATGGTTCCTTTACCTCTGGAAGTTCAGATTCCTCATCTGAATAATAGTAGAAGCTACTTCGAGATTGCCTCAAGGATCAAATGAAAGATAGTTCATATTAAACGATTAGTGTAGGGCCTGGTGTGTAATAAAACATTCAATAAATGTTAACTATTATTGATCTTCACCTGGGCAGTGGCTGCTGACTGTTTGTTTCTCAGCCTTTGAATCAAGTACTTACCGCCCCAGCTATATTTATTGACATGGAAAGATGCCCAAAGCGTACTCTCGAGGGGAAAAAAGCGGGCTACAAAACAATATATGCCTCACAGGTCATTTTAAAGATTAAAGGAAAAAATGGACGTACGTCTCTTAGCATGGTGCTGGCACACGGGAAGCGCTCACTGAAGGCTGGTTGTGGTTATTATTAATGTGAAAGCATTTTGTAGCCCATCCAATCCTACTTTCAAATATTATCATGTGAGTTGCTGTGAAACAAGATAATGTTGGCAATTGTGCTGTGACAGTGAGTCAGAGAGGGGTAGACCCGCGCATTCCCTCTGCCTTCCTTCTGGCACACTTCAGGGGGCCATTATGGGCGGGGCTGGAGCTGGACTTGGGACCCATTTGTCTAAGGTGGATTCTGGTACTTTCTTACATGGTCCTGGAGCAAAAGCAAAGCAAAGTATTGCCCTTTGGAATTGAGACTCCAGGCTTGGATAAAGGGTATTCTTTGCACTAACTGAGGTGCTGTGACAAAATGTGGACACTCGAGGGCGCTCCAATCAATCTGCAGTAGAGAAAGTCTCAGAGGGGCTGATGATAATGATGATGATATGAATGCTGCTGTTACATTTAACAGTGGTTTCCATTTATTGAGTTCTTACTTGTTTATTGTTAGTGCTGTCGAGTCGATTCTGACTCTTAGCAACCCTGTGGACAGCAGAGCAGAACCCTGCCCGGTCTTTCTGTGCCATCCTCTCACCTTCCAGCTCTATCAGCCAATGCTCTGCTGCTATTCATGGGGTTTTTACCATGAGCTCCTAAAATGTGCTAAGAGAGTCACAAACTTTATCTTGGTTACTATTACTAAAGATTTTATAGACAGCGTGTATTGCTCTTTAGAATTTTAAAATATTTTTTATAATGGAGTCACAATTCACAAATCATGTAAAATGTACAAATAATAAGTGTACAGCTTGGTGAGTTGTTACAAGTGTACACACACTGGTAACCCCCACCCAAATCAAGGTATATAACTTTTCTTCCTCCCCACCCCCAAAGCCCCAGTAGATAGTTGTACGTCATAGTTGCACATCCTTCTAGTTGCTGTATGTGGGACGCGGCCTCAGCATGGCCGGAGAAGCGGTTCGTCGATGCCCGCCCGGGATCCCAACCTGCCGCCAGTAGTGGAGCCCGGGCACTTAACCGCTAAGCCACAGGGCCGGCCCTATATAACTTTTCTAACACACTTTCCACGCACCCCACCCCCACCCAAGACAACTGCTGTCCTGACTTCTATCATCATTTATTTGTTTCGCCTGTTTTTGAACTTAATATAAATGGAATCATACATACATAATATTTAGGGTTGCCAGGTTTACCACATAAAAATCCTGGATGTCAGTTAAATTTGAATTTCCCATGGGACTTAGTTATACTAAAAAAAAAATTCATTGTTTATCTGAAATTCAAATTTACCTGGACATCCTATATTTTATCTGGCTACTCTAGTAGTCTTTTGTGCCCGGCTCCTTTCAGCATAATTGTGAGATTCACCCATGTTGTTGTGGTTATCAGTAACTTACGCCTTTTCATTGCTGTGTACTATTCCATTCCATGAATGTACCTCAACATATTTACTCCTTCTGCTATTGATGGGGAAGAGTGAGTTACTCTCAGAAAGGCACTAAAGAGTGGTGTTAAGCTGTGCACTCTGGCATCAGAGGCCTGGGGGATTTGAATCCTAGCTCTACCTCTAGTAGAAACCTTACCCTAGTAACTTAATCTCACCGTGCCTCTGCTAGTTTTACTTTCGTATGAGCTGATAATAGTACCTGAAAGGGTGTTGTAAGGTTTAAAGGAGATGTTACATATAAAGCACTTAGAACAGGGCCGAGCACAGAGTTAGCACTCAATAAAGGTGCCAGCGTCATTGTACCCATTAGGCCTAGGAGAAAATTGAGGTTCAGAGGAGTGAGACGATGTGCTCCAAGTCACATATCTAGTAAGTAACTGAGGCCTTTTGTCATTGATATTGGCTAAATTAGAGTCATTCATTCATTCATTCCACAAATTTTTTTGAGCATCTACTCTGTGCCAGGCGCTGTTTAGGTCTTGATGATGAGCAGAGACCCTGCCCTTAACGAAATATACATTGTAGGGAGCTACCGTTGCTGTTTGTCTGGGAGGCTCTTTACCTGTGATTCTCATTAACTAACTGAGATATTGTCTAAAAAGCACTTAGCATGGAGCCCCACAGGCATTACTGTTCCAGAAACAACAGCTATTAGCCAGGAAACAGCCATCTCTGCAGCAACACTGTGTGGTGGGTATCAGCAGCCCCATTTTACAGATGAGAAAACTGATGCTCAGGAAGGTTAAGGAACTGGCCCCAAGGTGACACAGCTAGTCCTGGCAGAACAGGAGTTCAAAGCCATGTCCACCTGACTCCGAAACTCTCCTGGATGTCTCAGTGCTTGTTTTTTGGTCCTGATAGGCTACAGCTTGAGGATTAAGCTCTGGAGTCCAGATGTTTGAGGTTCAAGTCTCAGCTTTGTGACCTCGGGCAAGATATTTGCTCTCCGTGAGCCCTAGATTCTACACCTGTGGGATGGAGGTTCACGGGATGGCCTTAGGGATCTGCAGAAAGCTCGCGGTGCAGATACGGGAGAAAATAGCCTCTAAAGGGGAGCTAGTGTGGATCTACACTGGGGAGGAGGCTCCTGAATGTGTAAGCTGTGCAGCCTTTAAATCAAAACCTTACTTACCGAAATGAGCCTATAGACAGGGAAAGACGCCTAGAATATCTTGTTGAATATATTTAAAAATCAGGTTCTGAAACCACGAGCAGGTGGGCATGGATGTACATGGCATGTCCAAGAAGGACACACTGAAGGATCGTTGTCCCAAGTTCCCTGTAAGTAGTAACCCATTTAGCGCCCCTAGCAGCCCTGGTGGCAGGTGCTGCCAGAAGACAATTTTGCAGGTGGAGAAACTGAGTCAGAGGCGCGTTAGCGCTCTCAATGTCGCACAACTAGCTCACGAGCTGTCATGTGGACGCGGGCGCTTTGGCCTCCCAGGCTGTGCTCTTGACCTCTTAGTTCTGCTACCTCTGCTCAGGGTGGTCTTTCTCTAGGTAGTAAAATGTCAGTGTTTCGATCTTTCTTCCTTGTACTTCTCTGCAGTATTTGAGCTTTTGTCATACGTAGGTTTTGTTTCGTAAAAACAACAATACAGTAGGGTTCTAAGCTGGGTTTTTGATGCCTTTAAGAATCAGCTGTGAACACTTGTAGGGACGAGCCACTCCCCGTCTTTTCTGTGGTGATGAGACCACCGTCCTTGGAGTTGGGGACCTGGGTCCCACCCTGTCGTCCCCCCACCCCAGGGCACTCTGTACTCTGGGCGAGTCACAGTGCCCAGCCACCACCTTCCTCCCAGCAAGGCTCCTGGCACAGAGCAGGCCCTCAGTAATGTCATCGTTGTCGTCGTCATCGTCCCCCATCCCCCACACTGTGCCCTCTGGGTCTTGCTGCATCTCCACCACCAAAATCTGCTCTCTGCCTTCCCCTGGGGCCCTGAGAATTAATTAATGAACTAAGTTGCTATCAAGTGCTAATAGCTTACAGGTTTTTAGAAAGATAAGTGGCAAGAGGCACAAGACCCAATCAGACGGATCATTAATGGTGCCCATGGGCTGGGGGCGGGGCACGGCCTTCTGAGTCCCGGAATCTGCGCAGGCTGGTGGGAGAGGGGTTCAGGCCTCGCCCCAGGAACGGGGCAGCTGGGAGTTTTCTGCCCGTGACCCGACTCGTGACCCCAGTTCCTATCACCCCAGCCTCGAAAAGGCTGGGCCCACAGGGCCATAAATTCCTGCTATCATTAGACAGTATCTCTACAGCTCAAGCTGTTTGCCAGGAGCCCTACAATTATTTTTATCACTTTGAGTCCTATAATTATTTTTTATCACTTTTTTCTCACAGCAGCCTTGCAAGCAGGGCCAGTTTTGCTCTCTTTCGGTTTGGAGTTGGGGGAAGCCCCGGAAGGTTTCAGGGAATTTCCTGGCTTTCCCCAAAGCTCCAGAGAGGCTCAGGGTTTGAATGTACAGCCCCTCGGGGGTCCAAGCTGGTGCTCTGTGTGAGGCCGGAGGCTGTGGGAGAACTGGGAGTGGAAATTGGGAACCATGAGGAGCCAGGAAAAGACCTTAGGCTCAGTTACTTCGGAGCTGTGTGACCTAGGACAAGTCACTCAAACTCTCTGTGTCTCAGTTTCTTCGTCAGTCAAATGAGGAAGTAATAATAGTACCCACCTCATAAGTTAGTACATACAGGTGCTCAATAACTGTGAGGTTCTACTTAACCTTGAGTTAGGACCTGGATTCTAAACTCAGACCCTGGCCTGCTGGATGACTTAGGCAAGTCTCCTGCCCTCTCTGAGCCTCTGATTCCTCATCTGTGAAATGGGCATAATCTTGCCTGCCTTACACCTGGCTCTCTCATCTCCAGTCCCATCAGCTTGGCCTTCTTGAGGCCCTCAAACCACCAACTGTTCCCTCTGCTCGGAACTAAGGCCAACCTTTCACCTCCAGCTTTGCCTGGTTAACTCTGCGTTATCACCCTAGACGGCCTTCGCTCCCTCCCTCCCTTCTTCTTTTCTTCACGATTCAGTAAATGTTTAGTGAGCACGTACTGTGTGCCAGAACTGTGCTAGGGGGTGGATAAGACCCGCAAAGTCCCTGTCCTCATGAAGGGGAGTTAGACAATAAACTAAACAGACAGGAAAAGCAAACCGAAAAACCCCAAGGCAATTACAGACTGTGTTAGCGCTTCATAAGGGAAAATTGTGGCCCCAGAAGAGGAAGCACAGGGGAAGGTTACTTTCCAGAAAGGCCTCTTCAAGGAGACTCTTCAGTTTGAATTAATCATTTATTTGAATACGCACGTGGTGCAAAATTCAAGCAACACCACCCAGTCACAAGTGTTTCTCCCTGCCACCCCCCTGTTGCCAGCATTGCAGTCTTCTCCAAAGAGGCCCCTGTGTTGCCAGTTTCTTGGGGGTGGGTGACAGTTGTGGTGACATCTGAATCGCAAGAAGCAGCAGCTGTTTAACGATGTGGGAGAAGAGGAGTCCAGGCAGAGGGAACAGCCAGAGCAAAGGCCCTGAGGGCAGACCAGGGTTACTGGAGAGAGCTGGGAGAGCAGAGGAGATCAGGGTCTCTGATGTGGGGCCTGTGGGCTGTGGGAAGGAGTCTGGATGTGACTCTGTGTGGCCTGGGTGTCACTTTCGAGTTGGGGGTGGGGTAAAAGTGAGAATATTGTGATTTGTGTTTTATAAAAACGCTGTGGAGCATGGATTTAGGGGTCTGAGTGGGGCAGGGAGACCAGCCAGATGGCAACTGTGGAGTTGGGGATGGTGAAGACCAGGGCCAGGATGGAGGAGTCGGGGGCCGGGGGAAGGGGTCGATTTGGGTTGTTTGGGAGGTGGGGTGGAGACCAGCGAAGGTCCAGCCATGTACTCTCATGATTCTTCCTGCTGTTGGTAGTTCTGTGTCTGTGGTTATTGGATTCACGTGCACCCTTGTAACCTGGCGCGGAGTGGGCACTTGGGACGTGTTTGCTGAAGAGGTGACCGAAAGATGAAAAGGCCCTTTGTAAACGGAGACACGCCCTTTGAGAAATGGCTGCCGCAGCCTCCGACGGGCACCCTCCTCCCAGGCCTGGGCACTCCCCTCCCACCATCCCTGCCAGGGAATCACCCCCAAATCCATGCCGCCATTTGGACCTTCTTCTGATAGGCAGGATTTTAGAACCTCAACCTGAAGGTTCTCATATTTTCTTTGCTGTGAACCCCTTTTCCTACGAAAGCCTGATATAAAAAATGTATAGAAAGTTATTTTATAACTTCAAATACCTGAGAACTTGGGTAAAAGGTGAGCAATACAGATGCAATTCTCGACAGATATTATTATACAAAGCAATCATGGAGAAAAGCGGGCTGCCTTATCAAGCCCCGCAGTGTCACATTGGGGCATACCTGACAATCGCATTCATTTCATTTATCCAACAAGGAGCCGTCACACGCTTCCTGAGGGAAGCCAGCCTCTGAATCCAGTTATTTCAGCATTTAGTTTCATTTACATCCAGTTCAATCTTGCTTCATCCGGAGAAATATTTCCAAATGGTAACAGTCTGTGTGTACGTTTTAGTATTTTTATATAATTAAAAAAAATAACATACAGTAAAAAAATGCACAAAGCCCAAGTGGACAGCTCAATAATCATCACAGAGAACACCACATGTCACTGTCACCCGGCTGAAGGCAGAGAAACCACCAGGTCCCCCAGAGCCCTCCTTATGCCTGCTTCCCATCCCTCGCTACCTACTCCTCTCGAGAGTAACCACGATCCTGACTCCAAACACCCTAGATTAGTTTTGTCTGTTGTTGAAGTTTATAGAAATGGAATACACAGAGTGTATTCGTTTGTGAGATTCATCCATATTTGTAAATAACTGAAGTGCATTCATTCTCGTTGCTGTACGGTGTTCCATTGCATGAATATACCACAATTTCAAATAGTAATTTTTTTTTGGTAAGGAAGATTAGCGCTGAGCTAATATCTGTTGCCAATCCTCCTCTTTTTGCTGAGGAAGAGTGGCCCTGGGCTAACAACCATGTCCATCTTCCTCTACTTTATATGTGGGATGCCTGCCACAGCATGACTCGATAAGCAGTGCCTAGGTCTGTGCCCGGGATCTGAACCTGCGAACCCTGGGCTGCCGAAGCAGAGCACACGAACTTAACCACTAAGCCACCGGGCCGGCACCATGATTTTTTTTTTTAACAGCTTGCTGGTGGGAGTGAGTGGATGGGGGGCAGGGACTGGGTTTGGTCCACAGATAAGTTGTGTTTTACTCACCTAGTGTTTTTGTTTTGTTTTCACGGAATTAGTTGCCATTAAATATAGATGTCTGGCTTCTCCTGGGAGATCTACCGTGGTGGAGCTCCTAATCCCAAGTGCCTGGAGATGAGTCCTGGCTGTTCCTTCTCAGCGTGTATATTCCACTCCCATTTTGCCACAGTCCCCACCACCCCCTTTTGCACTACAACCAGGCACACCTCACTCACCTATATTGCCCACCTGGCCCTGTAAATATTTGAGTCTTCCACTCCAGCTTTAATTCAGCAGAAGTGGCCCAAAATGTTTTATTCTGAGGTCTACACAGCAGCGGATAGATCTGGCAGCCTGAGATAGAATATAACTTGTCTCCACTGGGTTTAACTTTGGAATATATATCTGAGTGCTCAAAAAATTTATTATTATCATTGTTACTATTTCAAAAAATAGTAATATAATATATTACTATTACTATAATATACTACACTATTACTATAATATATTACTATTACCATTTCTTTTTTTTGTGTGTGAGGAAGATTAGCCCTGAACTAACATCCATGCCAACCCTCCTCTTTTTGCTGAGGAAGACCGGCCCTGAGCTAACACCTATTGCCAATCCTCCTCCTTTTTCCCCCAAAGCCCCAGTAGATAGTTGTATGTCACAGCTGCACATCCTGCTAGTTGCTGCATGTGGGACGCGGCCTCAGCATGGCCGGAGAAGCGGTGCGTCGGTGTGCGCCCGGGATCCGAGCCCAGGCTGCCAGCAGCGGAGCGTGTGCACCCAACTGTCAAGCCACAGGGCCAGCCCCACTATTACAATTTCAAAAGATGTTTTAAAATCTATTAAAATGTATAGTAGAGGTCGTGGTTAAATATGGGCCCTCTGGACCCAGACAGCCTAGAATCAAATCCTGGCTTTACTATTCAGGAGCTGTGTGACTTGAGGCAATTATAGAACCTCTTTGTACTTGTGCCACTGTACAAAGGGGGATGCTAATATTACTTACCTTACTGGGTTCTTATGAAGATTAAATGAGCTGATACTTGTAAAGTCATTAGAAAAGCTCCTGGCACATAATAAATACTCAATATATGAGTATTTTAAAAATTATGATTTTTAAAATTATTGTGGGCAAGCTGATATCTGACCTGCTGGGGTGACCAACCATCCCAGTTTGCCCAAGACTGAAGGGGTTTTCAGGACACAGGACTTTCACTGCTAAAACTAGAAAAATCCTGGGCAAAATAGGATGAGTTGGTCACCCTAGGCCTGCCTGACAGTTTTTTCTCACTGTAACTTAGACAGGGCTTTTACTTTTATTAAATTATAGATTTGATTTTGAAAATGTATTTGAATCACATGTTGTGGAATCCCCAGAGCATCCCTTATGATCTAGTTTCTGCAAAGCACTAATCTTGCCTACATTTTGCCCATTTTACAGATTGGGAAACTGAGACCCAGGAGTGCAAAGCAGCCCCCTGTTAGTAGCAGAGCTCTCCCCCAGCCCCCACCTTGATGCTTCTCCTCCATCACTTCCTCCAGATAGCTGATGGCTACTGTTTCTTTTGTGCTAACAGGTACTAGGTAGCACACTAACTCCTTTCCATTAATTGTCCTCACAATAATCTTAGGAGGTGGTTCTACTACGATACCCATTTGAGAGGTGAGACACCTTCTTCTTGCCTTCCATCCTGCCCACCCACCCATGTCCTCAGGACTAACATTCATTCATTCTGTATATATTTTCCTGACTGTGGTTTCCTTGGAACTTCTGTCACAGGGGAAATCACCCAGGTGCCTTGGGTCTTATTTAGCCACTGAGTCTAGTCCCTTGTCTTCTGCAACCTGTTGCAAGACATTGTCGAAGGATTTTTTTTAGGCTCCATGAGCAAATGTCTGCTGAGCTCCTACTGCTGGGGCTGTGGGGTCAATGAGGACAGAGACCCTGTCCTCAAGGACTCAAGTCTCGTGGGGGACCCAGTTCACCAGGGTCTCTTCCCATTGCACGGTGGGTGGCTTGAGGGCAAAGACTGGGTCTTTTCATCTCTGTGCCATTAAGAGGAGGCCAACAGCATGCGTGTAAACGAGCTCACACAACAGTGCAGAGAGGGCAGTGGGCGTTCAGACCTCTCGGCCATGAGCTGTCAGTGTCCAGGCAGGGAGCGGTTGGCGTCTCAAAGATTTAAGTCAGGGTTTCTCATCTCAGCACCATTGACATTTGGGGCCGAATAATCCTCTGTTGTGGGGCCGTCCTGTGCGCTGTAGGATGTTTAGCAGCATCCCTGGCCTCCACCCACTAGATGCCAGTAGCACCCCCCACGCCAGTCATGACAACCAAAGATGTCTCCAGATATTGCCAAATGTCCCCTGAGGGGCAAACTCATCCTGGGTTGAGAACCGCTGGCTTACCTGAAGCAAATTTAATGAAGGGAGTATTTACAGAGGTGTGAGCAGGCTACTGGAAACTTCAAGGACTAGTGGGGCACCCAGGGAGAAGAAACAGTGGGGAGCGATTATCACCCCAAGGCCTGAAAGGACGAGAGGGAGAACAGTGTTCCTGCCCCGGAGACGGCTGAAGCTGTGCAAGTGAGGCAACCTTGCCAAGATTAAGGCAAAACAGGGAGGGGGCGGGTGGCGTAAACACTCCCACTTTTCCCTCATCCTGCCTTTTAATCTCCCATTGACTTCTCCCTTTGACGGGATCCAATGGAAGTCAGGAGGCATGGGTGCCTCCTGGGGTACAGAGCAGGGTAGATGAGGGTGTGTGGAGGTGGTGGATGACCAGGGAATAACCATCACAGGGAGGTGGCAACAGACCTCAGACCCGGGACGTTTGAGTTCAGTCTTGTAACTTGCGTAGGAGTTTTCCCAAACTGGGAAAGGGTATTTCAACCAGCGGGAACAGTATGTACAAAGGCATGGAGTTACAAAAGAGCCTGGATCGCCTAATGGTTTATTTAATTATGATTGTTTGTTTGATTGATTGACTCTGTTCTATGTGCACTGGGTGAAAATAAAACATTCAAAGGGTACAAAAGGGCATAAAATGAAGAGTAGGTCTTCCTCCCACCTCTGACCCTAGCTATCCAGGTTACCTCCCCAGAGGCCACTTTTCTCTCCTGTCTCTTATCACCTTCTAGAACTAGTCAATGAAACGCTAGCTGGTAAATGCATATGATGTGTGTCATTGAAACTCCTAACTTGACTTAATTTCACTGACGTTTGTGGAACCCCCACTTGTGCAAAGAAACGGACTGAGAGCTCTGGCCTTGGACTCTAAGCCCAGCCCTTCACTAAACACTGTAGTCTTAGGCACGCCGTTAACAGCTTCCCATTTCCACCCCCCAGCAAGGAGTGAGTCTCCAAGCGTCCTTCCAGCTCTGAAGGGCTTGCCCACAGTTACGTTCTTCAATTGGCGTTTTGTGGATTAAACTGAATTAAAGCTGAACCACTGGCAAGAAGTAAATTGTAACACAGGAGCACATATAACCCTTGGGTGTGGTTCTGGAGACTCTGCATGTTGTCCTTTTGGGGAGATGAGTGAGGTTTCTGTCTCCAAAGACCTGCTCTTGTCTGAGCCAACAGAACAATTGCCTAAGAAGGGAATGCCTATGGTACGGCCTTGAGGGTGGGCTGGGTTGGGAGCACCCAACCAACTGGGTGGCCCTTGGCCCAGGGAAGACCAGATCCTGCCTGGCTACCCCCGGCTGGTGTGTGCAGCCCTGGGGGGAGTTTAAGATGGAGGAGCTGGGAGGGCCAGCAGGCTATCCGTGTAAGGAACCCCACAGCCAACTGGTAAACCTGCTGGTGCCTGGAAGCAGACAATCCAATCTGGGCACCAGATGCCCAGCCAGAAGCCCGGAAGCCAGACTAACCCAGCTCACCGGGAGTAGATGAAAGCCTGCTTAGCTCTGCCCTTCCTCATCTCTGCTCTTCTATTCTGGTCTCTCTTGTTCTCTCAAGAGCCAGTTCTTTCCTGACGGTGCCTGTAGGTCGAGCACTTAGGGGAAACATGCCCACCATGGACGGACCACCCGCTTTGTGCAGGGGCTGCCTGTACACCAGCCCTCACCCCTCCGGCTGCTCTGCAAGGAAGATGTTGATGATCCCATTTTGCAAACAAGGAAAACTGAGTCTTGGAAAGGAGGGATGCAGGGCAGTGTGAGGTCAGGGATTGTAAACGTATGGTGATAACGATGGACATTCTGTGTTGAAGAATTATGGCATGTTGAGCACAGATCAGAGAATCTTAGAATCATGAAGCCCAGGAATCCTGGACTCACAGGTTACCAGTCTAATCCACATCCCCATCTGTTCACCGCAGAGCGGATGAAACGTCTCTCTTGGGCCCATCTCCCATCCATTCAGGCCCTTTCTTCTCTCACCTGGGGTCTGGTTCCAGCCTCCTCTCTGATCTCTCCTCCTTCCAATCCTGCATGCAGCAGCCAGAGGTGTCTTTCCAAACTCTCAGCAGACTGTGTTACTCTTCCCCTTAAAACCCTTCACTGGCTCCCCTTTGCCCTTAGGATAAAGTTCAAACTCCTTGACATGGTTTACTAGGTCCTCTGTCATCTAGCCAGTCTCTTGCCACTCTGCCTCTCTCCAGCAACCCCCTCCCCAACTCTAACGAACTCATATGGACCTCATTTTAGTTCATCAGATATGCCAAGCACTCTCTTTCCCTCACCCTAACCCCTGGACCTTTGCACTTGCCGTTCTCTCCACTTGGAACACAGTGCACACCAGCACCCCCTTCTCTGGTTGGAATATTCTCTCTCTCTCTTCCTGTCTCCTCTGGGAAGCCATTTCTGCTCACATC
Organism: Ceratotherium simum simum; assembly: GCF_057802395.1. Lineage (NCBI taxonomy): Eukaryota > Metazoa > Chordata > Mammalia > Perissodactyla > Rhinocerotidae > Ceratotherium > Ceratotherium simum. The sequence continues at coordinate 16,719,834 of NC_141920.1, forward strand.
CCTCCCAAGGAGGCTGCTTTGTTGCCCTCCACTCCTCGTTCCTGTGCCTACCTGCATGACAGCTCACTGTGTATCATATACGCCTGCGTGCTTCCCTGTGTCCCCGTCAGCTCATGAGCCACAGGAAGGCAGAAACAGCGTTCGTCTTTTCTTTACAGAACCCCCAGCTCCCAGCACTGTGCCTGGCAGAGAAGAATTGCTGAACAAAGATATGGATTCGTAAACAAATCATAATATGTTAGAATCACAGAATCACAAAATTTTAGAATCACGGACTTGGTGAAACAGAAGCCTAAAACCTCAGAATCATAATCCTAAACTTAGGGAGTATTAGAAACAGAAACTTAGAATCCCAGATGCTTAGGATCTCAAGGTTGGAAGAATTCTTATACAGGTATCTTGTCCATGGACTGTTAGAAGATTAGGAAAAGGCTCAATTGTGCCCTTCTCTCTTACTGAATTTATATTTTTACATATATTTATATAATATTACGTTAATGTCTTTCAATTATTTATTTTTATAATGTGTCCTTCTATAATATTTATTGAGTACCTAACTTGATTTAAAACAACGAACATCTATTATCTCACAGTTTTTATGTGGTAGGACTTCAGGAGTAGCTTAGCTGGATGGTTGGCTTAAGGTCTTTCATGAGATTGCTGTCAAAGTGTCAGCCAGGGCTGTGGCCACCTGAAGGCTTGAGTGGGGCTGGAAGATCCACTCCCAAGATGGCTCATTCACATGCCTGGCAGTTGACAGGAGGCCTGAGCTCCTCTCCATGTGGACCTCACCACAAGGCTGCTTGAGTATCCTTACAACATGGCTGCTGGCCTCCTCAGAACAAGCAATCCAAGATGGCACAATGGAAGCCACAATGCCTTTTATGACTTAGCCTTGAAAGTCACACCTCGTTGCTGCAATATTCTATTATTATCCACAGCCCTATTCACTTTGGGAGAGGACTACGTAATGGTGTGAATACCAGGAAGTGGGGCTTATTGGGGGCCATCTCGGAGAGTGGCTACCGCAGCAGTGTTGAACAAGACTGACAAACTCCCTGCTCTTAGAGTTACCAGTCTGAGGGATAGAGGAAGACAGTAAATTGATATACAAATAGATAATTTCAGATAGTTATAAGCTCAATGAAGAAAATCAAACAAGACAGTAATCTAGAGCAGTGGTCAGCAAACTACTGTCATTGGCCAATTTTGGCCTGTTGCGTGGTTTTATAAATAAAGTTTTATTGGAACTCAGCCATGCCCATTCAGTTACATATTGTTTATAGCTGTTTTCACACTGTAACAGCAGATTTAAATAGTTGCAACAGAGACTATATAGTCTGCAAAGCCTCCTACGTTTAGCTAAGTTGGTTAGGGAAGGCTTCTCTGAGAGGGAATATTTGAACAGAGACCTGAATGTTTAGAAGGAAGTGGCCATGGGAAGAGCTGTGGAAAGAATGTTCCAGAAAAAGCAACCATCAGGGTAAAAGCTGTGAAATGAGAGCAACTTTGGTGTGTTGAGACACAGGGAGGAAGCCAAGGGGGCTGGAATGGAGTGACCAGGGGGCAGAGTGGTAGGAGATGACCTCAGAGAAGTGGTCAGGGGCCCTGTTATGTAGTGCCTTGGGGCCCTGGTGAGGGGTTTGGATTTTGTTCTGGGGATGGTGGGAAGCCACTGGAGAGTTTTAAGAGGGAGAGGTAGGATCTGATGGGCATGGGAGAGATGCCTGCTGTAGTTTGGTCCCATCCTCTGAGCAGGACGGTGCCTCTGCTGCCCCTCTAAGCACAGCTCTCCCAGAACTGGTTGGTCTTGATGAGACCCAGGTAAAGACCTTCGGCATCACCCCTTGACCACGTGTTCAGGACTCAGCAATCCCTCTTGCCAGAAAGTCCTTTGTTTTGACCCACTTTGAGTCCTTTGCTCTCCCTTCCCAGCTTGCCTCTTCTAGATCTAGGAACTCTGTGAAGTTGGGAAGAGCACTGGATTTTGAGCCCTGGATTCCAAACTCTTCCCTGACTGACACTGACTCACCTGTGACCTTGAGAGAGTCAGGCAACCTCTCTGGGCCTCAGTTTCCTCATCTGTCAAATGAGGTGAGAGTCCAGTCTGCTTGGTCCAAGACCAGGTGATTAAACGTGGGGTCGTGCTAGACACATACACCACAGTCCTAGGGAGAGCCCGAAGGACGTGTGACGGCACAGGTTGGAGTGGCTTGGCCAGGCTGGTGTGGCTGACTTTGGTGATGTGAAACAGGGGTGGCTGGTCTATTGGGCAGAAAGCATCCTTCCAACCCTCTCCCGCTTGAATTTTGAGCAAGGCAGCTCACTGCCTCCCAGAACCCCTTGGGATGGCAGACTAGAGTTGTTTGGCTGGGTGCAAGACCTTTGAGGTAGATGGGAAAGTCAGTGTCCATCTCCAAGCCAGCCTTGGGTATTAGAAAGAGCACAGGATCTGTTGTCAGAGAGAACCCTGGCTCCACCACTTATTTGTCCTATGCCCTCTGTGTCCTCAGTTTTCTCATCTATGAAATGGGTAGAATCTAAGATGCTTCAATTTTAAGAGACACTAGCCTTTGTGTCCCACTAAGAAAGAAAACACACTGACTATTCAATCATGACATAATGCTTTCTTAGCACTTTGAATTTTTATTTTGTGTTAATTAAAGAGCTCTGAGACTTACTCAGATACTTTTAAAAATCGCACATCACTCTTGCGCATAAATATAAAGGAAAATGTAAGTGAAATAAGTTAGTTAAGGAGCTTCTAAAACTTCTTCACAGTCAGCATCCAGCTCATCTAGATCACTTTTCCACTCAGAATCTTCCTTGTCCATATTTTTTCACACCATATCGTCCTCCATACTGTAAAAGCTTTGATCACACAGCATTTCTTGGGAGAATGCTCCCCTATGGTCTCTGGAATTTTCTTCCGACCGCTTACTCTTATTCCTCAAGTTTGACTCTGGTGTTTTCTTGCTTTTATCAGAAGGTGTCAAGAGGGTTTTCAGGAAACAACCAGGACTCATGTCCCTCCCTCAATTGATCCTTAAGCCATTTGTGATGAAACACACAGGGGTGCAGTTGTCCAGTTAGGCCACCGGAAGCAATGACCAGAACCAACCAGGTCACGACCGCCACCCGATCTGACCAGCAGCGTCGTAAGATGCCATTGATTTAAAGACACATCCTAACTTCAGAGACGACATATTGTGGAAAAAGGTACATCACTGAATTTTTAAAATATCAAAATAACTGCTGCCTCTTGGGTTTATACGAAGATGAAATGATATAAATCTGTGACGGTCCCTGACCACAGGCCTCAAAGTGCTCAACTCAGCAGTGGCCGCCCCTTGGCATTGCTCAACTGTCTCCTGACTCTCCTGGCCTGGGGCATCGCCCTCGCAGGGCCCACTCGGGTTTATGGCGACAATCGCTGCCCCTGCCAGACATGATCTCAAAGCTATAAAGGCTTTTACAGTTTCACTCTCCCCCTGAGATAAGCCTGGGGAGCCCTTCCCAAGGCCGGGGAGCAATTTCAGAGCCGCAGGGGGAGGGCCTGGGCGTGGCACAAGTCGGAAAATAGAACAAGTTTTATGGCCCCAACTTCTCTAAAGTACCACGTTCTCGTATCCTCAGCTCGAATCTGCTGCTGCAACCTCAGCACTCAAAGCACAGTGAAATTCATTTGTTCATTCATTCCTTCGACAGACCGGGACTAGAGTGCAGGGCACGGTACGGATCTTCTCACTTGGCCGCTATTGTGGTCTGTGTGGACCCAGGGCAATGCATTTCCTGTCATCTGTAGAACAAGGGCAGTTCATTTAACCTGCTTCACAGCCTCATTGAGGAGCTACGCAAGACAATGAGTGTGCTAGCACGCTCAGCACACAGTAGGACGGCAACCAACGTTGTTTGAATCCCTTGCCCTCACCGTCGACATCCATCTTACCTGCTCTTTGCTCCTCTCTCTCTTTCCAACCTGGGTGGTGGAGAGGCCCAGTGTGAAGTCCTCGCCTGCGTCTTTCTGCTGGCTACACTCCCTCTGTAAACGAGCTCTCACAGCTATTTGGCTTTTTTTTCTTTCATATTTTTTTTTTATTAAGGTATAATTTCCATCCACTAAAACTCACCTTATTTAGTGTATAGTTCTGCAGGTTTGGGCAAATGTATACAGCCAGGTAACCACCACTGCACTCAGGACACAGCACATTTCCATCACCCCAAGCCCCCTCCTCCCCTGCCCCTTTGTGTTCATCCCCCCTTCCCAGCCCTAGCCCCTGGCAACCAGAGTATCTGTCCCTAGAGTTTTGCCTTTTCCAGAATATCGTATAGATGGAATCAAATCGTATGTGGCCTTTGAGGTCTGACTTTTGAGATCAGAATGATGCATTTGAGATCCAGGTGGCTCATATCGGTAGTTCGCTCCTTTTTCTTGTTGAGTGGTGTTCCCATTTGCCTTTTAACTCACGTCTGTGCTATGACTTGGACTTTTTCTCTCCAGCCCGCCTTTTCCCTGAGCTCTAGGCATGTGTATCCAATGATTCCGTGGATGTTTAATTGGCATCTCAAACCAAACAGCCCAGTGGAACTCTGATTTCTAACCCAGATTACAGCCCCCCCGTCGTCCTCATTTCAATAATCAGCACCGCCAGCCCCACGGGTACTTCTCTTCTTTCCTTCCCATAGTCAGTCCATTAGCAAGTCCTCGGCAGCGCTGCTTCCAAAACGTGCCCATCTCACCACCTCTCCCCCCACCACCTGTATTTGTTTTCAATGCTGCTTAACAAATTACCCCAAGTTTAGTGGCTTAAAACAACATCCATCTGTTATCGCAGTGGCCGGTTGGAAGTCTGGGCACGGCGTGATGGGGTTCTCTGCCCAGAGTCTTACATAGCTGAAGTCAAGGTGCTGGCTGGGCTGCTTTCCTACCTGAAGGCTCTGGGGAAGGATCCACTTCCAAGCTTGTTCAGGTCGTTGCCTGAATTCAATTCCTCATGGCTGTAAGATTGAGGTCACAGTTTCCTAGCTGGCTGTCAGCTGGGGGTCGATCTCGGAGACTGCCTGCATTCCTTGCCATGTGGCCCCCTCATCTTCAAAGCCAGCCACGGAGAATCTCCCTCACATCGAATCCCTCTCACGCTTCTAATTTCATTTGCCAGAAAGAGCCCAGCCCCCTTTCAGGGCTCACTGATTAGGTCAGGCCCACCAGGGATCATCTCCCTACCACCAAGTCAGCTGGTTTGGGGACTTCATTACATCTGCAAAACCCCTTCCCAGTAGCACCTAAATTAGTGTCTGAATAATTGAGAGAAGGTGTGTATAGACCAGGGGGCAGGAATCTTGGGGCCGCCTGAGAATTCTGCCCACCACACCACTGTAGTCCAAGCTGCCGTTATCTCTCCCCTGGACCACGCACCGGCCACCTCTGGGCTTCTCTGCTTCCACTCGTCTTCCATGTAATCTGGTCTCTACACAGCAGAGAGTGGCCTTTTAGAGTCCCCTGTCTAAAAACTTCCCATTGCACCTAAAATAAAATCCAAGGTCTTGCTCATGGCCTAGAAGGCCCCACCTAGTCCTGCCCCTGCCCACCTCTCAGTCTTCATCTCCTTCCACTCTACTCTTCCTCCCATGTGCCCAGCTTGTTGCCCCCTCTGGACCTTTACCCTTGCAGGTCCCTCCACCTGGCATGCCTTCCCCACAGGGCTTGGTGTGGCTGGCCCCCTCTCATCCTCCAGATCTCAGCCCGGATCCACATCTCCCGGAGGCCCTCCTTGACTCCCCAGTCTGATGTTATCCCATCCCCAGTCTTCTCAAATTACCCTCTTTTCTTATTTTTATTTCACTCACACTTTCATGGTAACTTGTTCTGTTTTTAAAGCACTCGACAGTTTGTTTGACAGCTTGACAGCACTTGACTATCTGAAATTACCTTTATTTACTTACTCAAACATTGTCTGCTGCTCCCTCTAGAAGGTGAAGTTCATGAAGTCAGGGACTTTGTCTTGCTCACCTGTGCACCCTCGTGCCTAGGAAGGTGCATAGTGGGCACCCTCTAAATAGTTGTTGAGCGAGTGAACAAACGCACGTACGTCTTTTGGATCAGCTCCCTCCTCTGCATCTCTGCTGCCACCATCTCAGTGCAGAGCTCACCGTCTCTCACCCGGTCCAGCACATAAGCGTTTTCACTGGTCTCCCTGCTTACAGTCACACCCTCGCCAATCTGTCCTCCACAAGGCTGCCAGAATGATCCTTTAAAAATACAGATCTGGCCTCAGCCTTCCCCCGATCTCAAATTGCCAGCAGGTTCCTGTTTCCCCAGAAGAAATTCCAGTGGCCCAGGGTGTTGAGGCCCCCATCACTTGGCCCCAGCCAGCCACCATAGCATGCTTCCAGGTGTGGGACGAGGACTTCCAGTGGCTGGCTCAATGATTTTAGAGATACAAAGCGATGGCATTAAGTGACATTGTTCCCAAAGTCTGTCTCTTTACAGGTCTTACTTCCCTCTGAAAACTTTAAGGAGAAAGTCTCCCTTGGATAGCGTATGCCTTTAACATCTCTCTAAAGCTTGTCAATTTCCCAATTGAAAAAGACAGAGCAGAGCCTTTCCTGGACAATCCTATCTTGCTCCACCTTAAGAATATTGTTTTCTTTTCATTTTAATTCTGCAATCACCTCTTATTTACCGCAAGTGATACTGGTTTCCCATTTATGTCAGTGATCCGTGTAAAGAGAATGATTACAAATTGATTTAAAAACAAATATGAAGGAAGGAAAGATACAGTGGTACTGGGGTATGGAGGAGATCAAGGTGGTGTGTGCAGTGACTGCAGGAGACTGGTCCCCATCCTCCCTCCCATCCGGGAGGCTGTGCCTCCTGCTGCCTGTCCAACTTGCTGCTCCTTCTCTTGCCTCGACCTCAAATGCACTTCTGTCTTTTCTCTGCCATTCTGTTGCCTCTGCCTCCTTCTGCTGTGAGTCCACACCATTCCCTTTCCCAGACCACAGTATCTCTTCCTCCCTCACCCTACCATCTCACCAGCCACCACTCTCACTCCATTGGCTCTTAATATTCAACTGCTTGTTATTTTTCCCTCTACAAGTAAAAATCGTAAGCCCCAAGAGGGAGGCACCTTGTGGTATTGGGTCTTCATCACCCCCTGGGAGCTTTGGCTCAGGACTTCGCCCATTGGCGTTTGTCAAAGGAGTAACTGTCCGCGGTTCACACTACTTCTGTGCCCACCACGCCGTGACTGAGTCATCAGTGTCCTCCTCAGGTCCATCATGGTGGCCCCTGGAGTCAGACACGGGTGTTTGAATCATAGCTGTCGCACCAGCTACGGACCTTGGGCAAGTTCCTTCCTCATTTGTAAAATAGAACAACAAGAATACCTGACTCGGGGGGTTGTTGTGGGGATTAAATTATGTCCGGCAGTGTTTGGTGAAGAAGAAGAGGTCAATAAATGTTATTCTTGGCATCAGGATTTGGTTTTTAGCTCCACCATCATCAAACAGCTGCATGGGATCCTGTGACTTAGGTCCCTTAGATCACATCTTGGAATTTACGTATGACACACCAATTTGAGAAATGTAGATTAAAGGTGATCTGGGTTCTACAAAAGAGGAAGTAGGGCAACCCCACCGAATTGGGATGACAGATCATTCACATTGCATGCAGCTTCCTTTGGATCCTCAAGCAGCCTGTTATCCAGAGTCCTTTCCACTTCTCATCCCCACTCTTTGAGCAATGGGGCTCCATTTAGGATAATGGGATAAAAGCCTCTAGTATCATGGCTGGGGAAGCAACCTTTGTAGGGGGAGCCAAACTCTCAATTCTCAGTGAGGCCACATGGGTTGGTAGAAGAAGAATGGGTTCATGTCCTGGCTCAACTGCTCACTAGCTGTGTGCCTTGGACAAGTTCCTTCGCCTCTCTGAACCTCGGTTTCATCATCTCTAAAATGGGGAGAATGGGATCTGCTACTTGTCACCCAAGCTGATGTTGTTTTGCAACTGAAACGGAAATCAAACTTGAAGCTCTGGCCGCCCACGCTGAGATCTGAGATTGACTGGGGCAAAGGGCTGATGAGGCGGAGGAGCCAAGGCCAGAGGAATTTATGGCAGCCCAGGGTTTATGGTTTTGATATGGATTTATTAAGCACACTCTAGGACTGCAAGAGCCTCCTCTGGCCCCCACCCCCGTGTCCATGCTGGCAGCGGCATGGACAAGGCTTCTGTTGCAACATTATGGAAAACATTTCCTGGTGCTCACGAGTGGAAGGGAGGGACAGGGGAAAGGGGGAGTGGCCTCAGGGATCAGGCAGGTAGCTAATGGGTGCTCTAGAGGCTGGAGAACTTAATGGTTAATCACTCACTGGAAAGGGACTGGCTGAAGAGTTCACACGCACCAAGCCCCCAGTAGTGAGCACTTTGGACACTTCATATACGTGGCAGCTCTTATACTTACTAAGAGCTCATTCAATTTAATTCTGACAACACCCCTGGAGGGAGGTATCCTTCCCGTTTTACAGATGAGGCTCAGAGACATGGAGTGATCTGACCAAGGTTACATTGACCACCAAGATCTGTGATTCCCAGACCAGAACTGTTGTCTCTTCCCTTTGGGAAGCTGAAAAGGTCACCCTGCTCCACCCCCATCCTTGAGTGTCACCACACCTAAGCATCCCACATCCCGCCATCAGCCTGCCCCCATCCACTGATCACTGAATGCCATGGTGTGCTGGTGAATGTTTAACAACTGGCTCTCCAGGGGAAAAGGCTTGATTTGTAGCGTTTGCCAGTTCTTGTGGTGTAAATGCTCCCACCGCCACTATCAATGTCACATTGCCAACAGAGAGTTGGGAAGAGAAGCTAACAATCAGCTCTCACAAGCCAGCTCCTACACACCCCTGAGTGAATGTGAGGCTGTGGTCTGTGGTGGCCAAGGCACAAGGCCACCCACCTGGTTTATCAGGGGAAAAGACCAAGGTAGCTATGGACCTGGCTGGAAATTCTCAAGTATATCCCTTGCTTTTATTCTGTTTTTAAACAATACTTGCTTTTATGAAATTTCCCCATGCCTCTTATCCCCTATTGCTGGCAGGTTGACCCAGGTCCCTGGAAGTGACCTAGAACAGGGCTCTTGGACCCTGATGGTAGATGACAGACCTTTAGACCCTCTTGCCGGATTTTTCCGTCACCCCCTCTCTTATCCCTCCCCACTTCAAGAAGGAGGATTGACTTTCACTTTCTCTATACACTGAGTACTTGTAATCAAGAGCTCAGAGTTAGATTCTCACCTCTGCCTCTCAAGGAAAAATCACCTCCACTGAGCCTCAGTTTCCCCATCTGTAAAGTGGGGGGGTGGTAATAATAATGTCTAACCTGCTTATCTCTTATTGTGAAGATTAACACACAATAACAGATATGAAAGCATTTTTCCACTGTAAAGGACTATCCGACTATTCTCATTCTTATTTCTAACACTTGAAAGGAAGAAAAGACACTCATCCAAGGACTTAGAAAACATAGGCGCCATTTATTTTGCTTCATAAATTTTTGTTAAAACACATAAGAGTAAGTAACGTTTTTTGCTTCTTTGCCCCATTGGGCGGCAGTGACGGGGGCTCAGGGGTCAGCACAGGACCTAATGACATTCATACCAACAGGAAGAGGCTGACAGCCTGACGGGACGCAGCCCACTTCCGGATTTGCTTGATGTGAATTTCACAATTCATCCCAATCAGGGCAAATCACAGAGCAATTTGGCAAAAGTAATTGGCTTGGTCATCACAAGAAATCTAGGAGCATCCATTTCCAACCCTCTTGTCTCCTCTGTCCACTCTCAGAAGAGCCACGTAGATTCTGGAAGCTCCTGAGAGCTGCCTAGAGAGGGGATTGTCTCAGTGGAGGAATTATAGGGCCCATGCTCTCCCTCCCAACCCTTTTCAAGTCCATCAGATTTTGTGTTTTAGGACCCCAACTCAGGTAGCAAAACAAAAAAGACAAAGATTTTCCAATGTGGTGTCCTCAGTTTAGAATCAAAAAAGTCAACTTCTCTTTGTTTTGTTCTCTGCATTGCAACAAAATTATTAAAGTGGAATGGATTTCTCCTCCGGGAAGGGTTGATTTGGGCAGAGGACTGACCCCTTGACCCAGAAGATCCCTATTGTTAAAAGCCACTGTTACCGCACTCCACCACATGGGAAATTCTTATCTCAACTTTGCTCCCCTGACAGACGCCTGAGTAACATTGGGGCATGGAGTTGCAAAGAGTGGGAATGACCATAATGATCGAATGATTCCAGGTTCCCTACCTTGCTCCAGACCAGTTTGAGCCCCCCGGCTGGGATTTCTGGGGAACTGGAATGAAGGGTGGCTGAGGAAGGCCTGAGAGCTCTGAGCAGGGGACAATCTTTCCTTGGATTGAGGACTTGGCTTGGTAGACAGGGAAAGCCAATCCTGACAGCACTGGAGATGTAGAGATTTCTCTTGGACATACTGCCCCAATACCCTTCATGCCTCTTTTGAACAAAGGAACAATCACTAATGATGGAATTTGGGGGCACTGGGGTACTGCCCTCATCCACTCAGAAGGGTCAGCCCTGGGTGGGGGTACCTAGCCTGTCTAACTGTTCACCATCCTATGTAGCACAGCTCTAGTCCCAGAACACATCCCTTTAATTCCCACTGGCAAGTGGCATTTTCCAGAATTTCCCCAAAGCCACCAAGATTCTGCATGGCTGAGGCGCTGGTTGTTCCATCCTGGGGTTTAATGGTTCCAGAATGTACTTTGAGTGGTGCTCCCCAGAGCAGGTCCGAAACCCAGGCCTTCTTACCTCTCCCCTACCCCCACTCAAACTGTCTCATCCCCAGAATGCCAGGCCACATTGGCTTGTCCCCCAAGAACCAGACCCCTGAGGCCCCTTCCCTCAGACTTGGGGAAAGAAGAGAGAAAAGGGGTCCAAGAATTATGAATTCTCCTCGTTTCTCAGCAAACAGGATTCTGGACCCTAACTGGACTTCAGTGCAGTCTCAGGCCCCTCTTAGTCCCAGGCGTGGGCAGGGCGCCTGGGAAGAATGAGGCTTTGGCTTCTGAGGCTGATGAAGGGGGCAAGAAGTCCCTCAACTTGATCACAGTGAAGACAGAGGTGCCCTTTCAGAGAAGATGTTCAGCTACCACAGTTAAGAGCTCCTGTTCTGATCCAGGCAGACCTGAGATCAAGTCCTGACTCTGTCACTTACTAGCTGTGTGAACAGAAAAATCACTTAACCTCTTAGATCTCAATTTCACCTTCTGTAAGGATCTCAGGGTAATAGGGAGGATGAAAGGAGATGATGCATGTCAAGTGCCTTAAGACAGTGCCGGGAATAAGGAAGAGTTGAGACAGGCCCTGGGGGATAATTCCTCCTTGATATCACTCTGCCCTGAGGATTCACCCATCCATCGTCTCCATCTCTAAGCCTCCTCACTTTCACCTGGAGTACATCATTGGCCCCCATCTGATCTCCCTGCTCCCTCCCAACCTTCCAACCTCTGTAGGGCTGCTGGCTTCAGCTTCTGAAAGTTCAGCTCACTGCATATCCCTCCTCAGCTTCTCGCGGTCTAGGAACCCAAATCTCAATGTCTCGGTCTGGCATTTAAGACCCCCATGCTGTCCAGTGTGCCCGCTCTGCTCCAGAGAGGCCTGTCTTTCATCGCCTCCCTCCCATGCCCTTCTTCTGACCTCTAGGCCTGGCCCGGGCTGTCTGCCCTCCTTGGAATGTCCCGTCTCACCTGCTCCATCAGCTGGAATCCAACCTTTCCTTAAAGGCCTGGTACCTAGTCTGCCCCTTTCCGGATGCTTTCTCTGACCACGCCAGCCCCCCTCCAAGTTCCTCTTGTCCACCTTGGATTGTTCTTGCATTGATGAAAGCCTGTAGAGATCATCACTCCAACCCAAGGGATCACTCAAGGGTCCCACCCTTGGTGGGACCCACCCCAATACCTGAAGAAGGGAAGAGCTATGCATTTTCCTTCTGAACTGTATCCTACACTGTACCTAGCCCCAATCAGTGCTTTAACAATGGTCCCGGAATGACTGGGGAAATTGTTTCCAAGTCTTCCTCAGCCTCTGGTGGGTAGCTTTGGAGAAATTAGGACTGCTGAGGAAGGTGACAGTTGTGGGAGGAGGGGAGCATTGGAGGTTGGGGTAGCAGAACGGGGAGGTGTAAGGTGCCGTGATCTGACCCAGCCTCAAAGAGCTCTGTGTCTGGACACTATGACCAGTCTGAGGGGAAGGGAGATATGTTTAAGCAAGGTCCCATGTCATCTCCAGGCAGCTGTCCTTTGGGGGTGACGAAGTTGGGGGTAGATATGGATGAAGGGGAAGGCAGTGGCTTCGGCAAGAGAAAGTTGTCCAAGGCAGCAGAGGATTTTCCAGCTGAGGTCTCCCCAAGTCAAAGCCCCGTCACCCAGAGCAGGGGGTCAAGGGTGGCAATGGGATGTGACCCACAGCCCAAGTTCTTGGGCTCTTTGCCCTTTCCATTACTGCTCTGGGACTGCCCTGTTGTCACAGCTTCCTTCATTGTGACCAAGTGACCACCGGGGCTCTCTGAGGGGGCTGGGGGGCCAGCAGAGCCCCCGACCCCCAGCGGCTTGCTAGATGACTTCCTGCTTGGTGATGGTCGGCTGGGGAATGGCGGACGGGGGCTTGACAATTGTGGCGATGGCTCCTGGCAGGAGCTTGTAGGGCTCAGACCCCGAGCCACCTGGCGGTGAGGGCTGTGGCGTCTCAGGGGTGGCTGGAGGGACAGAGAGACAGACAGGGGCTGCTCAGAATTCCAGCTCTTTGGGGAGTAAACAAAGAGCCCTGGGAATGTTCTTCCCCCTCTCTGAGACTTAGTTTCGTCTACTATAAAATGAGAGAATTAAACTAGATAATCTCTAAGGTCTCTTACAGCTCAAACCTTCTGAGTCCCTGATCATGAAGCCTAAGTTCCATGAGGTCTGGAAGGTTGTGGCTGGGCCAAGTTCTGTGGTCAGAGCCTTTTGCCCAGGTCCTACCAACCCCCATCTCCTCCGCCATTTGATGTGGAGACTTGAGCTGCTTCTCCCAAACCAGAGTCCAAGTCTGACTCTCCCCAGTGACAATGAGACATGTGACAGGAATACCCTTTCTTGCAGAGAAAGAGAAGCAATTGATGAGACCCAAGAGTCTGGCTAACTGGCTCAAAAAATACCATTTCTTTCACATTTAGGTAGATGAGTAATGGAAACTCATTGGCCCCATTTCCATCACAGGTTTGGAAAGTAATTTTGAACATGACCCACTTAGCCAACTTTATTCAATGGCCAACTTTCCCAAAGAATGATCTCAATGAAATGCGATCTTATTTTAGTGGGCCACCTCAGCCCAATGATAATCTTACCCTTTGAAGAACTTTGCCCAATGACAAACTCATTCTTGTGAGATTTCACCTCAGAGGACAGTCTAGCCCCATGGACATCCCCACCCCAATGAATAGTCTCATTCAATTGGCTAATGGGTAGCCTTACCCAATGGGCATCTTACTTCAATGAACAATTTTACCTAATGGACAACATCACCTAATGGAATTCTTACCCCAGTGGACATCCTCACCCAATGGGCAACCTCATCCAGTGGATTGCCTCATCTCGAGGACAGCTTCATTCAGGAGAGGCTGTTAATCACTCACTGACTAAACAGCCTTAATAAATGGACAATCTCACCCCTTATTCCCTACCCTGGAGCACAGAAAACTGTTGTATCCCAGTTCCCATCTTCCAGACCCAACGTTCTCCTCACTCCCCTCTTAGGTCCCAACCTCACCCCTTCCTGGGTAGAGCCCAAGTTGCCCACCTGCCTGCCCCCTGGGCCGGGGCCACTCACACATCTGTCCGTTGCTGAGGTGAGCGGGCATTGTGTTGGCAACAATGACGTTGGTGCCCATGTGTTCCTGCATCAGGTGAGGGTGAAGGGGGTGATGGGCATGAGGTGCATCACTGGAGGACCCTGCAGGTAGAGAGGGAACTCAGTCAGGACAGAGAGTCTGGGATAAGGACCACAGGGTCTCGAGGAAACATCTTCCTTAGGTGCGGCCAATCAAACTGCCCATGCAATATTGACAGCTCCCATTGGGTACGGATTCCTGGGTTAATAAACTGGGCTTACCATTCCTAGCCATAGGCTTTATGAGGGTATTGAGAGGACTCAACAAACTAAGAGAACAAAAGTGATTTGAAAGAAACAAGATGCGTGTAAGGAAGCTCTGAGATTATTTAAATATTATAATCAGTAATTTACTGACTGCATGTTAATATAATGGATTTCATCAATGGCTCTCAAAGCTCCTTGGCACACAAGTCCTTCAACCATTTGGTCCCAACTCACCTTTCAGTCTCATCTCCTACATGGCAGCTTCAGCCAAACTGACCTACTTATATCATCTATGTGTACCCTGTACTTTCCTGTCTCTATACTTTTGCTCACATGCTGCTTCCACTAGCGATGCCTTCTCCACCCTCCCCATGTCCACAAGTCCAAATTCCAGCTTAGCCATGTTTTCTCCTTTGGGAAGCCTCTCCTGATTCTCCCCATTCCAGTAAGAAGTAAACTTCTCCTTCCTTGGAATTCCCATGGTAAGTTATCTGTAACCCATCTTTCAGAAACAACCACTTCTGTCGGTGAGCCTAACAATTACAGGTATATTTTTCTTCTCTCTTTGAGGGGCTAGCAAAGAGGGCCTAGGAACACAGTAACTGCTTCAAAAAACATGTCAGGGGGTGATAATACCATTTGGGTATGGCTTTGTGATAGGATATGGTCACTAATATGACAATGATGGAATTTTAGGGCTTGCAAGAGGCCTCTAAGGTACACCTGTTTCAATAATAGCTATCGATTATTGAGCACCTATTGTGTGTCAAGTACTGGTTTATAGCACTTTTCATGTTTGACATAATTTAATCCTCACAACAATCCTATAGGTTGGGTATCATTATTATCCCAGTCTACAGATGAAATTACAGGGTCCAGAGAGACTAATTTTTTTACTCAAGTTTATCTGGCAACCGAGCACAAGCTCCTTCCTGATCCTGATCTTAATGACACCTGCTTCATAATAACCCCATATTCACAGAGTCAAAGTGAGAATGAAATGAGCTACCATATGGCAGTGGTTCTCAACTAGGGGTGATTTGGGTCCTTCAGGGGACTTTTGACAATATCTGAAGACATTTTTGTTTGTCACCACTGGAAGAGTGCTACTGGCATCTCATGAGTAGAGGCTAGGGATGTGGCTAAACAATGCGCACAGCAGCCCCACAACAAAGAATTATCCAGTCCCAAATATCAAGAGTGCTGAGCTTGAGAAACCTTGCCCTTGGCCATATCATCACCAGTAACTGCATCACCTCCAAAATCTTGAGTCCAAGCTTCCTCATTTAGATCCTGCCTCCTATCCTTCCAGGTCACTTCATCTAGCACCATCACTGCAAAAATTCTTCAACCCTACCAAGCCTGCCAATTCACTAAGCCCCACCCCATATTTATTTCTCTTTTAGTCCAGCCAAGATTCCATTGTCCATCATTATAATCACTCCCTTGCAATTATCCTCAACTCCCTCATGGCTCCCCTTTGTAGTCAAACATTTTCAAAGGGTTGTCTACTCTCATCACCTCCACTCCTTCACTTTTCCACTCACTCACTGTGTGACACACCCCCTCCCCAATATGGTTTCTTTTCCCAGGTCCTCTGACGCTGCCCTCAACACAATCGCCAAGAGCCTCCATGTTGCCAATCCAATGAACACCTCCCTGGTCCTCCTTTAGAATTTAACACCATTAAATGCTCTGTCCTTAAAACATGCTCTTCTCTTGGATTCTGGAACTTCTCTGGCTTTTCTCCTATCCCCTTGGTTAGTCTTCCTTCATCTCCTTCCATGGTACCTAATCACCAGAACATACAGAGCTGCCTTTCATCCAGAGCTTTGGGCTTGTGGTTCAGCAAGGGACTCAAACATCCAGCTGCCTCCTTGGTAACTCAACTCGGATATCTAATAGTCATCTCAAGCTTAACTGAAGTCTAAAATGGATCTCTTTGTTCATCCCTCACCAACATCACAATACCCAGCCTCAAACTGTTTTTTCTCAGTCTTTCCCATCTCAGTAAATTACAGTCATGTGTTGCTTAACGACAAGGATATATTCTGAGAAATGTGATGTTAGGTGATTCCGCCATTGTGCAAACGTCATAGAGTGTACTTACACAAACCTGGATGGTATAGCCTACTACACACCTAGGCTATATAGTATTGATCTTATGGGACCATTGTTGTATATGTGGTCTGTCGTTGACTGAAATGTTGTTATGTGGTGCATGCTGTACTCCATCCTCATTTCTGTTACTCAAAGCAAAAATGTAGGTTTCATCCTTGACTCATCCCCTCCCCCTCATTCCCCACAACTGGTCAATCAGCAAACCCTGGAGGTTCCTCCTTCAAATAGGTGATCAAGTTTTTCTATGCTGCTAAATTTCCAGTCATGCCGTGGTCCAAGCCTCCATCACCCTTTCCCTGTTTGGAGACGATAACATTCTCAGGGGTCTCCTGCCTCCACTTTGCCCCCCTGAAATTCACTTTCTGACCAACAATCAGAGTAGTTTGTTTAAAACATTAATCTGATTTTCACTCTTCTCACCATAGTTGCAATGAGAAGAAAATCCAAATTTCTGACCATGGCCTCCAAGAGCGAATGTTTACGATTTGGTTTCTGCTCAATCCCCACCCTCAACTCATACAGCTCCCCCATCTCACAACCTTATCCTTCTTTCTCAAACACACAAACCTCTCCTGCCCCAGGGCTTTTGCATTAGTAACTCCTGCCTGGAATGTATTTCTCTTGGCTTTTAAATGTTCTATTTCCTTTCAACCATCAGATCTGAGCACAAAGGTCACCACTTCAGAGAAGTCTTCCTTGGCCAACCTATACACTCTATCTATTACCTGGTTATTTCAAAATCTGTAGTTACCCTCTTTATTATATACTTGATTACTGTCTGTTCCCATGAGCCCTAATACACACATGCACGTGCACACACACTCACACACAACCTCCAGGAGGGCAGAGATCTTGTTGTCTGCTGAATCTCCAGCACTTATAACAGTGACTGGTCCGTGCGAGGCTCTTGCACCAATGGACCATTGTCCCCATTTTCCTGATGAAGAAACTGAGGCTCAGGTAGATTAAGGGATTTGCCCAAAGCCACAGAGTGAGGAAGTGATGGA
Organism: Ceratotherium simum simum; assembly: GCF_057802395.1. Taxonomy (NCBI): domain Eukaryota; kingdom Metazoa; phylum Chordata; class Mammalia; order Perissodactyla; family Rhinocerotidae; genus Ceratotherium; species Ceratotherium simum. The sequence continues at coordinate 16,737,116 of NC_141920.1, forward strand.
GCTGAGAGGTGAGCCTAGGTCTGCGTGAGGCTTGCCTCTTGAAGAGGGGCGCCCCCAGCCCCCGCCCACCTCGCAGTCCCTCCTGGGCCCGGCACGGACCTCCCAGCAGCATCTCCTGCAGCAGGTTGTCGATCTTGGCCATGCCGAAGAGCTTGATGAACTGGATCTGCTCGATCATCTGCCAGGTGATGCTCTGCAGGGTGGGCAGCAGCAGCAGGAGCTCGCCGAAGCGGCCACGTGAGTCGTACTGGCGGTCGTTGATGTAGTCCTCCAGGCTCACCTGCACCTGGGAACGCAGCCGCTTGATCTTGCCCGGGTCGCTCAGCCCCTTGGCATCTGCAATGGGACGGGGCGGGCAAGGGAGGGCCCAGCTGGAGCTTCTGGGGAGGCAGGACCCAGATCCGCCCCGACTCATGGGGCCCTGACAGGGGGGCCTACTGGCTCAAGTTCACAAAGGGAGTTCTTAGCAGTGCTGGGACGAGGATTCAGGGTCCTCAAGAACTGGGGTACACTTGTGCAAATTGTAGTTTCCTGGACTCAGGCAGAAAAGTGTTTCTGTCACAGTTCCTAAGATGCAGAACTCGGAGAGTGGAGTGGGTGACAGAGGGCAGGACTTCAGGAACATACCCCAGAGGATATCTAGCAACCTCCTCGTTACACATGGGGAAACTGAGGCACAGAGTAGGGAAAGGACTTGGCCCTGTCACACATCCAGTTGTTGGCAGATCCATGATGGGGACTTGGGGCTCTCAACTCACAGCTGTGGTCCCACGCTCCAGACCTCAGCACAGGCTGCTTCTGCTGCCTTAGAATAGAGTCTCTGCACTTCCCTGCTCCCCTGCCTGGGTTATCTTAGGGTCTTGGCTTAGGCTTCACCCCCTCCAGGAAGCCTTCTCCCTTGCACCCTCCCAAGTCTGTATTATGAGTGGCCATCATATCCCCAAATTTCTGGCTCTTTCATCACTAGTGACCACACAGGAGGTAACTCTCTCTTCTACTAGACTGTGAGCTCTGTGCGGGCAGGTATACGTCCTGCTTGTCGTTTTAAGGCCACCAACTAGCATGAAGCATAGTTAATATTTGTTGAATAGATAACTAGATGAAGGGATGGGTAGATAGGTGGAAGGATGAATGAATGAAAAAAAAGTCAGTGGATAAATTCTAGATCCTTAACCTAGAAGGGAACTCAAGTGTTCATCCAAGAGTTAATCTCAACCTTTACGGAGGTAATGCATATATTTCCTCTTTTACGGATAGAGTAAGTGGCAGAAAGAGAATTTCACCCACACTTCCATTCCAGGGCTCTCTCTACTGAGCCATGTTTGTGCATTTTTTCATTCAGTCAACAAACATTTATTGAGCACCGCCGACACGCCAGGTGCTGTACCAGGTCGCCTGCCCCTCCAAGCCAGGTTGCTGACCCTGACTCAGCATCAGTAATCCCACTCATTTTACCAAGCAGCTACTATCTGTCCAGCCCCGGGCCGAGCACTGCAGGGGATACAGCCCAGGCCAGGCTCTCAAGGAATCCAGAACTGGAAATCTTACCCTTCAAGACATGAGTGTGGTGGGTAAGGACGTGGGCCCGAGAACTGGATTGTCTGAAGTTCAAATCCAAGCTCTGCCGTTTCCTGGTTCTGTGACCTTGGGCCAGTTAATCAATCTCCCTGTGCCTCGGTTTTCTTATCTGCTAAATGGGGATAATAACAATTCCTACCTGACAGGTACCACATTTCAAGTAATAAGTGAGATAATCCACATAAAGTGTTTAAAATGGTGCCTTAGTGGAGCGCTCAGCTCCATAAACAGCGGTCATCTTCCTCTTCATTACTATTATTACTAGAGGTGATCTCTATGCAGGTGGAGCCTAGCACTAAGGACAGTGCCTGGCACACAGTAGGTCCTCCCTAACACGTAAGGGGGAAAGGGAGCAAGCAAGCCTTTGGAATCCAGGCATCTTGACATCGTGAAATGCAATCAGGCTTTACGCAAAGACATAACTACAAAGACACTGTGTAACAGGGAGTCAGTAGATGGAATGGGGAGAGGGGAGTTGAGAGCTGAAGGAAAAGCTGGGGATGCAGTGTCTTCATCCTTCTAATGAAGGGTTAGGAGATACTGTCTACAGCTGACAGGACAAGAAATAAAGGCACGGCACATAACTAATGTTATAAAGGCAATCCACAGAGACACTAAAATAGCAATAAGAATATATTAAGAGGATGGGGGAGAAAGGATGGGGAGGGTGACAGGGAAGGGTGAAGTCCTCAACTAGCGTAGGAGGAAAATATTATCTAAGGTGGATAAATCAAGAAAGAGGAGGCTTAGCATTTTATTTAGAGCTGTAGAGGAAACTATCAGAAGAAACAGTTAAAAGAACCAGAAATTGTGCCCTGGGGAGTAGGCTTCAGCAGGAGAGGTGGGGTGGGGAAGACTATTTGCATTTTAAGTATGTGCAGATATTATTTTAATAAAATTTTTTGAGAACAAGGCAAAAAGATGAAAGGAAAGAAAAGACGGAAGATAGGAGGTAAGGAGAGAGAAGGAAGGAGGGAGGAAGGGAAAGAAGGAAAAGGAAGGAAAGAAAAACGCCAAGCCTCTGCAGTCAGTGTGCTCTGTTAAGTTACATCCTCCCCTTGAACCTTGATTTTCCTTATCTGTTAAATGGAGCTAATAAAAATGACCTCTCCAGGGCCGGCCCCGTGGCTTAGCGGTTGAGTGCGCGCGCTCCGCTACTGGCGGCCCGGGGTTCAGATCCCGGGCGCGCACCGACGCACCGCTTCTCCGGCCATGCTGAGGCCTCGTCCCACATACAGCAACTAGAAGGATGTGCAACTATGACATACAACTATCTACTGGGGCTTGGGGAAAAAAAAAAAGGAGGAGGATTGGCAATAGATGTTAGCTCAGAGCCGGTCTTCCTCAGCAAAAAATGAGGAGGATTAGCATGGATGTTAGCTCAGGGCTGATCTTCCTCACAAAAAAAAAAAACAAAATGACCTCTCCAGGTTGTACTAAAGAGATGAGGTTGTGAACTCAGGGTACGTCACCCAGGAGGAGAAGTTCGATGGGGGGTCTGGAGCATCAGGGGTGGGTGGGAGGCTTGCACTGTACCTGGGTCAAAGAAGATAATGGCTTTGAGGCAGGCGTACTCATTGTCATCTATCTGCAGCTCCTGGAAGGGTAGCACCAGCTCGTCGAGGATGCGCATGGACACCCGGCTCATCTCTGCCAACTCCGGGCAATGCCGAGGCACGATGTAGTCATTGCCTGGACGGGTTGGGAAGGAAAGGGGATGGGGAAGCCACCCAGGGTGTACCCCTCTCCTCTCGCTTTGGACAGGCCCTGCCCTTTGCAGTTGCAATGCAGCTGGTGCTCATGGGAGGAGGGCCCCATGGGGCTTGTCACGCCCGTTTTACAGATGAGGAAGCTGAGGCCCAGATTAAAGGAATGAGTTGCTCACAGTCATTGGACAGGGCCTGGAGCCTGGCGTTCTAGGACCCTTTCATGTCACCCAAGCTCCATTCTCCAACAAGACCCACAAGACTCATGACCCTCAAGGGCCACTTGGGAAGCCACAACAGCAAGGTTAAGGGCCCAGATTCTGGAACTAGACTGCTTGGGTTGAATTCTGGCTCCACCACTAACTAGCCAGATAGATTTGGATAAATTGCTTTCTGTGCCTCAGTTTTTTCATCTGTAAAATGGAGATAAACAATAGAGCTTACCTCATGGGGTTGTTGTGTTAAAGGAGTTCATGTTTGCAAAGTACTCAGACTAGCATCTGGCCCATAGTGTGATCTATATAAGCATTTACATAATAAACAAACACGGGTGAAGGCATAGGTGACAGAGGCTGGGGGTGTGTGCCCCTCCTGGCCGCCTCTAGCTCCTACCCCAGGAAGCACGGAAGGCACAGACAATCCCGGGGATAACCCTGACTGTTCTCTAACTTCCACGTGTCGATATTTCCCTGCATCTGAGTGGAGGACCCAGTTGAGAACACTGAGGACAGGGCCATTCTTGCTCCGTCTCCCGCATCCCTGCACACCACCATGGAAACCTGTGCCTCGGTGCGTTCCGCACCAGGCACACCCTCCACAGAGCCCTGGCTGGGCAGGCAGCCTCCTCACCTAGAAGCAGAACGTCCTTGAACACCATGGACCGCTTGGTGGCTCCGAGCAGCAGGTGCTCGCCGGCGTGGGCTCGGAGCAGGGCCACCTGGAAGAGAGAGGGGATGGCGTCTGGGGTCTGCATCCCTGCGAGGGTGTCTGCAGCCCTGGTAAGGCTGCTCTAGCCAACTCAATGACCCCGGGCAAGTCAGCTTAATGCTTCCCTTGCCTTTACCTGCCCGAATTATAAAATGGGCGTCAGAGAACTGCTGCCTTCCTCCCATAACTGATAAAACCAGGGACCTGGAAAAGATTCGGCAGGAACCTGGAAGGGGCAAGAACATGTGTTCAGAGCTGGAAACCAAACACTGACTGTCCTTGAACTGCTGTGTCCTTGGGCAAGTTGCCGCTCCCCTCGGGGCCTCGTTTGTGTGCCTGGCGAAACTATAACAATATTCGGGTGTGTTTTTTCAGCAGAGGCTCAAAGGCTTTCATCGAACTGCCAAGAGGGTCTACGACCCAAAAAGTTCTAAAACTGTGAGTCCCAAATTCCTACCCATGGACCAGCTACAGAAGATTGTGAAGAGTGTTTTATAAAAACGCAGATTCTTAGGCCCTCTGACCAGAGATTCTGATTCTGTATGTATGGGGTGGGCAAAGGGTCTGTATTCAACAAGCCCCCTTGACATTGTAAGATTCTAGGACTCTGAGAGGGAGTGACAAGAATTGGGATGTGGATGTTGGTTCCCAAGGCAAAGGTGTGAGCACTGGGCCTTGGCAGGGGATGAGCATGACAGACCCCCTTCCCTGCGGAGATGACAAAGCAGCCTTTGAAGGCTGAAGTCCAAGGCAGGGACCCAGCCAGCTCACAGGGGGACATGACCTGTCCTTTCAGAACCGTCTGCTGTAGTGCTGGCATGAGGACCAAAGGATGGGCTGGGAAAAATAGCAGCAGGCTGGTGGCCTCAAGGGTCTTATCTGCAAGGTCGGGTTAGGGAGTTTGGAGGTTTTTTAGCAGGCTAAACTAGGAAGTAAAAATGCTTTTGTTCGTTAATTCATTTGATTGTTCTTTCCTTCAGTCATCAAATGATAAGTGCCTACTAAGTGACAGATACATTTTAGACAACGGGGACACAATGGTGAAAGAAAAGGAAAGAAGGGAGAGAGGAAGGGAAAGAAAGAGAGCAAGTGAGAGAGAAAGAGGCAAGGGGAGTGAGGAAGAAAGAAAGGAGGGAGGGAAGGAGGGAAGGAAGGGAGGGAAGAAGAAAGGAAAGTGAGGGTTTTATGATAAAGAGCAATGGGGCCAGAGTGACTATATTAGCTGGGGAGTGAGGGGGGTCAGAGAAGGCCTCTCCAAGGAGGTGAACTTGTTCTAAGGCATGGAAGACACCTAGCACATAGTAGGCACTCAGTAAATATTTGTTTGAATGAAGGAAGGAAGGAATGGGTGAATGAATGAATGAGCAAACTACTTAACGTCCTCTCCAGATCTAGCCCCTCCTGGGCAGCCCCCCGTCCTTACCTCGTCTGTTCCCCCATGGTTAGACCTTATGAGGATGACCAGAAAAGAGGAGAGATGGCAAACAGCCTTGGAGGCAAGAGTCCACTTTCCATGACCAGGACAACGGAGGCCAAGGATGTTTGTTACTAAGCACTTCCGATATGCCAGGCACTGTGCGGGGCTTTCGTCATTTACCCCAGTGGCTCTCAGATCGAGAGGCAGAAGACCTGGACTCAAATCCCAGCTCTGTGGCTGCCTTGCTCTGTGACCTTGGGCAAATCACCTTCCCTCTCTAGGCCTCAGTCCCCTTAGCCAATGCTACTCAGCCTTCTAGGTTTCAATGATTTGATGTCCAAAACGAATCATGAAGCAAACGATCTTGGAAGGTGGTTGCTTGGGCAATGTCAACAGATTTGGGGTGTCCTTTGGTGGACAATGCCCCCCAATTCTCCCAGGTATGCCCCACCCATCTTGGGCAAGATGGGCTCCTTATACACCGTGAATGGGGAGCAGGAACCCTCCTGGCCCTGGGTCCAGCCCCCTGACGTGGCGGCTGTTCTGGGGGTGGGCAGGCGGGGGGGTGTTAATGATTGTCCTGTGTTATTGGCCACCCATCACTGCTCTCTGAGAATGCTCTGAGCCCCAGCCAGGGAGGTTTGGGTGGGAGATTGCAGTTAACAATTGTTCGGCTTGGGGGTATCTTGTTGCCCTGCTGAGCCCCTGGGAAGGAACAGGAGGGATTAAACATTAATGTAGACTCTCCAGCAGAGGGGACCAGGGCCAGAGCACAAGGAGCAGGGGAGAAAGCAGGTGCAGCTTGGCCAAGATCCCTGCCCTGTCATCCCTCCCAAAGCAGGGAGGAAGCCACGTGAGAGGGTGTCCGATCCAGCCCCTGGTGTGAGGGTGAGGACCAGCCAATCCAGGGTCTTCACAGCATGTCCTACCGTGGGATACTGATAGGTGTTCCAGGAGAGTCTAGGCATCAAAGGAGTTTGAGAAGCCCTGGGTTCCACAAAGTTCGACAGCTGCCTTGCCTGCAGGACCTCTCAGAAACTTTAACAGACTGACACGCATTACCAATCTTCTGTGCAAATGTGCAATGCAGGGAAGCAAATGCACCAGGAGCTGATGTCTGGGGCACTGTCCATTGGTGGCCCCGAGCTTCCCGCAGAGCTGAGAAGGGGACCCAGTCCAGTTCTCCTTTCCCAGACAGGGAAATGTCTGTGGAGGCCTAGGGGTGCCTTGCGCAGGAGGTATCATTTGCAGCATCTCAGAAACTCTTCTGTCTTCAGACCCCTCCACCCAGTCCCTTTTTGCCCCCAGGACACTTTTGGTATTCCAAAGAATGGATTTTAGGAAATAAAATGCTGGAGTAAACCATCTTGGTGGGATACAAGGAAGAAACGACATTTAGGGCAGCAGCTGTGGCCGGCGCTCTGTAGGTGCTCTGTCACATGATTTACACTTTCCAAATGGTAATGTCCTCAGTCCTCCCAACAACTTTCTGAAGCTGATATTATAATTCTCACTTTACAAAGAAGAAAACCGAGGCTCAGTGAGAGGAAGGAATTTGTCCAACATCACACCAAGAACAAGTCTTAGAGCCAGGGCTCAAGCCCAGGTCTCCTGATCCCTGGCCCTGGCCCCCGTCAACATCCCCCCAGGAGAGCTGCCTGGTGCCATGGTGCAGAGCCCAGGAGCCTGGACTTTGGAGCATGCCTGCCTGGTTCTAATCCTAGCTGTGCTGGATACTAGCTGTGTGACCTTGAGCAAGTTACTTAACCTCTCTGTGCCCCAGATTCCTCACCTATAAGATGGGAGTAATAATAGTACCTACCTCATAGGGTTGTTGGAGGGATTAAATGAGTTAATATTTGTAAAGGGATTTAAACAGCTCCAGGCACACATGAGCACTATGTGTGTTTTGTTAAATAAAATCAAACCAGTCCAAGGCTACATCCCAGGGGAGCCAGCAGGACCCACCTGCCCAGTGCCCGCACTGCCCTCACCTGGTCGTCCAGGGGGAGCTCGCAGAAAGCCGGGATGTACTTGGCCCACTCAACGAGCACCAGCAGCTGCTCCTTCATGGACTCGCACACGTCTGCAATACTGGCAATCTTCTTTGCCCGAATGTCTCCGTTGATCCCGGAGACGGGGGAGGTGATCTGGGGGAGACGAAGGAAATGCTGGGGATGGCCGGGACCTCCATACACTCTCTGCCCACCGCACAGACCCCCCTCCCGAGACAGTTTCCCTGTTGGGAAAATGGGAGATGGACTGCGGGTGCCTTCTCAGCTCTGGAGGAAGCTCGGGGGAAAACAGACAGACGGGAGGATCCTGAAGGAGGCAGAAGTGAGGGAAGAGGGCTTCCTCTGGGCGTTAACCTGCTGCCTGTCCCCTGCCTCATCCTCCACCAGCTCCTTAGAACCCCAAGGAACCCTTCGGCCCTCAAGGAGAAGCAGGGCAAAAATCATCATCCTCATCTGCTGGGTGAAGAAACCACAGCCCAGCGAGGTGTTGTGACTTGCCCAAGGTCACACAGCAGGGGGTTGGCTGAGGCCCAGTTTGCTACTCTGTCCACTAGTCTGTTCTCTTGGAGCTAAGCTGATCTCAGGCCCTCAGTGAGAGCCAAGACTCTGCTTGGCCTGCAGAATGCAGGCAGTGGGATGAACTACAATGTGCCCCAGAGTGCCAGACCTGGGTTCAAGTTCTGCCTTTGTTACTACACTGGCTGTGTGACACTGGAATCAGTTTCCCTTCTGTGATACTCAAGGGCCCTTCCAGCTGCTGCTCCAGGGCCTGGCTGGGGAGGACAGGGGTGGAGGTGAGACTCCTATTCGGTGTGGGGGAGGGTCCCCCCCGGTACCTGCTGGGACAGGACCTCGGCCTGCAGGAGCGCGTTGATGGAGGGCAGGCTGCTGTCCTCATAGCTTGACCTGCGAGTGCTGATCCGGTCCCGCTCATTTTGGACGGCTATGAGGAGGCAGAGAGAGGTGAGGAGACAGGGCAGGGATGGGGCGGGGGCAGGGCTGTCCCATGATGGATGAGGAGTGGGTAAGCTGCAAGGGAAGAGAACTCAACCCAGAAAGAGACCCTGCAGGGCTGTCCTGGAGCAAAGGAAACACAGTTGGAGGTGGGAGCAAGAGGGGGGTATCCAGGGGCAGAGCCCAGATCAGCATGTGGGAACGAGGGGAGACAGATTCTAACCCAGCTTGTGGAAGAATTTTCCAAGCAACAGAACTGCCCCCAACACAATGGGGTGGCTGCAGGGGTGATCCACCCATCTCTGGAGGCGTGCAAAGCGGTAATGACTTGGCAGAGGGCTTAAGGTGGGTCTTGAGTGTTGAAGAGGGGATCTGTCTAGATGACAGATTTTCAAGCCCTGTTCTGGAAAAGGGTCCCTTTCTTTCCAGATGAAAGTGTGTAAAATAAGCAAAATGAATTGCTCTGGGTGACGTGGAGATGGCTCAGGGATTCCGGAACACCGAGGCAGAGACCTGGACAAGAGGATCTAGAGGCCCCCACCTGCCCTGGTGGTCTCGTCCAACAGCAGGAGCCGCATGTGCTCCAGACTAACCTTCTCAGGACAGCAAGGGAAAGCTCTGTCTCCCTCTGCCCCACCGCTGGGCTCTCTCCCAGGAATGCAGAGATCCAGGACCTTTGTCCACCAGGGCCCCACACCCCACTGTGTGTCCCCATCGGGGTCAGTCCCAGCCTACAATGTAAGATGGACCTTCCTCAACCCTGGCCTCATCCCTTGGGGTCCAAGAGACCTCACTGTGGAATGAGGCTTTGCTGAAGCTGGAAGGAGGGAGGACGAGGTGGCAGGAGACCTGGGTTCCTGCCCGGAATTTGCTACTCACTCTCTGTGGGCTGGTAGGAATTACGTCCACTCTCTGGGCCTCGGTTTCCCAGTCTCTAAGCTTTTCCCTCCCTAACCTGCTTCTCTGCAGTCTCTCCCATCTCAGGAACAGGGAAGTTTATTCTCCCACCCCCAGCCTGGAGTCTGCTATCCTTCTCTTTCTCTCACACACCACCTCTGCTCACTCCCCAGATGCTGTCAGGAACCCTGACTAACCATCCGTGCCTCCCACTCTGGTCTGGGCCCTGCTGTCTCCGCCCTGGAGTAGTTTGGGCCCTCCTCACTCGTCTCCTTCCTCTGGCCTTGCCCCTACAGTCTGTGCACCTCTCAAAAGACAAAAGGATTCGCTAAAAGTGAACTCAAGTCATATCCCTCCGCTGCCCCAAACCAGTGTCCCTCGGGCACAGCCGGCCATTCTCCCGCAGGGCCTTGGCTGCCACTTTTCCTACTGCCTGGAATTCTCTTTCTCAAACGGCTTAGCCTCTTCTTCACCTCACTCATGTCTCTGCGCAAATGTCCTCTTCTCAGACACCCCCTCTCTGCCCACCTGTCTGATGTGGCATTTCCTCCCTCATGCTCTGCCCTTTAGCCTGCTTTATTTTTCTCCTTGGCACTTATTGTAGAATTCTTTGTTCTTTCCTTAACTCTCTGTCTCTCTATGGGAAGGAAAGCTCCAGACAGCCAGAACTTCATTCCTCTTGTTCACTGCCGAAGCCCCTGAGACTAGAACAGAGCCTGCGCACAATGGGTGCTCAAGAAATACTTGTTGAGTGAATGAAAGAAGGTGCTGGGTGAGGTGAGCTCTAATTCTTACGAGCACCCGATGCTCTGTGTCTCAGTGGAACATTGACATCCCAGCTGTTCAACTTTCTCTTGGTTTCACACATTGTTAAAATCAGAGAATGAAAGGCAATCATCTAAACAGAGCCCCGGAGTTGGTGGGATACAGTAGAAGTCCCAGGTGAGAAATCTCCTCTCCCGAGACCCACCACCCTGGACAGGCCTGCTCCCAGCACCACTCCCCTGCCCGTGTCCCGCCCCGCCCGCCCGCCGACACCCCTCCCATGGCCACCGCCACCGCCCGCACCCACCAGGGCGCCGGTGGAGGCGGGCCGAATAAAAGGGCTGCTGTCAGCAGCTGCGGATTGGGCTCCTCAAGGTTAGGACGGCGTTATCAGCGCCCGGCGCGAGCTCAGTCACGGAATGATGTTTTCCAAATGTTTGCTCAGTATTAGCAGGGTCGGGGACCTAATGTAACTTCTATTGAATATTAACCGACCTGGGCAGAGGCGGAGAGGAGGATGAGCCTGGGGACCAGAGAACCCCAGGATGGGGGCACGGAGGGGGCTGGGCTAGGGTTCTGTGGAAGGGCCATCAGGCGGCCCCTGACCCACCACCAACCCACACCTCCTGCACCCCTGGCCTTGCTTCCTGGCTGGGTTTCTGACGGCAGGAACCGGACATTGGTCCTGGGTCTGCCAGCTGAGGCCCAGGTAGGTGCTGTCTTCCTAGCCTCGGGTTATAGGAAGGAATTGGCAACCTGCTGTTAGTCAGCCCGCTGACCCCCGGCTTTCTCCCCAGAGTCTTTGTCCCTTCAGGGAACACACTTCTGGCCACCGTGGAATATCCTCCGGCCTAGACTTACAGGCCTATGAAATTCAGAGCCCTTGCCTGTGGTCAAGAGGAAGTTTCAGGAATCTAGAACAGAGACGATGCCTCCCAAGCTGATCACTTCCAGTTTCAATCCAGGGAGGCTGGTGTCTGCTCAGCTCTGGGGAGCCTGAGTTCTAGTCCTGACTCCACCCTTGACCCAATCATGTGCCCTCTCTGGCCTCAATTTCTCCATCTATGAAGTGGGGAGGGGGTAGATTTGAAGACCTTGTATGCACCCGGCTGGTCTATAAATCCTACATTTGCAGCCCATGACTTTCTATCTGCAGGGGCTACTTTTGGGTTTCAATTCCCAAAGCCTCCTAAGGCCATTAAGGAAGAGAAATGAAAACTTGTCCCAACTCTCCTGATCACTGTGGCTTCCGCTGGGAATCTCTCTTGGCTTTGGGAACTTCCCACCAGGCTGAGAAGGGGTGCTGGGGCTGTAAGACTCAGGAAGAACTATTAATACTCGTGCTTCCCAGACATCAACCACAGTGGCAAGTGAACACTTTGCTCCCCTGGTCTGCTCTCAAAGCAACTGCGAGACTGCACGGGTCACGAACTTCCGGTTAACCCAGGCATGTAAATAAACACCAACATTTACCAGCCCACACTCACCTGCCATCAGCCGGGTCTCCTATCCTCCCAGCATAATGCCACCTTCCCTGAGCCAAGGGGCAATGGCTATTTTCAAGGCTGAGCTAAGGCAGAATGGCCTGGGGCTCTCACTCCCCTTCCAGGAGCCTGGATCCGGGCCTCCTGCCTCCCTGGCAGCTCCGGGGAGAGACCAGGGAACAGACACACATGTCCCGGTGTGCAGTGTGTACTTGTGAGGGGAGATCAGCGCATAGCTAGACCCATAGAGCTGAAGGTCATTATGAACCCCCTCACTTTATAGATGAGAAAACTGGAGCCCAGAAGGAACAGAAACTTCCCTGAAGTGACACACGTGAAAACGACTCTGGATGTTTAACAAGAAACATTACAAAGACTGACCAGATGCAGGACCAGGCCACATACAGCCTAGGAAGGTAGCCATCGGCTCAGGTGGGCTGCCAACCCTCTCCCACCTGCTTGTCACAAGGCCTGCAATTTTAACATGAGAGATTCATTCTCTCGAACCTAAAATCTTAGGCTGTTGGGGTAACAGAGTCACTGACTCTTAGAACCATCAATTGTGAGGCCCTTGGACTGTAGTTCTCAATCTTTTTCTTGCCTCCAGCTATTCATACATGTGTCACATTCCCATTCCTAACATTTCTCATTCCACAAAGTGGCTCCCAACTTGGTGGTGAGAGTGGGTGAGAGAAGCCCCACCCCATTGAAAACTGGGTGAAGGAGGCGGGGGCATTTGCCCTTTGAGAAAGCACCTCCCCTACTTTGAGAACCACTGAGGTCTGGATGCTAGAATCGTGGAGTTGAGAGCAGGAGGGGGCCTTGGAGAACACCCACTCCTTCGTTAGGGTCAGCAGGCCCAGGTTTCCCGACAGGACTCATGAGCTCAAACCAAGGCCCTGTAGGGATCAGACACAGAAGATATGTCCTAGAGAGGGGCAGAGAAAACAGGGCCTCAAAGGCAGAGACAGGGGAGCGGAGGCTGCCAAAGCCGAGTTCCCCTCCTTCCCAGGCAGCTCGGGAGGCTGGGTCCCATGTTCCTGCCGTGGGGTGGGGTAGGGAGTATGTGTGTGTTTGTACAGTACTAGAGAAAGGGCTTGGCTGGTGTGCCGCAGTTGCGGGCTAGAAGAGTAGGTCTGGCGGCTAGGCCTTCCCAGAGCTGGAAAAGCTGAGTTGAGGGGAGAAGGAGATGAAGAGATTTGAAAATGAACTCAAGTGACTTTGAGAAGCAGTTAAAGGTTCTTGGCTTCCTGAGCTTGGGCTGAAAAAATTTTAAACATTCCTGGGGTCTGGAAGGCATAATGTAGGCAGCATTGGGGTGTCATCTAAACAGCACTGAACTTGAGTCTGAAGCTCTGGGTTCAAACCTCAGATTTGCATTGACCAGCTGTGGGGCCTTAGGCAAGTTGCTGAACCATTCTGGGCCTCAGTTCCCTCATCCATGAAAAGGGGGAATAATAATAGTGCCAGCCACATAGGGTTGTCATGGGAATGAAAGGAGCTATCAATGGTGCAACAGCCCAGCCCAGTGACGGGTGTCTGTAGGAGGCCTGGCCAGACCTTAACGTCTGTTGTGCTCCAGCCTTCCCCTCCTCCTCCACTCAGGATGAGTCTGGTGCCTCGTTCCTGCTTCCTAGAATGTGGACACTTCGGATCACCTGATACTCCAGAGTGAAGACTAAGGAACCGGGTACTTGTCCCTGGGACAGGAAGCTGGGGAATAGGAACCCCTCCCTGTCTCCATCTGCATTTGCTGAGTCTGGGTGGTGGGCACGTGGACATTTGTAACGTCATTTTCTATACTTTTCCTAAGGTTTGAAATATATATTAAGAAAAAAACCCCTTCTTGGCTGCCTTGTAGTGGCGAAGGCAGGTGGAGGTGGTGTGTGCTGGGAACCCGAGGAGCTGAGAGAGGGAGCTTATCTCTTCGAATCTTTCTCAAGACCAAGCCCAGCCCCTCCCTATGGTCAGATTTCCAGGCCCTCCCTCCTCTCAGCCATTAGCCAGTCACCCTGGGGCCTGTCGCCGAGTCATAAAGCTGTGGCTGCAGTTGTAAATGACTGTCGGGGAGCTGCGGGCGCAGGTGGGGGCGGGGCGCAGGTGGGGCCGTGGGGCGGCCGGGGCGCAGGGGTGGAGGCTTACCTTCCTTCTTCATGCCAGCCCGGAAGCACTTCTTGAGCCTGCAGTAGCGGCACTGGTTCCTCTTGTCTTTGTCCACCACGCACTGCCGGCTAAATCTGCGGAGGGCTCGGGATGGTTGGATGGGGAAGGGACAGCCCACCCCTCCCGAGACTGGACTAGAACCCCCGCCATCTGGCTGGTCCCCAGCCTCCTTGCTCTAACTCTTCATCCCAGGAGTTTTCATGCTAACCATGAGAAAGGCCCCATGGACTCTCCAGGAGTCCAACTCTGTCCTGCTAAACAGGCTTGGAGAGGCAACACGCAGCCCCAGATCACTCTGCCTGGGGGTAGAGCCAAGTTGGGAATCCTTGCCCCTTGAGTCCCAGGGCCCTACTATTTCTACCACATCCTATAAAAGCCCAGAGCCCACAGTGAGCTCCTGGTTATGGCTCAGAGTCAGTACTTGGTCCACATAAGCCACTCTCTAGAGGGGGCTATAAGTAGAGGCAGTGCCCCTCAATGGTTATGGGTGGAGCCCTGAGTGACAACCCAGGCTCTGCCATTGATTCAAGCTGGGTGACCTTGGGCAAATTCCTAGCCATCTCCAAGCCACAGCTTCCTCATCTATAGATGGGAATAATAGTAACCACCTCAGAGGGGTGTTGACAGGTGAAAATGAGCTAACACACAATGGGCCTTGGCACAGAATCTGCACACAGCAAGTCTTCATAATTGACAGCTGTTGTTATTTTATTACTGTTGTTACTCAGAATAGGAGATGCTTTTGAAGGAGGGATCTCAAGGCCTTGGGAAGCCCTTGGGGTAGGTGGAAAGGCCTGGGGCCAATCTCCTATTTGCCCCAGAAAAAGCACCAGGTTGGGGGGTGGGCCCTGTCCTCTGAGGCTGCAGAGGAGGCTTGATCCTACACCTCATGGATCCTCATTTGCTAAACAGGAAAAATAATGATGGGCTTGTAGGGACAGGGAAATATGCGCAGAGACTTAGTATGGTGCCAGGCATATAGTAAGAGCTCAATAAAGAGCAGCCAATAGCTTTATAATCAGTAAATGAGGTTCCTAGAATAGATGCTCCCATCTGAATCCACAAGGCCTAAGAAACCAGAGGAGCTTGAAGGCCTTGAAGGGCAGATGCCTCCAGGACCCAGTCAGGGAGAAGACAGTCCCTGGGGAACATCAGCCCAAGTGGGCCCATTTCCCAGCTGGAGAAATCAAGGCCCCAAGCAGGGGCTCCTCACCTGCAGGAGTACATGTGGTTCTTTCTCACGCTTCTCCGGAAGAAGCCCTTGCAGCCGTCACAGCTTGAGGCACCATAATGTTTGCCTGTGGCCCGATCCCCACAGATGGCACACAGGGCGCTGACACCCAGGCTGTTGGGTGCATTGAGGTTGGTACCTTCTGATGGGGATGTGTCTGCACCAGAAGAGAAAGGAGTGAGGACTCAGGAGGGGCAGGCAGTCACCTCTCAGGGACCCCCTCCTCTGGTGGTTTAGATTCAGAAACCAATATGAGTGTTTTGGGGATCTCCCCAAGGCTTCAGCCTCAGCCAGAGCTGGGTGCCGTTCCCACTCCCTCAGTGACCTTGGGCAAGTCCCTTGGCATTTTGGACCCCCCGTTTTGCATCCATAACTTAGGGATGGTTGTGATACTGACTTCACAGAGTCATTTCTGAGGGTCTGCTTCTCCCCGTGGTGGAGACTGCTAGCCCCAGCTTTCTCTGGGAAGTAATGAAAACCTGACCACCTCCTAGGATGCATCCGACCCTTCTAGACCCTGATTGACTGGGCAGAGGGGGCTGTGGAAGGGACGAATACTCCCCCGGTGTCTGCCCAGAACCAGGTCCTGCCCCCATTTCTCACTGAGTGGCCAGGGATGGATGGGTCTCAGCTTGGTACCCAGGCGCCCTGCAAACTCTCCCAGGGAATGCGAAGGCATGCACCAAGGACAGTGGCCATTTGCCTTCCTGGGAGGGTCACGGTAAGGGCACCTCTCAAATACTTCCCATCCCAGAGGTAAATGCTACCGCATCTATATGAATGTGAGGGGAGGCACAAGAGGCAGCGCGAAGCTTGGACTGGGCGCTGGGGGTCCTGGCTGCCAGTGCTGATGCTGCCACTCACTCGTCTGTGACCTTGGGCACAAGTTCCTTTTCCTTGCTTCAATTTCCCCTGGGTCTCAGTTTCCCTAACTGTAAAACTGGGCAGTTTGACTGGTCTGGTTGTTTTTAATTTTTTTATTTCGGCAGCTGAACTCTTTTTTGGTAAGCAAATCTTCCACCAAGGATAGACCTCTTGGTGAAGACGGTAAACCCTTTGGACCATCTCCCCAGAAAAATACATGTCTATACACACCACACAAAGTCATCCACTCACCCGTGTTTTCATAGAAACCCTGAACCCGACCTTGAATTCTTAGGGAACATCCAGCTAAGAACTGGAGAGGGGCTAGCGCTGTAGTTAAGAGCACACAGTCTACAGCCTTTCTGCCAAGTTTAAACCCTAGCTTGTCCACTTCCTCGTCGTGTGACACTGGCTGCATTAGTTTACTTCTCCACGCCTTTGTTTCCTCACTTGTAGAAGAGGGAGCATAATAATTCCCTAGGACTGTTATGAGGATTTGGGGACTCAATGTATGTGAAAGTGCTCGGCAGAGAATAAGCACTGTATCAGCTTTGTGAAATAAAAACTTTTCTGCAGAAGAAAACTCTTGAAGCAGATGACTGCCAGCCTCCACGTGCGTGCGGACACCACCGTATCTCATTTCTGCCATCACCTGGCTGAACATCTCCTAGACTCCCCAGGGTGCTCAGGAGCACGGCCCCCTCTGCTTGGTGAATTATTCCTGGAGACGAGGATAATTGTTAAGCTGCGTTGGTGCCCTTTCTCCCTCAGCCTCGCTTCCTTTGACCCCCAGGGAGAGCTGACCCCATAACTCTGGGCCATTCAGGTGGAGGTGGGGGGAAGGGGCTCCTACACCCTGGGCAGGATGGGCTGGGTGTTGCCAAGTGTATCATCTCACCCCTGGGGTCAGCTGATCAGCCCCATTCTCCAGGTGAGAACACCGAGGCTCAGAGAGGACAAGGGACTTGCCCAGGGTCATCACACTGCTGTTAAGTAGAGGAGCCAGCTTTTGGGATGAGTCTGGCCAGTGCTGCCCTTGTTGGGGTGTCTACTGGGGCCTCTGATAAGCAAGGACCCTGCTGCCATTGCTCCTTTTGAATCGGGAGTAGGGGACAAGTGGGAAGCCCTCCTTGGGGCCACCGAGCCACCAGCCCAGGAGGTATGCAAAATATAACCCCGACTCTCAGACCACTTCAAACGCCAGTGGGGAATGCAGACCTTTCTCACAGATGCTCAGAGTTCTTGAGCTGACCCGTGAGGGGCCAGGACCAGGTACCGGTGCTGAGCCCTCAGCCACCTTATCTTATTTAATGCTCTGGCTGGCCCTGGGAGGCAGGCACTATTATTCATTCCCATTTTACAGCTGAGGAAACTGAAGCTCAGGGAGGAAGGTGGCTTGCTGCGTTCACACAGGTGGAAGCATCTAAGGCAGAATTCGAGGCCAGATCTTTCTGGCCCCAGAGCTGGAGGCTGTCCTGTCTTTGGGACACCCAGTTGTGGCCTCCACCTCAGACTCACACGATTCCTCCAAGCTGGAGGCGCGGGCTCTGAAGGGGTGATGGGGCGCCCCGGAAGCAGTCTGAGGCTGGGCGGTGGCCACGAGTGTGACAGCACACAGTGTCCCTGCGGGGTCACACGACACCCCGCCTGGTACAGCAGCTCCTTGTTTACCGTTTCCTGCGTGTTTTCTCCTTAGTTCTCTCATGGGATTCCCGGACACTCCTAAAAGCCGGCCGGCCAGCAGGCCTGGGAGGATTAAGCCCGTTTTGTAGAGGATACAGAGGCCAGGAAAGGGGAGCTGATGTGCCCAAGGTCACACAGTGAGCGGACGGCAGGGGCAGGCGAGCAGCCAGTGAACTGACCACGAGCGGTGCCCAGTGACCATGCGCAGGGCACTCAGCTCTTTCTGGCTGAGCCCAACTGAACTCAGGCTTTACAGCCCTCGGCTGAAGCCACAGAGCCATGGAAGGAAGGCAGGTGGCAGGATGACCTCGGCCGGCTGCCACCCACCTCTCCTCTGTGGCTGGCCTGTGACCAGTTAGGGCTCTTCCTCTCCAGAAGCTTCCTGGCTTCCAGACCTTCTCGCTCCCCCACCTCCCTGTGGAGGAGAACCGCCCTCCCCTTCAGAAGCGCTCTAGGTGATGTATAAACCCAGAGAGAGACACACACGGGTGACAAATGTGCTCAGAGACAAGCGGACGCGTTGCTGTTGGGAATCTCAGATGGCGAATGGCATCATGAAAAAACCTGCACATCGTGTCTGCATAACCGTGCACACCAGAGAGCACTGACCCCCAGTGTAGAGATGTGCACACATACAGAAGCAGGTACAAACAGGAGCACGAGAGAGAATGCCCGTACAGGATGGACGTACGTCCGGAAAGCCCAGGGCACACCAAAAAATGCACATCCACAGCACACGTGTGCAAACATCCACAGACACACGCACATGCACTTCCTGCCACTTACGTGCATAAGCAAGACAAACACACGCACCCCAGAGACACAACAAACAGACCCGCTCAACGAACAAATGCAAACAGAAACAGACACAGAACGGGCACACACAAATGAACACAGACATGCAAATGGTCCTGTTTGCCAACACGGTGCACCACCCAACCACATACTTACACGGAAACTCATGCGTACACTCCAGGACGAGGTTACGACCACACACCAACACACAAAACATGCACTGCTGATTGGCGTCCCATTTAGCAAAACTTCTCTGAGAACTGCATTTTCTCTAAGTGGGGCATTCACCCCAGAAAAGTCCCAGAGACACCCTGAAACACAGCTGGGCCTCCATCCACTGTCTCCGGGGACAGGACACACCTTTCCATCACTCTGGACCCAAGGGGTTCAGGAAGGGGCCCAGTTGGCCATGTTGGGCCCAATTACTGGAGTTGGATGCCAAGAAGGGTCACCATCACGTCCCCACTCCCAGTGCCACGCTGAGCAGGAACAGCTTTGAGGACCGGAAGCGCCTGGCAGGAATACCTGGGACCACCTTTTGATGGAGATTTGCCCTTGCAGGCCTCCCCTCACCCAGAATGCCTCTGGTCGCCGTACCTGGGCACATTTACTTCACCTGGCAACATCTGTGCTAGCCTATAGGACCAACCTGCCATTTTCTACCATTCTCCTCCCAAGCCAAATTGAGTGCTACAGACCCGCTCCTGTACCTGGGCATACCTGTCCCCAGCTGGCGCACCTGCCCCCACCTACCATTGCCCATGGTCAAGACCTGCACATTCTCAAATTCCAGGGTGGTGTAGGCGGGGTCCAGCGCAGCGCTGTAGTCAGCCATGTCCATGTCGACGAGGGTTTTGGAGAGTCGCATCCTCCCCCCTCCACACCTCAGCTGCTTGCCCTGCCCAGGATGCCCACCCCGAAAGCTCTGGGCTGAGCCCCGGCCCCCGCCCTCCGCCCTCCCACTGCCTCCTCCCAGGTGCCCTCTCTGCCTTCTTGCGTTTCAAACCGTCCTCTGGGAGGATGTGCTGGGAGTCTTGGCCTAGCCTCTGCGAAGGGGTGGAGGCTCTGCCGGGGAGGGGTGGGGGTTAATGGTTAATCGGCTCCCCCACTGGAGGACGGGCTGGGCGGGGCCACAGGGATTTGGCTGTTGTTGGTTTCTGGCTGACACCTGGGGTGCTGTTACAACTGTTGAGGCCCTGACTCCCCAACGTTCGGTTATCGATTCTGTGAGGCGGGCACGCCAACTCACCAGCGCTCACTGGACCCCTGACTCAGCCACCCTCCCAGTCATTGCCATCCCAAAGCCAGGCATTCTAACTGGTACGCTCGGACACTGACGGCCCGCCTCCGAGATGCCCTAATTCAATAACTTCCCCAATCATTGACTTCTACCCTCAATGCTCTTGCAGAGATAAAGCTGCCTCATGGCTCATGAATTACAAACCTAAATCCCAGGCCCCAGAGGCCAATCTTCTGGATCCTCCTTCTGGGAGCAACCTTCCAGTTTCCCACCTCCCTTGGGAGCAGAATGGACTGGGAGGGCCAGATTCACCTCCTCTTCCCCTCCCCTGCTCCCCATGACCCCACTAGGGCCACTACCAGCCCCTACAGTGCCCAGCTGCTCAGGCCCAGAAGACGCCATCTCCCATTTCCCTGTCACATCCTCCTACTTCTCCCCTCCCCCCAGGACGGGCGGAGACAAGGCTGCAGCCCCACAGACGTGGATTTACATCCAGGCGCCTACCACCTACTAATCATGACTTTGGGTAAATGATTCTCCTCTTGGAGCCTCAGTTTCCTCCTCTGTAAAATGCACAATCAACTGCAAAGGGTGGTTTGAGTATTAAACGAGATGGCATGAGTAAAACATCAAGCAGTGCCCAGCAAGTGTCACCCCTTCTCTCTGACACCCCTTGTGTCCCTTTCTGAACCCCTCGTTTCTCTCCACCCATCTGCTCCCTTCAGAGTGGGCTCCATGGGCGTGCCACCTGAGCAGGCGCACAGCCCCACTCTTAGGGCCCCTTGCTTGGTTTAATTCTCTGCAGTTGCTGAAATTCTTAGTGATTTCTGAACAGGGGGCCCTGCATTTTCATTTTAGACTGGGCCCTGAAAACTATGCATCTGCTCCAGCTCATGGCTCACCCTTTTCTTCTCGCACCCTCTAGCCCTCATTGCCCTCTATGCAGACACTTTCAAGAGCTCCCAGTCTAGCTGGGGAGGTAAGGTCGCAATGTAGAAGGTGGAAATCGAGGGCAGAGCCAGAGGACCTGAGACTTCTGAGGCCTGGGAGCCCGTCCTCCTCTGCCAGCTGGAAGGGGTGGGTGGAGGGATTTGGTAACACCCATGAGCAAGAGTGGGTGAATTAGTGAGAGAGCCAATTAATGAGTAGCGAGTGGGTGAATTAGTGAAACAGTGAATTAAGGAGTGAGTGGATGGGGGAATTAATGAATGGGTGAATTAAAGAGTGAGTGATTAGAGACAGAATGAATTAATGTGTGAATGAATGAATGAGTGGGTGAATAGGCGAAAGAGTGAATTAATGAGTGAGCGAGTGAATGGGTGGGTGAATTAATGAGTGGGCAAATCAGTAGGAGAGGTAGTGTGTGTTTGAAGGGTGAGTGGAGGCAACCTCCTCATATCCTTCCAATTATTCGAAGCCCTTTCTCCGCCTGCATAGCTTTGTTCTCCATCTTCCCCCTGGAGCTGAGATAACTGGGGTGGGGGTTGGGGGGAGCAATTGTTCTGGAGGAGAGAAGAGAGGCTAGATTTGGCACCAAGAGACCGGGGTGTAGCAACTAGCTTTGTCACTATTTGGATAACTTTGTTTAAATCACATCCCTCTCAGGGCCTCAATCTCCCCATCTGTAAAATGGGGTGAAGATCCTGGCCCAGTTGTTCATTGTTCAGGACCAGACCCCAAGGGAGGGAGAAAGAGAGACCCCCCTCATCCCACACTTTGATATTCAATGAGGGCCTGAAGGAGAAGATTTCGACTACTGGCAGGGTTCCTCCCGTGGCCCACCCCGGGGACATTTGATCTGGCTCCAGGCGCCTTGGGGGCCATGCTGAGCTGGGCAGGAGACCTGACTAAGGGGAAAACACAGAGAAGGAGGGGCTGACTCCAGGTTCTGCCACCTGTCTAGCATCTGTGACAGGCCACACACAGTTACTCCTCTCACAATCCAGCAATGCACGGCCTACACGTCTCATCAATTCTCAGAGGCACACTTCCACATTTCCAAAAGTGGAGTGTGATTGTTGGCACGTCAACATTTAATCAGTAATAAAAACAACAATTTTTCAATCTCTATAGAGGACGTCTTAGATAGAATCAGATAAGGTCTATGATCAACTACAGTCAGCCAGGCCATGCCACATACATAACCCATTACATACAAGAACTACCAGGCAGATGGCCCGCACACAATGAGCTACTAAATACACAAACCACGACATACTTGCTTTGCCAAATGCACAACATGCTTGACCCACTGCCCATGAGGCACATTCCAGAAACCAATTTCATATCCTACCCATGTCCCACTCATCACAACCTACCCCATAAATAAATCTACCCTCTCATGAACTATAACTTGCATAATCTATTACATACACGATCTATTACCCCCCCCGTAGCCATCCCCAGACATTATCTTCTAGATACACATCCCTCATATAAAAATGACTCATCATCTATAAGATCCTCTGGCCCTGTGGTCTCAGGCAAGTTATTATTTCAAATTTCTTCTGTAAAATGGGCCTAATCTGTACTTTGTTGTGAAGATTAAATGAGGCAATACTATAAGGTTCTCAGTTGTCCTCCTCCTACCCTCAGAAGGTAAACCACAGACCTTGAAATCAGAAAGACCTGGGTCAAAATCCAGGCATTGCCAACTTCCCAAACTCTGTGACCTCAGGTTCCACCTCTCTCATCCTTCATTTTGGCATTAGATAAACGGATTAATCCCTTCTTCACAGGGACAATGTGGGCATTAAATGATGGAGTATAGGCATACCATGCAACAGCAATGATTATTGTCATTGGTGGTTGACTCCTTGAGCCACTGGCCACACAATCTGTCGGAATCAGGATCTCTGCATGGGAGAGCTCCTAGGGAGGGCCTGCCCAGCCATGAACAAACGTTGGCCTCAATGCCATCAACTCAGTGGCCATACTTTTTTTTTAATTATTTTTTTCCCCCAAAGCCCCAGTAGATAGTTGTATGTCATAGCTGCACATCCTGCTAGTTGCTGTATGTGGGATGCGGCCTCAGCATGGCCAGAGAAGTGGTGCGTTGGTGCGCGCCCGGGATCCGAACCCGGGCCGCCAGCAGCGGAGTGCGTGCACTTCACCGCTAAGCCACGGGGCCGGCCCTCAGTGGCCATTCTTTGTCTTTGTCCTGACTCAACATTTGACAGCTCCCAGGGGTAACAGAGGACCTCACCTAGAGGTTCAGCTCCTTCATGTTGTGGATGGAGAAGCAGAGGACTTGAGAAGGGAAGGGGGGCTTGTTTTGATAGCACTGTCCTGGGCAGCCAGGGGCTGGGGAGGGGTTGCCGCAGACCCAGCTATGGGCAGGGCGCTCAGGCCTCTAGTGTGGACAGCAGTGAAGGGAGCTGCCCCCCCGGACCATGTCATTTTTCTGTTAAATTATAACAACGGCTAATGTTTCTGGAGAGAGTCTGTGCGAGGCCCGACGCTAAGAACCTTCCACTCTTCTCAGTTTATCTGCCCCACTTTTCAGTGGGGGCAGACAAAACGGAGGCTCAGAGAGGTGAAGTGACTTGCCTAAGGCCATACAGATCCTAACGGGATGGGCTGTAATTTGAACCCGAGTCTGACTCTAGAGCTTCAGGGCTTCACCCCCTACAGGCTGCCTCCTTTCTGGAATCCCAGAAGGAACCTCAGAATTCTGGGGCACTGGGCTGGTGGTTCACCGTCACTTTCCTGCTGCGGAGCTCAGGGATCTGAGAAGTGAAGGAGCCTGACACTGGGCACGTGCAAGTTCAGAGGCATCCTCCAGACACCGGCTCCCCCGGCCGCCGGGTGCCTTCACTTCCCTGGGTGCTCACCAGCCACTCTCTCTCCTCCCCCCACCCCCACCCCCCGGGGAGCAGTGCAGGGCACCCGGGACTTATCAAGACAAAGAACAAAAGTCGTGGGGGAAAGAAGCCAAGAGCCATCTCCACTCTGGGGTAGGGCCCTTCAGTTTCGCCCCTTTGAAATTTCAAATTCCAGTTTGTGGACAAAGTCCTAACTTTCCCACAATATAGGTCCCTAACCACTGACCAAACTCCAGTCCAGACAGCCAGCAGGCCTGGGGCTGGCGTGGTTTGCTGCTTCTCTTGGCAGCTCTCAATTCCCCGGGGGGGTAGGGTCCTGGGCCAACTAGGGTCTGCCAGGCCCTCCCTGCAGCCCATCCCGCCCCACAGGGACCCTGCCTCCCATCGGAGAGGACAGCCCTCTTCCTGAAGCTGGGATCTGACGCTTGCTGGTACCGACAGCAGATAGCAGGTAGGCCCCCTCCCTGTTCTGGGCATCTTTTCTCCCCCTGGAACTCCTAAGACACTGCTCATACCACCCTCCTCACCCTGGGGACAGGCCACGTTGGCTTAATCCACTCATGACCTTACAGAACTTCAAGACTGGAAAGGGTGTCTCAGCCAACCCACCCATTTGCTGGAAGAGTCACTGAGGCCCCCAGGGGAGTGGCAGCTGGCTGCAGGTTGAACCTGGGGCATAGACCCAGGGCCCGTCACTGAGCCCCAGAGGGTGGAAGGGACATGCTCAGGGTCATGCAGCAGTGGGGGGGAGCTTCGCTTTAACAAGAAGACTACAGCTCTGTGAGGACCCCTTTGCTCCATCGCAGCCCTCAAGGGCCCCGGCAGTGCCTCCTACAGATCCCGGATGGTGGAGTGTTTGTTTCAATGACTGATGACCAGCGAGTTGCCATGGAAGTACTTCCGAGAGGAAGACGAGGGAGCTCGGGGCTGAAGGCCAGTGGGTTTGGAAGGAAACAACATTTGTGTGGTTAACTGATAACTAAGCCCCATCCTTGGGCCCCCAGAAGCCTCCTTCCTCCCTCTCCTCAGCATGATTAAGACGAACTTACCTGCCTGCTAATCATTGCTGAGCCTGTTGATTTTGCCTTAAAAAATTAACCGGGCATGAGTTTGCGGTTTGCCTCACCCCTAACCCCGAAAAGGCCCGGGTGCGCAGGAGGCCGCCCAGGTTATGCAAGAGGCCGCTGGCCTCCCCGCGTGCATCAGGCCTCTGCTGCTCTCCAAAGGGGAGGTTTTGCTCAAGAGTCAACAGTCGGCTTGTTCCCCCTGCTCCGGGTCCTGAGCAAATTTGCTCTGTTACCAAAGAGAGATAAAGGCAGCGGGGGAGCTTTCCAAACAGGGATGCGAAGCGGCAGCTTTGAGTGTGGGATTCTGGAATCCTGCAGTGTCAGAGCCGGGAGAGCCTTTAGGAGGATGTGGCCTGCGGCCGCTCAAACTGGGTTCTGAGGATCCCAGGGGCCAAGGGAGCGAATGCACGGCCCGCCTCACCCAGGGTCTGCCTCTTAGACGCGCTCTTCCTTAATGCTTCATTTGAAAGGTGGAGCCAGCAGCTGACAATGAGAACTGGAAAACCGTTAGTCCAGCCTCATCCCCTGGCTCACTGTGCAGATGGGAGATAGAAGCTGGAGGCGGGGAGTGACTTGTCCAGGGACAGAAGGTCACCCAGGTCTCTGGGACTCAGAGACGTGTTCTGGACGTTAGGGAACAAGCTGACACTGGAACACGCTCCTCCACCGTTCACCCTCCCTCCCCGGGCTGCTGGAAGCAGAGAGGCGCCTGAGAGCCACCCGAAGGCCAAGCCAAGGGAATTCACCCGGCCGTGTCCTGTGGGCCCTCTGAGGAGCAGCCGTGAGCTGCAAGCCAGAGGCTCCAATTAGAACCCATCTCAGCCACATCCTCTCTCTGGAGGCATCAGGCCATAGAGGAAGATGCAGAGCCCTGCCCCGACTCTCTCGATCTCTCCGAGCCTCAGTTTCCTCACTTGTAAATTGAGAACAACAATACCTAACTCATAGGGTTGTTGAGGATGAAATGGAGCAAGATACGCACCATGATAACCACGACCAATGTTTATAAAGCTCTTTTGGGGGTCTTACATGTGTTAACTTGTTAATCTTCACCACCACTCTGGGAGGCAGGCAATGTTTTTCTCACCATTTTACAGACCTGAAGCACAGAGAGATTGAGTCGTATGCCCAAGCTCACACAGCTTATAAGAAACAAGAGCTGGGATTCAAACCCAAGCAGTCTGGCTTCAGAGTCTGTGCTCCTAACCCCGAGGCTACCCTGCCCTTCCAGGGCTGACGCTCAGTAAGTGGTTGATGAAAGTTGGCTCAGTCTGATGATAAAATGAGCTCCGTCCCATGGCACACGTGGGCTTTGTGCATGGGCTGTGAGGGCTGGAGAAGGCTCAAGAAGGAAGACATGTCTCTGAGCTGGAGTGATCACGGAGGGATTCCTGGAGGAGGAGGCATCCCAGGCAGAGGGAACATCCAGAAGTGGAGAACATGGTGGGTAATGGTGGAAGGGCATGTAAGCCGCTCTGGCCAGAGAGCAGGGCATTGTGGGAGATGCTGACCACAAGGTTCAAGAGGTAGGGTAGAGAGTATGGTGTGAAGAATGATCAGGAAGGAAGCCAGGAGGACTTGGGTCTGTGTGGGCGGGGCCTCCCCGCTAGCTGCCTCCTGCCAGGTGGCTTGTGACTTCTGGGCTGAGGCTGTTGCTGTCCTCCTGTTTATGTTCCCTCTCCTGGTTATGTTCCTGACTTTATCTGCAGACGTGACCTTGGGAGTTAGATGGGGCCTGCCCAGCCCCGTGGGGCCTGAAGGAGGATAGAGAGCTCCTGCCCGCCCTAGGCCCTGGTCTTGGGGTGAGGGATGAACCCACATCCCAGGAACCACCCTTGTTCTGAGGGGCCCCAGAGATTTGTCTGCAGGTCACTGAGGTGAAGTGTTTGGGAGTTCTGAGACTTAGGCCAGGGTCGCTGCTTACAGTTGTACACATGGCTCACTGCACAAAGGTGTTCTGGTCAAGAGGGCAGGTGGAGGTGGAAATCCAACCCTTGCTCCACTTACCAAGCCAAGAGCCCACGGAGGTTTGCCAGCCCGGAGAGGGGCGCCTTTTACTTCTTTTCACAAAAGCTTCATGTGAGCCCTGCCCTAGCTCGGCTTCCTGCCACTGTGTGACCTTGGGCAAGGTCACCTCCCTCCCTGGCCTTGGTTTCCCATTTAAAAAGTCGTCTAGCGTAAAGCAGAGGTCCAACCCTGAGAGTGAATTAGAATCACACGGGACCTTTAAAAAAGATGGATGCCCAGGCCCCATCACAGACCAGCGATTAAATCTTGGGGTTGGGGTGGGTGGGTGCTGGGCATGGGTATTTTTCAAAGTTCCCTGGTGATTCTGATGTACAGCTGAGATTGAGACCCGCTAGAGGAGGGCTTGAAATTTGGAGCTGGAAAGGCCTAGATGTGTGTCCAAGTTCTGTAACTTACTAGTCACAACTTCAGTGAGGGTCAGTTTCCCCATCTGTAGAATGGGAAATGATTGCTTCCTCATGAAGTCAGAAGGCCCTTTCAATGAGACGGTATTCGGAGGGTGCTCAGCACCGCAGCCAGCGTGATGGCAGCTCCTGGGTCTTGGTACGGTGACTGATATTTTGCTGTTGGCAATGTGAGCTGGGCTCAAAATAAAGGCCTTTCCAGGTCAAGGATTCAGACTCAGGGTCAGGCTTTCTCTGCTCCTGAGTCAAGGTCTAGTACATGAGTCCCAATCTTGGCTGTACACCTGTCCTATGATTGAGGTATGTGTAATTATCATTATTATTTGATATTTTACCTAATTTGTTTTAAACTAAAAAAATTTTTTTGAATCAGTACTACATTCTCGTGGTTCAAAAATCAAAACAATATAAAAGGTGCCCTGCGAGAAGGCTTGTTTCCACCCTGTCCCCTGGCTCCAGTCCTTTCGCCCTCCACCACAGGAAACCACTTCTCTTGCTTGCTTGTGTGCCTGCCAAGGTTCCTTTCTGCAGACCAGGCAGCACAGAGATCATATCTGACCATCCCCACCTCGTCCACTGTTGTGAACCTGGGTCTGTCCATTTCATAGCACAGCCTGCAGATTTTTCCACTGAGTTGAGAACTTTGAGGAAGGAAGGGTTACTGCCCCTTCACAGGTGGGGAAACTGAGGCTCAGATTGCTGAGTCAATGGCGTTTGAAGTCCCTCGACCTGGTTCCAGAGCTGGTGTTTGTCCTCTGCCCCAGTGTGGCCTTCCAGGAAGCCTGGCCCGACGAGCTTTGGAGCCTGGCCTAACCCTCTCCAGCACAGGCCTGGCAGAGGTGGGGTGGGGGTGGCTGTCAGGGCGCCCGCTGTGTCCAGGTCCCGAAGTCACAGAGGGGCTGAAGTGTGGAACAAAAAATGTCCAAAGTCATCCCGCTAGTGACCCAGTGAGAGGATGTCCCCTGGATGGAACAGTCAGGGCCTGTGGCCATGCCCTCCAGCGGAGGGGAGCCTGCCAGGAGCTCTCTGCCAGCCTCAGGCTGTGCGGGCGGCAGGGAGGGCAGGAGGAGGAGAGGCAGGGAGGGAAGGGAAGCGGGGTGGGTGGGACAGGTCCAGGGAGGGAAGACTGAGCGGACTCCGTTCCTGGAGGTCAGGGAGGAGGATCTGGAATTCCAGGCAGAGTTGGCAACGACAGTTTAGCCAAATGTGTCCTGCTCAGGCAGCCCAAGGGCTCCCTCCAGACTCTCATCTGCTTCAGTTCACCGACTCACTGACCTTGGGCAAGTCACTTTCCCCCTCTGTGCCTCAGTTTCCCCAACTGCAAAATGAAGGAGATCAGGGAGCTGATCTCTAGGTAGCCTTGGAACACCCCTAAAAGACTGTGGGGCTCCCCTGTCCTTGTTGAGGGAATGTGCATCCTGCCTTGATCAGAATGCCATCGGCCCGTTGGGGCCCTGGGCCTCCCTGGGTTGGGGGCGGGGGCTACACGGTCTCTACACGGCTCCAAAATCTGGACTCCTCCCCTCGGTCCTGTGTCTCTCTTCCGCCACCCCGTCCTCTCCAGGTAGATGTGGAGTCAGGACCATACCTGGGGGGTCCCGAGGGAGGCCCTGGCCCCAGTCTGACATCCTCCTCTTGGTGCTGCCGGGCCCCACACAGTGGGCAACCTCTTCATCCTTGAGGAAGCTCTGCCGCCACCCTGGCACCCGAGACCCAGCGAGGGCTGCTGCGCAGAGCTAATCTCTTAATACTGGTCACAATGAGATTTCACGATGGTGGGAGGCAGTCTCCACGGAAACTGCAAACCCGCCCAGGACCCATGCGAGGAATTAGCCACAGGGCTCAGCAAGGGGGTCCTAGAGCCCCAACCCAAACAGGAACGGGGGACTGGACTCCTGGCTCCTGCTCCGGCCTCCTGTCATCTCCTCGAGGGGCCTGTGACAAACCATACCCCTTGTGCTGCCTCGGTGTTCTCCTGTTAAACTGGATGGAGCCATACTCACAGGGAGAGCCCTAGCGCCTTTCTGAGCCTCAGTTTCTTCATCCTCCCATTGGGGTTATAATCCTTAACCCAGGAGCTCTTCTAGAAGAGTGCAGGCTTCAGAGTTGCCAGACCTGAGTCTGAAGCTCAGCTTTTCCCACTCGGACTGTAAACCTAGGCCAGACAGTTCACTTCTCTGAGCCTCCGTTTTCTCATCTATACAATGGGCACAATAATACCAACCTGGCATCACTACTGTGCCTGACTGGGAGTACTGATGCTCAGTGAACATGAGTCTCCCTCTCACCTCTTTCGACTGCCCCATCTGCACTGTCCTCCCAGCCACGTGCAGCTTTCAGAATCCACAGCCTCTCCCTGTCTCTGGCCTTTGCACGTGCCAGGCCTCCTGCCCAGAGCAGCTGTCACACCTCTCTCTCTGCCTCCTCATCCTCCAAGTCCCATCCTGGTCATCTTCCCCCAGGCTGTCCTGTGGCTCAGGCAGGGCTGGGGTTCCCAGATCCCCAATGCTTTACATCATCGCAGTTTAATCAGATGGTGGTGACTGGGTATTGGTCTGCCTCCTCCACTGGACTGCGTCCTGATTTACCCTTCTATTCCCAGGACCTGGCTGGCACTTCATATAACGTGTTGGAGGGATAAACGAGTGAATGAAGGAGCTCATCCATCCAATCATTCAACATTTATCCAGCACCTTCCATGTGCACTGTCGTGGGTGCTGGAGATGCAGCAGTGAAGACAATAGGCCAGATCTTTCCTCTACAGAGTTGCAGTTTTAGCAAATAAAAATACAGGAACTCCAGTTACCTTTGAATTTTAGATAAACGATGAATTTTTTTTTTTTAGTATATGTACCGAAGAACTCATGGGACACAGTTGTACTCTAAAAAAAGTTGTTGTTTATCTCAAATTCAAATGTAACTGGGCGTCCTGTATCGGATCTGGCACCCTTATTCCCTTCCTCAGAGCTTAATTTTGTTGGGGAGGCACAGTGGAGACAGACAGTAATAAACGAAAAAGAAGCGAATTTCAAATAGGGGTCAAGTGCAGAGAAGACAATGAAACAGCACGATGTGACAGCGCCTGGGGATAGGGGGCGTCTTTGGCTAGGGTGATCTCCGAGCTGGTTGCCTTTACCTGCATGGGACAGGTCTAAGCTCCAGCGAGATGTTACTTTGGAAAAGTCCTTTGAGGATCTTAAAGGGCGCGGTGGAGGCTGTAAAACTCGAGAGAAGGGCTCCGAGGCAGGCAGAAGGCGCAGTGGGGGAGGGGGGCTGCTGAGTCTCACTTGACAAGATTCCACAATTTTGCAATTTTGATCTGCGCCTTCGCAAACCTTTGCGAACCCGCAGCCCCACCCCTCGGCCAGCCAATGTCCTCTGCGGGGCTGGGAGCCAGAAGAAGGGGCCAAAGCGGCTGTGCAGAGAAGCGTGGCCACCCAGGCCGGGGCTGGGAGCCCGACGCCGTTCCTCCCCCACCACTACCCCTGTTCGGTGGTTGCCCTAGGGCGCAGGGCAGAACCAGCGCCGCGCAGAGGCCGAGGGCGTCCTGGAGGAAGCCGCCCAGACCCGCCGGAGCGCCGCGCTTTGCGCATCCCGGGCTCCTCCTAGCGGCCAAGGCAGGAACTGGCGCTCTGAAACTTTTCAATAACCGCACGGGCTCCACCAATCACAGCGGAGGTCGTATTACAATCTCGCCAATCACAGGCCCAGACGGCCTACGTCTCTCCAAACCCAGAGGAAGACAGCGCTGCGCGATCGCCTGTCACACGCGCTGGGTTTAGTCGCCGGGCGAGTTAACTTCCCTCCAATCACGCACCAGTACGTGGCCACTGCACCAATCAGAACGCAAGATTTTCAAGCCGGCTCCCCGAGGCTGGTACCGCGCTCCCATTGCTCCGTCTAAGAAATTTATAGTCCAACACCCGGTCCTAATGCGCAGGCGCCTTTGAAGAGGGTCCCAGGCCTTGTGCTGGCTGCATGTAGTAACCTATGTTTGCATTCAGGGGCGTTTACGTATCTTAATATTTAATGATGATAACATCATTACGTATCCTCCCCTCATTATAAAAATTAATGCGTGGGAAAGTATGACCTTTGGAGTTAGACACACCTGAATTAGAGTCCACTTACTCGCCTTGTGAAGTGGGACAATTCGCTTCCCCTCCCTTAGTCTTTAAAAGAGAATGATAATAATAATACCTACGTTAATTGTCACATTCCATCACCCTACCTTCATCTCAGTTATTCTAGCCAAAATCCTTGGAGTCACTATCTTTGTGTCCTTCCTCCCATCCCTCCCAAGTCATCAGAAAGTCCTTGCCACCTCCAACAGCATCTCAAACTTTCATCATCTTTTCATCTCCATCACAACCTTGTCCATATCATCATCTCTTGAGGTCTGCAAGTCTTTTTCACTTTTCTTCTCCCGCGCTGGCTCCTGGACCATCCACTCTTCACCCAGGGGCCAGGGATGATCTTGTACAAACAGATTGGATCAGGTCTCTCCCTTACTTAAACTTTTGCAGCTTTCTATGCATTTATAATAAAATTCATAAGATTCAAAACTCCCGTGGACCGTGAGGCCTGCATGACCTCATTTCTATATTCCTGCATCTCCAGCCTCCTTTCATTTCACTCACCCCACCCCAGGGGCTGCAGCCTTACTGGCCTTCTTTTTAGTTTTTCTTTCTTGTCTCAGGGCCTTTGCACATTCTTTTGTCTTTGCCTGGAAAGTGGTTCCTTGGTTCTTTGCTGGCAAAAAAAGATCTTCCAGATCTCAGGTTAATTGTCACCTTGTCTGGGAGGACTCTCCGACTATATTTATGTAGGTTCTCCCCATCCCTTACCTCTTAATTCTCTGTCTCTCTACCTGGTTTTTCTTCTTACTGCTTATCACAATTTGAAATTACACATATGTTGAATTACTTTTATATTATCTATTTCTATCTCCTCTACCCTCATTAAGGAGATGATCCTTGTCTGTTTTATTCCCCAGGGTACATCCCACATCTTGAACAGTTTAAAATTAAACACATAATAGGTGCTTAAAAGATATTTATTGGATGAACGACTGAAAAGATTTTTGAGGAGAAACTGATGTAATGTACATGAAGTGCTTGGTACATACTGCATTTCAATGAAAAGGATTCTACGCTTATAGGAGAAAACTTGGAAAGTAAAATAAAAAGAGCAGATTAAAAATCATATGTGCTCTGACATTTGGAAGGGTTCAAACTCTTAATTGTTCATGAGGGTTTCTCAACCTTGGCACTGCTGACATCGTGGCTGGATAATTCTTTGCTGTGGGGGCTGGGCTGTCCCGTGCATTGTAGAATTCTTGCCAGCATCTCTGGTCTCTACCCACTAGATGCCAGTAGCACTCTCCACCCCAAGGTATGACAGCCAAAATTATCTCCAAAATTATCCCCAAATGTCCCTTGGGCTTCAAAATCATCCCTGATTGAGAACCACTGTGTTAGGCCTTTAGCCTTACAGGAAATTTTCTCCCTATAATTCAGTGTTTCTTGATTTTCAGTGTCCATAAGAATCATCTGCAGTCATTATTAAAAATTCAGATGTCTCAGGTTCTACCTCCAGGGTCCAGGGTCAACAGCGGGCCCTGACATCACACGTTTAATGAGCTTCCAGGTGCTTCTGATGCATGGAGCGCCCAGACCCCCCTGTGAAAACTCCTCCAGGAAGCCTCCCTGATAACCAGATAGATAACCAGATAACCAGGCACTGTGTGAGGTTCACTACCCACTTGGACCCTCTCCTTGAATTGCTCTCTCTCCAATTCCGCTTCCCTGGATGTCTTCTCAAAGTAGTGACAGAAGCAAATCCCCGCTCAGCCAGAGCCCGACTGCTGCATCTACCTTCAGGGAATAAACAAAAGCTGACACAGAGTTTGGCTGAAGCTGCTTAGGAAATAACAGCATCTCCCCCGCGACTGCCGCCCCCAAAAGGAATCCTGAGTTGCTGCCTGGGAGAAGTGTCAGCTTCACAGGAAGGCGACATCAGCCTGTCTTCTCCTTGGTAGACCAGAGTCCCTTCTCTGAGAGCAGGTGCTGAAGGCCACTTGGTGGGACTGGTCATAGTGGTCGAAGACAGTCAGACCAACCCCACAAGTCTTCCTCAGTCTACCCTTCCAGACCCATCTCCAGGCTCGTTTCCTCACAGTCTGTCTGTGGGCTGTTCTCAACGCTTCCACCTCTCTCCTTTCAGGCACATGGCGGGATCACACTTTCTTGCCTCCTTTGAAGTTAGATGTGACCATGTGACTTGTCTTGGCCAATGAAATGTGAGCAGAAACCATCTGCATCACACCTGGGCAGAAGCTTTCAGGGCCAGTGCTGGGGTTGTCAGGGAAGCCAGTGCAGATGTGGAGCCACCGGGATGAGAAGGGCACCCTGCCAACCGTGGCTCACGTGTTCTGTAAGTGAGCGATACACGTTGCCGTGTCGAGCACGAGACTGGGGGCTTTGTCACTGCAGCAGAGCCTCGCCTAACTTGACTGAATACGATCTTTCCAAAGCTACACCGATGTTCCCATGACTGCTATGATTGTGTCATATCTGAAAACCACCTATGCTATTACTGAATGTTTTTCTTACATCAACTCACTTATTTTTACGTAAGTTTACTTTAGAGGGAAATGTTATGACTACCAAATGAAGCACTAGTGTCACAAGTAGAAAGCAATGGGAAAATAAACAGAATGAAATAAACTATTATTTTATATCCTGACTTAGTACTGCTGCCTTTCAAAGCCTCTTGGCCCTTGGTCTCTTCTCTCTTTGTTAAAAACGGAGGTCCCTGGGCTGGCCTGGTGGTGTAGTGGTTAAGTTTGTGTGCTCCATTTCAGTAGCCTGGGGTTCACGGGTTTGGATCCTGGGTGCAGACCTACACACCGCTTGTTAAGCCATGCTGTGGCAGGCGGCATTCCATACAAAGTAGAGGAAGATGGGCAGAGTTGTTAGCCCAGGGCCAATCTTCCTCAGCAAAAAGAGGAGGATTGGCAATGGATGTTAGCTCAGGGCTAATCTTGCTCACCAAAAAAAAAAAAAAAAAAAAAAGGAGGTCTCTAAGTGTGTGTCAACCTTCTGGACCCCAAAAAGCTGGCTGAGACTGTCAGCTGTTTGAAGGTGGCACACAATAGAGGCTGAGAGCACAAATTCTGGAGTCTGCCTTTCTGGGCTTGAATTCTGGTTCTGCCGTGGACTAGCTGTGTGATCTTGGGCAAGTTAACTGCTCTGTGACTGTTTTCTCATTTGCAAGAGGGGACCGGTGATGTTGTGTATGTCACTGGGAGGTTGTGGGGATTATTTTTGTTAATATACACGAAGGGCTTAGAACTGTGCTCGCACAGAGAGAGTGTTATACAGGTGTTGGCTAGAAAGTTATGGCAGAATCAAGCTCCAGGTGGATCTGGAGAGAGGTTTCAATTCAATGGAGAGAAGTGAAAAATCCTCCACGTTGGTTAGAAATAAATTGCCTGGACAGTGTGGATGGGGAGAGCTGCCTTAGCAGCAGGAGACTTGACCACGTTCTAGAAGTTTTACTCGGTGGCAGCTGCCCGAGCCTCTAACCCAGTCTCCTGTGCCATTAGCGAGGGCGTAGTGCTCCCCCCAGGTCACAGGAGCCGATGAGCCCTCTGTAATCTCACCTTAAGGGACCATTCATGGACATTACTGTTTTATTTCAATTTTAATAGGAACGCTTAAAATTTTCCTAGGTTGGGACAGGGTGAGAACACCATGCCCTTTGGAGAATAATTGAGGATCCAAAAGAGTTCTAGGCTGGCTGCTGGGGAAGAGAGGAGGGGCAGTATAGCAGAGTGGTCAAGGCCCCTGCCTTTGAAATATCAAGGGTACCATTTACATAACTATTTGACCTTGTGAAAATTATAAGCTCTTCGAGCCTTATTTGCTTCATCTGCAAAATAAGAATCAATAAAGGACCTTTTCATAGATTGCTTTGTGGAGTAGATGTGATAAGCCCTATAAACCCAGGCAGGTAGTTGTTATTTACTGAATTCAAAGTATTTTCCTTCGGAAAAGAGTGCTCGCTCATTCTTATAGCACCAGAGGACAAACCAGGACCGACAGATGGAGGCTACAGGGAGAAAAGTTTGTGCCCAAAATGAAGACAATTTTTCTACCAGATACAGTGGTTTTGCCAGGGAAAAAGCTGCTTTATTAAGTAGTGAGCGTCCTGTCACTGGAAGTATCAAGCGCAAGCTAAGAGTCAGGGAGGATGGTGAGAGGATTCCGGCAAAGGATCAGAGGTTGAATCAAAGTAGCATCTCCCAGGTGCAAAAGTCTTAAATAAAATACGATCTAAACCAAATTCATGCTGGGAAAACTGGATATCCACATGCCAAAGAAAGCAGCTGGACTCTGAGTTTACACCATATACAAAACTTAACACAAAATGGATTAAAGACGGAAAAACATGAGCTAAAACTATAAAACTCTTAGAAGAAAACATAGGGGAAAATATTCATGACTTGGATTTGGCAGTGATTTCTTGGATATGACACTAAAAGCACAGGCAACAAAAGGAAAAAAGATAAATTGGACTACATTGAAGTTAAAAATTTTTGTGTGCCAAAGTACACTATCAACAGAGTGAAAACATAACCCATGGAATGGGAGAAAATATTTGAAAATCATATATCTGATAAGGGTTAGTATCTAGAATATATAAAGAACTGCAACTCAACAACAACCAAAAAAAGCAACCCAATTTTAAATGGGTTTTGACTAGAAATTTCTCCCAAGAAGATATACAAATGACCAAGAAGGACATGAAAAGATGCTCAACATCACTAATCATCAGGGAAATGCAAATCAAAACCACAATGAGATACCACATCACACCCATTAGGATGGCTATTATTAAAAAATCAAACCAAACAGATAATAACAAGTGTTGGCGAGGATATGGAGAAATTGGAACCGTGGAAATTTGCACTGTGGTGAGAAGGTAAAATAATGCAGCCACTATGGAAAACAGTATGGCAGTTCCCTAAAAATTTAAAAATAGAATTACCGTATGATCCAGCAATTCTACTTTTGGGTATATACCTAAAAGAATTGAAAGCAGGGTCTGAAACAGATATTTTTATACCCTTTTCATAGTGACATTATTCACAGTAGCCAAAAGGTAGAAGCAACCCAAGTGTCAATTGACAGATGAACAGAAAAACAAAATGTGGTGTATACAATGGAATACTATTCAGCCGTAAAAAGGAAGGAAATTCTGACACATGCTACAACATAGATGAACCTTGCTAAGTGAACCTTTATGCTAAGTGAAATAAGCCAGTCACAAAAGGACAAATACTGTATGATTCCACTTATATGCAGTACCAAGAGTAGTCAGATTCATAGAGACAGAAAGTGAAATGGTGGTGGCCAGGGGCTGGAGGAAGGGAGGAATGGAGAGTTATTTTATAATGGTACATAGATTCAGTACGGGAAGATGAAAAAAATTTAAGAGATGGATGGTGGAGACGGTTGTATAACAACGAATTATGCCTCTGAATTGTACCCTTACTTAATTGTACTTAATGCCTCTGAATTGTACCCTTAAAAATGGTTAAAATGGTAAATTTTATGTTACGTATATCTTACTACAATTTAAAATTTTTTCAGCCATGTATAAAATAAATATACTGCATCATGGTCAAGTTATGTTTATTCCGGGAATGCAAGAGTGGTTTAACATTAGAAAATCAATTAATAAATTAGGAAACTAAAGGAGAAAAAAATGTTGTGATTGTCTCAGTGGATGCACAAAAAGCAATTTAGACAATTCACATTAATTGTGATTAAAAAACAAACAAAATTTCTAGCTTACTTAGAAGAAACTTTTAAAAACTTAATAACATTACCCACTAAAAATCTAAAGCAGATATTATACTTAAAAAGGTCAAAGTGATCCCTTTAAATTTAAGAATAAAACAAGGTTGCCCACTGCGGCAGAGGCTGAAAGTTGTCCTATATTATCTAGTCTCCCTGTCTTCCTCTGTAATGGAAGCTTCAATTTTCATTTGGGCACAAGGATGCAAGGATGTCCCCCCAAAAGACTTATCTCAAGCCTCAGAAATGTAGTGTGGCAGCTTCTTGGAACTTTTCTTAAAAGACCGCTGGAGTATGACTTTTATTCCCTTTTCTTCTTTGTGTCTTGCTCCATCTTTCTCCCTGTAACATGGATGTGTGGCTAGAGCTCTGGCAGCCATCTTGGACCATGAGGACGAAGACTTCATGGGGACGGAAGAGAAGTGGCTGGAAGGAGCCTGGGTCCTGAGGGCTGCTGAGGATAAGAGCTGCCATGCTAACCTTAGACTGCCTGCCTCTGGATTTTTACATACTGAGGAATATCTTCTATCTCATCTAAGCTATTGTTATTTTGTGTCTCAGCTACTCATAGACAAACTATGATATACCCTATCTGATATACCCATTATTGCTGCTTCCATTTGATATTTACCGGAGGCCCTAGCAATGCAATAAGACAAGAAATTAAAAACAGATCTAATAAGGGAATTTAGCAAGGTTGGTGGATACATTTTCAGTATATTAAAAGCATTTGGGGGGCTGGCTCAGTGGCATAGCGGTTGAGTTCAGCACACTCCACTTTGGCGGTCCAGGTTTGCGGGTTCGGATCCTGGGTGCGGACCTACACCACTTGTCAAGCCATGCTGTGGCAGTGACCTACATACAAAATAGAGGAAGATGGGCACAGATGTTAGCTCAGGGCCACTCTTCCTCAAGCAGAAAGAAGAAGATTGGCAAAAGGTGTTAGCTCAGGGCCAATTTTCCTCACAAAAAAAAAAAGCATTTGGTTTGTATACACTAACATCAACAAGTGATAAGATTCAATTAAAAAAAAAACTACAATAGCAATAAAAACAATAATTTATCTAGGAATTAATCCAACAAAAGACCTTTATGCATAAAATTACCAAACTTTATTGAAAAACATAAAAGCAGAACTATATAAATAGACCTATGTAAATGTATCATGTTCATGGCAGAAAGATCCATTATGTAGAGATGTCAGTTCTTCCCAAATTAATTGATAAATTCAATGAAATCTCAATTAAAAGCTCAACAAGACAAAGCCACTTAGCACAATACTTGGCAAATTGCAAGCACTCCAAGTATGGTAGGTGTCTTTGTTGAATTCCAGTGGAGGAGATAAATATGCCATTGGTCACCAACCTTTGTTCTGTCTTGTTCAACCTCATCCTAAAACTTATATGAGTGAGCAAAGAGAATAGACAAGATGATTCTAAAGAACAGCAATGAGGAGGACATGCTCTACAGTATATAAAGCTACAGATGCACCGTCCAGTATGGTAGCCACTAGCCACGTGTGGCCACTGAGCATTTGAAGTGTGGCTAGTTCAAATGGAGATGTGCTGTAAGCGTAAAACACACATTGAACTTTGAAGACCTAATACGAAGAAAAGAATGAAAAATATCTCAATTATTTTTTATTGATTAGATATTGAAATGATAATATTTTTAGATGTATTGAATTAAATAATATATATTATTAAATAATTTTTACTGTTTCTTTTTTGGACTTTTTAAAAATTAAGCTTTTTATTTCGGTATAATTGTAGATTCACTCACCTGGTTTGTTTTTGCTTTTTAATTGTTTAAATGTGACCACTAGAGATGGTTCAGTGGGACTGAGGAGAGAGCCTAGAAATATATCTATATGTATTTGAAAATGGGAGACAAAAGTGATGGCATTGCATATCGGTCAATAAAGGATGTGTCACTTGGGCCGGCCCCGTGGCTTAGTGGTTAAGTACGGGTGCTCCGCTGATGGCGGCCCGGGTTCGGATCCCGGGTACGCACCGACACACCACTTCTCCGACCATGCTGAGGCTGCGTCCCACATACAGCAACTGGAAGGATGTGCAGCTATGACATACAACTATCTACTGGGGCTTTGGGGGGAAAAATAAATAAATAAATAAATAAATAAATTAAAAAAAGGATGTTTCAGTCAATAGATGGTGCTGGGCCAATTGGTTACCCATATGAAGAAAAGTATAATGGCATGTCTATTTCATGCCACCCACGAAAATCAATTCCTATGAAATAAAGACCTAAACATGAAAAATAAAACTTTAAAACTTACAGAAAATATTTAGCATAATATCTTTATAATCTCAGGGCACTGCAAGATTTTATAGGCAAGATACAAAAAGCGCAAACCATAAAAGAAAAGATTATTAAATTTAATGGCCTTATTTATCATTTAACCGAAATTTAACTACATCACAATTACAAAAGTCTCTACAACAAAGGATGCTCCAGAGAGAGTGAAGAGACAGCTACAGACTGATCAAAGGTATTTTCCACTAATATAACTGAAAAAAGGATTTGCATCAAGAGTAAATAATTCCTTATCAAATAATAGATTAAAAGAGGTAAATAATGCAGTAGAAAAATGGGCAAAGGATATGAACAAACATGGTAGAAGAGGAAATGCACATGCTCACTTGACATTCATCATCTTTCAGAATCAAGTGCTGGTGAGCATGTGGGGCAAGCAGAACCCCTAGACACCACTGATGGAAGTGGTAGTTGGTGGCTAGGAGGGGGCCATTTACCATATCTCATTGAAGTGAAGATGCCCATTGCCTGAGAATCCAGAAACCCCACTCCTATGTGTTATCCGAGAGAAACCCTCACCCGCGGGTGTAAGAATGTTCTTTGCCGCATTGTTTAAAATAGCGAAAAACTGGCAGCAACTCCATTGTCAAAAACCAGAATAGATGTACTTGGGATATTCATACACAGCATTTTAAATGACTGACCTAGTGACACGTCCCTTAGCCCAGGAGGATCCCAAAAGCTGTTATAGGAGTGAATAGGAGGAAGATACTGAAGGATACGTACAACATACCATTTGAATAAATTTTCCAGATATGCAAAATAATATTATATATTGTTTATGTAGCCACATATAGTAAAAGTATAGAAACATGTCTGCTGATGAGAAACGGCAAATGTTGACAGTGGTCACCTCTGAGAAGGGTGGCAGGGCGATGGGATTGGGGAGGGGTACAGGAGAGCTTCGACTCTAAGTGTAATGTTTCATTTCTCATTAAGACAAACAAAAATTGAACCCAAATAGGGTCATGTGGTAGGATTTGACAAAATTGAGTAGTGGGTACATCAGTGTTCACAATATTAGTCTCTATACTTTTCTGCATGTTTGAAATATTTCCTACTTTTAAAAAAAAGGAGAAAGACTGTGAGAAAAATGAAGTTTTCCTTTTTTTTTTTTTTGTGAGGAAGATTGGCCCTGAGCTAACATCTGCCAGTCCTCCTCTTTTTTTGCTGAGGAAGACTGGCCCTGGGCTAACATCCATGCCCATCTTCCTTCACTTTATGTGGGATGCCGCCGCAGCATGGCTAGCCAAGCAGTGCGTTGGTGCGCACCTGTGTCCCAACCGTCCAACCCCAGGCCGGCCAGCAGTGGAGCGCGTGCACTTAACCGCTTGTGCCACCAGGCTGGCCCCTGAACTGTTTTTCTATATACCAGCAACAGACAATTCTGTAATGTAATTTTAAAATCAAACTATTTAAAAAACCTATAGGGGGCCGGCTCTGTGGCTTAGCGGTTGAGTGCGCGCGCTCTGCTACTGGCGGCCCGGGTTCGGATCCCGGGCGCGCACCGACGCACCGCTTGTCCGGCCATGCTGAGGCCGCATCCCACATACAGCAACTAGAAGGATGTGCAACAATGACATACAACTATCTACTGGGGCTTTGGGGAGAAAAAGGGGAAAAAAAAATCTATAAAATGCTTACTTTTTTTAAATCTAGGACTGTAAGCTATAGCATTTCTCTGTTTGGGGGCAGGGAGAGCTTGAATGGGTGCTAATGTTTTTCGAGGGGTTCTGTGATGAACTAACGTGGGCACACTGGCAGCCTCCCCTGGAGTGCCTGAGGTAAGGGTTCTGAGAGGTTCTCTGATAATGGAATTTGCACAGCTTTCTTTAATCCAGCATTTTTCAAACATCTAACAATAGAATCTTTGTCTGAGTGCCCTTGCCTTGGGAAAGGCTGGCCTAGTGACCTCCAAGGTCCCTTCCAATTCTCACCGTCACCATTCTAGTTTTGGCTCTGCTAGCCAAATCACCTTTCCTCTTGGGGCCTCGGTTTATTATGATATTAAATGGGTGTGTGCAGTTTAGACCTGAGATCCCTCACTTGTTTCCAGCTCCAATACCCCATGTGGAAGCCCAGCGTTAGGATCACATTTTCACTTAACTTTTTTCCTCCTCTCTCAAGTAACTTTTTATTATTTAACTAAAGTGTGTTCATGGTAGAATAATAACAAAAATGCACAGAGGCAAAATAAAAAAGAACTAAATTTATTCCACATTCCACTGTGGGCCCTTTTTCAGAAGGTATGATGATAGCTAGCATTTATGGAGTACTTATGTGCAAAGCGCTGTGCTAGTAAAGGTCTATTCTTATCCTCATTTTACAGATGAAGAGACTGAGGGTCAGAGAGGTAAGTCACCTGTTCAGCTTGCGTGGCTCTAACCCAAGTCTTCCTGACTCTGCAACACAAGTTCTCAGCCGCTACCATAAAGGCCTCACCATTCAAAGGGGGTCTTCATCACTGCCGAGATTTCTTTTCCTCCTGGCTCCCATAGTCCTTCAGTATTCTCTCATCTCCCCAGAGAAGCTCCGTAATCTCCTTCAGAAACAAAGTCAGTGCCTCCACCATACAAGGACCAGTGTCCCTCCCTGAAACTCAGTCTACCTTATCTCTAGAAAAACCATGACTTGCCTGGAGAAAGGGGAAAAAATAACCCTCTCCCCACCCCAACTCCACCCCCCAAGTCACTGGATTTGGGGTCAATTAGAAGGGCTAGAGACAGAAGAATGGATGTGTAATTAAGTTTCAAATTGACTATTGTTTTATGTGAATGTCTGATAAAGAAAACACAATGGCTGCCAGATGGGGGCTGGGAGGTGAGATTTCCCAAGTGGAGAATTCTAGAAGATAGGCCTGGAGTTCTGGACCCTGGGTCCTCCTGACAGACAGACAGGCAGGTAGGTAACAAGGGTGGGGACCCCAGAGGTAATTGCGGGGTTGGAAGAAGACCCAGCTAGGGACACAAGCCAAGAGGTTTGGCAAGAACTTTTGTCTATTCAGAATGGGAAATGGAGGCAGGAGTTTGCCTCACTAGCCGTGAACTTGGTCACTGCTGTGGAATCCAAGGGCCTAGAGCAGCCTTGTCAGACAGAAGTATAATGTGAGCCACACGGGTAATTTTAAATGTTCTAGTAGTCACATTAAATAATAGTGAATCTATGAAACAGGAGATTGCTCTCACAAATAACGAGCTTCTCCTTGGTCTTAGCAATCAGGGGTCTCAAACTCAAGTGTCCTCAATGCCCAGAGAGGCATATGGAGCAGATGAGGTGTAAGCAAATTTCACACTTTCCTGTAAGAAAAACAACGCAGCAAACATCATGGTTTATGTTCATTAGTATAACTTTAGTGTAAGGATATTAAGGAATGGTGGGGACTGTGGCAAATTAGAGAAAGCACACCCAGTCTAAATTAGCTCCAGTGGAGTTTTGCCTCATGGGTATGGTGAATCACTATTGCTACAGCTTCCCATTTTTTGAAAGGAAGCTGGAAATTGGGATTTTTAAAGGTTAGTAATCAATTCAAATTTTATTTAAAAACAAAACAAAACTGGGTGGGCTGGATTGCAACCCCTGATCTCCTTTAAACCCTTGTCCGTGTTTTACAGAGGAGGAAACTGAGGTTCAGAGTGGTTAAATATTTTCTCAATCCACAGCAAGGAAAATTGGCTCTTCAGGCCATTTCTGCTCTTCTGCTAATAACCAACACCGATTTTTTCACTATTCTTATTGAGAATTTACTGGGTGCCAGGTTCTGTGCTGAACGTACTGCACCATGAAGGAGATACTGTTTATGATGGCAGATTTAGAGAGAGGAAACCAAGGCTCAGAAAGGTGGAGTAAGTTGCCTGAGATCACACTGTGGGGCTTGAACCTGGATCTGTGTTTGATTACAAGACTCTACGTGCTCTCTCTGGCTCCACTCCCGCCTTACACACCTTGGAGAACCGCAGAGGCCAAGGGTCCTGCTAGTTTTTACCCTGGGGCTACTCCCAAGGGCCTGGGGCTGGGGGGTGGGCAGCATCCTGCACCCCCATACTTGCTTTAACCCGAGCACCTCCACTGTATCGTTCCTGTGAACTGGCTTCCGGGTAAGATTTTGTTTGAAGAAGAATGCCACTGCCTTTGTTTTTTAAGTTTGAAAACCGCTGATTTGCCTATGGTCCCTTGATTCACAGGCGAGGAAACTGAGGCCCAGATCAGAGGTGGCAAGTGCCTGAGGTCCCTCTGCAAGTCAGGACAAGAGCCAGGACCAGAACCGGGTCCTGGGGGCCAGGCCCTGCCTGGGAAGCTGCCCAGTGGGTGTGCCAGGGCCTCCCTCCAGCTCCTCCGGGCTCTGCCCAGGGAAGGACCAACCGCTCTCTCTGTGTCTCCCCACCTGCTCCGCCCTTCCTCACGCCTGTTTGGATAACTCTTTGACCTGTTCCTTCACAAGCTCTCCCTGGGGTGTGGCTGCCTCTGTTGCTTGTCCCGGAGAATCCTGGGCCTCGGCAGTGTGGTGGCCCAGGCTTGGCCGGTCCCACGGCAGACGGTTGTCAAACAGCGGCTGTCTGGGTGGAGGGAAGCCTGTTTACTCAGGGCAGGGCCCAGGCAGAGGCTGCAGCTTCCTCCCCACGCCACTGGCCCATCCAGCTCCTCAGCATACTGACTCAGCTGTCTCCATCTGTATTTGCTCATTCCACAAATATTTGTGGAGCACCTACTGTGTGCCAAGCACTGTGCTACATGCTGAGGATCTACCAGGAACAACATGGCGAGGTTCCCTGCTCTAGTGGACCCCACATTGTAGTGGAGGAGACAGACGATAAACAGATCAACGAATGCACAATTCCAGAGCTGCAGAGGATAACAGCACTGTTAGTGATGGGCGGAGGTAGGGCAGTCTTAGATTTGGGTGGTCAAGGAAGGCTGCTTTGAGTGGGCAGCATTCGAGCTAAGACCCAAACTACGAGAAGAAATCAGTTATGGGAAGAACTGGGAAAACAGTGTTCCTGGCAGACGGAACAGCAAGTACAAAGGCCCTGAGGAAGGAATACGCTTGGCCTGATTGAAAGATAATAAAAAGGCCTGTGTGGCTGCAGTGGAGCAAGCGAAAGGGGGAAAGACAGGAGAGCCAACAGAGGGGCGGACGAGAGTCCAT
Organism: Ceratotherium simum simum; assembly: GCF_057802395.1. NCBI lineage: Eukaryota > Metazoa > Chordata > Mammalia > Perissodactyla > Rhinocerotidae > Ceratotherium > Ceratotherium simum. Next base: position 16,781,504 of record NC_141920.1, read on the forward strand.
CCCGTGGGTCTTTTAGATCAGGGAAAAGAGCTCAGGTTTTCTTTTCAGTGTGACACAAAGTGATGGGCAGATGTTTAGCAGGGATTTTAAACACGATTGTATCCCGAATTTCTCCTCCAACTTTAGCTCTGCTCTTTCCCTCTATGGCTTTTCTGTCCCAGGACTTTTGTTCTTAGGTACGTTTGAGGGTGATTAAATAGTGTTTAATTATTCCCTTTTCCTTTTCAATTTAAAATTTTTTCAAAGCTGTGTAGATACACAGTAGAAAACATCAAATACTTTTACAGATCTGACAATAAAGAGCAGTAGTCACGGCTCACTCTCTTCTGAACCTGATTCTTCCCACTCAGCGGCGACCACTTATAACTGTTTCAGTGGAGTGGTTTTCGCCGCCTGGTGTTTTCCTCTGTATTTCTAAATATCATGGTTGTACTGCTGCTTCTTGAGTTTTCAGTGTTAGCTGTTATGTGTTAACTTGCTAATAGGAAAGATCCTTTTTAACTCTCTCCCCATTTGGAGATAGTCAATGTTTTCATTTGCATAAGCACGTTACCCTTATTACTATTACTCACAGCTGCTGCAGTCTGTATATGACCCAAGGCCTTTCCGTGCATTATCTCAATTAGTCTTCACAGTAACTCCATACGGTAAGTGTTGATCAGCATAACAATAATACTAACACTTTACATCCAGTGTGACTATTTGCAGTTTGTAGAAGACCCTTGCACCCATCCCCTGGATCTGCAGAGCGATCCCGAGAGGTAAGCAGAACTGGCATTATTAACCCCATTTTCAGAAAAGGACATGGAGCCCGGTATGACAAAGAAAATTCTACCTGTCACAGTGGGGTGCAGTGGTGAAAATAAAATCCATCTTCCAGCCGAGATGGAAGGAGCCGGGGTCCCTGTGTGAAGGAGATTCATGTGAAGGAGATTAACTCTTCTAGCTTACATTTTTGGTTTGTTTGCTGCATCAGCTAGTGTTGCATCAGCTCTGCCTCTCGTAGGCTGTGGTTTTGGGTAAATTATTTAACCTCTCTGAGCCTTTGTTACCTCTTCTGAGAAATGAATGTGATGACAGTACCTACCTCAATGGTCAGCTGTGAGGATTAAAAGAACTAATTTTTAATAAAGTGTTTAGAACAGTGCCTGGCCCATAGTAAGTATTATATAAGTGATCAAATAAACCAGAGCTAGGAAATGAATGAGCCAGGACTCAGATCTAGGCCTTCTGATGCCAATTTCAGTGTCTGGCCCCAAAGCCCCAGACATTTGTATTCCTCTTTACAATTTTTACCATATCTATCTGTACTTTCATTTACCTGTTATTATTTACTTGATATTTTTCTTTGCTTTGAAGAATATATTAATTTATTAAAGGATATTTTATATTACTGCTTTAATATGCTAGTTATAAATTTTTCTAACACACAGTAAAATAAATTCAATAAAATTTAAAAGTGTTTGTCCATGTACAATCTAAATCAGCCCCTGTACCCTGTGGGTACATCTAAGGAAAAGTATGCTGTTTTTAGATCTATAAAGAACCCTTGGGAACATTCTATCCAGTGGCTTTTAATTTTTGATCGTGACCCTCAGTAAGAAACACATTTTACATCCCATACTTTATACACAGTAGCAATAAAGGGTGGCAGTCAAAACATAGACTCTGGGGCCAGACTGCCTGGGTTGTAACCTCAGCATTCCCTTGTAGTGCCCATGTCACTTTTGCTGAGTGACTCAACCTCTCTGTGCCTCCATTTCCTCATCTATAAAATGAGAATGACAATAATAGCACCTCCTCACAGGATCACTGTGAAGACAAGGCGTTAACATGTGTAAAGCCCTAGCAAGTGCTCTATAAATATTTGCTATATTCACAACTCCCCCCACACACATCCATAAACATACAGAAATGGAACAGAAATTTCACACATACAAACTTAACTCTTCATGAGATGCACTAGGATGTTTTCTATTCTATTTTACTTCATTAAAAAAATATGTGGTCATCTTTGTGAAATTTCATTAATCGATTTGTGATTTGTAATTCATGTTCTTTTCTATATGAACACTATATTCAATAAAAATATTTTAAAAAATAGAACATTTTTATTCGAAGAAAAAGCAAGAAATGACAATGAAAGAAATCAGTTGATTATGTGAACAGCAAATGTGCTAGAATTATTTTGTCCAGCATCACGAGGCTATGGGGTGTTGTACATTAACAGATTTGGGGTCGCTAACACCTTGGACACTGCCAATCTATAATTTCCAATGAAGGCTGTTGAACTGCACTCTAGAAATAATATATCTGCTTAAAACCAAAAATATGTGCTTCAAAGGCTTTTTAAAAATAATATTCAATATATTACAGCAAGAGTCAGCAAACTACAACCTCTGCCTGTTTTTGTAAATAAAGTTTTATTGAAACACAGCCCACACTTATTCATATATTTATTGTCTATGGCTGCTTTTGTGCTACAAGAGCAGAGCTGAGTAGTTGCCACAGATCCCATCTGGCCTACAAAGCCTAAAATATTTACTGTCTGGCCTTTTACAGAAAAAGTTTGCCAAGCCCTGTATTAAAGTTACAATTCAAAACCCTTAAGCTTAAATTAAATCTTTTTGTGTGTGTGTGTGAGGAGGACCAGCCCTGAGCTAACATCTGATGCCAATCCCCCTCTTTTTGCTGAGGCAGATTGGCCCTGGGCTAACATCCGTGCCCATCTTCCTGCACTTTATATGGGACGCCGCCACAGCATGGCTTGACAAGCAGAGCGTCGGTGAGTGCCCGGGTTCCAAACCTGCGAACCCCGGGCCGCTGAAGCGGAGCACACGCACTTAACCGCTATGCCACTGGGCTGGACCCTTAAATTAAATCTTATTCTGTTTATATCTTATTTTATTCTATTCATAAGTGTAGCAAATTTTAACAATTGCACTTTACCTTGAAAAATTTCAAACCTACTAAAGTTGAAAGAATAGTACAGTGAGCAGTGACACATCCTTCACCTAGATTCACCAATTGGTAACATTCTGTCACATTTGCTTTATCACTATGTATCTATCTGCACTTTTTAATTAAAATATGTGATGTAAAAAATTCTATATTCATATTTGCTATGCATATTGACTTCGTGTGTGTCTATGTGTGAGCACATGACCCCACGGCAGAGGTGGTCAACTGTGTAGTGACAAATCCATGCTTCCCCTTCCATAGTTTAGAATTATTTCTGGAAAACAGCTGCCTCACTAGGGACCACATATCCCAGACTCCTTTGCATTTGGCCAAGGCCACGTGACTAGTTCTCACCAGTGGAATGTGAGTAGAAATGACGAATGTCACTCTGGGCCAGGAACACTTCTGGGGTCCCTGGATGACTATGTGACAGAGGTAAATAAACTTCTAACTTACATTTTGAGCTTGTTTGTTACATTAGCTAGTATTGCCCTAACTAATACAACCCAATAAAGTGTGTGACCCATTAATGGGTCAAGATTGCAGTTTGAAACACGCTGGTCTGGTCCTCTGCTTCTCCAAACATTTTTGAACCGTGGAGTCCTTTCAGTAAGTGTTTCTTTCAAAAGTCAAAATGGAGCTTCTCTGGTTGAACCAGAGGTTGTGGGGTGGGGGAGGCTAAGAGCCTGGTCTATCTGAACACCCCCATTGGCCTCAAAGTGAACCCTGGGGCATCTTTCCTGACTCCTAGGGCTCCCCTGAATATTGTGTGATGGCCACTGAGCCAGGGACATGCCTCCATTTCTCAGAAGAGGAGGCAGAGAGCCAGCTGGAGAAGGACTTGAGTGAGTCACAATAGCCGCCCAGGGCCAGAGCCTTTTCCCAGGTCTGTGGCCAGGGCAGGTCTCTTCCTTTTATTTCCATGCCTCCCATTTGCTCCAGCCAGGCCCAGACTCTTGAACCAGGCCCCAGAGAACAGACCCCAGGGATCAGAGGGCTTCTGAAGGCTTGGAACGAAGCTTTGTCCTGACTCTCCAGCCAGACAGTTGCAGCCTGGAACAACCACTTACATATCCTTCATTCATTTCTGTTTGTTCTGCAACAGCTACAAAATGCCTAGCACATACTTAGCATTCAGTCCCTTTCACATAGTAGGTGCACACTCTACAGGTACAATAATAATAATAGTTAAAATTGAGGTATAATACAGCAATAGTTAAAATTTACATAGCACTTTCTATGTGCCAGATGCTCAGCACTTTAGAGATATTAACCTCATTTAATTGTCACAACCATATGAGGTAGATGCTATTATTATCACCCCATTTGACAGATGAAAAAACTGAGGCACAGAAAATTAAGTAATTTACACAGCTAGTAGGTGGCAGTTTGAGCCCAGGCAGTCTGACTCTTGAGTCTAAGCTTCTAACCACAAAATTATACAGCCCCTCAGATGCTATAATAAGGGGTAACAAGTGTAGCTAAAAAAATGAAGGGTTGGTGTCCGACAGACTAGATTTTAATCACGCATTTGCTGTGTGATGCAGGGCAACTTACACAACAACTCTGAATCTCAATTTCCCTGTTTATAAAATGGGCATAATACTTCCCACCTGGACGCGTTATTGCAAGGACTAAAAGGGAGAAAACACATAAAGTAGTCAGCATCCTGCCCATTACATAGAAGGGGCTTAAAGGGAAACAAATTTCTTTCCTCTTCACAGGCCCACCCTCATGCTAGAGGCAGTGAGTCAGAAAAAATGGAAGGCACAGTTCCTGCACTTCAGCATCTCATAATCTTCTTAGGAATAAAATAAATCCTTCATGAAACAATCAGAAAAGTCCTAAGATACTTTTAATAAAAGATGGAATTAATTGCAGCGAAATGTAAGTAAAAGCAGTGCATTTTATGGCGAGGCTCTGGGCCTTTGCATATGCTGTTGCCCCTCCCTCTCTTCTCCTGGCTGACTCCTGCTAAACCTTCAGGTTTCAGCTTAGATATCAGTCCACTCCTCCAGGATCAAGAGGTCCCTGACCCCTTCCCCTCCTCCTAAGTCCCTTTTTGTTCCCATAGTGCCCTATCTGGCCATATCATGGCTCTCTGTCTTTGATTATTGCTAGTTTGTCCGTCTTCCCCACCAGATTGGGTGCTCTCCAAGATCTGAAGCCAAGTTTTATTCTCCTACAATCCCCCAGTGCCTAGTGAATGCCTTGCATACCATAAGCCCCCAGTGGTCGTTTGTTGAAGAAATGAACAAGCTAACAATGAATTCGTGAATGCGGGAGACTTCTGGGCAGAGACAGCATGCAATCTGGGTATCCACCTCCTCCTTTTATAAAACGGGACAAGACAAGTCAATGGTTTCTGTACTCCAGCTAACCTGGATACCCAAAATCACAAAAGGAACTTAATAAAAAAATAAAAGATTCTTGGAACGGATCTCAGGAGATTCTGAGTCACCAGGTCTGGGGTGGAGCCCCAAAATATGTCAAGTTAAGAAAGTTTCCCATATGCAGCCAGGTTTGTGAAGCATTGAACCACAGGGGCTAAAATCAAATTAAGGTGGGATGGGAAGAGGGTGTGGACAGAGGAGAAAGGGGAAAGGGGTCGGGGAGACTATATTTTGGAAATGAAGGATGGGAACAGCCATGCCTGATATCCAACACAGTCCCATAGCTGGCCAGCATCTGAGGTCCTACCCAACTTTGGGCCCATCAACCCTTCAGGGAGACAAAGCATTTCATGATACCTTTTCTCCTTCATTAACTCGTGGAATCCTCACAGCAGCCAAGGTTTATTTGATGGATGAAAACGTTGGGGATTAGAGAGCTGAAGCCTAGTGTCCACCATCGTGCAGCTTTAAGTGGGAGAGCCACTTAACCAAACTGCCTCTGACAACAGCCTCTGAGCAGGCCTGAGGCTGATGCCATTGGTCAAAGGAACTAGGCCTATGTACCCAGGAGAAATCAGGCTTATCTGTCACTTAGCAACAGATATACTACCCTGATGGAGGATTGTCGACCAGTGGCCGAATCACCCCCTGCCTCCTTACTTGTCCTGTCCTGAGCACCTGCAGGTACTGCTATCTCAGCCCAGCCCAACCTACCTCATCCATCCATCCATCCATCCATCCATCCATCCATCCATCCATCCATTCATCCATCCATCCATCCATCCATCCATCCATCCATCCATCCATCTTTTCATCCATCCATTCATCCATCCATACACCCACCCATCTATCCATGTACTTATTCTTCCACTTATCACATCCATTCACATATCTCTCCATCCATTCCATCCACCTATTTATCCATCCATCCACCATACCCACCCATATACCCATCATATCTATTCATTAATCCATCCACTCATCTATCCACCTACCCATCTTCCCAGTTACTCATTCATCCATTTGTTCCATCAATCCATCTAGCTCACCATCCATTCCCATCCATCCATCCATCCATCCATCCACCCACCAACCCATCACAACCATTCATCAAACCACCTACCTATCCACTCACCCAGATATCCATTCATTTTTTCATCCATCCATCTTCCCATTTATTCATTCATTAAATAAACCTCCATCAAAGTCTACATGGGGCCAGACCCTGTGATAGCCTGGAGTATAACAAGAAGAATCAGACAAATACAGACCTTGCCCTCAAGGAGATTTGTGATGCTTACAAAAATGACAAACTCCCAAAGGGCCAAAAGAAATAATCAAGGGAAGCTTGTTGAAAGAAAAATAAGGGTAGGAAAATAACAAAGCCAGGAGTCGGGTTAGCACACAGACATGCACACCATAACATCTTATCCTCACGGTTGCTAAGGGCAGCCCCAAATTTGGCACTGAGCTAGATCCTGGAACCCAAAGCAAATACTACTGCACGAGAGTCACAGCACACTCAACTGTAGCAGACGTGACCCAGCAGCTATTCCTGCATCTTTATAACACAGTATGTTATATGTGCCCAGGGCACCTGTGGAAATGTCTGGAGACATTTTTGGTTGGCACAGCTGAGAGGAAGTATGCTGCCGGCATCCAGTGAGTCAAAGCCAGAAAAGCTGTTCAACATCCTACAATGCACAGGACAGTCGCCTTACAACAGAGAGTTATCCAAGGAAAGTGTCATTAGCGCCGAAGTTGAGAAACCCCTTATAAGAGAACCCCAATTTTGTTCGGAGGAGCATTGCACCAGACCCTAAGAAAAGAACATCGTTGGCCTAAGCCAGTCTTGCTTTTCCGTTTCTTTCCACCAGATACTTGACCTCCCAGCTTTCCTTGAACTGAGGAAGTCTGCCAGCAGGTTTCTGGGAAAATTTTGCTTTTTGATAAAAGAAACAAGTGCTTCGAGGAAAACCCCTTCTAGCTTCAGACACTCAAGTGCAGACAAGATGTCTGATGCTGTCTATAATGGGACAGATCAAAAACCAAAGGCCGACACAGTGAGGCCGCCAGAGGAAGGAAGGGAAGAGCGTGGATCTGGCTGACCTTGCTCGCCATTGTCACGGGACTGTTTCTTAAAACCTCCCTCAATTCATTCATCCAACAAATGCTCATTGAGCATTTATTCTGTGCCAGTCACCGTGTGAGATGTGCGAGGCTGAAAAAACCATTGAAGTCCCTGACCTCGTGGAATTTATAGTCTGGTGGGGGAGACAGACACCACAAGGCACATATGATTTGATCAGAGTAAACTATTTGATGAGAATTGCAAAGCAGAATCCAGGGTGCCACGAATGCATTGCAAGTCCAGGAAAGGGTAAGTTCACCCAGTATCACAACACCAAAGATCAGCTCATTAAAGACTGTCCTACCAAGGTTCAAGTACATGAGACAGCTGCTGGGATGTATTTTGTGCTAACTCTGTGTCAGGCACTATTCTAAGCACTTGTGTAATAATTCATGTGGTCCTAACCACAACCTTGCCCTCCATCACCTCTCCTGAGGCTCTGCTATGTACATGTTCCCTACCCAGCAACTTACCTCTGCGATTGCAACCTTAGGAGATTCATTGTTATCCCCCTTAGAGACCCCCAGGAGAAAGGGTTTTCCTCAAAGCACTTCTTTCTTCGATTGGAAAGTGTATCTTTTTCAGAGCCTCCCAACAGACCTCCCTAGTTCATTTTACAGATGAAATATCTGAGGCTCAGAGAAGAATAGGCCACAGAGCTAAAAAAAAAAAAAAAAAAAAAAGGGCAGATCCAGGATTCTAACCTAGATTTATTTTATCCAAAAAGCAGGGTCTTTTAGCCACTATCTCTCTCTCACACACACACACATGCACACACACACCAGCGGATGCCCCACTCTCCCAGGATAACAGTGTGCTTTTTTGTTGATGCACGCTGCGAATCTGGCCGTGGCAGCCCTGCTTTCTCTGCCCAGCCATATCTGCAGCTTAGCCAAGGCGGGGGGTGGGGGTTAGCACAGATGGACTGTGTCTGGTCTGGAGTCAGATGATTTTTTTTTTAACAATCCTGAACTTAAGTTTTCTTTTCCATCCTTGGAGATAATAATGTTATTTATCGTGACAACTATTGTGGGAATTAAATGAAGTAATAGGCATAGAACATCCATTCATCCAGTCATCCATCCAACCATCTATCCATCATCCATCCATCCATCCATCATCCATCCATCCAACCATCCATCCATCCATCCAACCATCATCTATCCATCCATCCATCCATCCAAAAATTGTTGAATACTTGCTATATGATGAGCACTGCATAGAGGCTGGGATGAAGGAATGTGAGAGGACATCCTACAAAGTGGGTAGACCTAGGATACAGTGAAAGGCTGTCTGGTTATATTATTATAATAATATTATCCTTTGGGAGGAGCTCTATGTGGTCTTCTGTTCACTCCAGCTTAGGCTTATGGCCTGGGGCTTTCCTTCCCCAGAAGCTGACTGTGTGACCCCTTTGAGAAACAATGAGTCCTTCTCTGGCCACAGGGTTAACCAAGTCTTACAATTGTGTTTTAACCTTGGAAGAAGCACCTAAGGCATGCCCAGCCCTTTAGCTGTGCTATCGCCTCTAATCACACCACCCTCTGTGAGATAGGTCCTGTTGTTCTCTCTATTTTACAGATGAGGAAATAGATTCAGAGAGGGGAAGTGACTTGCTCAAGGTTGCACAGCTCAAGTGAGAGATGAGTCTCCAGGCTGTTTTTGGTTCTTCAGCCTCTGCTATTTCCACTGCATCACATACTCTTGCTTGATGGTGGGTCAAAGAACGAAGATCTCCTGGACCAGTGAGGAGACCAGTCCCTGATTCCTTGAGGCAATCTGTCCTCAGCTAATGATGATATTAAGTAATGTTTATTGAGTCCTTAAACTGTGCATGGTGCCAAGGGCTTACACCCTTGCTTTCCTTTAGTCCTCTGAGAAGACCCTGAGACACTCTATCTGCCTTCAGAGAGAAGGCAACTGAGACACAGAAATGTTGAGCAATTTGTCTCAAGTCACAGAACCAGAACGGAGATCTACTGGATTCCAGAAGCAAGATCTGTGCATGTGTGTGATTTAAATTAGTCTATAAAATATACCTAATTTTTAAAAATCCAAAATGTGCAAAAAAAGTAAAACATTCTTTTGAACCTTCCCCTTCAGAACCAAAACTCTGTTGCCAGTTTCTTTGTGTCCTTCCACTAATTTTCTATGCAAACACAAATGTGTGTGTACATACGTATGCGTATATCCATTTTGTTATCAGATTATAAGATGCTATACACCCTTCTTCAGCTTACTTTTTTCACTTAATGTAACTTAGAAGTCTTTCCCTATCTGCACACAGATCTGCATTTTCTTCTTTCAACAATAGGATAGCATTCCATCCTAAAGATGCATCATGCTTTATTCACCCATCTTCTACCGTGGGACATTTGGGTTACTTCCAATTTTGGAGTCACCCCGAGCAGTAGAGCCGAGCCCTTCACCATCAGTAACGCACTCATCTCTAGCCTTGCGTCTAAGTTTCGCACTTCTAGCACGAGGTCATTCTCATTTTCTAACGCCCCGCACCCTGCGTTGCTCTATACGGCTTCCCCTTGCTGAATTGCCCAGAGCTAATGGCCCTCATCAGAGGGGCCGGCCAGCTCTGCCCTGGTTCCCATCCCACGTAGACCATGAGCCACTTCAATCCTAGGCCCAGCAAGGCTCTCTGTGGGCGTCAGCTTGGCCCCGCGGCAAAGTGGGGATGATGCTTCCAGCCCCATCTTCTGTGGAATTTTGGAAAGACCCCTGGGATGCATTTCCAGGAAAGTGGTCTCTCTAGGCAGGCAAAATAAGCCAAGTCCCCGCAGGGGACTCCTGCGGCCCCTCCCAGCACTTTCCACACCAGATTCGCCATGCCTGTTTGGGAGCTTAGAGAAGCAAATCCCATGCCTCCCCTGGGATTCCCGCCATTCTAGAGGAGCCCTCAGAGGGCCTTTGGACCCCTTGGAAAAAATACAAGGGTGCCCCAGGGTCTCCCAAACTTTCGTGGTCCCACCCTGTCCAGTCCCGCCCCAGCCTTAACCACTGGCCCCACTCACCATAGGGACTTTCCACTGGAGCGCTGAGGGGCGCGTTCATACTGACCATGGCCGAGCCCGCCCAGCCGGAGACCCGGGGGCATGGAGGAGCCGGGGCCCCACACACAGTGGCAGCAAGAGCCAGTCCACCAGGAAGGCAGTGAGTGCAGCCAGCTGCCACCGCCCGGTTATCTTATTGATTCTTCTAATCACCCAAGGTGGGTGGATACGTTAAAGAGTAACCAGTCACTTAGGGAACCTGTGGCTGGGGACTGTCACTGTTGCCATGGCAACGGCGACCTGGCCAGACTCGAGGTCCACTTGGGCCCCAGTCCTGTACTCTGGGGTTGGGGGCACCTGGAGCCAGATGTAGGGGACACCGCTCCCCTTCTCCACTTGAGGGAAGGGACTGACCAGGAGGGGATGGGGAGGTAAGAGTCCAACCTGGGTTGGGTTTTATGGCTCCAAACAATGGGTGTGGCACAAGGCAGGAGGGAGTGGTAGAGGAGAAAAGGAGGAGGGTGGAGGATTGTATTTATTGAGCGCCTACTGGATGCTGGAAGTTGCATACAGGCATTGCCATGCTTGAGTTAAACCTTGAGATGAGGAAATTGAGGCACAGAGGGAAGTCGCTCACATGGAGTCTCACAGCTGGTGCATAGAGGAGTTGGAATTGCAAACTGTGATCTCCCCTTCACCTAACATATATTTATTGAGCACCTACTATATACCATGCCCTGTGCTAGGCTCCAGTGATATAGAAAGGAGCAAAGTAGACATCATCCCTGCATCCATGGAACTTGTGGGCTAATGGAGGACTAATGGACGTTAATCAGATAATCATTCAAAGATATGATTACAAACTAGTGAGTGCTAGGAGGGATGGAGAAACACAGGTCTGACTCCCGGCCCATGGGCCAAAGGCACTTTGCCTGCTCCTTCCACTGGTCCATTGGTCCTCTTCCCCATTCAAAATGCAAGCTACTACTGACATCTGCATCCTGGTCTCTGGATGCAGAGCCATCCTGAGTTTTAACAGTCTTACATACTAGACACCTGCCGCCTGCCTTTTGGGGAACGGTCCCATTTCTTTTGTCCCAGTGTTGGGTCTCATGGCCTGATTTGGGATTCTGAAACCAACGTCTCCATCACATTAGAGAGAGCTCAAATGAGAAGCAGTAAAACATGGGAATCAGAAGAATCAGAGAACCCCAGCTCCACCATTTTCTTGGCGTATGGTTTTGGTAAATTATGTCATTTCCCTGTAGTAACACCTACCTCACACATGGCTCCACTTCTAAAAAAGCTAATCGATATATTCCTCTCTGTCCACAGTCTCTTTTTTCCAGTGTGCTTGCTCAGCCACATCAAGGGGACCTCTTGTCCCCTGTTGATGGGCAATGGGTTTGTTTCCAGTCCTCTCTTCCTTCTATTTTCTCCCTACCTGTTGCACCTTCCTGTCTTCCTTTTCCTCCTGCCCATTTAAAGCTCACAATCTGGGGCCGGCCCGGTGGCGCAAGCGGTTAAGTGTGTGCGCTCCACTGTGGCAGCCCGGGGTTCACCAGTTCGGATCCCAGGCGCGCACCAACGCACCGCTTGTCAGGCCATGCTGCGGCGGCGTCCCATATAAAGTGGAGGAAGATGGGCATGGATGTTAGCCCAGGGCCTGTCTTCCTCAGCCAAGAGAGGAGGATTGGCAGATGTTAGCACAGGGCTGATCTCCTCACAAAAATAAATAAATAAATAAATAAATAAATAAAGCTCACAATCTATTATCTTAGTTTGTCTCTTGCTTCTCTCTCAGTTCCTTTCCTTCTAACCACCTGACAAAAGCCCAAGCCTGGATGAACCTAAGTATCTTGCTTTCTTCCTGCCTCCGTGCCGGCAGCCAATCACTGCTGGAAAAATAAATGACTTAGAGGGAGAGATGGGGCCACTGTAGATTCAGGATCACCGACTTTGATGGATCCTTCCACACTGCCAGAACTTCGACCCTGTTTCTCTTCTCTTTGCTCTTCTATTCTCTACCTCTATTTCAAATCTTTTCTCCCCTCAGAACTTTTCCATTCTCATCCTCAGCAGGGGGAGGCTTTGCCTTCTTCACAGAGAAAATACAAGCCTTACACCTGAACCTGCCTCACCCCCCACCATACAAACTCACCTGCATTTGCACTTTGCTCTCCCCTCCTTCCATCCAGATCCACCTGGGTCTGCATTCTACCTCTTCCCGCTGCTCAGGATCCCCACGTGACCACACCTGATTTCTCCCATATATTCAACCTCTCCCTCTTTAGACTTTTAAAATCAACTTTATTGAGGTATAATTTACATATAATAAAATGTACCCTTTTCAAGCGTACAGTTTTATGAGTTTTGACAAATGTATACACCCATGTAACGACACCCTTCATCAAGGTACAGAACATTTCCATAGCCCCCAAAAGTTCCCTTTATTCCTCTGTCATCAATCCCCCCAGCACTTCCCATTCCAGGTGACTACTGATCTGCTTTCCATTGCTCTAGATTAGATTTGTCTTTTCTAGAATGTCAAATAAATAGAATCAGACAGCATTTACTCTTTTGTGCCTGGCTCCCTTTCTCAGCGTGTTTGTGAGATTCATCTGTATCCACGTCCTTTTTTCTTGCTAAGTAGTATTCCATTGAATGGATATACTGCAATTTGTTCACCCACTCACCTAGTGATGGACATTTGGGATGGCTCCAGTTGGGAGCAATTATGAATTAAGCAGCTATGTATATTCATGGACAAGTCTTCATGTAGACGTCTGTTTTCATTTCTCTTTGTTAAATTTCTAGGAAAGGAATTTCTGGTTGATATGGTATATATATGTTTAACTCATAAGAATCTCCCAAACTGTAGTCCAAAGTGGTCATGCCATTTTGCCTTCCTACCAACAGGGTAAGAAATCTCCTATTTGCTCCACATCCTCATCACTGCTGTTGTCAGTCTTTCTAACTGTAACTGTGTGATGTGATCTTTCCTTTTGCTTTTGTTTGTTTTAAACTAGTTCTGTAAATGAACAAAGTAATGCACACACGTGTTAAAAATGACAATTGTACAAACAGCATGTAATGAAATACAAGCCTTCCTTCTAGTTTAGTTTCCACATCTCACTCTATTGAAATTTTGAACAAATTCTTGTATATATTTCCAGAAATTATATACATACTGCTATCAACTGAATCGTGTCCTCCCAAAATTCGTATGTTGAAACCCTAACTCTCCAATGTGACTGTATTTGAAGATAGGGCCTTTACAGAAGTAATTAAGGTTAAATGAGGTCATAATAGTGGAGTCCTGATCTGATAGGATTAATGTCCTTATAAGAAGAGACATGAGAAAGCTCACTCACTCTCTCTCTGCCATATGAGGTCACAGTAAGAAGGCAGCTGTCTGCAATCCAGGACAAGAGCCCTCACCAGAACCCAACTACGCTGGCACCCTAATCTCAGACTTCAAGCCTCCAGAACTGTGAAAAAATGATTTTCTTTTGTTTAAGCCACCCGACTTACATTATTTTGTTATGGCAGCCAAATGTGACTAATATACACACAAAAATGTAAATGCATATAAATACATGGAAACATATCTCTATATATTTTTGGGAACACATTAAACACTCTTCTGCTGCTCTTTTCTCCTTAGTATCCAAAGGCCAGCTCCGTACCAGCATACCTACCTTGTTGTCTCAAGTAGCTACGTCACGTTCATTGTGTGAAGGTCCCATAAGTGATTTTATTAGTGTCCTATTGCTGGACAGTTAGGTGGTTTCCAGGTTTTGCCGCTACAAACAGTGAACATCTTTGTACACGTGTCTTGACCCACATGCAGGGAGTAGCACAAATTTCTAGAAACAGAATCTTATCAACATTTAAATATGTTATAATATCTCTTTTATTAAAAAAAAAAAGAGCTCCCTCAAGAGCTTCCTTCCCCGTCTCAGCTAACTACATTACCTCCTTCCTCCCTCTTGTTGCTGAACTTTTAAAACAGCTGTCTACACTACCTGTCTCTATTTTTCCCCTCTCCTACCTATCACACTACCTCCTTCAATCTGGCTTCTGTCTTCCTCCCCACCACACACCACTGAGTCTTCACTGGCGAGTTAGAATGACTCGGTGCCTAAACATTCAATTGACGTTTTACTAGATCCTCAACGGCATTTGACAGTTGACCCCTCTTCCTTTAAATGACCTCTTCCCTTAGCATCCATACTATTATAGTCTTCTGGTTTTCTTCCTTCTTGACTGTTCCTTTCTTTTCTGTCTCTTGACAGTTCAGCTTCCTCACCTGTCCTTAAATATTAGAGTTACTTGGAGCTCAGTTCTAGATTTACCTCTTTTTCACTCTGTTATCTCTCTTCTCATTCATTACCGTGGCTTCAAGGGCCATCCATATACCTGTGATTCCCAATTGTGTATCTCCAACCTAAATTTCTCCTCTGGAGTCCAGATTCATGTATCCAACTGCCTCCTAGCTCTCCCCACTTACATGTTTCACAGACAACTCAAATATAACACGCCCCTAATTGCACTCCTGCTCTTGGCTTCCCTCAACCTTCCTTCCCCTGTGCCCCCCATCTTGATAAAATGCACCCTCATCTACTCCATTTCCTTCACACCCACGCCTAACCAAAGTAATCAAAGTCCCCTTGAATTCCACGTCCTAAACATCTCAAAAATGTATCCACTTCTCTCTGTTTCCAGTGCCACCATCTTGGTTCAAGCCATCCTTCATTTCTCACCTGGATTACTGAATTAGCCTTTTTCCCCAAATCTCAGCATCCACTCTGGCCCTGTCAAATCTATTCCCCATGAACGCAGCCAGACTATCTTTTCAGGTGTAAATCTGACACGGTGTTCCACTATCAGACTCTGGTGGTGCCTCACCATTGGCCTCGAGTGACGCTCCAAGAGTGTTTATGATTTGGGCCCTGCCTCCCTTGCCAGGGTCATCTCACTCCCTTTCCCCCCACACCCAGCAGGTCTTCTCTTAGTCTCTGCTATTTCCATGTACTCTCTCTCCCAGCTTTCCACCCACATTGTCACCACTGCCTCAGATCCTGACTAGCTTCTCCTCTTCATCAAAAAACCTCTCTCTGCAGGAAGACCCAGGTGACTACCCATTCTAGTTTAGACTGCGCTCTTGTAATTCCCTGTTCTTCTCCAGGTGGCACTTACTTCCACTATAATATAGTATTTGTATTCATCTTCTGTTTAATGCCTGACTGTCCCACTAGAATTATAAGCTTCAGGAATACAGGAATATTATAGATCTCAAGGGTTGACAAACGTTTTCTGTAAAAGGCCAGATAGTTAATATTTTAGGCTCTATGAGACATATATTCTCTTGCAACTACTCATCTGTGCTGTGGAAGCATGAAAGTAGCCATGGACGATACATAAACAAATGAGCATGGCTGTGTTCCAATAAAACTTTATTTAAAAAAACAGGCAGTGGGCCCGATTTGGCTTGTGTGCCATAGTTTGCCCACCCTGATCTATACATTAATGACTGTGCTCAGAGCTGACAGTTTTATGGTACTTACTATGTGCCAGACACTGTTCTAAGTGCTTTGCAAGTATTCATTCATTTACTGTTTTGAACGACCTCCTGAGGCAGATGCTATTAGCGTCCTCATCTGCAGACGAGTCTGAGAGCTCACAGTGACTTACCCAAGCGCAACCAGCCACGAAGTTAAATTCGCACTTAGTCTGGCTCCAGGGTCCATGCTCCTAACCTTCTTTGTTGTTGAACGTATGAGCGAATGAGTGATCAAATGAGACTGGCTTATGAAAACCTTCAAAAAGTGTAAAACACTACAGAGGTTTGAAAGTTGTTACAGATTTCTTGTGGCAAAAGGTCCCTTTCAGTTGG
Organism: Ceratotherium simum simum; assembly: GCF_057802395.1. NCBI lineage: Eukaryota > Metazoa > Chordata > Mammalia > Perissodactyla > Rhinocerotidae > Ceratotherium > Ceratotherium simum. The sequence continues at coordinate 16,797,893 of NC_141920.1, forward strand.
GGATACTGCGTGCAACCCCCTCCACCCAGAGCCCTCACCCCCAGGTCTGCAGCGTCCAGGCATGGCCAGCGGGAGGAAGCCCAACTGGCTCATTTCTCCTTCAGCCTGGGTTCTTCTCAGAGGCAATTTCAGAAACGAGGAACCCAGGAGGTCATCTGGAATTCCCACCCTAAAATGACACTTTTTGCTTAATTATCTCTACCTTTGTCCGACCCCTGAGTTTCTCCCTTATTAACTGAGAGACGAGAGAGTGAATGGGTTAAGACATCAGGCTTTTGAGTCATATAAAGCAGATTCAAATTCAGGTTCATTAGCCTCAGTTTTTACATCTGTAAAATAGGGATAGGAACAGTTATCTAAGACTTAAAGTTACCTAACACTGAAGACAGCTGTGATAATGCAATGAGACTGAGTGTATAAGCAGTTCATAGATGACAGTGGTTGTTATTCTCATTATCCTGGTACTCAGGACACAGGAGGGCAATGTGGGGCATCAAAACAACACAGATTTGGGGGTCGGATGAAGCTGAATTCAAATCCCATGTCTGCTCCTTACTAGCTATGTGACCTTATGCATGTCATTTCGTCCAGGGGTCACGTGCCATTTCAATTTCCAGAACTGTTTGGGAAATTGACATAGGATTGGCAAGACTTTTCTTCCCCCAATATAAAAACATTAATAATTTTTAAAAATCTAATATTTATTGTCATCATTATTTTATAAATGAAAGGATATTTTAATACCCCTCCCCCCAAAAGTAGGAAGGATATAATCCGAGAATAATGAACTCAAAATGGTGTCCTTGTTTCTCTTATTTCACTCATTTCCAGCCCATTTGGAAATGGGCACTCACCCATTTTTCTCATCTGTAAAATGAAGTAATAATATACACACATGGACGTGTGCACTGATCTAGCCGGCATGTCTGGCACAAAGTAGGGGCTGAGGGGCTGTTGGCTGCCTCCCCTGGTCATCCTCTTGAGCTGGTTTCCCCTCATTCCAACTCCCCCTCCTCAGTTCCCTTCTCTCCTCTTTTGACCCTCCTGGAGCTGAGAGAGCAAGGCGCCAGAGAACCACTATGTCAGATCTCAAACGACTTTATTGGGGGCGGAAGGGGGAATGTTGACATGTTGACACAGGTCATGGCCTAGGTGGGAATGACCAAGAGGGAGAAAACTCACTCCGTCCAGGACGACATAGGGACTCTGGGGAAAGGGGCCTGTTTTCCATCCAGGTCTTTGAATGGAGCTCTGTCCAGCCAGGCAGGGAGGGGGCCCCAGCTGGAGGACAAGGTCTGAGGAGAGATTTTACTATCTCGGAGACAAAAGGACTTTTGTGTGTTATGATATCTGGGTGGGGCGGGGAGAGGGGAAATGGTTTATGGGAATGAGAAGGAGATTCTATAGAAGAAAGAGAGAGAGAGAGAGGGAGAGAGGGAGAGAGAGAGCGAGCGCGTGCGCGAGAGCAGCAGCGAGTAGATGAAAGAGAGAGACCAAGGCAGAGAGACAGAGTGAAAGAGAAAAAGGCCCAGAAAGAGAAAGTTCCTTCAGGCCAACTTTGGTTTTTGACTCTCAGTCTTGAGCGCTTAGAGAGGTGCTGAAGCACCTGAAGGGGATGTGAGAGCCTGAGCTCCAACCTAGATGCCATTGCAGACACGCTGTGCAGCTCTCAGTAAATCACACTCCTTCCTTGAGCCTCAGTGTACCCATCTGTAAAAGGGGGGCCTGGACCTTGTGGTGGCTCCAGTAACATGCAAAGTGGAGTGGGTGTTCACAAGCTAATTTCAATTATTTCTTAAAAGCTTGGACCTGAAATGTTCCCAACTCAAGGAGGGAACCACAGGTCCTCAAAGGCTGCCCAGAAGCTGGTTGGCTGTTATTGAAGGCATGAAGGTAGGTTTCAGGCCAAAGACTATTTAACAAATAACTTTCATTGGATGGACAAAGACTTGTGGGTTTGAGGCCCGAGAGTCACAAAGCTGCTGCTGCCACTGCTCCCTCCAGCCCTGGCTCTCTGAGAACTGAGTCAATTAAAGATGCAGGCCTCCTTCCCAGAGGCCAGAGAAGAGAAAGATGTAACTGAGGAGAGAAGGAAGGCAAGGAGGTTTGCTTCTGGCACGTGGACATTTAGGAAATGGAATCAGGAGGGAAAATCCAGATCGGTGGAGTGAGGCTAATTCATGTCTTTTTTTAAAAAATTATTCCTTGACCTTGTCTTAGGGGAGGGACCCTTGGAGGGTCAGCCCCAGCTGGAGGCCCGCCAGAGCCCAGGGAAAATTCAGAACCACAGGAGCCTGTTGGATTTGAGCCCAGAGAAGCACATGTTGCTGTTGCAGCTGCCTTGGTAATTGGGGGGGCAGGCAGAACACGGCCGCCCCATCTTGTACGGCGCCTCACCAATCCAGTTGCCTCTGGAAGAGAAAAGATCCCAGGGAGACGGGATCAGGGGACAGAGGAGACTTAACGTGAGCTACCTTCACATGGGTTTCCAAACCTCAGCACCGCAATCAACTGGCTGAGTGACCTTGCGAGTCACTTTGGCAGCCTCGGTTTCTTCATCTGTAAAACCAAGAGCTTCCTCTCTCACAGGGATGCAGCGAAGATCAAATAATGGAGCCAGGTGTGCATGCACCTAGCAACGTTCCTGGCAAATAAGTGCCTCCCCAGTAAGTATGGATTTTCTTATTCCCTCCATCCCCCCCACACGCTCCCAACCCCCAACAGACAGATCTGAGTTCTGGTCCTGGATTCTGCCACCTGCCAGCTGGTGACAGAATAAACCATCTCATTTCTAAGCCTTGATTTCATCCTCTGAGTAAAATAAACAAATGAAATGGTGTCTGTAAAAAATATGTCAAATGGTCTATGAGAAAACACTTTGTGACTTTTAAGAGTGCTGTGCCAATGAGAGCTAGAATAATTAGATGATGAGTATAATTCAGTCACTGGGGGATGTGCCCATGAAGCCTCATCATGGCCACTGCTGTACATTTGTTTCTTCAGTGACCTTATCCCAGATCCATCCTGCCTGCTCTTGAGTTAATCCTCTCAACAGACCAAGGCCTTTTGTGGCTGGGGGGATGGGGAGTTATTGCTGAATGGTCACCAAGTTTCTTTTTGGGAAATGAAAAAGTTTTGGAGATAGGTAGTGATGATGGTTGCACGATATTGTGAATGTACTTTATGCCCCTGAGTTGTACACTTAAAAATGGTTAAAATGGCAAATTTTGTGTTGTACGTATTTTGCCACAATTTTTAAAAATTAATACTATAATATAGTAAAACCCATTGAATTGTACACTTCAAATGGGTGAATTGTATGGTATGTGAATTATATCTCAATAAAGCTGTTTTAAAAAGAAGGAAACCTTCATCATATTCTCTTGCTTAAGAACTTTTAGTGGCTTCCCATTGCCTCTGCAGGGACTGGCAAATTTTTCATGGAAAGGGCCAGATAGTAAATATTTTAGGCTTTGAGGGCCAATGTCTCTATTGCATGAAACCAGCCATTAAGTAATATGTAAACAAATGGCATAGCTGTGTTTCAATAAAACTTTATTTATAAAAACAGGCAGCAGGACAGATTTTGGCTGTGGGCTGGATTTTGCCAACCCCTGGCTTATAAAGAATCACATCTACAGTTTTTGGTCAGGCATTCCAGACTGCCCCAGCAGCACGTGGATCCAGCTTATGCACTCATCTTCCCACAACTCTCTTCTCCATCCCAGCCCACAGAGTTCTCTTTTTTTCCGTCTTTCTCCTCTCAAGGCCTAAAATCATTCCCCTAGCTCTCTCTTGCTCATGCTGCCTAATAATGTCATAATTGGCCTGTAGCATTAGTTATCTCTGCAAGTCCCAGAGCCTTATTTCTTCCACTTCAAATGAACATTCTTGGGCCAGCCCCGTGGCTTAGCAGTTAGGTGCGCACGCTCCGCTGCTGGCAGCCAGGGTTCGGATCCCGGGCGTGCACCGACCACCGCTTGTTGGGCCATGCTGAGGCTGCGTCCCACATACAGCAACTAGAGGGATGTGCAACTATGACGTACAACTATCCACTGGGGCTTTGGGGAAAAAAATAAATAAATAAAATTATTAAAAAAAAAAAAAAAAAGAACATTCTTTGTGGGCAGAAATGGAATATTTTTTCTCCAAAAATGATTGTTGAATGAATGTGAGTAAAGTCAGCCAAAGTGCTTAGAAAAACACACACTTCTGGTTTCATATGGGACTCATTCATTCATTCAGCACTTCCACAGCACCCACTGGCCTTCAGGATTTGTGCCAGATGTTCTCATAAGGTAGAAATTTGGGGGCAGGGAGAGTGGGTGGTGGGGACATCTGCGTTGATGGAATCAAAGTGGTTCTTTTTTTTGTTTAATTTGACCACTTGGAAAAAAGTTCTACTGCTTAAAAAAATAAAGGGTTGAAGTCACAGTAGTGGAAGGATAAGAAATGAATAGGATCTATTTCCCACCCTCAAAGAGTTTATAACCTAGTTACAGTCATGGGCACCATTTATTGAGCATGTACTGTGGGCAACTATGTACTATGATCCTCTGTGAGCCAGGCAGTGTTAGCCCTATTTTAAAAGAGCAGACTGAGGGCCTAGAGACAAAATGATTTCTCCAAAGTCCTTAGTGTGTGCATGGTAGACCTGGGAATCAAATCCAGGTCTGGTAATAAGAAGAACCAACACGTATTCTGAAATTCTTATGAGCTCGGGGGCATTACCTGGCTCAGCTCACTTAATTCTCTCAACAATTCTATGAGTAGGTACTATTTTATTTGCATTTTGCAGATGAAGAAACAGGCATGGAAGAGTTAAGTTAAATCACAAATTCGAACCCTGGCAGTCTTGACTCCAGAGCCTAAAAATCTTAACAACTATACTAACTATATAAACTAGATATATCAGCAAACAAATTGGAACAGCCCCTTGAGCTGCTTTCAGCTCCTAATAAAGCTGGGCTGCAATATGACAATTGTCAATAGATGTCACCATCTAATAAATAAATATTTTAGCTTGAGGATTTGTGTTCTGGCTTCCAATGACTTCCAGAACATCAGGATAGTATAGTAGACAGAACGTGGGACTTGGAATCAACAGACTTGTGTTTCAAACAGCTCTGCCCCTTATCAGCTTTGTGACTTTTGGTAAATTACTTAACCTCTCTGATCCTCAATTTCTTAATGTAAAAAGGGAAAATACTTTCCCAGTGTCCCTCCCTTTATCCTTCCTTCTTTCTCTCTGTCATCTCTTCAACCAGATAATAAGGTGAAGGTATTTTGTAAACGGTCAAGGGCTAAGTGAGAGTAGAAGGTGGCTATCATTATGTAATTTTGACTTTCTAAATATCCTGTTTATTTAGAATTTGTTCTTGTTTTTGTCTGAGAATCTGTAATATTTGCAGGTTTGTATATTGCATTGGAAGGGAACTGTCATTCCCCTTTCTCCGTGTTTCTGAAAGTCTGTGTATGAAGACCCCTCGTGACCTCTCTCCCACCAAGCTGACTGGAGAGTCTGAGAGAAGGAGCTGAGCATGCTCATTCCATCCTTCCTGTCTTTTTTTGTGTGTGTGTGAGGAAGATCAGCCCTGAGCTAACATCCATGCCAATCCTCTTCTTTTTGCTGAGGAAGACTGGCCCTGAGCTAACATCTGTGCCCATCTTCCTCCACTTTATGTGGGACACCGCCACAGCATGGCCTGACAAGCGGTGCGTCGGTGTGTGCCCAGGATCCAAACCCTGGCCGCCAGCAGCAGAGCGTGCGCACTTAACCGCTACGCCACGGGGCCGGCCCCACTTCCTGTCTTTCTGATGGGATGTGCCTGCCTGCAGGGAGCGTGTGTTCTTGGACTCTATTTCTTGTGCTTAGAGGAGCTGACTCTGCACCTGTAGGAAGAGGCCTGTGGTTGTCCACCGCTGCCCGTCAATGGGTGCAGGTCTAACTCAATAGTGAGATATTTACAAGCCCATTGGCGGGCAGATCTAAGCCCCATTTTCCACTATCGACTTCATCAGGGAGGCAGCCAATCCACCTGCCTCAGTCCTCTGTCTATCTCCCAATCAATCGTGAAACTTGGGTAAAGAAAAAGTATTAATAATTGACTCTCTAAAACTACCAGATTGTACGGTATTGAGGTTACTTAGGATGGAGGAAGGCGAGGTGTCCTGTGTGTCTTCCTTTTCTTTGAATTCCGCCCACTCCACCTCAGGGTCCACCTCCCTCCTCAGCACCCTCTCTGTCTCGGTGCTGCACTTACTTAATGGCATAGTTGCAGACCAGGTACACTGCCTGACGCCAAGTGCTGCCCCAGACGTTGATGCTGCCACATGTGTGGATGGCACAGCCCAGCCGATTGGAGGACGCCCACACCATCTGAGGAAGGACAGACAGGGGCAATGTGAGAAGGACTCAGCAGGGCGCAGGTTCCTCGGGGCTGGGAGGGTCCTGGGCTTGGTTCAGGGTGGGTGCATTAGATGAGGTCTTCCTGGAGGAGGCAGTCTACCTGTCTCAAGGTGAGGGGGCTGGATGCATATTGTACTACAATGTTTCTCAAACTTTTTTTTACTACAACTAACAGTAAGGAATAAATTTTATATTGTTACCCAGTGTACAAACACACACACACACACACACACAATTGGAACAAAAGTTTTACAAGTGTGATATATGCTAATATTTTCTATACCATTCTATTAGATTTCTTTCTTTTTTTTTTTTGTAGTGACTAATGTTTGAAAATCATTGTGTTGGAGGTTAAAACACAAACTTTGGAGTTAAACAGCCTAGAATCAGAGTCTCAATATCATCAGCTGTGTGACTTTGACCAAGTCACTTAACCACTCTGTGCCTTTGTTTCTTTTTTGTTAAAATGGAGGTAATTAGAGCGTCTCAAATTTAGATTTTTGACATTACCTCCAAATGAGTCACAGAGAAACCAACAGGACTGAAAGAAGACGTTTGTCATACAGTTGGAAGTTTCTGTCCTGTTCCTTGCAACATTATATTGCATTATATTTTTATGTGTGATAAGTGTTAAAATGTTCAATATTAGCACTCAAAATATACTACACTTTTTGTAACCTTATTTTGGTATTTCTTTTTTTAAGATAGTGGGAGCCTTAGAAAACGGAAAGTGTTTGGGCCTATTGAATTGAAAATCACTCTTGAACTTGTCAGACCACACATCTCCATTCTGGGTCAGACAACCTGGTCAGCCCACCTATGCCACTCAAAACAAGATCTAGTTCAGCTCAATTCAACATACACACAACTTTCCAGGAAGAGGCTTATTACGTAAAAGGAAGTCCATAGGGGCCTCTTGTTTTATTTCTAATGTCTGTTCCACCACAGTCTTTTTCTTCTAAGGGACCACGATTTGTTCTCCCAATGGCCCACGGTCCCGACAAAGGGGTACCTGGGTATAGTGGGAGCAGACAGGCCCACCGCAGCGCCAGGGGCAGCGCGGCTTACAGTCTTTTGGTGCCGGAAACAAATAATGCCGCTTCTCCTCAGACCAAGACTTCACGAGATCCACCACCGAGCGGTACCTGGGGAGGCAGAGAGGATGGAAGGTGCTGGGCGGGAGAAGGGAAAAGTCACTCTGCCACCAGCTTGCTCGGGGACCTCGTTGAATGACTGAGTGAAGGAAGGGCAGAGGATCACTCACCGGCCAGAATGGATGGAGAGGTTCTGGCCCACGTATCTCATCAGCTGTGAAGGCCCGTGGGCCCAGATGCACTGGGTGGCCCAGGCCTCGGCAGACCTGGCCAGCCGCTCGTCCCAGACCTGGGGAAAGAAAGGTCATGAAATCCCCTGGGGAACAACCACCACCATCTCAACCATGTAGAGATGCACACAGACATGGCGCCACTACTCCCCCATCTCCTCGGAACCCTGCAACAGATCCCCTCGACAAGTTAGAAAACTGAGGCTCAGAGAGGCCTGTGACTTCCAGGTTGACAGCAAGTCCACACCAGAGCCGAGATCCACACCCAGGTCTCTGACTCCTAGTCTACTGCCCTTTTCCCCTCACCGGACTTCAAGCTTGGGGCTCTCTGTTCCGAGCAGTGTCCCAGGGTATTTGGCCAGGAGTCCTCAGCAGTCCCTAGAAGTGACTGAGCCCTGGGGTGATGGGAAGATGACTGATTTTTTTGTTGTTGTATTTTCAAAATGTGTTTAACATTAAAAATTTTAATTCAAAAGGTTTTTTTTTTTTGAGTAGTGAAAACATGCACAAATTTAATACATAAGAAGTCCAAAGGAGGAAAAGTGGAAAGTCTCTCATCTCTGTCTTATATTGTCCCTCCAGCCACCCTGCCCCCTAGAGGCACCATCACTGTTTCTTCTGTCCTCTTCCAGAAATATTCTATACATGTACAAGCCTATATATATATGGTTATATATATATGTAATTATATATAAAAATATATAAAATATAAAATAATTATATATATATATTTTTTTGACAAATAGCAGCATGCCAGACACTCTGTTCTGCACCTCGCTCTTTTCACTTAACAAGATAGGTTATCTTAGTGATTAATCCACATCAGTACGTAGAGAACACCCTCCTCATCCTTCTTACCAGCTTCATAATTTTCCAATGTATGAATGCCCCAAGTTTTATAACCTGAAAATCATCACTTAAAAAATAGTTCCCTTCTACTCTGTCTTCCTGGGGCTCTCTGAGATGCTATTTGCTCATTCATTTCATTTGTTTATTCAGCAAATACTGAACCATATTTCTAGGCACCGGGGACTCACATCTAACAGGAAAATGAGACATTAAACAATCATTACCGTCCTGGCGGGTGTGAGAATGTGAAACAGGGAACCAGAACTTTCTTGGGGCTGTGGGAGAGAAAGGACTTCTTGAACAAGGGGTGTTTGGTCAGATACCTGTCCTGGGGGCAGAAGCCAGCAAGTGAAGAAGAAACGGGGGTCCAACAGAGGGGTCCATGCATCTCGCCAGGGCCATCCGGCTCATCCTCTTCCCAGGAAAGCAGAGGAATGTTTCCTTCATGCTCCAGAGGGGTAAACTGAAGGAAGGGGCATGCTAACATGAAACCCACACTCACTGGCCCTCCCCTGGGTCCCTGGTGAGACTTCCAGCTCTCTCTGTTCCATACGACACGCAATAATTAAACACCTGTTGGGGTGAGTGCCTTGCACGCACAACTGGTGCTCAATAAATTCGTCATTGTTTGAAAAATAGAAGACCTTCCATGTGCAAGTCACTGTGTTAATAAATGAATGAGTCAGTCAACGGACGAATAAATGACTCCCTCGCCTCTAGCTGCCTGCCATTCCAGCTCCTATCCCCACCCCTCCCCGAAATCTTACCACTACCTGACACTGTATTCTCTCTATATTTTGTTGTTAATATTTGTTTTCTATCATCCCCGCTAAAATATAAGCTCCATGAGGGAGGAGAGCTTGTCCATCCTGTTTTCGCGGAATCCATGAGACTTAACGTGGTGCCTGGCTCTGAGCAGGAGCTAGTCCATAAGTGATGGTCATGTTGCAAAAGAAGTTTCAGGCTGTTGAGTAGCATGCATTTGTTTTGGAGGGGGCGGACTGGCAATCCCTTTCCCTAAAGAAATCTCTCAGTGGGCTGGAAGCCTATCTCTCCAGGCTGGTTTGGCACAATGGTCCGGGGGAGGGGCTGTGATAAAGAGAAACTTTCCCTCCTCCACTCTGGGAGTCTGGCTTCTGAGGGGGTGCTGGGGTGAGAGGCACCAGCTCGTTTCTTTGAGGGAAGACACTCCAGCTTCCTCCACTGGTCAACTGCTGGTTTTTCCCAGCTACCAGTGCCCACTGCTCCAAACTCGACATCCACAGGCTTGTTGAGGGCTGTCCAGTCTGGGTGTGTCTATCAAACCCCCGGGGGCAAAGAGATAATCGCATGGAAAGCTTCAGCCATCCACCCCCGCAGGTCCCCATTGGAGAGCCAGAATTCTTAGGCAGGGTATTGTGTTGGTTAATACCTCAGCCTTTAGCAGCAGGAAGACATGGGTTGGAATCCCAGCTGGGTGACCTTGGGAAAAATTCATTCTTTGCATCTCAGTTTCTTTATTTGAAAAGTGGAGATGACAATTCCCACCTTGAAGGAAAGAGGAGACCCTCAGGAATGTGTAGTGCCTGGCACACGGCAGATGCTCCATAAATAGCAGGCCTCTGCCCCCACCTCCCAGGAGGACCCGTGCAACCACCTTAATTTCCTCATCTGTAAAATGGGCAGACTAATTCCTGCCCTTTCCACAGAACCCAGACAGCCAGATACTTGCTATGGCGAATGGTCCAGCCCTTCCAGGACACACTGAGTTGACTGGCATTTGGTGGAAGGGGAACTGGGGACTCACCATGTATTCCATGTTGGCAGCAGGTGGGTGCACGCTGGCCCGGATGTTGTTGTGATAATCCAACAAGGCACTCATGTCTCGGGCAGAGATGTGGCGCGTCCGCCGGTAGCGGGGCACCCCCAGGCCACTCAGGGGCCGCACAGCTGTGCCCTCAGTCCGGGCCAGTGCCAAGGTGGCATTGGGCACCAAGGTGTTCACTGTCTGGCCCGCCCAGAAGAGCAGGCCCGCCAGACCCACGGTGCCGGGCAGCAGGGGCATGGCTGGCTGGACAGGTCACGTGTCTACCTTGTGCAGTCAGAGCCGGCTGCCTGGAGGGGGCGGGCATGAGGGCACCAAACCCTGAGTGTCCTCCAGCATTGCCATCCCAGGGGATGCTAACCCTGGGAGCTTGGCAAAGACCTCCTGACTCACCTCTGGTCCAGGTGCCCAATACTCCATCCTTCCCACTGCAGTGGACTGAGTGGATTGGGCACTGGGAAGAAATTGCCCAGACAGTGGCTAATCCAGACCAGACCCTGGGGTGAGACGGTGCTATCACCTCAAAGCCAGGGCTCCATCCCACCAGCCCCAGAGAAAGACACCAGTCCTCTCCAGCCTGGACACCCTCTTCACCAACCCTGCTCCAAGAGGGCTTCTTCGAGGTCCTGGGGTGGGGGCAGGGCCAACCTTCCCCCAGGCATAGTGCAGGGCCCTCCTGTCTCTGAGCGGCTGCAATTTTGGGATTGAAAGCCAGACACAGAAAGAACCAGATGGCAGAGAATGAAAGAGGCCGAGAAAAAGAGAGGCAGAGAGAAAGAAAAACAAGAAACAGAGAAAAAGAAAAAGACACCAAAAAGGCGACTGAAAAAAAGAGATACAGAGGAAAGGGATGAATGATGTAGAAATGCGGAAAAGATAAGAGAGAATGAGCAAAAGAGAGACAATGATGGGGGAAAACAGAAAGAACATGGGGGAGACAGAAATAGAGGTAGAGAGAGAAAGACAAAGCGAAAAAAGAACAGAGAGGACGGAGAGAGAAATAGAATTAAAGAGAAGAGCCAGAGAGAGGCGTGCGGGAGACCAGGCAGCAGGCTCCCCAGGGGCGCATACCCAGGACGGGCAGCCCGGGCAGATGGCAGGAGGCGGCCGGCCGAGGAGGCAGGGGACCTCTGCAGACACCCCGGCCTGCCTGGCAGCACAGCGACTTTAACGGTCCCCTGGGAGCTGATGGCATCTGACATCCCAGCCCACAGCCCCCTCCCCTTCCAGCCAGGCCAGACTCGGACAGGAGGCTCCGCCTGCCCGTTTGTGGGCTTTCCTCTCCCGCCCTCTCGCGCCTCTGCTGTTCCCGCGTCCACCTGGAGTGTGCAGGGCTGGGCTGGGCTGCTGGTCAGGGTAGGGATGTGGCAATGGCAGGGATTCCAGGATGAAATACCACCCCGTCCTCGGGAGAGCCCAGATCCAGAAGCTTCTCTCTGCGTTCCAGACCCCAACATGTTAAGGCCACCTTGCATCTGGAGATTATTTTCTGACTGCTTTCCCTACAAAGCCCTCCAGCCTCAGAGAAGGTGGTTAATATGGCCCTATCTAATGAGGTGTACTACGTGCCAGGCCCAGGCTGAGCGCTTTACACACACAAGCTCAGCCAACCCTCAGAATCAGATACGATAGGTTCCCACTTTATAGACGAAGAAATCGAGACGCGAAGAGGTGAAGGAACAAGCACAAAGTCAAGCCAGCCTGTTCGCGAGAGAGCCAGGATCACATCCAAGTCTGACCCCAGGGCCCTGTAGGTAGGTAAAAAGGATGCCATTTTGGTAACCAAACCAATATAGATGCACAGGAAAAAAGCCTAGGGGGATGTCCACAATGATGCCGCTCAAACATAGCACTGTGGAGCCTAATTAGTAATTAAGCCCATGGGTCTGGGTTCAAATCCCTATTATTTCACTCACTGAGTGTCCTTAAGCAAGTCACTCAATCATTTTGTGCCTCATCTGTAAAACAGGAGTAACAATGGTGCCTACCTTATAGCACGGTTGCGAGGATTAGACGAGTTCACATTTGTGGAGCACTTAGAACAGTATATGCTCTGTGTGTGTGTTTGCACGTGTGCTTGTGTGTATACATGTACTTGGGCTAGTATGTGGGTGTTTATATATGTTATGTGTGTCCAAGCATGTGTGTTCATGCATGTGCCTATGAGGGTTTGTGTGTCACATATGTGTACAAATATGTGCATGAGCATGCAGATATCTGTGTGTGTGTGTGTGTGTGTGTGTGTGTGTGTGTGTTATCAAAGCCTGGTTGGTCTCTGAGTTGCTGAACTTCCCGGTTAAGAAAGAGTTTAATTTTCTCCTCTCTGATTACTTGTATTCTTTACAAATAACAAGCAACACTTTTGTCACGGGACGAGGTAGACTTACAAGAAAGGTGTCATATAAAAAAACCAAAGTTGAAGCATTTGGAACCCTCCAGCCTCCTCTTCCAGGGACCTCTGAACATCCCCAGGCAGAACCCAGTCCCAGGACACCAAGCTGAGCCCTGGCCCAGGTGGCAGTGCAGGGCTGGGGGCTGGAACTGGGCTGCCCCAGTGGGGTCCTCCGCAGACACATGGAATTCCCGCCCCAGGCAGCCACCCAGCCTCAACCTCCGCGGCCCAGACAGTGCTGGCTGCCAGAGCACACACCTTCCCCCTGGAAGCAGCCTCCCCTGCCCAGGCGGCTGCCGGCGGGATGCTGGGGGAGGTGGGGCGGGCAGAGGCCGCGAGCGATGGAGGCTGCCGCACCTGACCTCTGCAGGGCTTTCCCACCATGCCAGAAGGTCAAGAGGGACTGGCTCCAATCTAGCCCCATCTCTGCTCCAGTGTGCTGGGTGTCCTGGGGCAAGTCCCTTTCTTTCTCTGGGCCTCAAACGCCCCATTGGAGAAACTGGACTAAGGGCTCTTCTGCCTATGGTGCGCTGGGATCCACAACACACCCGGGGGAGCTCTGCAGCCCCGAGAGGGCAGACACAGACAACTGTGGCACTTAGGAACCCAGGAGTGTCAACAATCATGCCCTGCTCTCTCAGAATGCTTGACACAAACTTCTCCCGTGTGACCGGCACTTGTACGGTTCAGAGCGTCCCATCCATGACTCACTTGGTCCTCACAGCTGCCTGTGAAGGAGGAGCCCCGCCCACTGCACAAACGAGGACACGGGGGTACACGGAGCCTCAGGGACCTGTCCTGGGGCACGGAGCTTGTCTGTGTAGTACCTGGGGTTCTGGCAGTGGACGCTCTCGCACACAGACAGAATGCACACACATCCACGTTGCACACAGCACACACACGTGCACGCACTCGCACAAGCACATCATCCTCCCACAAATTACAGAGACAGCTCGTTCTCCCAGCCCTTCAGATCCTTTCTACTTACACCCTCAGGTGCCCTTGCACACATATACAGATACCCACTCTTTACACGTCTAATCACACTAACACATATAAGCCTAGGTGTTTGCTCTATCTCAGTGCCAGCACTGTTTTAAGCACTTTATGTGGACAAGCTCGTTAATCTTCAGAACGACCCTATCAGGCTGGTACTATTATTATCATCATATCCATTTTTATATATATGAGGAAACTGAGGCACGAAGAGGTGAGTCGTTTGCCTGGGGTCCCACAGCCAGTGGGTGGCAGAGGTGAGAAGCACCAGGCGGGCTAGTTACGCCGCCTCTCCACAGAGACAGATGCGGAGAAAGGAACAGCCCCCCAGTCCAGCCACGCAGACAAAATCACCCCCTCCTACCCAACACGTTCACACAGCCACAGAAACCAGTGGCGGCGAGCACACAGCGACACCCCTGCCCGCTCCACCAGGTGGGAGCTTCTCTGCTGTCCTGCTCGACTAAGCCTGTTCCCAGGTTCACTTCGGCAGGTTCCTAGTGGGTAAAAATGTTGGGAGGGCAGGAAATAATTGGGGACGGCCCAGATTAGTGGCCGGGGCTGGGATCTCACTTAGGGTAGGAACACTTTCTCACCCCTGAATTTCATGTCTCTGGATTCAGCTGTTGCTTCATACTCGCCCCTGCTGGAATTCTCTCTGGACTTGAGGGAGCGAAGGAGAAATTATTCTGGAGAGTCGTAGTATTCAAGTCAGTATAGCTCGGTGGCTATCGCTCTGGATCCAGACAGCCTAGGTTCCTGGGCCACCTCTGTGGCTTACTAGCTGTGTAACTGTGGGCAAGTTACTCAACATTTCTGTGCCTCAGTTTCCTCCTTTACAAAATGGGGCTGCCTCATGACATTGTGGGGATTAAATGAGTTAGTACATGTTAAGACCCTTAACACAATGTCTGGCACAGGGCAAGCAGTCAACAATGTTAGCTATAATAATAGCTCATAATAATAATAATAACTGTCAACATTTATTTAGCATGTCCATTTAGTGTCAGACACCAAATGCTTTACGGACAAGGTCTCAGTTAAGACTTGCTCCAGTTTCATGGGTCAGGCATCAGCATCTGCATTCTACAGACAAGGAAATAGAAACTCAGAGAGGTTAAGTAACTTGCCCAAGTTCACACAGCTAGTCCCAGTGGAAACTGGATTCCAGTGCCAGGTCTCTCTGATTCTTATCCCAGTGTTCCTTTCACTCAGTAAAGTTGCGTTTAAGAAGAGACTGTGAGGGCCGGCCCCGTGGCTTAGCAGTTAAGTGCGCGCACTCCACTACTGGTGGCCCAGGTTCGGATCCCGGGCGCGCACCAACGCACAGCTTCTCCGGCCATGCTGAGGCCGCTTCCCACATACAGCAACTAGAAGGATGTGCAACTATGACATACAACTATCTACTGGGGCTTTGGGGAAAAAAAAAGGAGGAGGATTGGCAATAGATGTTAGCTCAGAGCCGGTATTCCTCAGCAAAAAGAGGAGGATTAGCACGGATGTTAGCTCAGGGCTGATCTTCCTCACACACACACAAAAAATGTTTAGAAGAGACTGTGAGACAGGAACCTGATGCTTTAAAGAAGAGACTGAGAAAGCTAAAAGGCCCTTAGAGATCTTCTAGGTCACCCCCTCATTTGCCAGTTGGGGAAAGAGGTTCAGAGAGGTTAAGTGACTTGTCCAAGGTCACACAGCAACTGGCAGACTTAGGACTGCAACCTAGTCTTATGTCACTGTGCAACCCAGTCCTTGTCTCTCCAAATGCAAGCAGGAAGAGGGAAGGAGCTGGAAGGAGGGAGCTGGGGGGAGGGGAGCACGTATGAAAAATAACAGCGGTGATCCAGACTCTTCAAAACTCTTCAGGTCAAATGCTCCAGGGTCTTCCAAAAGATAAACTGTAAGAAAATGAAAGGGATGGAGAGAGAATCAGTAGACCTAGAAGATACACACTTTTTTACATGGACAAGACTAAACTCTACTGTTTAAGGATGTGCACTTGGGCTATAAACTATAAAGAAACATAAAGAAATCCTATAAAAGTCAGGCTGTGACTGGGGTGGGACATTTGAGGGGCTTCTATTTCTTAATCTGACTGGTGGTTACAAGTGGTTCACCTTATTAGGTCGCACATGTATTTTATGTGACTTTCTGTATCTGTGCTTTATTTTGTCATAAAAATGTTATATAAAAATACACAAAAAATATATTTTATATTATATATAAAAATGCTATATAAAAGATATATTAAAGTGTATATATATATAAAAAAATAACAGTGGTTGTGATTTATACAGTGAGACCATCCATCTGTTACCGCCGTAACCACATGGGAGGGTTTTAACCGTCTTTCAGCAGTTGAGGACACAAAAGTTCAAACAGGAAGACAACTTGCCCACAGTCGCACAGCAAATAAGTCTGAGAGCCAGGACTCGACCCCTGTGGCTTGGTGCGTCTCCACAGCACAGCGGTGTTTGGGCTGCTCGGGCTGCCAGTGGTAGTTCCTGACCCAGTAAAGAGAGTTGGAGAGGTCTCATGACAGATTCAGAGAAACCGGCTACTCAGAAAATAAAGCACATCCAGAAGCACCTCTGGGCTCCCACATCTGCCTTCTGCTCTCTCTGCCCAGGGAGCAGAGTCACCCAGAGGGAGGCAGGATGGTCTAGCAGTGGGCAAGGACCAGAGCTGTGGAGTCAGATAGCTCTGAATGACCTGCAGCAAGTCATAAGCCCTCTCTGAGCCTCAGTTTCCTCGTCTATAAAATGGGAACAATAAATAGATGCTACCCTATTTGGCTATTACGAGAAATTCAGTGAGACATGGAAACTGTTAGCCCACAAAGCAAAGTTTGTTCAACGTTAGCTGTTAACCTCCCCAAACAGAAACACTGTGTGATCCCACTGATGAGTTGCTCAAGAGCGGGCAAAACTAACTAGGGTGATGGGAGCCAGCGCAGGGGCTCCTTTGGGGGGTACTGATTGAGAAGGCATGAGGGAACCCCTACTGAGAGTGTGGTATCTGTTTTATATTTTGATCTGGGTGATGATTACATGGGTGGATACATATAAAAATTCACATAGTTGTACACTTAAGATTTTGGCACTTAAAATTAAGTTATACCTTAACAAAAAAAAATTAGAGTTATACAGGGTTTAAAAAAATCTTTGTTTAAGAGTTCTTTCAACAAGTATAAAATTAAAATCCTACATAAGAAAAAACACACACACCAACAGAAATATCCCCTCTTGTCTCCCCAACACATACTTGCTACCCAACACACATAAATACCCTCCCCGGTACCCCCACTAAACCCCCAACACTGTGCACACATAGCCCAAGACCCCTACAGCAACACAAATAGAAACTAGCGTGCAACAGAGCAGACACACCTGCACCCCCACTCAACCCCACAGCACATCCATCCTCAGATACAGATGCTTTTCCACTCTGGGTGCATGGAAACACACCCCACATGCAAACACACAAGCAGAGACACACACACACCAAACCCATAGACCAAATTGACTCGATGGGCAGATTCGTGAGTCAGACAGATGTGGGTGGGGGTCTTGGCCCCATCACTTCCTCACTATAGGACCTGGGGCAAGTCAGGTATTTCTTTGAGCCCCTGTAAAATGGGCCCAATAAGATCTTCTCTCACAACATGAAATAAAATAAGAAGGAAGACCAAGAGCGAACAAGCTCTCTGTGGGAAGGAGCCGTGTGACTCGTCCCCGTGTCCTCAGTGACTCATACCAGGTCGTTATTAGTTAAACTGGCATGTGTTGTAAAGTAAGCTTGTGTGTGTTGTCAGTTCTCACCAGATTAATTTATAGATTCGATATGATCCCAATAAAAATTCCAACAAGGTTTCTGGAGGAAGTTGGCAAGCCGAGTCTAAACTTCACATAGAAGAGCCACGGCCCGAGAATTTTCAAGACACTCCGTTAGTCATGATGTCAGTAATATTATGGCTAAGCAGAAAACAGAAAAATGAGAGGAGGGTGAAGCTGGAACATAGGGGTGAGGGGGCGAGGAGGGCACAGCAGTGCAAGGAGAGGAAACAGCACGGGCAAAGG
This sequence comes from Ceratotherium simum simum, assembly GCF_057802395.1. Lineage (NCBI taxonomy): Eukaryota > Metazoa > Chordata > Mammalia > Perissodactyla > Rhinocerotidae > Ceratotherium > Ceratotherium simum. The sequence goes on from NC_141920.1 coordinate 16,815,743, forward strand.
CTCTGAGGCTGGAGGCAGTTTGGTTCATTTGAAGAACTGAGACAGGGCAGGCTAGGGAAGAGGCAGAGGGTACAGAGAGTGTAAGAGCCAGTTGAGAGTTGGGGTCAGAGGTGAGCAGAGGCCATTTCTCAGGCTGGAGGCCCTGAATGTCACCCAGCTGCAGGGCTGGTGAGGACCTGAGATTCTGCTTTGAGCTCTGCCCAGTGCCCCATCCTGGTGCCCTACTGGGAGTGGAGGCTGGGGGTTGGGAGAGAGGCTGGGAGAGCAGACCAGGGCTTAGCCCTCCAGGGGAAGGGGGCACGTCATCCCAGCCCAACCTTCTAGGAGCTGATTTCCTAGGGACCCTCAGAGCCCTGAAACCAGGGGGGTGCCCCTGAGGGGTCCCTCCCTGTCTTCCTCTGCCCAGGAAGGATTCTGAGCAGGGTGTTCGCAGGGCTGAGCCAGGGAGCCCCTCATCCTCCCGAGTGTCAGAGAGGACGAGCCCCCCTCAAACAGTGGGGAAGGGTCACTAGATGGTGGGGCGCCCGGTGCTCCCGCACCCTGGCCCAGCAGTCCCGGGGCGCGAGGCCGCGGGGGGTCAAGGCCATGCCCTCGGGGGCCGGCGGCGGCGGACTGGGGCATCCTCGTCTCGTCCAGCTCGGACAGCTGCACGGCCAGGGGTGGCCGCGGAATTTGCTGCGTCGCCGGCCCGCGCAGCCCGAGCGGAAAAGCCCCGGCGTCAGCGGCCCCCGCCCCGCCACCGCCGAGGCGCCCCCACATTCCTGCGCCGGGCGCGGAGCCCGCCCCGCGGCCACACCCCGGCGCGCGACCCTAAGAATTCAACAGGGCGGGGCGGGAGGGGACCCGTGGGACCCTCCGGGCCTCCTCGCTCATCGACTGAGCCAGATTCCCCATCTGTTAAATGGGGACGGTGACACTTTGCCTGGCCTATCTCACAAGCTACGATGAGCAGCCAAAGATGAGCATCTTTATTTTAGAGGTGACCGTTTATTGTGCGCCTACTGTATGCCTCACACCCAGCAAAATAAGGTTTCACTTGCTTATCGGGGCACTCTACTGTTCTCATTTTTCAGGCGGGGAAATGAGAGAGAGAAGTGACGCCCTAGGTCACACAGGTAATAAATCCCAAGTCTAGACTTGAACCCTTGTCTGTCTGTTCTGAACCAACATCCTACCTGGCCGCTAAACCCTATCAGCTGTGGCCTGGAAAACTTTGCAGAGTGCTGTGACCCTGTGAGTCATTCTTTTGGGCAGGCAGGTGAGGTCAGAATGGCACTCCCCAGACCTAGGAGGCAGTGTGGGCTCCTGGTGAAGCCCTTTGCTGGGTGGGCCATACTGAGCCTAGTATGAATCCCAGCTTTGCTAGATTGCTAGCTGTGTGGTCTCGGCTAAGTTTCTTAGCCTCTCTGTGCTTCAATGATTCCATTTGTAGAATGGAGGAATAACAGTACCTGCCTGTGGGGTTGTTGTGAGAAGAAAAAGAGTGACATACAGTAAAGCACTTAGCACAGTGCCTGGCACTTAGTTAAGGCTCAATGAAACAGTGGTTTTCTTAGAACCTGGGCATTTTATTCCCAGTTTGGTGTTCCTTTATATATATACCATTTCATAAACTGTGAAATCTAACAAATGTACAAGATTTGTAAAATATAAATATATAGTTTAATGAATATTTTCAAAGCGAACATCAATGTGACTACCCCCAGTACATTGCCTACACCCCCAAAACCTTCTGACCCCAATGCCCTCCTCCACCCTGTAGGAAACTGCTGTACTGACGCTCTGATGCTGGGATGCTCAGTTCTTTGCTTTTCCTTTTAATTTTACCAATGCTCTTTCAGGCAACAGATCTCCCTCCTCCCAGGCCTCGGCTCTGTGACTGCCTGAGATAGGAGGGTCTGGGGTCTGCCGGAGGCAGTGGCTAGAGGAGGTGGTAGGAGGGTCCTCAAGGCTGCTGGGGGTGGTGTAGGGTCCCAGGCAGCCCCTCCTGCCACTCGCCCTGTGGCCTGCAGATGAGTGAAGCCAGATTCCTGCCCTGCCACACCAGACCCTGTCCCCAGATGCACCCAGATGATGGGCAGCCTGGGGTTGTGTGTGCTGGGAGGCACAGCCGGTGGATACAACCCCCTCCCAGTTAGGCAGTCGGGAAGCCTGGCCTCTGGTAGACACCGGCTTTGCTCAGCTGCCTCACCCCAGGGAGTGGCTAGCCATCCCCTCCGGCCAGAAGGAGAGGTGGCGGGAGGTTAAGAATGGGGGAGGCGTTGCAGAGGAGAGCTCAGAAGGAAGGCATTGGTGCTGGGGATGAATACTTCTGCTCTCTGGCCGGGAGCTGTGGACAAAGAGGGCTGCCCGCTGGGAGCATTACTGGGCTGCCTACACGCCCCCCCCCCCCCAAAACCGGGGGTGAATTATTTCACGCACACCAGCCAACAAAAGGGTACCTGCTGGTTGCTGTTCCTGGAATGACCGCTTCCCACTGTTCCTTGGCCAACCCCTGGCCCATCCTTCAGACCTCGGCTTAGACTGAAGTCACCTCTTCCAAGAACTCTTCCTTGACACGTCCCTGGCCCTGTGAGGTCCTCTCCTCATGGCTCCCAGCATCCTCTGCTTAAACCATTATCATTCTACCACTGCATCCTTCAGACTTTACGGGCCAGAAAACCCCTTTCACAGCGATTTATAATCTTGGGAACCCCTTAAAATTTAAAAAATGAATAATTTTACAATTATTATTTTCTGTTGTTTCTTTTCTGTTTATAAAGAAGCAATTTAAATTTAAAAATAATTTCCTTTACATCAGCATATTAATAATGATTCTTTAATTTATTTAACAACAAAAACAAATTTTTTTGACTGCCCAGTAGATGCCAGACACCGTTCTAGACACTTAGGATGTATTAGTGAGCAAATCAGGCAACATTCTCTCCCTTCTAGGGCTGACACCCAAGTAGAGGAGACAGAAAATAAACAAATGAATAAATAAATTATAAAGTATATTTAAAATAGAATCTTTGATGATAGCCCTAATCCATAAAGACCCCCTACTTTTTGCCGGTTAATCAAGTGATGCAGGCCAATTCACTTTAAAACAGACCAAGATCATTGTCAAAATAAATATCTCTTTTCCAATGGAAATAGTCACATTTTTTTGTATCCTACCCCAGCAGAATTTAATCTCCTTATGAATCAGTGGCCTTATAATGTAATGTGGTTATAAAGAAGAAAAATTCTTTATGAGAAGGCAGCATAAACTTACATTTCCTTTTATTTAATCTTGAGTTTATCTAGATTCATGTCCAACTGCCAAAGCACAATTGTAACCTCAGATGATTTCTGTGCAACCATTCTACAAATTGAGTGATTTTACATTTTTCAAAAAACTCTAACTTATTTGTCCAAGAGAAACTCAGACTTCAAGATAAATTCTATAAATTCCAAACTCTCGCAACAAAAAAGACATGTATATGGGGCCTGCTTATGAAAATACATTTAGCATTCAATAAGAAATGGTTAGTTTTTGTAACAGACACATTTGTGGTTATAGTTCTCCATTTCTGTAGTAAACATGATGTGCTTCTGTAAAATCTGACTCTAAGAAATCTAAAATATAAAATTCTGAGCAAAGGTCAAAATTATGATAACCTGATTTTAAAAATTTAAACCTTATCAGATGGATTTTTGGAGATTTATTTAGATGTGCTACTGAGTATTTGCTTTATTAAACTTTTCTTTTTTATGAATATCTGCAAACTGATTCTTTTCTTTAATGAATATGACTAAGCAATATTTCAAACCAACATTTTTACTTCCATTTTACATATGGTGATATTCTAATTCTGTCAGCCCTTCTTCATTTATTGTTGAGATATTTCTTTATCAAGAAACTCATCTACTCTTTGGTTATTAGTGGTTCAGCTCACATAGGAGAGGCAGGAAAAATGCTTGATTCTTTCCCTTTATTTACTAGTTTTCAAAATAATGAGTTGATTCCTCCAAAGGTGGCCATTACTTTCTAAGTACCATTACGGACCCACGGATTTAAACATATGTGTGTTTCTGTCCATTGCAATTATTATTCTTGTTTATGCTCAAATTATCCTATCTTTGGCCTATGGGAGCCTTTCTACTGGCTCCTGTCTCCTCCTGAAATGACCTTAGCAGTCTTTGATAGCTTATGGCTTCCTTGCTTTCTGGTTTGACAAGATGGTCCAACCTCACATTGAACATTCTGCCTCAAACTCGGAAATTGTGTTTTTAAAGGGGGATAAATCTGTAGGTATTAAGGAAACTCACTTATCCAAAACAATGGAGGGCCTAACATCTAGCCCAAAGCTTGGTGCATAGTAAAGAGTTAATAAATGTTGGTTGGCTGAATAAATCAATGATTATCACCTTCACTAGATTTTAAGTTCCTTGAAGCCAGAGACCATATACTTCTGACACGTGTTAAACAGATAAATGAAGGAATGAAAGCCAACAATTAGGTGGTGCCAGTGAAGTCTCAGGCAGGCGGAACCCTGATACTGTGGTCTTCTATCACCCTCTGGTGGGGAGGGGCAGGGCCTCGTCCTCCAATACCTTAAAATCTTCAAACTACAGATCCCCACCCATTAGTGAGTTGTAAAATGAATTCAGTGAGTCGTCACCAGCATTTTTAGTTGAATTTATAATAGAACAGAAATTATCAGAGTGCCTCACACACAGTAGAGGCAAATTCTGTCATGAACTGTCATAAAGCTATATTAGCTTTATCTGTATATCTATTAGCATTGTACATTTTCATTTACCCCTCGTGGTCTAGTGGGTAAGATTTTGCACTCTCACTGCCACAGCCTGGGTTTGTTTCCGGGTCGGGGAACTACACCCCTTGTCTGTCGGCTGTCACACTGTGGTGGCTGCATGTTGCTGTGATGCTGAAAGCCATGCCAGTGTATTTCAGATACCAGCAGGGGCACCTGTGGTGGACAGGTTTCAGCGGAGCTTCCAGACTAGGACAGACTAGGAAGAAGGACCTGGCCACCAACTTCTGAAAAAACTGGCCATGAAAACCCTGTGAATAGCAGCAGAGCATTGTCTGATACAGTGCTGGAAGGTGAGAGGATGGCGTAGAAAGACTGGGCAGGGTTCTGCTCTGCTGTACAACAGGGTCACTAGGAGTCAGAATCAACTCCAAGGCACTAACAACAATAAATTCACTCATATGCCACATATGTATTTTTACGTATGTACTGGATCACAACAGTGATTTGTTGATAAACGTTTAACAACTAGCTCTCTATGGGAAAATGTATAAGTATATATGTACCTAAGTTTGTTATAAATTTTTCTTAATATAAAAAATATGTAGCACATAATTTACAAATAATAATATATGCAATTACTCTTTATTGTAAATTCCATGTAACTAAATGATTCTCACAGAATGCCTTCATTGATTTTTGCTGGACGCTTCTATTCAAAGTCTACCTATAGTTTGAATTCAACCATGTTTTGACAAATGGAGTTGCATCCCAATCTGGACAATCAACAAACCAAATAAAGCCCTGATTGGTAGCACTTGACTATTTTCTTAGTGTAAATACTGCCACCATGGCTGATTTACAGCTACCAATGCGATGTCACTGAACATGAGTTGGGAAGAGTTGCACAGTAGCATACTCTACAGATATGATAGATGTAAGTAACCCCAAGAGCATAGATAACAATAAAATATAGCATAATAATTAGGAAATGATGATTTGGGGGTAATTATTTGGACTTTAGTTGTTAGTTTATATAGTGTAATTTTTTTTGGCAGGGAAAGATTCGCCCTGAGCTAAGATCTGTTGCTGATCTTCCTCTTTTTTTTTTCCTCCCCAAAGCCCCAGTGCACAGTTGTATATCCTAGTTGTAAGTTCTTCTAGTTCTTCTATGCGAGCCGCTGCCACAGCATGGCAACCGACAGATGGGTGGTGTAGTTCTGCAACCAGGAAATGAACCCAGGCCACTGAAGTGGAGCACGCTGAACTTTAACCATTAGGCCATCAGGGCTGGCTCGTAGTGTAATTTTTAATAATGGCTATATTTAACAATCAGCTTGAGAAAGTCCGAAAATTTAACAATCTGCTCTCACAGGCTTGTATGAGTCGACTCCTACACACTGTTGGGCTCACAACATAAATATGTATTTCCTAATATGGGTTAAAAAAAAAAAAAAAGACGAAAACTTCTCTAGAGACTTACAATTTTTCAGCTCTGGGTTTAACCCAAGCTTCAAAAATCTCCAGGGATGAAGCTGTACAGTCTCAAATGGAACAAACCCATTTCCTTTCTACAGAAATACAGATCCTGAAACTTTCAGGAGGTACTTTTTTTTTTTTTTTGGTGAGGAAGATTGGCCCTGAGCTAACATCCATGCCCATCTTCCTCTACTTTATATGGGATGCTGCCACAGCATGGCTTGACAAGCAGTATGTCGGTGCACGCCCGGGATCAGAACCTGTGAACCCCAGGCCACCAAAGTGGAGCACACGCACTTAACCACTTGCGCCACCTGGCCAGCCCCTCAGGAGGTACATTTTTGATAGTTCCTCTGGGTGATGTCTGCCATCCAGCACCCTTTCCCCTTTTCTTGCGGTGGGGGATCAGCATCTGGATTTTCCTTGGGAGAACCACTTAGCTAATAACATCCAATGTGCCTCCCTGTTTTTAACCATTATGCAGTTTGCTATGGAAAGTAACAATAATTCAGCACCTAACACTCTTCAGGAGATGGAGATGGTTTCAGATACTATTTACAAGCTGCCTTCACAAATAACATCTTTCTGGCTGTGTAGTTTTTATTCCTAATCATGAAAAGCCAGATTGGTATAATCATCACTGTATTTTCTTTTTTAAACCTAGCTTTTTGAAGGCCTGGAGAGATCTTGCTACAAAAGAACTCTGATCAGATAAATGCAGCTTACAGATATGAAGATCATCTTGAGATGGTTTTAAGGAATTAACATTTTTATTCTCATTAGTTCATTGATTCTCTACATAAGAGATTTTAAACATTAGTCTATTATAGGCATAAATCAGGCCAGTGTTTCCCAAAGTGTGGTAGCTCTCATTGGTTTAGGGATGTGCGATTGTTTTAGGCAGGTAGAGATGATGAATATGTCAATAGAAATGTTTTATTTGTAATAGAAGGAACCTAACTAGCACAGAAAATCCATGATTCCGTGGATATTTTTGCTTGAGAGGCTATTCAGTACATATCAAGTTTTAAATGTGTATTGTTTAAAGAAACATGTTAAGTAAATAATAGTATTGGTGGTATACAGACACAGCAAAAGCAGTTAAGGTGGCTATAATGGGTTGAATGGTGACCCCCAAAAAGATATGTTGAAGTCATAACCCCTGGTACCTGAGAGTGTCACATTATTTGAAAATAGGGTCTTTGCAGATAAAATTAAGGATCTCAAAATGAGATTATCCTGGATTTAGAGTGGACCCTAAATCCAGTGACTAGTGTCTTTATAAGAGACCAAAGGAGAGAAGATACCCAGAGGGAAGAAGGCCACATGAACACAGAGGCAGAGATGGGAGTTATGCAGCCACAAGGCAAGGAATGCCAAGGACTGCTGGCAGTCACCACAAGCTAGGAGCGAGCCATGGAAGGGATTCTCCCTCGGAGCCTCCGGAAGGAAGCAATCCTGTCGACAGCTTGATTTCAGACTTCTGGCCTCCAGAACTGTCAGAGAATACATTTCTGTTGTTTTACACCACCAAGTTTGTGGTCATTTGTTATAGCGAGCCCTAGGAAACTAACACAGTAGCCAAAAAAAAAAAAAGGTTGGGAAACACTGAATTAGACACCCAGCCATGACAGGGGATGAGAGGGTTTACCTCTGTGATAAACTGAGCGACTGAGTCATCAACACCCTCATCTGATCTCCATTAACCCCCAGCGTCCAGCATTTTCACTCAATACAAATAGTTGTTTTTAAAGTGAAAATAAGTCTAATAATTTTAAATTTAAATAATTATTTTATGCATTTATTTTCTCATGTCCCTATAGCTGGACCACCGTAAAGAACCTTAAGTTCATAAAGTAACTCTCGGGAAAGGTTGATCTTGTCTTGTCTTCCCATTTTACAGATAAGAAGACTAAGGCTCAGATGGAGGAGGTGTCTCTGACTAAATGATGCTGTGATCACTGCTCCAATTCCTACAGTGCTACATTTATTCTTCCCCGCCTCAAGCAAATACTCCCACAAGCGCTTCCTGCCCGACGAGAGGCTGAGATTGAACCTGCGGTATGCGAAGAGCGTCGGCCGGCGGCGGCGGGACTTCGAGAAGGGAGTGGAGGGGAGCTCAGAGCTCGGAGACGAGGGCGCTGCAGAGACAGCCAGTGGCCAGGAGGGGGAGCACGCGGGCTCCGCAGCGCGAGCGCTTCTCGTGGGTGGGGCCTGCGGACGGCGCGCATGCGCCCGAACGGAGGCGGAGGCGACGGACCGAGGGAAGGGCAGGACGGTGGCCGAGGAGGTCCCTGCGAAGGGCATGGAGCATCTGGAGCGCTGCGCGTGGTTCCTCAGGGGGACGCTGGTGCGGGCGGCCGTGCGGCGCTACCTGCCCTGGGCGCTGGCGGCCTCCATGCTGGCGGGCTCCCTCCTCAAGGAGCTCTCCCCGCTGCCCGAGAGCTACCTCAGCAACAAGCGCAATGTCCTCAACGTGTGAGTGCGCCCCGCCTCCTCTCCCGTGCCCGCCGTAGCCGGCCCGCCGTCGCCTCGTCCAGAGCCGGGGGCCAGCTGCCCCGGTGGACGAGTCGTTGGAAGGGGACGTCTTCCCAGTCGTGACAGCAGCGTCTGCACGCGTGTCGCGACTGAGGGTCCCCGGGATAGCTAGTGTCACTAGCAGTTCGTGTTCGCACACCCAAAAGACAGCCCGAGCTTGCCTGGGCGGGGGGTGACGAGCGGGGGTGTGTGTGTGTCTGTAGGGGTGCGGGTGGGAGGGGGCAGCGGCCCAGCCTGTGTCGCTGCGCCCCACCTCCCTTTGGAGTCAGGAGTTGGCCGCTGCCCTGGGGGCGACGCCACCTCCCTCCTGCCTGCCTGTGTCAGACCCCGCGCCTCCACCCTGAGCCCGATCCCCCCAGCTTGTGACAGAATCCCATCCCCACCTGTGAAACACCTGCCGTCTCCCCCCCACCTTTGAGAGCCTTGTCCCAGCCTATGACAGCGCCGCCTCTCCAACGTAGTCCTGGAGGAGTGGAACCCCCCAGTCCATGCCCTTTCCCCTGGATCTCCTTGGACCTTCTCAGTCACTCGGAGTTCAGGGCAGTGGCCCAGGAAAGCAATCGTAGCTGGGCTCTTTGAGACATCTCCTTAGCTCCTTGTTCTTTTTTTAAACTCCTGAATTTTAAGTTTATTGCATAAAAACACTGTTGCAGTAGTAAGGGAGACTCTGAAAGATAGAACTTCTGCCTTGGTGTGAGCCTGGATTCTTCTGCAGAGTTGTGGTGTCAGCAGCATCTCCCAAAAGTCCCCCCAGCTTTGGTTGTCTACTTAAAACCGTGGTTTCTGTCCCGGGCAGCTCTGTCAAATGCCTGACGGGTCTTGGCTCTGGCAAGATCTTTGCTTATCAGTCCCAGGGAAGATGTTAGTGACAGAGCCTTGAGATGTGTGCGAGAATCCTTTGGAACCCAGGAAAGAATCATTGTGTCCTTGGCCTGCCTTCCATGCTCACCCACCCGTGGAGGCTGCGCTGAGAATAGGTGATGAGAGTCGTAGTGGCCCCAAGTCTGTTGCATGCGTGTTTCCTGCAGCAGGTCCCCAGGTCAGCCACCTTTGATGAGCACGGCGGGGCAGACAAGGCAGCTGCTGCTTTATCTGGCCTGGGTGAGCTGAGAGCCAAGCAGCCTGGCAGACAAGTCCCTGTTGTTTGCTGGTAGCCAGGGATTCTGGCGTTTGGTTTCAAGCCTCTGTGTTAACTAGTGGAAGGGAACTAGTGAATCATTGGCTCTGGAAGGGATTTTAAAAATCATTTGGTCCCCTCGACTATATATAACAGCTGAGGAAACTGAGGCCTCGGGAAGTATGGTAACGAGTCAGAATGAGGATTTGAACCTGGGTCTTCTGGCTTGAAGTCAGGCTCTGTTCCAAGATCATTTCTGCCATGGAGGAAAAAGCCACAGGGTAGAAAAGGCATGGGCTTCGGGGCTGGCCAAGCCTTGGTTCAGTCTGTGCTTGTGGTTGTGTGAGTGCGCCCCTGGGCAAGTTATTGAACTTTTCTGAGCCTCAGATTCTCTATTATATGGGGCAAATGATACCTTCCTAACTGTGCGTGTTCTATGGGAAAGTGAATGTGTGTGAAAGCTCCTGGCATTTGGTAGATGCTCAGGTATTATTACTTTCCTGAGCAGATAGCGTAGTGCTTAAGATCACAGACCCTGGATGTGAATCCCTGCTCCTTCACTTATGTCCTCCACTTTGGACTTGATACTTCTCTGTGCCTCAGTTTTCTTATCTGCAAAATGGGGATAATAACAGTACCTACCTCATAGAGTTTTTTAAGGATTAAATAGTTAATACATTTAAAGTACTTAGTAAGTGAAGTTATTTGTAGCTTTTATCAACTTTTCTCCTTTTCCCTCTGTTGAGAGTCTAGAACTGGGTCATGACGTTGTTTCCTCTCCGCCATGTCCCCTCTATTCACTTCCACTTTCCTCCTCTGCCAGGTATTTTGTCAAAATGGCCTGGGCCTGGACCTTCTCCCTCCTCCTGCCTTTCATTGCCCTCACCAACTACCACCTGACAGGCAAGGCTGGCCTGGTCCTGCGGCGGCTGAGCACCCTGCTCGTGGGCACGGCCATCTGGTATGTGTGCACAGCCCTCTTCTCCAACATTGAGCACTACACGGGCAGCTGCTTCCAGTCGCCGGCCCTGGAGGGGCTCAGGAGCGAGCACCAGAGTAAGCAGCAGTGCCACGGGGAAGGGGGCTTTTGGCACGGCTTTGACATCTCCGGCCACTCCTTCCTGCTGACCTTCTGTGCCCTCATGATTGTGGAGGAGATGGCCGTGCTGCATGAAGTGAGGACGGACCGAAGCCACTGCCTCCACACCGCCATCACCAGCCTGGCGGTCGCCCTGGGCTTCCTGACTTTCATTTGGGTGTGGATGTTTCTGTGCACAGCCGTTTATTTCCACAACTTGTCCCAGAAAGTGTTTGGCACCTTGTTTGGTTTGCTGGGCTGGTATGGGACATATGGGTTTTGGTATCTGAAATCCTTTTCCCCAGGACTTCCTCCCCAGAGCTCTAGTTTGAATCTGAAGCAAGATAGTTACAAGGAATAAAAGAGAAACAAAAGGAGCGACAGCAGGACAATGACTAATCTATTTTTCATTTATTTTTCTTAATTATTTGACTAAATTATCAATCCTACTTCAGAGAGGAGACTTACCGGGCAGCTTTGGTGAGTGGTGTTGGAGTCTGGGGAGGGAGTTCAGTCCCCAGACGTCCCAGCAGCGTCACCCTGTGTCACAAGCACCACCATTTCCAGTCAGGCACTGAGCATCCCTGACAAGACTTGACCTTAATCTGGACCGTCCCTTTTGTCCCTAGAGGGCAGAGCCAAGGCTCAGCGAGAGGACAGAATCAGGAAGGCCTCAATTGTGTGGCCAAAGGGGAGGCCAGGGCCTCAGGACTCCTGCTGCCATCGTTCTCCCTGATTCCTAGTTGTCTTCTATTTTAACGGCCGTTCATGCTGTTATTGAACAATATTTCTCTCTGGTCAATTTTGTGTAAGCACTTATTTCCAGCAGGGTTCTTTATAAAACAACCAACCACCTGAAAGATACTCGCTGGTGGTAGTATTTGTTTCATCCATGAAATGTTAAATATTGTGACCGGCTTGTGATTAGGTCCCAAAACAGTTAAACTGGAGTGCCTCTGTGACTAAGTATTGGATGACTTTTATGTAAGGAACATAATTGATAATTTTCTGTCCGTGTTGTCTATTATATGTTGGTTTTTGGAGCGATAAGGTTACCTTTTTTTCTTCTATTCTGAGTGAATGCTTTATAGTTTTTAATAACAACTATGGCATTTGTTCTTTGTCGACAAAACTGAAAATAACTCACAACTCCAGTGCTGCACTTTGGCATGTGTGTAGAATGCTTTGAGTTTTTTTTAGAACACTAACTCACTTTTTATAAACCAAACTCTTGGCTTATAGTATTAAATTCCACCTCATGGGGCTGTATTCTCTGTTAAGAATAAAACTGGAAAGCAGACATTTTAATAATAATAACTTGATGAATTTTAAGCTGCGTCAGAGTAATTTTGCAAAACACATGTTTGCACTGAAACTTTCCCAGCCACATGTCGGTGATATAGACTGAACAGTGCTTCAGAGCTGTATGATAAGTATGTTGCTCGGTCTGCTGTGGCCCGGGGCATTTTTACCTTTTGCACAGATTGTGGTAAGTCAGAAGTGAAGGAAAGTATCTTCCATTGCCTCTGACGGCAAGAAGCCAACCTGTTTGCGAAAGTGTGCTTATTAAGTGGTGGCGTGACTTTGGCCTCACTCACACCACCAGCAAAGTGAAACCAGACCTGGGCCTGTTCAGCTGACCTTGAAATCAACCTTTTCTTTCCCTTTCGCAGCACTTCTCAATTTCTTTCTTTCTTTTTTTTTTTTTGTGAGGAAGACCAGCCCTGTGCTAACATCTGCTAATCTTCCTCTTTTTTTGCTGAGGAAGACTGGCCCTAGGCTAACATCCGTGCCCATCTTCCTCCACTTTATATGGGACGCTGCCACAACATGGCCTGACAAGCGGTGTATCAGTGCACGCCCGGGATCCGAATGTGTGAACCCTGGGCCGCTGCATCGGAGCGCACATACTTAACTGCTTGCGCCACTGGGCCGGCACCGCACTTCTCAATTCCCATCCTTGTCCTTCTGTGGCCTTCACTGTGAGAATGCTGGGAAGGGTTAGAAATCCTATTGTCTCCCAACCCCGCCCTCTACAAGGGCATAGTGACATGCTCTGTGTTAGGATATCCCCCTCCCCCTCCCACCTGTCTCCTTAAGCCTTTCAAACCAGCCCTTTCCATTTTGGATAATCATCCTGGAAGCTTGTTTGATGCCCCTCTCCCCACTCAAGCCTGATAATAGCATTAACTGATAAGCACTACACTTGACTGGCTTAACGCAAGCTTAGGTTGTTACGAGCTTGGGGTCTGGAAAATCTTCAGGGTAAACTGTATTTCATATAAAGATGTATTTAAAATACGTCGTTCGTATCCTGTCGGGCTGTAGGTTACCTTGTATCATTCAAAATGTGAGGTGTGATATGTTGTACCCAAAGGTGGCAGAAACACCTGCAGTGAGGTTCCAGAGGTGTCACCATGGTGCTTTGGGAGCATTGGTGAGGTGTGCCCCATGAGAACATTTGTGTCCTCTGGAGGTTACATCCATAAACTGGGGGTGGAGGTGGGGGTGGGGTAGGTGGCGGGGTCTATTGAAGGGATTGAAATCTCTCCTAAGTCTCATGTTCAGCACCAGAAGGCAACAGGCACAGGGTGGCTTCACAAGTTCATTTGTCGCACCTCAATCTCCAGACATGTCTGTCGTGCAGGTCTGAGGCAGGCTCAGCATTAACTGAAATCTGAGGAGTGTCAGTGAGCCATGTGTATTGACTAGTCTGCCACCACTTCCTGTTCAGTCTTAGCACCCTCGCCTTTTTCTTGAGAGCACGCCCTTTATCCCCGTGTGAGACAGCGTGGCGGAGCGGAAAGAGTTTGGGCTTAGACAAACGTGAGCTGTGGGCTCCAGTGTTGGCCCCGCGACTGAGAGCTGTGGCAAGCTGGGCAAGCTTCGTTTTCCTCATCTATAAAATGGAGACACTGTCAGGGTGAAGGGAAATGATGCATGTAAAATACCCAGCACGTGTGCTTAGCAGGGGATCATCCCCCGCCTCCTTTTTCTCGACTAAGCCTTTAGAACTTTTTGGCTCATCCGTCTTCTTTTGAGTGCCATTTGGGGTCTGGGTCTTCTGTGGAAATAGCCTTGTTTTGTCTTTTGAAAAGTGTCTGTTGTCCCAGGTGCTGAACAAGAGGCTTTGGAGGGCGTCTGTGATCACAGAATACTGCGGTGCTTGGTTGAGAGATTCGTTCACTGACGCCTCATTTTCCACGTGCATCTGTCGTCGTCTGAGGACCAGATTGTGTTTAGAGAATGGCTCTTGCCATTGTTGTATGCACACAGATCGTGTTTGTAAACAAGCAAATTAAGTAAACTGGAGATATCGAAATCCCACATTCCAGCATTTCGTGTGTTCCTTTCTAAAGCCCTGAAGAAAGTCCAGGACCACTGAAGCTCAGCCCACTTTGTGAAAGTAGGGTAATTCCTTCTTGAGCTACTCATTGTGTAGAGGGTACTTCATGGCTGTAGTCACTCTTATTTTTTCTCCTAAATCCTGTAAACTGAATATATGTTCAGTCGTAGATTTCTTAGCTTGATTTCCTCCTTCCCCCTGTGCCATATCCGTGTCTTAGAATCCTGAGGTCTGGATCAGCCAGCTTTGAGAGCAGTTTTCTTGGCAGAAGGAGAAGAGATAAGCCCCGTGGAAATAACACTGAAGAGAGTTACGAAATTCACTCAAATGAGGTCATTTTGAAAGTACCTTGTAGCCCTGGAGGCCTGTACACAGGTGAGGACTTTTTGTGCCTTCAGTGCCCACTCATGTGTCAGCCTGACATGCTTGGCACCTCCCGGCAGTGCCTGTCGAAAGCTCCATGGCTCCGGGATTAGAATCTCCTGGTGCTGCACAACCTCCTTGTTCAGATTCTGTCAGCAGCAGCAAACCCTGCTTGAGTTCATACTGTGAGCCAGGAGCTGGGGTAGGCTGGAAAACTCCCTCTGTCATGGAGTCTGGGTCCGAGGTCCATGCCTTTGGGGCTTAAGGGTGTGCTGGGGTTGCGGAGGTGAATTTGATATATCTGCGAGTTCAAGGAATTTTCACTCTTGTAGCAAAGACCCACAAGGAACCAGCATCACCATAAAGTGTTCTGAGTACTGGGCCAAGGTCAGGGCCTGGGAACATGGAGCAGGGGACCACCAGCTGCCTGGGGAAATAGGGAATATTTTCACAGAACATAGCAGTTCTTTTGGGTTTTGAAGGATGAGGAGGATTCAAGCAGTTAGGCAGAAAAGGGAATCCAAGGAAGTGGGAACAGCATGCACAAAGGCACATCACCATGATTTTTACTGAGATATTCCTTCTCAAGAAACCTAACTTTCCCATCGTTTTCAGGAGCAGCAGAGATTGAAGAAAGGCGGATTTAACGGACTGTCAAGGAGATCATGGATGCGCCCTGCTGTAATATAAAGAGCGCTCAGCTAGAGGTTAGAATACCTGGCTTTGAGTTGGGTTCTGCCACTACTTTTCCTGCTTTTGTGTGTGACCTTGAATTAGTCACTCAAATTCTCTGGGTCTCAATTTCCTTATCTGATAGATGGTGGGGGAGTGGACTGGATAATCTCACTAACCCTTCTGCTCTGCTCTGTTCTGCTTGATGAAAAGTTCTTCGCAAGCTGGTTATGACTTTTAGGCAACAACATGGAAAGAAACTCCCACTCAGAGCTGAGGTGGCGGCTGGTTTCCGGTGAGTGATGGAGGAGCTGGCCTCTGGGTGCACTTTATCACACCCTCGCTTTTCTCTGCATCGACAGCCCAATGTAGTTGAGACCTGACTGCACGGGTTCATATGGACTTACTGGACATGGGTGGATGGACTTGGTTCCCAGAGGGATGCACTGCAGAAGACTTTAAAAGAAGTCTTCAAAATCAAAACGTTTTGATAGCCATCAAGGAGAAGGTAGGTTCTGTTACGAGAAACCCTGTGCAGTATAATCACCTTCAGAAATTGTTCCAGAAACCCCTAATACGGTCTCTGCCGAGTTTTAAAGTTGAACACACAGCACAGAAAACAGGTACTCTCATACCTTGGGAGGAGGGGGCCAGTAAATTCTTGCTCGCTGTTTAGATAGTAACCTGCTGGTATCCAAACTGTGCAGACCCAACAATCTTAGTCTAGGGATCTGGGCTGTGGAAGTGCTTGTAGAAGTGGGCAGAGTGTACAAAGATTTTATTGCAGCTATCTGCAAGAGTGAAAAACTGTCAAGAACTCAAATGCCAATCAGATAAACTATGGTAACTCTATATTAGGAATATAATGCGGTCACTACAAAGAATAAATGATGTTATATTTAGTGTGGAATCTGAAGGCAGAAAGACTTGGGTTTGTGCTGACTGTAACTCACAGCTGTGTGCCCTTGATCAAGTCCTCTCTCTGAGCCTCTGTTTCTGAAGTGTAAGAAGGGGATGGTGGCGCCTCACCTCATTCAGCATCCACTGCCCCGATAGTTGAGGAGCACAGGGGAACCAGGCCCTGTGCAGGGCACAGTGTTAATTCAGAGAGACAAGGTCCTGCCCTCAGTGGTTTACAGTCTAACTGGGCACAGACAATGAAATGAGCATCTCCAAACCATGCTGAGTGTCAAAAGCAGAGTGTTCCTGCAGCCCACCCTGACACTGTCACAGCTCAGGCAGAGATGATTGAGAGAAAGTACTTAGAAAAGCAAAGTGAGGAGATTAACGTGGACTCAGCAAAACTGCCTGGTTCTAATTCTGGCTCTGCCATACACCCTGGCTGTGTGACCTCGAGCAAGTTCCGTAGCCTCTTGGCCTCAGTTTCCTCATCTGTAAAATGGGGATAATATAAGTACCTACCTCAGAGTTGTTGTGAGGATTAAATGAATTGATCCTTGGAAAGTGCTTAGAATAGGACCTAGGATATGTGAGGTGCTGTATAAATGTCTTTCAAGTGCAGGGTAAGTCCCTGAAGTGCCATCGTTACCATAACTTACTTTAAAATCAGGAAAAAGAACCATACATGTCAGTGTTTTGATTTTGATTGACTCAGAGGTAGTTAAAATGTGTGGTCAATGGATGTGGAAGGCCATGTCCAGTGACCCAGCATAGGAATGAGACCGCGGTCTGGTCTCAGGGTTGACTAGGGGATGAGGGAGAGCGAGGGAGTGTTTCCAGGACAGCTGAAAGGAAAGGACATCGTGTGTCCGTGGGGTCGTTCAGGCCAGGGTTAAGTAGGTCCCGCTGTTGAGGATGCTGTCCACTCACAGGTGAGCTGAGGGCTGCCTGAGCTGGCTTCCAGGCTGCTTGTTTTCGGGGGCTGGGCTGGGAGCCCTGCCGCTTGCCCTGTCTTCTGTGCCAGGGTGTGGCTGCCAGGGTGTGGGTGTCTGAGGCCTACTGGGTGAGTGGGTGGAGGAGCCTGGGAGCCATCCCCGATCAGCATCTGAATCTCCGGAGCAAAGTTACTGGGGTCCTGCCCAGATGAGCTGCTGTCCCCATTTCCCAACTCCACTCCATTCATCCCTTCTTGCCTTCTGTTTGCATTTCCTGAGCGTGTTGCCTCTGCCAGGTACCCGCCCCTCCCGTGCTGCTGGGGAGTGATGCAGGGGCGAGTGGGTGGGGGCATAAACTGACTCTCACCTGGAGTTATTAGAAGCTTTGGACTGGAGCAAGCAGACTGCGTGCAAATCCTGCTTATCAACCCCTCAGCTGTGTGATCTTAGGCAAGTCACTTAGCCTCTCTGGGCTTGTTACTCATCGATGAAATGGGGATAATGATTTCTTTCTACCTCGCTAGTCCTTGACTGGCTTAATGAAATTGTGGGTGGGAGAATATTTTATAAGCTTTCAAGTGTTGAGCACCTAGGAGGGCAGCTTATTATTGAAGAGACTTATTTTGCCTAATGAATTCTCTCTCAGAAGCCTGGGGACTGTAACTCCTACGTGTCCCCAGTAACCCTGAAATGACTTGGTGTCATCAATGTAATTTTAAAAAAATGCAGGGGCTGGCCTGGTGGCGCAAGCGGTTAAGTGCGTGGGCTCCGTTGCAGTGGCCGGGAGTTTGCCAGTTTGGATCCCGGGCGCGCACTGACGCACTGCTTGTCGAGCCATGCTGTGGCAGGATCCTGTATAAAGTAGAGGAAGATGGGCACAGATGTTAGCTCGGGCCAATCTTCCTCAGTAAAAAGAGGAGGATCAGCATCAGACGTTAGCTCAGGGCTGATCTTCCTCACACACACACAAAAAAGGCAACATTGAATAAAATTAATAACAATTAGCATTTGTTCTGAATTTTTAAGTCTGGTTCTTGACATTTGTCTTGTATTTTACTGGGAATCTGTAGTTCCCAGCAACCTATGCCACAGAGAATACAGGCAGGGCTTTGGCCTCTAACACGTTTGGCTTCATATCCCAGCTTTGCCACTGTATTAGTCAGCTATTGCTATAATAATGCTTTGTAACAAATGACACCAACACTTGATGGCTTACGACAATAAATGCTCACAGGTCAGCGGCAGCTCTGCTGATATGGGCCGGCCTCAGCTGGTGAGCTCTGCTCCAGGCGGTAGGTCAGCTAGGCTTGGCTCCAGCCCACAAGCTGGGCTCAGGCCTCTTCCACTTTTTTTCTAGGGTTCAGACTAAATGGGTGGCAGTTCCCTGGGGCGTGCTCTTCTCATGCTGATCACTGGGGTACCCAAGCCTCAGCCAAACTGCACGGCACGTTTAAAGCCTGTGCTCACATCACATCCTGCCACTAACATTCCAGTGGCCCAAGCAGGTTACATGAATAAGCCCAGCATTGATGGGGCAGGAATAAACTCCACCGACAGTGGGAGGTGCTACCAAGTTACACTGCAGGGGCTGTGATGTATAATCCTATCGGGGAATCCAATAACACTTATACTTTGTGTATTTAACTCTCTGAGCCTCTGTTTCCTCATCAGTGACACAAAAATCTGTGGTTTGCAGAATTAGAAATAATTTATGTAAATTTTCTACTGCATAGTTAGTACTCCATGGATGGGAGCTATTATTATCAGCTCCATTTTAGAGATGAGAACACTGAGGCCTTTAGGCCATGTGGGCCCAGGTTGCTAGAGAAGGACCACACAGGTCTTTGGAGATATACTAGAGCGACGTGGGCAATGGATTCTGTGACTTGGCAGTGAGTCACTGATGAACTGAAGAAGATATGAGGATAGCCCTTACCGTCCTCTCCAACAGGACTCTTTCTGTGATGTTGGAGAGACCTGTCTTAACAGTGTAAACTTTGGGGGAGCCCATTACCACAGTCCTGGTGGTGGTGGTGTCTGTCTTCCTGGCTGGACTGAACTCTGATACCTCCATCCTCTTCATCCCGGGATCCCTGGAAGGCACCTCATAGAAGCCGCGCTAACTGATGGATTCCGAGAACACGTTTGCGCGTTGACTCTTCTTGTCCTCCACGCTTGGTTCTCTCCACGACATTCCAAGAGACAGAATGGGACCAGCGAAAGGACTCTTGCCTCGCTCACTCGCAGTGGGGTCCTGACCAAACCAGACCGCAGCCCGTGCAGGGCCTCGGTTTCCCCATATGTAGAACAGGCGGGCGGGGATCATGGTGTCCTGCAGCCTGGACTTTCTTGGAGTTGAAGATTCTCCTCAGCAGTCTGCCTGCTCCTCTTCTTCACGGTTATTCCTTCTGTCAGAGGCTGCTGGCTCTCCACCACGACGTGTCCTCTTCCTCCTTAGCCATGGGCTGCCCAACCAGAGACGACGTTTCCTTTGTCGCTGGGCGAGGCCCTGCGATTGAATTCTTACCCATGGAATGTGAGCAGCAGTGAAGTGACCCTCTTCCAAGTCTAGGCCGTAAAACACTGGACACGTGCTCTTCTGTCCTCTCGTTCCTTTCCTGTCAGATAAAACCTGGGCTTCGCAGGACCGTGCTGATGGAGACAGTGCACTAGAGGAAGGTGGGACAACAGCGTGGAAGGAATCCGGGTCCCTGAGTGAAGGCCGGGAACAGCCCGGGGCCAGTCTACACCACTCCCCCATTCCTGGGGGAAAGCGGAACTTTTGCTCTAAGTCCCTGATGTTTTTTCCCTCTTTTAAAACAGCTCAGCATTCGCCCCAAGGATTCTGCACTGCCCACCCCTGTACTCCATCTCCTTCTTTGTGCCCATTTCTCCAGGCCTGGCCTCCTTGCTCTCTCCACGCAGATGCCCTTGGAAAAGCTGCAGTGTGTTAGGCAGTTGGTGGAGACACAACTCAGTCGGGCAACAGTCTGTCTGTAGATTCTAAGAAGAATCGCCAGCTCTTCTAACAACCGAAGCCCTCCCTGTCTCCACACTGAGATGGGGCTTCTCTGTCTTTGCTTTGGGCAGTCATCTCTGAGTCTGTGCAGGACCAAACAAACCTCCCCCTCTTCCTGCTGATCAATCCTGCCACCCTGCTCCCCCGCCAATAACCCAGGTAAAGCCTGCACTTATCCCTCTGGCCAAAGTTGCTTCCCGTCCTGCCTCCTGAGTTCCCCTGATCTTCGAGCAATATTGCTCATTTCTTCAGCCCCAAGGCTGGAGGCTCCCTGGGGATGGGGACTGGGTCCTATTTCATGATTCCGGCCCATGGTAGGTGTTTCAGGAGTGACTTAGTTCATTCGGGCTGCTGTAACAAAAATACCATAGACTGGGTGGCTCAACAACAAACATTTATCTTGCACCGTCTGGAGGCTGGGAAGTCCAAGATCAAGGCGCTGGCAGATTTGGTGTCTGGGGAGAGCCTGCTTCCTGCTTCGTAGACGGCCGTCTGCTCACTGTGTCCTCACATGGTGGAAGGGGCAGGGGAGCTCTCTGACGTCTCTTTTATAAGCGCACTAATCCCATTCGTGAGGGCTTCACCCGCATGATCATTGGGGATTAGGATTTCAACATACAGGGGAATTTTGGGGACAGAAACCTTCAGTCTATAGCACCAGAGTGTTTGTGAATGGATCCTGCTCCTTCTAGTCCTCCCACCAGGGATCCAGACCTCGTTCTCCAGCAGATAGAAGAGGCTGATGTGCAGCATCCTCCCAGCTCAAAGCCTTGGGTCCCCAACGGTCATCAGTCATCTGTTCCTTGTCTCCAGAAGTGAAATGGTCACAACTGCCCTGACTTCATGTGCAACCTTGGGCAAGTTACTTAATGTCTCTGAGCCTCAGTTTCTTCATCTGAACAAGGAATGTGTATTATAATCGCTGCCCTTTCTACATCTTAGGGTGTCCTTAAGAGTTGAATGTGTGTGAGGGTGCTTGAAGCACTGCAGTAGTTGCCTTGGGTTGGCTTCCTCAGAAACAGACTCTGAGATGTGGTTTACATGCGGGAGGCTCTTGGGGAGTGCTCTCGGGAACATTACCTGTAGCGGAGTGAGAGAAGCGGGATAGGCGGGGGGAGAACTTGAACTGTGATGCAGTTGCTCCAGAACCTCAGCTGATCCCGTGGGGAGCTCTGGAGCTGGGGTGTCCCTTCAGAGACGTCCTAAAATGAGGCAACGGCCTTTCTTTCCCCATATCTAGCAATCACTGGATGCAAACTGGTCTTGGGGAAGTGGAATAACCTTGAGTGAGGGGGCTCCGTTTGGCGGGGGCAATGGCCTCAGAGGGACTCAGCTGGGAGCTGTCAACCGCCAACACTCCCAGCAGCTGGGGGAGCACATTCCTCAGCTCCGGAAGGGGACATTTAGGTGGCGCCCCACAGGATCCACTACAACAATAAAATTAATAGCCCCTGCCTCTGTATCAATAACCATGACAGTAATAACCTGTCACAAATGTACAGTCTTGACAGAGTAATTCACAGCCATCATCTTATGACTTCCTCAAAGCAATCTTCTGAGGTAAGTAGGGTGTGAATTTTTAACCCTGTATTTGAGGTGAGGGACCTGAAGTTCAGAAAGGTTAGTGTGCTGGGCAATGTCTGCTGCCTCTGAGCTCCACCCCTACCCTTCCACATGCTCCTCTGTGTTGCAAGGATGGGAAGCCTACAACGTACATTTCTCATACCGTTTCCCTTTGGGTTCTGCCGTGGTGGAGGTTAAAATAGGTCGAGTGGGCAGATCATACATCGTTGAGTCCATCCCAACATTCCTGTCTCCCTAGTTAGGTACAAGGGCTCTTCAGGTAGGTTACGGAAAGATCCTGCAACTCCTCCCCCAGCCCCCTCCCCCCACTAGACTAGTCACCGTGCTGTAAAATGGATGGGTCTCGGAGAAGGATTGTGTTTTATTGTGAACTCCATCAGGTGTGACTCAAACTGCGGTTTTATGGGATGTGGTTTCTTCATTAAAGCAAATCGGCACAGTCTCTGTCACTTTGTATTCAGCTCTCGGTATGGAAAATGTTGTTCTTGGTGTCAATTAGTAAGGACCACCAAAGGCCATTTGCTTTTACTCGGCAGGGCAGCTGGATATCTTCACTTTCTTACTGTAGGGCTCTGTCGGCTTTTCTGTTCTCTGTCATAGTCTAGTCTGTAGAGACCTTGATTATCCCGACGTCCCCATCACGAACAGTGACCCACTACATTGATGCCGTCATGCCGTACCCAGGGAGCAGGAAATGGCAAGGACCCCAGATGCTGTAGTAAGACCCAGGCATGCCAGAGGGTGGTATATAAACCCCATGAACATTCAGAGGCCTGGCACCTTGGTGAAGTTTCTCGCGCCCCAGGGGTTAGAAAATGTCAAGTTATCCCCTCTGAGTCAAAGACAAGTTGCTGCACCTACTACAAGAAAAAAGCATAGCAATTGGTGGCTCTCTTTGGTTTTGGGAGGCGATATACACCCATTTGTGTGTGCTGCTCCAAACCATTGACTGACTAACCCAGAAGAATGCCAGTTTTGAATGGGTCCCAAGGCAGATTCAGGCTGCAGTGCAAGATAGTCTGCCAATTGATCCTTATGACCAGCAGATCTAATGGTGTTTAAGTCATCTGTGAGATAAGCATGCTTCCTGGAGCCTCCAGCGAGCCCTAATCGGAAAATCTCAGTGCCCACCCCCAGGATTTGCAACAAAGTTGTGTCCTCTTCTGCAAATAACAGTTGTCCCACTGAGAAATAGTGTCTGGCTTGCTACTGGGCCCTGGTAGAGACTGAACATCTGACCACGAGACACCAAGTGACTGTGCGACCTGAGCTGCCCACCATGAATTGGGTGTCATCTGATCCGTCAAGCCATAAAGGGAGGCATGCACAACACCATTCTGTCGTCAGGTGAAAGCGAAACAGCTCAGACTATGTCACCTATTCCTGCCACATCGCCACCTCTCCCTCAGTTAACACCTAAGGCCTCGTGGCAAATTCCCTATGATCGATCGGTGGGAGAAGAAAAAGCGCAGGCCTGGTGCCGACTGGAAATGGATGGTTGCGGCACCACAGGAATGCCCTGAAACACACTGGAGAAGGGAAATCCTTTCAGCGAACAGGACTTCAAGCAGTATATGTGGTTGTCCGCTTTATCTAGCTGGAGACAGAAGTCCAGAAATATGGATCTACACATATTCATGGAACAGATGGTTTGGCCAGATGATCAGGAACACGGAAAGAACAAGATTGGAGGATTGGTAACAAGGGGGTCTTTGGGAGAAGGTATGTGGATGGACCTCTAACAACGGGCATAGAAGGAGAGGATATTTGTGTTCTATGCGGATATTCCCCCCAAAAGTACTTGCTGCAGAGGAGACTCAACAAATAGATGGACAAGATGATTGGTTTTGTAGATGTAGGTCATTTCTTTTCCATAACCGCCCTAGTGCTTGCTTAATAGGCTCATATACAAAATAGCCCTGGTAATCGAGCTAGAAGTTACTAGTGGATACAACAACATGGACTGCAAGACTGATTTAGTTAATACCACTACTGAGTGCCCAACTTGCACAGAATTCCTGATGTGGCACCATTGGAACTAGCCACCTAGTGGCAGGTTGATTACACTGACCCCTTCCATCATGGAAGGAGCAGCAATTTGTATATTCTGTAGATAGATTTGCCTTCTTTGACCATCGCATCCGTGGATACCTTGGTTCCAGTCTTGGTATTCCATACAACATTGCTTCTGACCAAGGAGTTGATATTACAGCAAAAGAAATACAGCAGTGTGATTATACCTATGGAATTTTCTGGTCTTACCATGTACTCTATTATCTAGAAGCAGCTGGACTCATAGAACATTGAAGTGGCCCATTGAAGACTCCATTATAGTGCCAGCTGTGAGACACTGTCATGTTGGGGTGCTGTCCTACAGGATGCAGTATGTACCTTGTACCAACCACAGTGCTGTTTCTTCCACACCCAGGATACGTGGATCTAGCAATGCTGAGGTGGAAATAGGAGTGACTACTCTCACTATTGCACAAAATAACCCGTTCACAGAAATGTTGCTTTCTAACTGGTGTAGCCTCTGTGGAAAACAGTATGGAGATTCCTCAAAAAATTAAAAATAGGAATACCTTATGAGCCAGCTATCCCACTACTGGGTATCTATCCAAAGAACCTGAAATCAACAATCCAAAGAGGCTTATGCTCCCCTATGTTCATTGCAGCATTATTCACTATAGCCACGACATGGAAGCAACCCAAGTGTCCCTCGACTGATGATTGGATAAAGAAGATGTGGTATATATATATATATATATATATATATATATATATATATATATACACAATGGAATACTACTCAGCCATAAAAAAGAGACAAAATCGTCCCATTTGCAACAACATGGATGGACCTGGACGGTATTATGTTAACGAAATAAGCCAGACAGAGAAGGACAAACACCACATGATTTCACTCATATGTGGAAAATAAACTAACACATGGACAGAGAGAATAGTTTGGTGGTTACCAGGGAGAAAGGGGTTGGGGGTGGGCACAAGGGGTGAAGGGACGCATTTATATGGTGACTGACAGACAATGACGTACAACTAAAAGTTCACAATGTTATAAACTATTATGACATCAATTAGAAAACAATAAAAAAAATGTTGCTTTCCAATCCTGGAACTTTGGACTTTGATGTCTTAGAGATTATAGTTCCCAAGGGAGGAACGCTTCTATTGAGGAACACATCAATTGAATTAGAAGCTCAGACCGCCACTCGGCCATTTTGAGCTCCTCATACCATTGAAACTACAGGCAAAGAAGTAGGTTACTCTGCTGGTTGGGGTGATTGGTCCTGATCACCAAGGGCAAATTGGGTTGCTGCTACAATGGTGGCAAGGGAGACTATGTATGGGAACTAGAGGATTCTCTGGGGTGCCCCATAGTACTTTCCATGTCCAATAGTAAAAGATTAATGGAAGACCACAGCAACCCAAGAATCACCAAAGTCTGAACCATTTCGCCAGCGAAAATACCCCAACCATGAGGTCCTGGCTAAGGGCAAAGAGAATGTAGAATAGCTAGTGGAAAAAAAGAGAAATTATAAATATCAACAATGTCCTTGGGATCAATTACAGAAATGAGGACTAGCAGCCATGAGTATTTCCCTCCTTGCTTCTTGTGTATGTGTGCACATTGTATAAAAGCAATGCTGGTGATGGTTAAATTTACATTTTAATCTGTGTATTACTGTATATTTAGGTATACCTGTGATCTCTAGAACCAGAGGAGGAATGAGAAGAGAACCCCACATCATCCAGAGTGGCGTTACTGACTGACGGGGCTTCGTGAGGCTCGTTTTTGGAGAGAGGGTGTTCGCCCGCCTCTCAGGAGAGCCGTTGATCCTGTTAGAATTAAGTGTGATGTTCTGGTTCTCGAGTGGAGTGAATTATGAGTGGGAGGGTCTGTGAGGATGTCTGAGTAGCCAAAGGAGTGGACAGTGCCAGATGGTGCCTCTGGTCTCTGAGTTCCACGCTTGCCCTGTCTTGGCCCTGGCTACTTTTTCATCTTGATGAAAACATGGGCAAATTCTTATACATTTTTGAAAAATAAATAAAACTATGCCTTATGTTCCACAGATTATACTCCTGGTTTAATGTTCTCTGGGCATTTTAACATGTTTTTCCCTCTGGGAAGTTGTGGGGGCATGTGCCCCAGGTGCCCCCTGAAGGTCCACGTACAGGTTAACGGGAGCGAATGGTCGTGGACACGCTCTGTAAACCGTGAAGCACTGTGTCCCAGCGAGGTGGGTTTACGTCAAGGTGAGAACTTTGCAAAGTCTATCCAGAAGCCATCCCCACAGCCAGCGGCTTGAGACCTGAACTCAACTCTTGCTTGCTCTTGTGGGGCACTGAGTCTGAACCTCAGGTCTCCACCCCGCTGCCCCGAACTTTTGGAAATGAGAGCTTGATGGACAACACAGCTTTAGAAATGAAAAGAAGCTGCTCCTCCTGGATGCTTTATTGGGGCTTTCAGTGGCGTCTGAGCATGAGTGGCAGTGACACCGGGACCCTCTCCCAACGTGCAAAAGGCACAGGAAAGTGATACACAACCAGGATGGGCAGCATGGATGCAGAGACCCCCCTGCATGGCATGGTGGGGCACAGGGGGAACCCCACGAGTGATGGGAAAGGTGGGCATTAAAGGAGATGGCTTTGGCGGAGGTTAGGAGAGGGATCGAGGTCCATCCATCTCCAGACCCACACCTGCACTGGGGCTGGGGCTGACCTGAGAAAAGGTCAACATGGCTTTTACTGCAAGTCTACCTCACATGATGGGAAAACTCAACTCCAGGTGGGAAGAGGATGATGGATGCTACCCTCAGGGATTACTGGTAAAAATGCCAAACCAAACACACTGGCTAAATCAAGAGGGAATGAGAGAGTGGGCTCGTGGTGTCATCCCAGACATGGCCTCGTGGTTGGGTGCCACTGCCTTGGCTCCAGGCAGTGCTGTCTCAGTCCACGTCCAGGAGAAGAAAGAAGGCCGTTCCGATCTTCAGGGGCCTCCCGTGGGGTCTCCGGGTCTCCAACCTCACCCGGAGGTACCACTTAGAAGAGTCGAGTCCTGATGTTGGCTTTGTCCTGTGGAAGAATTCCCTGGGCAAGAGGGAAGGGGAGGCGAGGGGTCAGGCCCTCCGAGCACCCAGCACCTCCCAGAATCTGGCCCTGGTGGATGAAATGGCCTGGGACTCACCTCAGATCCTAACCAGTCCCCACAGTTCCATCTTGAGAGCTTGGATCAAAAGCAAAGGCATTTGTGTTTTGTTTCTGTTCTCTCTCACACTCACTCTCTCCTTTAGTAGAGCCGTGGCCTCAACTCACGGCATTGGCGACATCTACTTCTAAACTATGGAATGTTTTCACATTGACGATAGAATTACTCCAGACAAGGGGCGGGGATGGGCTGTCCAGTGTTCATGAGACAGTGCGTTACTGAGAGCTCATGAGAATCACGCAGCACAGACACCGACAGTCAGACACCAAGCCCGGGCCCGGCTCTAGATGTATTTTTTCTTGAGGTACCAGTAGGCAAAGTAGCCCATCCCGCCCAGGGAGCCCATGAGGAAGGACGCCCCAAAGAAAGATGGGGGTTTCCGCTTGACCAGCCGGAACGCGTTGGGGATGACGGCCGACAGCAGGGTGGTGTGGATGTCACCGAGAACTTTCCGGAAGGCAAAGCGCTTCTGGACCCTCTCAAAGAAGGACTGCAGGTTGGGCCGGCTGCCATCTTCCCAGTATTTCTTGGACAGTCCCAGGAACTTGAGGCGGTGCAGGGTGGCCCCCAGGAGGACGTCAGCGAGGGTGAAGGCACAGCCACAGAGCCACAGCTCACATTTCTGGCCTAGAGTGGAAGAGAGAGGAGACAGGGAGGGAGGGATCAGCTTTTTTCCCCCCTACACTCACTCTCGCTAACTCCTCCGGCTTTCCGCCTGCCACAGTGTTTCCCCAAGATCGTCCACTCCTGTGCAACTTCAGTGATTTCTCCATACACTTATACTACCTCTATTATTATTATTTTTCTTTCAGTCAACTGACTTAAGTGCAAATACGTGTATTTAAACCCTAGAGTCATATATCCAACTGCCCATTTTACAGCTCCACTTGGCTGTACAGGACGCATTTCAAACTTGACATGTCCAAAACTGAATTCCTGACTGTCACCAAACCCACCGCCCTCATCCCCATGTCAGTAACAGCACCTCCATCCTTCCAGCCACTCAGGCCAAGGGCCTCAGGCCACGTTGAACTCGACTCTTTCTTTCATACCCCACATACAATTTGTCAGCAAGTCCCATCAACTTTATTTTGAAAATACCTCCAGGGTTTGACGTCGCCTCCACTGTTACCATCCTGGTCCGTTATCTCCCACCTGAATTAAAAAGTCTCCCTGCTTCTGCCCCTGACTCCCTAGAGTCCATTCTCAGCACAGCGGCCGGAGGGATCCTGGTAAAACTTAAGTCAGATTGTGTCACTTGTCTCTTCTCGAAGCCCTCTAATAACTCCTTGTCATGGTCAGAGTAAAAGCTGAAGCCCTTTCTGACCCTGGATTCTACTTCTCTCCCCCTTAACTCACTCTTCTTCAGCCACACTGGCCTCCTTGTGGTTCTTCATTCCAGGCGCGTTCCCACCCCAGAGCCTTTGCACTTGCTGTTCCCGCTGCCTGGGACACTCTGCCCCAACATAGCCACAAGGCTTACTCCACCAGCTTCAGATCTTTGCTCAAATGCCATCTTCTAGGGGGCTTCATCCATCACCCAATTAAAATTGAAACCCCAATCCCAGCAGTCGCTATCCTCCTCCCCTGCCTGGTTTTCCTCCATACGATTTATCCCCACGATTACACCATATATTGTGCATACCCATTTCGTTTATTGTCTGTCACCCTCTACCAGAATGGAAGCTCCATGAGGGCAGGAATTTTAATCTGTCTTGTTTGCTGCTGTGTCCCCTGTGCCTAGAACAGTGCCTGGCTCACTACGTCTTTACTGAATGACTGATGAATGAAAAAAGAAACTGTATTGTTAACAGTATCATTTTCCACAAACTATATGCGATGATAAAAGTATAACAAAAACAAAACAATGCTATTAAATTTCAGCTGGATGCTACCGCTCGCCAAAAATCTCTGAGCTCAAGACTTGTTTTGTTTGTTTGAAGAAAGGGGCAGATATTAACACATTGCCCCTTTCTAGGGGTTAACTACTAGCATCATACTCCTACTCTTTCTTTAATCAAAAGAATTGAAAAGAGAATAATTCTCACTATGTGGTTTTATGTTATTTATCACCATGGTCACCTGCCATCTAAAATTAGGCCGTGTATTTAGGAAACACTTGTTTGTGCAATATATTTCTCCCAGTTGTTTAGACCTGAAATTCTGGAGCTCTTTCAGTCTCCTCCATCACCTCAATTCTCCCCACTGACTACACCTTGATACCCACGTTCCTTTGCCTGGCTTTTAAGCCGTTTCAATAGTTTAGCTCCAATAGACTTCTCTAATCTTGACTTCTCATGAATTGCCCACCTGCGCACACTTCCCCCCAAAGCAAGTCACACCCATTTCAGCCTCTGGGCCTTTGCCCCTGCTGTAGCCCATGCCTGGAGTGCTCTCTCTCCCCCTCCACTTCCTGTGAGGCCTGCTTTCCTGGGAAGCTTGCTTCTGCACCTTTGAACAGGTGTTTCTTTCGGTTCCGAAATTCCGTGAATTTAATGCCCCCCACCGTCAAAACCTGAGTCCCCCTTTCACTCTGTGTCCTCTTGTTCACTCATTCATTCATTCACCCAACAGCTGTTTATCTAGTAGTATGTTCTGGGCATGAAGACACGACAGACACAATGTCTTCCCTCAAGAGGCTCATGGCTTCACGGGAGGAGGAGGCAAAGTGTAATGAAGGCCCTAGTCAGAAGTTCTTCTTGAATACGTCACCTTCAAGATGCCCATTAGACATCCGAGGGGAGATGATGAGTCAGCAGTTAGGGGTACAAACACCTAGTTCAGGGACGTGTCATCCACATGGAGGTGACATGCCATCACTGAGGGTATGAGTGTAGACAGATCTGAGAATAGGACCAAGGAGTGAGCTTTGGGGGTTCAAGATTTAGATGTTGGGCAACAAGGAGAAATCAGCAAAGGCGCACGAGAAGGAGCAGCCTGTGAGGTAGGAGACGACCCAGGAGAGTGCAGTGTCCTGGAAGCCAAGATAAGAAAGTGTTCCGAGGAGAGAGTGCTCAGCTGTGTTCAAATGCTGAGGAGAGCCCAAAGAAGAGGAGGCCTGAGAATCGGTGACTGCATTGGGTGACTGGTGACCTTGACACGGGCAGCTGGACTGGATGCTGACAGTGAAAGCCTGGCTGGAGGGAGTTCAAGAGAGAAAGAGCGGAGAGGAATTGGAGACGGTGAGCAAAGATCACCCTTTCAAGGAGTTTTGCTCTAATGGGAAGGATACGCCAGTAATGTGAGACAGGTCAAGAGTGTTTTTGTAAGCTGGGAAGAAAAACCCAGCATGTTGATGGGAATGACCTAGTAAAAGAGGGGAAACGATTCTACAGGAGAGAGTGGAGAGAATTACCGATGTGACGTCCTTGAGTGGATGAGCGTGGACGGCATCTAGCACACAAGGGGAGGGACTGGTCCTAGCTAGTTCAAGGACAGTTCATCCTTGGTAATAACAGGGAGTGTGGGTACCGGATTTCATCAAATCTAAGCTGCCATCAAATGTAAGACAGCACCCTAGAGAGAACAAGTGATGCCAATTAAACTGTTGATTGTGAGAAACATTCCAATTTCAGAGATGTTAAGATGTGATTTAACAAAGATGGATCTTAGAATTGATAAGATATGGTGTATGTATGAACACTAATGCTGGTGGGTGGGTAGCTGTGGGGGCCAGGGCTGTGAAGATCTTTTCCTAGTGCTTTGATTTTCTCAGTGATGTAAAAAGAAAGTGTCAGTTGAGAGTGAGGATGTGGGGCAAGTGGCTGGACGGTTGAGGAGAGAGGAGAAGGTATTAAGTAGTCATCTGGAGAGGGGACAGTGGGCGGCCTAGGGCAGCAGGAAGGCCATCCATCTAAGGCTAGTGATCATGAATGCAAAGCGAGACCAGCCAGCACCCCGGTGTGTTTCTCCAGCCACATTTAGGTTCACAGGTGCAGGCACAGAACACGTGGAGAGTTGGGTTTAATCAAGTTTGAGGTTTTGCAAAGTACGATGAAGCAAGAGAAGGGCAAGGGAGTGGAAGGTGCAGGCAAGGGAGTACTCATAGTGAGGGGTCAGGGAATTGCCGCTAGGCACAGAGGGAGGTGAGATCCTGATGGGGGTGAGGGACAGTGAACAGAGGCAGGATCAAGGGGTGGAAGTCCCCAGGTCAGACTGGATGGGTGTAGACAGCTTTGAGAACAGGACCAAGGACTGAGCCTGGGGCACGCCAAGGTTTAGATATTGGGCAACGAGCAGAAACCAGTGAAGGCGCATGAGAAGGAGCAGCCTGTGAGGTGGGAGACAGATCAGGAGAATGTGGTGTAATTTCCTTAATCGTCACAACAACCCCATCAAGTAGGTGCGTTTATATCCCCATTTTACAGATGAGGAAACTGAGGCACAGAGAGGTTAAGTAACTTGGTCAAAGCCACACAGCTAGTAAGTGGCACAGCAGAGTCTGGATTTGAACCCAAGCCATCTGGTTCCAGAGTCTGTGCTTGTAACCACTACATTAACCACTGCAAATGAACACAGGCAAATGCGTGTATCTCCACAGACACCCAGGCCCCTTTCAATAGGTGCATTCTTCACTGGGGTCTGTGTGCAGATCTGTCTACATGTCTGCATCATGCATGGTGTGTATGTTTACCCACGTGTATGCCTGCTCAAAACCATGCAGCTGATTGCAAATATGCACGTGGATATCCGCACCCATGGGCGTCTGTGTCCATGTGGTGTGGGGATTACCACATGTGTAACTGAAGTGTATGCCCACGTCCATTTGGCTGTTTGCCTGCAGACGATATTCACAAGCATGTATATGAGAGTCACTATTTAAGAATGTCCATGCCTATCTTTGCATGTATGTGCACGTGTAGCTATTTGGCTGGCATGTCGCCAGCAAGCTTGACCCCTTCGGTTTCCCCTCTCCTCTAGCTGTGCAGTCACTGCAATCCCCAGCCCTGACGAACCCCATCTTGTGCCCT
Source organism: Ceratotherium simum simum (assembly GCF_057802395.1). Classification (NCBI taxonomy): domain Eukaryota; kingdom Metazoa; phylum Chordata; class Mammalia; order Perissodactyla; family Rhinocerotidae; genus Ceratotherium; species Ceratotherium simum. The sequence continues at coordinate 16,847,713 of NC_141920.1, forward strand.
CTCTGAGTCTGCCAGCTGAGTCTGCTGCAGACAGTTACACTGACCAGTTAAGCTTTAAATTCATGACCACAAAGCCCAAGAGGGCACTCGGCGCGACCTGGGTCCTGCAACAGCTCTTGAGTGGGCTCGCTTCCCCGCTCCCTGCAGAGACAGTCGTACGTCTTTCATCTTCCCTCCTCACACCTCTCAGTTCTCTCTCAACTGATGATGTCCCCTCATGCTTCATTCAGGAAACAGGAGCCTTCAGGCATGAAAGCCCTCACTCCCCACATGAAAGCCACAAACCCGGGCACGTGTGTTTGCCTTCTGCCACCCCGCTGACACAACGGAGGGTGTGATCCGCCCACTCTCAAGGCCAGTCCCTCTGCCGTTCCCTGCCTCCATCGGCTGCACATCTCCCCTTTGCCCTTCTAGATCCACTCCCCTCCCTTCTCCACGCTACTCTGTGCCGCAGGAGGCCGGCTTGGTGGATGCCCCAGTGGGTTTGGTCACTGGGTAGCAGAGGCAGGAGACAGGAAGGTGGAGAGTGAGGTCAGAGTCTTACTTCCCTGTTTCCTCTCTGCGGTCGCCATGGGCTGGTGGTGGCCCACAACTGAAAGTCACAGCCCCTGCCAGGTAGCCCTCTCCACCCGCCTCTCTGTCCAGGTCCCTGAAACTGCTCCCACCCCTCACCTCCCCAGGCGGGGAGACTGCACTTTTCCCGTGGCTCCCCTGCATCCTGCCCGCATCTTTGTAAACAAGCCTTGTGTTAAGCCCTCTTAAACTTACCCAATTTGAGGGTGCCCCCTGTTTCCTACAGGGACCCCGCCTGAACCACGCCCCTCCTGTCCTCTCACGGACTTTGCGTCATCAGTCCTGCGTGACTGATTTCTCCTTTCCACTGGGCCGTTTCCACCAGCCTGAAAACACACTCTTGTGTCTCCTGTCCTAAAAGCATTCCTCCCTTCACCCTGCATCCTCCTGCAGCCACCACCCCATTTCTCTCTTCCCTTCTACAGCTACAGTTCTCAGACGGTTTGTCTACACCTGCCGTCTTCATTCCTCACCTCCCATTCACTCTGCAGCCTTTTGCCCCCATGTTTCAAAGAAACCGCTCTTGGCAAGGTCACCAGCAACAGCCATGGGACAAAATCCAGGGGACACTTTCCTATCCTTGGTTTACTCAGCCTCCCGGCAGCATTTGACACTGTTCTCCCTCCTTAAAACACAATCCTTTCGGGGTTTCTACAACAAAAGGGTCTTCAAACCTCACTGGCCACTCTGTCTCGGTTGGCTTTGCCAGCTCCTCGGCCTCTCTCAGTGTGGGGGACGCTCAGGGCAGGTGTGGTAGTTTTAAAATACACCCACAAATTACTTGATACTTCTCTCTTTGGTGGAGCCCAGTTTTCCTCCCCTTGAAGATGGGCTGTATTGTGTGACTTGCTTCTAGTGAAAAGAATGTGGCAGAAGTGACAGTGACTTTCAACGGTAGGTCATAAAGGGTATTGTGGCTTCTGCTTCTTCCCTCTCTCTGGGACCACTTGTTCAGGGGAAAGCCGGCTGCCATGTTGTAAAGAAACTCAAGCAGCCCCACTGAGGAGTCCGTGTAGTGAGAACTGAGGTCTCCCGCCAACAACCAGTGGGGAACCAAGACCTCTAGTTAAGAACCATGTGAATGTCCCGTCTTCGCAGTGGATCCTCCAGCTCAAATGACTTCACCCCCAGCCAACAGCTTGAGTGTGATCTGCATCACGCAACCCTAAATTAGAACCACCCAGCTAAGCTGCTCCAGAATTCCCGATCCACAGAAAATGGTGATATAATAAGTGTTTTTTTGTTTAAGCCACTAATTTGGGGGCAATTTGTTATGCAGCAATAAATAGCTAATATATCAAGTCTTGATTCCTCTTTGTGTCTTTCACCACTCTCTCCCTAGATCAAAGCATCCAATTCTCAGCTTTAAACACCATATATATGCTGAAGACTCACATCTCTATCTCCAAATTGTGACCTCTCCTTTGAAAGGCAAACTAGAATATCTAATGGTTTATGTGACACCTCCTCTTGGGTGTCCCACACTGAACACTCGGTTCCGCCTGCCCATATGAGGGAAGGGTGCCACTCAGGAGCTCAGACAAAACCCCAGGAGTCATCTTTGACTCCTCACTCTCTCCAACCCATTCAACCACTCAGCAAGTCTCTGTCCATTGTTTCTCCCAAATCTCTCTCAAGTCCATTCACGCCTCTTCATCTCCACTGACACCACCTCAGTGCAAGTCACCTTCCTCTCACCTGGGCTGCCGTGACAGCCTCTCATCTGTTTCCCTGGAAACCCATTTTCACAGCAACCAGAGTGCTCTTCAAATCAGAACACTTCGCCCCTGTGTAGATTGCAAAAATGGCCACAGATTCCTCCCATTCCTGCACACACGCCCCCGTGCAACGTGGCTGTGCTGCTCCCGCCATCAAGAGGCGGGGTCTCACCCTCCACCCCTTTAATCCAGGCTTTGCCATGTCACTTTGCTTTCACCACTGGGACTTGAGTAAACACGATACAAGCAGAGGCTTGAAGAGTGCTTAAACGCATGCCGGGTCTCAGCTCTCTTCCTGCTCTCGGTGACCCTGCAAACACCACCTTATAAATGAGCCTGGGTGAGCCTGCCGGGTGATGAGCAGCAGGCCCACTTACTCCCACTGGCCCTGCTGAGAGCCAGCCAGCCACGAGTCATGCCAGTGAGACCACCGACTGCCAGCTGGCCACAAACGCAAGAGAGAAGCCAGCCATCGCCATGTGGGACGGAGACAAGCCGTCCCCGCTGAGTCCAGCCCAAACTGCCAAACCACAAAAAGGTTCTTCTTTTAAGTCACTCATATCTGGAATTTATTTGTTATGCAGCAAAAGCTAACCGATACATTCCCTTCTCAAAACCGTCCAAGGGGGGCGGAGTCAAGATGGCGGCGTAGGCAGACTCTGAACTCACCTCCTCCCGTGGACACAGCCAATTTACAACTACTCGTGGAAAAATTACCCCTGAGACAGCACTGAAAACTGGATAAGAGGAACTCCTGCAACAACGGACAATCCTAACTGGGGTAGAAGAGGCAGAGACTCCCTTCTGGAGAGGAAAAACGCCGCCGTCACAAACCGCCAGCTTCACGGCCGCCGGGAGCAGCTCACAGGTACGCAGCCTCCCTGGAGGCGCGGGGCCCTGAGCCGGGGAGCGCCCCCGCTGTGGGCATTTTGTGGACCCAGCACAATCGACACCAGTGGCATAATATCTGACTTTGCCTGCTACTAAAGCATTGGGTAGCACCCCCAGAAAACCCGGTTCACAAAGAAACTAAAACTGGCTCTTAAAGGGCCAGCTCATAAACTCACCCGTTCCAGAAAGCATTCTAAAATCACCAGAAAGAAAGGTGCACAGTGCTTCGGTGACAAGAGACTCACCTAATAGGCCCTGAGTGCATCTCGGTGAGGGGTGAGACCTCTCCAGGGACTGGGACATTGGCGGCGGCCATTGTTGTGGCCTGGTGTGAGCGTGCTGACACAGACGCCATTGGAGTTCTCCCTGAGACCTGCTAGCCCAGGGTCTGCTCCACCCGCTAGAGCACCGATTTAATCCAGCTCAGCCAGGGCAGGCAGCCCACCCTAGAGACTGGCCCCACCCAACAACAAGCCCTCAGGCAACGTGTGGGCCTGCATAGATTGGTGACTGGATTCTCTGCAGCCTGGCAACTGAGCTGACTTGAGCGGGGCAAGGTGTGCACAAGGAGCGGGTGGAGAGTGTGGGGCGGTGGCAGAGTGTGTGGGGCTCCCGCCGTGGAGAGACTGGGTCCACTTGGGGAGGTCGGGGTGCTCACACGGGGCAGGACTGTGTTGACTGTGTGTGTGGACCTGTGGGCGGCAGGGCTTCTCAGCCACAGAAGACTTGTACTTCTCAAAGACCCACATAGGAGGTTTGCTCCACCTTCCAAAACCTGAAACAATTGGGTGCTCCTGTGCCTGAGGGCAGCCCCACCCAGCTGCAATCCTCAGAGAGCTGACAAGAGACCTAATAGTCTAGAGGCTTACAGCAATTGTAAGGCCCTGAGCCTAACAACCTGCCACGCTGGGGGCCTACTCACTTAAAAGAAATACTGCAACACAAATGTGGTATTAGAACTTGCAGCCAACTGTGCTGGGGCTCCCCACACCTGATAAAGAGACTGAAGGGCCCACAACAACTACAAGCAGCTGAGCATTACAACAGCTGGCCAGGAGCATAACTCAGCCTCCCTGGGCGCCTACAGGGAGGGCAAACAGGCCACAGCAGAAGGATACACGTAGCCCACATAGGGGTCACCCCTGGAACATTGAGAACTGAGGGAAGCACACTGGAAGCCTCCTAAGCCATCACTTACATAAGGTCACCTATCCAAGAGCAGGAGATGTAGCTGACCTACCTAATACGTAGACACAAGCACAGGGAAAGAGGCAAAATGAAGAGGCAAAAGAATACATTCCAAGTAAGGGAACAGGACAAAACCCCAGAAAAGGAACTTAGTGAAACAGAAATGAGCAACCTACCCGACAGAGAGTTCAAACTAAGAGTGTTAAGGATGCTCACTGATCTGGGGAGAAGAATAGATGGACTCAGTGAGAATGTCAACAAAGAAATGGAAGATATAAAAAAGAACCAATCAGAAATGAAGAACACAATACTGGAAATGAAAAACTCATTAGAGGGACTCAAAAGCAGAGTAGAGGATACAGAAGAACGGATCTGTGAGCTGGAAGAAAGGCTAGAAGAAATTACCCAAGGTGAACAGGTAAAAGAGAAAAGAATTAAAAAGAGTGAGGACAGTCTAAGGGACCTCTGGGACAACATCAAGCGCACTAACATCCGTGTTATAGGTGTCCCGGAAGGAGAAGAGCGAGACAAGGGGGCAGAGAATCTATTTCAAGAAATAATAGATGAAAACTTCCCTAACCTAAGGAAGGAAACAGACATCCAGGTACAGGAGGCACAGAGAGCCCCAAACAAGATAAACCCAAAGAGGCCCACACCAAGACACATCATAATCAAAATGTCCAGAATTAAAGATAAAGAGAGAATCCTAAAAGCCGCAAGAGAATGTCAAGTTACATACAAAGGAAACCCCATAAGGCTATCAGCTGACTTCTCAGCAGAAACCTTACAGGCTAGAAGAGAATGGCATGATATATTTAAAGTGCTAAAAGGAAAAAACTTACAGCCAAGAATACTCTACCCAGCAAGGTTATCATTCAAAATGGAAGGAGAGATCAAAATTTTCCCAGATAAGCAAAAATTAAAGGAGTTTGTCACCAAGAAACCAGTGTTACAAGAAATGTTAAAGGGTCTGATTTAAGGGGAAAAGAGAAGACCACAAATAGGAAAAATTATCTATTTCCACGATTAGAACGTAATGGATACAAATGCACAAAAAAGAGGTTGGATATGATATCAAAAACATAAAAGGAGGGAGGAGGGTAGTAAAAGAGCACAGCTTTCAGACAGAGCCCAATCTCAAGTGACCATCAATTTTGTATAGAAGAAGTAAGGAACAGAGAAGGACTACTAAAACACTGAGGAAAAAAAAAAAAAAAGTTAAAAAATGGCAGTAAGTACATACTTACCAATAGCTACTTTAAACGTCAATGGACTAAATGCTCCAATTAAAAGGCATAGGGTGGCTGACTGGATAAAAACAAGACCCATATATATGCTGCATACAAGAGACACACTTCAGACCTAAAGACACTCACAAACTGAAAGTGAAGGGATGGAAAAAGATACTCCACGCAAATGGCAATGAAAAGAAAGCTGGGGTAGCAGTACTCATATCAGACAAAATAGACTTTAAAACAAAAACTGTAAAACGAGACAAAGAAGGGCATTACATAATGATCAAGGGAACAATCCAACAAGAGGATATAACACTTGTAAATATCTACGCACCCAATGTAGGTGCACCTAAATATATAAAGCAATTATTAACAGACATAAAAACAGAAATAGACAGTAACACAATAATAGTAGGGGACTTTAACACTCCACTTACACCAACGGATAGATCATCCAAACAGAAGATCAATAAGGAAACATTGGCCTTAAACGACACACTAGAACAGATGGACCTAGTAGATATATACAGAGCATTCCATCCAAAAACCGAAGAATACACGTTCTTTTCAAATGCACATGGAACGTTCTCCAGGATTGATCACATATTAGGCCACAAAACAAGTCTCCATAAATTTAAGAAGATTGAAATAATACCAAGCATCTTTTTCTGACCACAAAGGTATGAAACTAGAAATCAACTATAGGAAGAAAATCAGAAAAGCCACAAATACATGGAGATTAAACAAAATGCTACTGAACAACGACTGGGTTAATGAAGAAATCAAAGAAGAAATCAAAAAATACCTGGAGACAAATGAAAATGAAAATACGACATGCCAGAATTTATGGGATACAGCAAAAGCGGTTCTAAGAGGGAAGTTTATAGCAATACAAGCCTATCTCAACAAACAAGAAAAATCTCAAATAAACAATCTAACAATGCACCTAAAGGAACTGGAAAAAGAAGAACAAACAAAGCCCAAAATCAGTAGAAGAAGGGAAATAATAAAAATCAGAGCAGAAATAAATGAAATAGAGACCAAAAAAACAATAGAAAAAATTAATAAAACCAAGAGCTGGTTCTTTGAAAAGATCAACAAAATAGACAAACCTTTAGCTAGACTCACCAAGAAAAAAGAGAGAAGGCGCAAATAAGTAAAATCAGAAATGAAAGAGGAGAGGTTACAACAGACACCTCAGAAATACAAAAGATTATAAGAGAATACTATGAAAAACTATATGCCAACCAATTCGACAATCTGGAAGAAATGGATAAATTCTTAGAATCATACAACCTTCCAAAACTGGATCAAGAAGAAGTAGAGAATTTGAATAGACCAATCACCAGTAAGGAGATCGAAACAGTAATCACAAACCTCCCCAAAAATAAAAGTCCAGGACCAGACGGCTTCCCTGGTGAATTCTACCAAACATTCAAAGAAGACTTAATACCTATCCTTCTCAAACTCTTCCAAAAATTGAGGAGGGGGAAGCTCCTAACTCATTCTACGAAGCTGACATTACCCTGATACCAAAACCAGACAAGGACAACCCAAGAAAAGAAAATTACAGGCCAATATCACTGATGAACATCGATGCGAAAATCCTCAACAAAATACTAGCAAATCGCATACAACAATACGTTAAAAAGATTATACACCATGATCAAGTGGGATTTATTCCAGGTATGCAGGGATGGTTTAACATTCGCAAATCAATCAACGTAATACACCACATTAATAAAATGAAGAACAAAAATCACATGATCATCTCAATAGATGCAGAGAAAGCATTTGACAAGATCCAGCATCCATTTATGATAAAAACTCTGAAAAAAATGGGTATAGAAGGAAAGTACCTCAACATAATAAAGACCATATATGAGAAACCCACAGCTAATATCATCCTCAATGGTGAAAAACTGAAAGCTATCCCTCTAAGAACAGGAACCAGACAAGGATGCCCACTGTCACCACTCCTATTTAACATAGTATTGGAAGTCCTAGCCAGAGCAATCAGGCAAGAGAAAGAAATAAAAGGGATCCAAATTGGAAAGGAAGAAGTGAAACTGTCACTATTTGCAGATGACATGATTTTATATATAGAAAACCCTAAAGAATCCACCAGAAAACTTTTAGAAGTAATAAACGAATATGGTAAAGTTGCAGGATACAAAATCAACATACAAAAATCAGTTGCATTTCTGTACACTAACAACGAAGTAGCAGAAAGAGAAATTAAGAATACCATCCCATTTACAATTGCAACAAAAAGAATAAAATACCTAGGAATAAACTTAACCAAAGAGGTGAAAGATCTGTACACCGAAAACTATAAAACATTTCTGAAAGAAATTGAAGAAGACACAAAGAAATGGAAAGATATTCCGTGCTCTTGGATTGGAAGAATTAACATAGTTAAGATGTCCATACTTCCTAAAGCCATCTATAGATTCAATGCAATCCCTATCAAAGTTCCAACAACATTTTTCACAGAAATAGAACAAAGAATCCTAAAATTTATATGGAACAACAAAAGACCCCGAATAGCTAAAGGAATCCTGAGAAAAAAGAACAAAGCTGGAGGTATCACACTCCCTGATTTCAAAATATACTACAAAGCTATAGTAACCAAAACAGCATGGTACTGGCACAAAAACAGACACAGAGATCAATGGAATAGAATCGAAAGCCCAGAAATAAACCCACACATCTATGGACAGCTAATCTTTGACAAAGGAGCCAAGAACATACAATGGGGAAAAGAAAGTCTCTTCAACAAATGGTGTTGGGAAAACTGGATAGCCATATGCAAAAATGAAAGTAGAGCCTTACCTTACACCATACACAAAAATTAACTCCAAATGGATTAAAGACTTGAATGTAAGACCTGAAACTGTGAAAGTTCTAGAAGAAAACATAGGCAGTACGCTCTTCGACATCAGTCTTAGCAACATCTTTTCAAACACCACATCTGACCGGGCAAGAGAAACAATAGAAAAAATAAACAAATGGGACTACATCAAACTAAAAGCTTCTGCACAGCAAAGGAAACCATCAACAAAACGAAAAGACAACCTAACAATTGGGAGAAGATATTTGCAAACCATACATCTGATAAGGGCTTAATCTCCAAAATATATAAAGAACTCATGCATCCCAACAAAAAAAACTACCAACCCAATTAAAAAATGGGCAAAAGACCTGAACAGACATTTCTCCAAAGAAGATATACAGATGGCCAACAGACACATGAAAAGATGTTCAAAATCACTAACTATCAGGGAAATGCAAATCAAAACTACAATGAGATATCACCTCACGCCCGTCAGAATGGCTATAATTAACAAGACAGGAAACAACATGTGTTGGAGAGGATGTGGAGAGAAGGGAACTCTCATACACTGCTGGTGGGAGTGCAAACTGGTGCAGCCACTATGGAAAACAGTATGGAGATTCCTCAAAAAATCAAGGATAGAACTACCATATGATCCAGCTATTCCACTGTTGGGTATTTATCCAAAGAACTTGAAAACACCAATTTGCAAAGGTACATGCACCCCTGTGTTCATTGCAGCCTTATTCACGATAGCCAAGACTTGGAAGCAACCTAAGTGCCCATCAAGGGACGAATGGATGAAAAAGCTGTGGTATATATACACAATGGAATACTACTCAGCCATAAGAAACGATGAAATCCAGCCATTTGTGACAACATGGATGGACATTGAGGGCATGATGCAAAGTGAAATAAGTCAGAGGGAGAAGGTCAAATACCGTATGATTTCCTTCATTAAGTAGTAGATAATAACAACAATAAACAAACACATAGGGACAGAGATTGGATTGGTGGTTACCAGAGGGGAAGGGGGGAGGGAGGAGGGTGAAAGGGATAATTGGGTACATGTGTGTGGTGATGGGTTGTAATTAGTATTTTGGTGGTGAACATGATGTAATCTATGCAGAAATAGAAGTACAATGATGTACACCTGAAATTTTTACAATGTTATAAACCAATGTTACTGCAAAAGGTTATATGTTAGTTATATGTCAATAAAACTGAAGAAAAAAAAAAAAAACAAAAAAAAAAAGAAAGGAAAGTGATCACTAAAGAACCTTTTGCTTTTCAAGTCATGGAATAAACCAGACCACAACTGGCATCCTTTAAAAATGTTAACTTTTTTTTGTTCCTAGAGAAAATAAAATAGGTTTCTAAAAAAAAAAAAAAAAAAAAAAAAAAAAAAAAAAAAAAAAAAAAAAACCGTCCAAGGATTTCTCGTTGGAGGGATTCTATATAGTATAAAATCTAAATTCTAAATATAGGGCCATGCTCTCACCTCTTTCTCTCTAGCTCTCTCCAACCTCACTCATGTCACTCTTCTCATTGTCACACACGGGAGCCAGTTTCTTGAGACTTCCATTACCCCCCACCTCCGTGGTATTCTCTCAGTCTGGGACATGCCTCTCCTGGTTCTTCATAGGTTCACTAGGCTGGCTCCTTCATATCCTTCAAGTCTCATTTTAAATGTCACCTCCTCAGAGAAGCTTTGTCAGATTTTCCCTGCTCATTTTACTCTCGATCTTAACACTTAATCCTTGTTTGCAATTCTGTTTTTACTTATAGGATTTATTAGATGAATGTCTTTCTCCTCCACAAGACTGTAAACTCCACGAGAGTGAGAACAATGTCTTGTTTTTACTGGCACATAGTAGCTGTTCAATAAATATGTGAATACATGAATGAAAAAGGATGGTAATAATAATTTTTAAAACTGCTATTTCTAGAGCATTTTACCTTGAGCCAGGCTCTGTGGAAAGTGCTCGACACTCACCATCTTCATGAACCCTCATGACCTCCTTAAGAGTCAGATTCTATTATTAGCCACATTTTGTAGATGAGCTCAGAGAGGTGACGTGAGTTCCACAAGGTCACAGAGCTAGGAGGTGGTCCATCAGGAATCTGCATCAAGGTCATCTGGCTCCATGCTAGGGGTGGGGTCTTAACTGTGACATTATAATACCTCCTAACCCCGGGCTCTGACCCACAAGGCGAGAAGTGGAGAGTGTGAGTGTTCCCCCCAGGCAGGTTTGGGGCACCCTTGTGGGTGAATGAGCTGCAGAGACCATGTGAGCCCAGCCAGTCAGCCACCTCCATGGGCCTCTGCTTGTTCCCCCAGCCCCGGAGGGACATGACGACTGCCCACACCTCTCCATCCCGAACAACCCCAGTCATCTTGCCGTGGGGCAGTGCAATGCCGCCTCCCCTGGGAAGACCTCAGGACCAAAACAGAGAGTGGGGTCAGGAGGCTCCCAGTCTAGGGATCACGAGGAATGGGTGCCCACAGCTATTCTCCAGGACCACCAACTCTGGCCTCCATCGGTCAGACCCTGTGTCTCCCTTGATCATAACAGCAGCTAATATTTGCAGACACTTCCATTCCACGTGCCAGCAGTGTGCTTAGCCCCTTACATGCATTTTCTCATCGGTCCTCACAACAGCCCTGAGGTGCAGGCACACATATTATCACCTTTTACAGAACAGAAGAAGTGCCAGAGCTAGTACCTAAGAACTCAGACTCTGGGAGCCAGGGTTTGAATCCAGCCGCTACCACTTCTCTCTGTGTGACCTTGGGAAGGTGACCGAACCTCTCTGTGCCTTAGTTTCCTCATCTGTTAAGTGGAGTTACTCATATTACCTACCTCCTAGAGTTGTTACGGGGATTAAATGAGTTGAAATATGTGAAACACTTAGAACAGTGCCTGGCACACAGTAAGTGTTGTTAAATATATGAATTGTTAGGGGTCAAATTGTGTCCCCCCAAATCCCTCCAAAGTACGTGGAAGCTCTAACCCCCAGTGTGTCAGAATGTGACTGCATTGGGAGAAAGGGCCTTTAAAAAGGAAAGTTAAAATGAGGCCATTAGGGTGGGCCCTAATCCAATCTGACTGGTGTTCTAAGAGGAGGAAATTTTGCCGCACAGACACCAGGGGTGCACACACAGAGGAAAGACCCTGTGAAGACGCAGCAGGAAGGCAGCCATCTGTAAGCCAAAGAGAGAGGCCTCAGGAGAAACCAAACCTGCCAACACCTCGATCTTAGACTTCCAGCCTCCAGAACCGTGAGAAAATACATCTCTGTTGTTTAAGCCATCCAATCTGCAGCCCTCTGGCAGCCCTAGCAAATTAATACGTAAATGTGTGAGACATGCCTGAGAATTAAGGTCACCTCATGAGAGAACAGCAGAGCTGGGACTCTGTCTGTCCCCAAAGGCCAGTCTTGGAACCACCGTGCCTTTTGGCCCTGGGCCATCTTCTGTAATGGCTCCCCTAATAAGCACCCTCTCTGACAGAAAGGAGAAAGTGCCTCCTTGAGGTATGTATTATTTCTACTCACTTAACCATACCACGCTTTTTTTCCAGAAAACATTTAAGGCAGCGGGCTTCAGTACACATGACACCGTCCCTGTTCAGGACTTGAGGTACCTGTGTGTGCCTTCTGCTGGAGGCCTCAGTTGTGAGAGCCTGGAAGAACACTGGACCCATCAAGGGGGAACTTGTTCTTGCCCTAACTTTGCTACTTATGAGCTGCGTGACCTTGAGCAAGTCACTTCATCTCTCTGAGCCTCCATTTCCTCATCTGGAGAATGTGTGTGCCTTTAGCTGTCAGATGTATTAAATTAGTATGTTCCAGGCAATGTGCTGAGTGCCTTTAATTTTTACAAGAGTCCAACAAGATGAGGTTAAGGTTTTAAGTTGTATTATTACCCTCCCATTTTACAGATGAGGGAACTGAGGCCTCAATAGAGAAAGCAACTTGTCAAGCAACTTGTTGCTGGAACTCTAACTCAGATCTGTCTGACTCTAAACCCATCTTTTAGAACATCGCGCTCCCACCTTCCCATATACAGAGAGGCAGGTGTGTGTTTGTGAAGCTGTGAGTGGAGCAGTGCGTGTTGCAGAGGCTCCATGCATTTGCATTGTTGAAGAGACAACACTAACAGACCACCTAAAACAGAGCAAGATGGGAAAGTTCGGAATGAAATCTGAAGAAGGGTGGTGGCAAAGGTGGTGCGTAAAAGGAAAAAGGAGCAGAGTGGCGTGGAGAGGGTGCCGCAGGCTGGAAGAGCTGCAGGAGCAAATGCGTGGAGGTGGGAATGAAGCCGGCATGCCCAGGGCCCAGAGAAGAGAGCTGCATGAGCACAGGCAGAGTCAAAGTCAGAGAGTCTAGGGGAGCGTGGATGTCTGACTGCAGAACAAAGGAGCCATGATACATCGTTGAGCAGGGGAAGGTGAGATGGTGTGGTGTAGTGGTGGTCATCACCACCACCACCACCATCAGCTTCACCAACTTTATTAAACACCTACTGTGTGCTAAGCACTGATCTAAGCACTCTACAGGTATTATTTCATGCAGTGTCTCAACATCTCTCTGAGGTAGATCTTATTATCCCCATTTTATAGATGGGAAGCTGAGGTCCAGGGAGGTGAAGTACTTGACCCATGGTCACTCAACTAATAAGTGGCTAAGCAAGGCCTGACTCCATAGCCCATGATCCTAACCTCCTGGGAGGTCCTCTGAGATCTTTGGGCTCCAGCACCCACCTACCCCAGGGCCGGCACCCACCCTGGTTCTCGAGCTTTCTCTTCTCCAGCTCGGCCTCGATCTGGTCCAGCACCATGGCCAGCTCCCCAAGGATCTTCTTCAGGTAGCTCACATCATCATGCTCCAGGATCTTGGCCTGGGGGCAGGACAGGCAGGAGGCAGAGAAGCTGAGTTGGCTTCAGTAGAGCTGGGATGACCAGGGATGGAAGGAGCTTGGCCCAAACCCCCTTTGTCAAGCCCAGCCTCCAAATATCCCCTCAAGCGTAAAGGTTCCCTCACCATTACAAAGCACCCTCGTCTGGTGCTCACTGTCCTGTGAGCTTGGCTGTCCTGGCCAGATCCCTTTCATCGGGCTGGCACACTCACACACCAGATGCTGTGAGGTTGGTTGATCGGGGCTCATAGCTGCCCCTTCTCCAGATAATTGCTCTTGGCCAATGAGGAGCTGCCTGGAAATGCTTGCAAGGTTATCCCTCACCCCTCAGCCGCCCGCCAGGCAATCTCTAGTCAATGACCGACTGATATGGGGTATATAAAGTGCTGGCCCCTTACCTCAAGGTGGATCACCTTTGTGGTACCACTTATGCTCCAGAGCTCCCTGTGGGATCAGGTGAACTGGGCCCCCTCCTCTTTCCCATCACTCCTGTCCTTACTGGGTTCTCCTCAGAGCACTCCCTCAACACCACACTTCCCCAAGAACCCCTGTCCAGTGCTCTGCTTTTAGGGTCACAACATAAGACAGGAGAAAACAGAGGCTCCAGGGGGACAGTGGCTTGCCCAAGGTCGAATAGCTAGTAAACCACAGAGGAGACAGGATTGGAAAAGCAAGCCAGTGGTGTTTCCATTTCACATCATCAGCTGATCCTCCACTTAGAACCAGCTTCTCCCAATTGTCCTCTTCCATGGAAGAGACAGTGGGGAACAGGGAGGGGAGGCCTGGGGCACTCACCATGAGCTTCTTCTGTTTGGAAAGGTAGGGCTCGGAGAGCTGGGGCTCCTCTTCGTGGTCCAATTTCATGAGGTCCGTGGTGGCATTGGCTAAATGTCCTGGGGAGAGAGTAGGAAAGGTCTCATTCTTCTGATACCCAGTGTCACCTCCATGCCTTCCCCCACAAACTTGGAGTAGGTCCCACCCAAACACTGGTCCAGGAAGTTACAATATCGAGAGCCAACATTTAGTAGGCACAACAGGCTGTGTGCACAACTGACAGATGAGACGCCATCCTGCCCTTGGCTCAGGCTAGTGGGGTGGACAGACACATAAAGACATCTCTATGACACAGCAGACCAATCTGTAATGAAGGGTGCAGAGAACGCTGTGGGACCCAGAGGGGTACCTGCCTGGGGCACAGGTATCAAGAAAGCTCACTGAGGAGGACAGTCTACTCTTGGGGATGAGTAGGATTTGGCAGAAATGGATACAAGTCTAAACTTGGACAAACTACATCAGCGAGTGTCTTCCCCAGCCCCACTCTGTAGTGAGGAAATGGGTTCAGAGAGGCTAAGTAATGTTCCACACTCGTAAATGACACGCAGCTTTCAAACCTGGCTCTCTCTGATTCTTGATCTAGTGCTCATTCACTGTACCCACAAGGAAAAGCTTGTTTAATGCAAGAAAAACTGTAGGAGACCTCTGGTGTCTTGAAACTTCCACTTTTGGTGAGGCAACTTCCCTGAAGATTTAAAGACTCGATGACCCATCTCTCCTGGGAAAACTGGTCTCGATTCCAAAAAGGCAAGGGGGACAGAGGTGGGTCAATAATGGAACTCATGGCAGCACCTTGAGAATTATTCTTAATGGGAGAGAGGAATTGTCCTATAATCTAACTTTGAAAATCTCTGACTTTGAAAGCCTAACTATAAGCTGTGGGTTTTACAAGAGGAGGTAGAAATATTAAGTGAGATAGGATCCTGGGATCTTTTCTCTCATTGGGGCGGGATTTCTCTGGAATTCTTGGCCAGTAAGTCTGGGACATGGTGGGTCAAGTGTGTGGTGGTGCCCCAATCCTGCCCTGCCCTCTCCCCAGGCCCCAACTCCACTTGGACATTCCTTAGGCTCCTTGAACACCTCCTGGCCTGACCGACCTCATCATCTTCCCTGCTCCACCTGCTCTGCCCCCGCATTCTCCCCAAACTGCAGCACCCTCCCCAACACTAGGCCAAGTCAGAGGCCTGGGGGTTGTCCTCAACTCCTCCTTCTCCCTCCTCCCCAAACAAGATAGTCCTAGGTCCTGTCAATTCTTCCTCCTTAATCTTTCTCATATTTAACTTCTCCCTTTCAACCCTCTGACTGTCCCTGTTAATCTCTTGCCCGGAGGATTTTGACTCACCCTCTGTCACCTGCATTCTCTCCCCTCCAAGTCCTTCTCTCTACTTCTGCCAGAGAGATCTTCCTCAAATGCACACTTGACCATCCCACCCCCTGCCTAAAACCCATCCCTGGCTCCTCACTGCCCTCAGATACCCAGCAGGATCCATCCTCTCCCCTCACTGACCTCATCTTTCATTGGGTTCCCCCAACTGTCCCTTTCCCCAGGTGGTAACATTACAGCCACTCCAAATGCTTGACATTCCCTGAATGTGCTAGACCGTTCCAAATTTCCAGGCCTTTGCTCCCACTCCTTCTTCCTCCTAGAATAGCCTTCTCCTGTATTCCTAAAAAATCTCCTTCCAGACCCAACTCAAGATCACCTCCTCTATGAAGCCCTTCCTGATCCTCTAGGAGGTCTGACCACTCAGTGCCTTTGTCCTCCAGTGTACACTCTACAGATTTCTGCCAGGGAATGCAAACACACTAATCAAGCTGCCACTGCACAACTCCATTCACATTGCAGTCTATGTGAAAAGAGCCCAGTGGACTTGTGCAGTGCACACCCTGTACCAGTGTACATGGAGATTTTGATGTTAATGTACTTATCTCTGGATATATACGTCTCGCATTAGGATTTGAGCTTCTGGAGAGCAGTGGCTATGTCAGATTCATCTCTGCTCCCTTAAAACCCAGTATGGTCACGCATCACTTGACAACGGGGATACGTTCTGAGAAATGCATCACTAGGCGATTTCGTCATTGTGCAAACGTCATAGAATGTACTTACACAAACTAGATGGTAGAACCTACTATACATCTAGGCTATATGGTACTAATCTTACAGGACCACCATTGTATATGTGGTCCGTCATTGACCGGAACGTCATTATGTGGTACGTGACTGTACAGGCCTGGCACAGAACAGGAGCTCAGTGAGTGCTGAATGAATGAATGAATGAAATGAGTGAGTGAGTGAGTGACTGCAGTTGTTCAGCTTCTGCCCTCTGAGTTTTCACTAGTCACCACCCCATTTCTTGGCCTGATATAAACCCTGGTAAACACATTCCCAGATCTTTCAGCTCAGGGCTATATTAAGTCTCATTGATGTTTTATGAGTGTGAAGGTCAAATACAGCATCTTCTCTCTTGCCAGTCACTGGGGCCGCTCATGTGGCTCTCTTTAGACTCCAGGAGGGCAGACTAGGCCAGGGAAAGACCTTGGCCTGATTGGGGGTCACTGCAGGATGCTGTCTGTGTCCTGTGTGGTCCCTACCTCCCCTCCCCAGCTGGACTGGAGCCCTGAGATCCTCTCTGCATCCTCAGAGGAGGGAGCAGGCTGGGCTGGCTCTGGACCCGACTGCCTTCTCTACACCTTCAAATGGCGCAGGACAGGATGGGGGAGCACCTCCAGCCCCCAGAAGCACTTAGGGACTGCCTCCACCTAGTCAGGGCCACCATCATTGCTCACCTAGATGAAGCCAGGACATCCTGACTGCCCGCCCCTTCTTCTCTCTGTTGAGTGATCTTTGCGAAACGCAGATCTGATTGTGTCGCTTCCCATCACTGTTTCTCCACTGCTCTTTGGAAAGAATTACAGCTCTCCCAGACCTGCTCCCCAGACTCACTTTTCCCCCTTGGGCTACACTTCAACCACACTGAACCTCTTTTGGTTCCCGGAACACAGCATGCCCTCTCCTACTCCTGAACCCGAAAGCATTCTCCCTCTCCTCCCTCTAACTCCTGGTCATCCTTGGATGCTGCTGCATTTCAGAAGCCTTGCACCACTCCAGGGGCTGGGACGGGCATCTTCTGTGGTCCCACAGCCTCCATGCATGCTCCTCTTATCATAACACTGGTACTAGGTTAAAAATTTTTATATACAAATATCGAGTCATTATGTTGTACACATAAAACTCATATAATGTTATATGTCAATTATATCTAAACAAAAAAATTTCAATCAATCTGGTTTTGAACAGGTTATACATACATGTTTAAAAATTCAAGCAATATTAAAGAATGTGGAGTGAAAAGTAAACCTCTCTCCTCTTAATCTGCAGCCCCTTGGTTCTGCTCCCGAAAAGCAAGCACTACTGGCAGCTTCTCATGCATCCTTCCAGAAATACTATTTGCATTTGCAAGCACCCACTTAACCCCCCTTAAAATATATTACTGATAGTATACGAGACGCTTTTTTTTGCCCTGCACCTTATTCTTACTTACTAATATATCTTAGCATTCCATATGCTTACTTCTTTTAATAGCTGCACAGTATTCCATTGTATGGGAATACTAGAATTTGTTTATCCAGTTCCCAGCTCATGGACAGCTGGGTTATTTCCAGCCTCTGCCTATTCCCACCTCTGCTGCCATGAATATCCTCGTACATACTTCTCGGTGCACACATCCACACGTAACTGCAGGGTAATCTCCGAGGTGCGGGCCTTTTTCTGTTTGATTCAGAGAGCCCAACTGCCCTCCTGAGAGGTGGCTCAGATTGACTTAGTCCTGCACTGTAATTACATGGTCGCTTGTCTTTCTGCTTCCACAGAACTGTGACCCTAGATGGTAGAAGCTGTGACTGTTCCCATCTGTCCCCAGCCCCCTGCCCAGGGCCTGGGTTGTAGGAGACCTCATAAATATTGTTGACTGAATGGGGACAGGACAACATAGACAAATCCTGAGTCTTGTTGAAGGACACTCTAACAGGGCGAGATGGAGCCCCACAGCCTGCCCCCTCCCACCTTCGAACCTCAGCCTCATTCCTTTGAGAGGGAGGAAGTAACCATTTTCTGAGCATCTATTATCTACTTAGTATCGTCACACTTCGTCTGTCTAAAGGACCCCATGATGTCTGCACACAGCCTGGACCAGAGTCTGTTAACAGTCGTTGATGGATAATCTGATTTAATCCAACCCCCATTTACTGGGTGCTAGAAACAAAAGGATGAACTAGGCTGTGGGCACGTCCAAGCTGGCAGTTAGGACAGTACATGAGTGATGCTTGAATCAGAAATCAGAGACCCCATGGGGGGCCTTGCCATCTCTGGGCAGCCTTCCTTGGTGATGCCATCCCTGATGTCACTCAGTGCCCTGGACTGCCAACCACCGCCCTGACCACCCTGGGCCCTGACCCCAGGTGTCTGGGGCTGGGACTGCTGTGGGGAGGTGCCCAGCTTCCCATGGACAAGACAAGCCTCTGTATGGGATGGCAGGACAAGAGTAGGGGGCAGGAGAGGCAATGAGAGAGAGACTGCCAGAGGGAGAGAGACATAGTCAGTTCGAGACAGGGTGAATGAAACGGAAGGCCAGAGAGAGCTGGAGAGAAAGCAAGCAGGAGGCAGAGAGAGAGAGAGAAGCACAAAGAGAGAGAGGAAGATAGAGCAAGAGGCACCCAGAGAGATTAAACAGAGGCAGAAGGGGATAGAGAGAGAGGCGGAGAGGGGAAGAGGGAGAGAAGGAGGGATGAGAGGAAGAGGGAGAACAAGAGACCCACGAGTGGGAGGAAGAGGAGGAGGAAGGGCTCCCTTTGAAAGGGAGGATGTGGGCGAAGAAGGGGGTTTGCGAGGGGCTCGCGCGCCGGCCCGGCACTCACTGCGGATCTCGGCGGTGGCGTACTTGGGGATCATGGAGTCGGTGGTGAGCTCGGGGTGCAGGATGCAGCCGTGCGTGTAGGCGTCCATGGGCAGTGCGTCCAGCAGCTCGCGGTACTGCAGCACCCGCGCGTGCTGTGGGCTGCCCACCTCAGGCATCAAGGCCACCACATGCTCTGTAGGGCAGGCCGGGGCTGGGCTGGGGTCGCGGGCTCAGCCTCGGCCACCCACTGCCTGATTCAGAGGCCAGCCTCTGGCACCCCACCCCAACCCCAGCATCCTGGAACCCCGAAATGTTGTGACCGAGAGGTCTTGACCCCTCCCTCCCTGGACTCTTGAGATAAAGTCCCCATCCGGCTGACCGGGGTTCCTAGTGGTCCTGCCCGCCCACCTCTCCTCACTGGAGCCCTGCCAGCTGTCCCCCGAGGGGCAGCTCCTCACCCCACAGGCCTGTTGCCAGGTGGGGGTCTGGGCCCGGTGTTGCCAGACTTCAAGAGAAGCTGGAAACCAACTAAACTCCTTGGTTTTTAAATGTTGACAACTAATTCATATTTCTGTTAAACAGCCCATGTCTGGGCCCTGATGCCCTCGCAGCCGCTGTTCGCAGCCTCTGCCATGGGCAGTGAGCTCCTGGACCTGAGCAAGGCTGCAGGGAGGGAGGGAGAGGACACGGGGCTGTGGGGTTCTGGGGCGTCTGGGCCCTGCTCATGTCTGCAATGGCCTAGGGTATCTGGGCCCATGTCTGCAGGGTTCCTGGGGAGTCTGTGGTCCCAACTATGCTTGCAGGGTTTCAGGGGGTGGGCCCTGCCATCTCTGGGAGATCTGGCCCCTGTCTGTGGGGATGTAGAGGGGGTCTGGGTCTGGCTCACGCCTGAGGGGCTCCCTAGGGTCTGTGGTTGTGGCTGTGGCTCCAGAGTTCCCGGGGAAGGAGGCTAGAGCCCCAGTGCTCCTAGGGGGTGGCTGGGCCATGCCCTGTCCCTGCAGTACTGGGGAGGAGGTCCGTGGGGTTCCGGGGGATCTGTGGCCATGCCCGTGGCTCCGTGGTTCCCGCGGCACCTGAGCCCTGCCTGGAGCCCCCTGGTTCCTTTTGAGGTAGACTGGGCCCCGCCCATGGCCCCAGTGGGTTTCCCCAGGCTTCCCGAGGTCCGGCCTGTCTGGGCCTGTGGGGCCCCAGGGGGCTGAGGGCGGCAGCTGTACCCCCGGTGAAGGTGCGCTCCACGTAGTCGATGATCTGGTCGTAGTCGCTGATGATGTTGTCGCGGTGGATGATGACGGGCACCTCCTCGCCCAGGTTGAGCCGCATGAACCACGGCTCCTTGTGCTCGCTCTGCGGCAGGCTCACGTCCCGCTCCTCGCACGCCAGGCCCTTCTCGGCGATCACCAGCCGCACCTGCAGGCGCCAGGGTCAGAGCGGGGAAGGCGGGCGGACACACGGGGACACTCTGCCCGGGTGGGGCGGGGCATGTGGGGAGGGAGGTCAGAGGTCACACACAGGAGGGGACACTGTTGCTTCCAGCCCATTCTCGGGCACCTGGGAGGGGGTGCATATCTCCCAGGGGCCTGGGGCCTGGTGGTGGGAGGAACACAGCCCTGCTCTGGGGACAAGGGGCAGTGCTGCCTGGTTGTTATAGGCTGGGTTTCACAGCGGGACATACCTCGGATAGGATTCCTGGCTCTGCGGGGTGAGTTTGGGCAGATTCTTTAAACTTTCTGAGCTTCAGTTTCCTTATTTGCAAAATGGAAGTATTAATAGTACCAACCCAGTGTCTGCCATCCATAGACGGCACTCAGTTCATGATTATCGTGATCATGATTGGACTCGCAGCCTGGCCTCCAGGGGTGGATCTGGCCAGGAAATTTGCAGAAATTCTTATCATCATCATAATCAATAGCTAAATTTCTCAAAGTATTTGAGAAACAAATTGAGGTGAAAAAATAATTTGCCCATATCAGTTGAGTTCTTTATTGTCTCCAAACACCTTCCCGTCTGGTTGTTGGATGCTCACAATAGCCTCCCAGAGGAGGGCAGAGCTGGGACTATCTCCTTGTTTTTCTTGATGAGAAAACTAAAGCCCAGAGAGGGCAAGTTACTTACCCAAAGTCACACAGCAATTTAGCAGCAGACCTAAAACCAGAAGCAATGATTTCTGACTCCCAGACCCATGCTCTCTGCCCTGGGCGCTCCTTCCAGGGAGTCCTGGGTCTGTCTCCTCCTTAATCTTTCCCTATGTCTCTAGGGGGGTCCCAGACAAACATTTGAGCTGGTAGAAGCTAATGGAGAGCCTTGAGGCTGGGGCACGCTCCTGACCCGGCCCAACACTTCTGAGCTGGAAGACAGTGAGAGATCACTTAGTCCCACTGTCCCTGCCTGTGGACTGAGACGCAGAAAGAAGGCTGTCCAAGGTCCCCAAGCGAAAGGATGGCAAACGACTCCACTCCTCCGCACTTACGGCCGCAGTTCAGGGGAAGGGAGGGCGTCCCCGAGAGAGGCAAGTCTGCTCTCCTTGAGCGTCAGTGTCCCCACACACCCGGGCGGCGGCTCCTGAGCCTGGGCACCCCGGGCCTCCCTCCTGGGTGCCAGCATGGTGTTAGAAGGGCAGCACGGGGTCATGGTCAGAGCCTGGGACTGGGTGCCGACTGTGTCAGCTCACATCCCAGCTCCAGTGCTCACTTGCTGGGTGACTTGGCTTTACAAGTAGCTTTACATCTGTGTGCCTCAGTTTCCTCACCTGTCCAATGGGAGTCCTGCTAGCAATTCCCTCGGAGGGCTGTGGTGAGGATTACGTACACCAGTCCCGGGGGAACGGTGCCTGGCACACGGTAGGGGTAATGTCTCTTAGCTGCTTGCATTAGACTAGGTTTTGTTGGCAGACGGATCTGGACTTGAAGCCTGGCTCTGCTGGTTATTTGCTGTGTGACTTGGGGCAAATCACTTGACTTCTCTGAGCCCTAGTTTCTGTGAAATGAGGAATGTAATCTACTCATTCAAGGCTAGCTCGAGGTTGAGATGGGATGACGTGGATCAAGTCCCAGCTCGGGAAGTTAACACATGGGTTCTAACACCACTGTTCTCACACACGCATGCACACACAAACACACACACACACACACACACACAGACTGCCCTGCTCTCCTGGTTGATGTCCTAGAGTACTTCACGCCCTCCCCTCACAGCTAACAGGAACACCCCATCTGTTTGGTGGGCTGTGCTGAGGGAGAGGTAATTAAGCTCTGAACCCCCAACACTCATTCTCAGATTCATTTGCTCCATCAGCCAAAAGCTAATGGAACTGTCCTGCGGGCAGGACTGGGAGGCAGGGACTCGGGTCCTCACCCTGGCTCTGCCACAGCAGTGCTGTGTGACCTTAGAACTGTCACCGGCCCTTCCTGAGCCTCTTTTTCTCACTCATAAAACGAGGGGCTGGACTCCGTGTTCGCGGAGCACCCCGCAGCCCTGCTGTGAGCTGACACACATTCCGACCACATGGGGGACAGGGCGGGCCCCGCAGGATGGGAACTGCGGGCTCTGTGTGAGAGAGGGGAGGAACTGTGGCCAAGAGCATGCCGGGGGTGGCACCTGTTGGGTCTGGTGTGTGAGTGTGTGAGTGTGTGTGTGCATGAGTGTGAGTGAGCAAATGCCTGTGTGTGTGCATATGTGTGCCCAAGTGTGGGTGTGTATGGAGGAGTGTACAAATACATGTGAGTTTTCAAGCAGTGTGTGAGTGCATGTGCATTAGTGTAGGTGTGAGTGTGAGTGTGTGCTCGTGTGCATATGTGTAGGTGTGAGTGGGCGTGAGCGAGAGCACGTGTAAGTGCATATTTGAGCATCCTCATGGGTGTGCCCATCCCCGGAGGAGCCCAGAGCAGTGGAGGCTGGAGCTTGGCTGCAGCTGAACCGCCCCATTCCCTTCCTGCCCGTCCCGGCATCCTCCGGCCTCAGAGACCAGGCTCCACCCGCTGACCAGCCTCTGGGCAGCTGGGGCCTCGGAGTGGATGGAAACAGACACCAAACCAGCCCTTTGCCCTTGGCAGGTGCGGACACTTGGCCTTCCATCCTGGCAGGGCACTTGCCCCCAGGAACCACTCCCGGGCCCGGCCCTGGGGCTCCAGTGAGGGTGCCAGGTGGGGCTGCTGCCTGGAGAGGGGACTCTCGTTAGAGGCATACCCGTCCTGCCTGGAGCTGCCTCGGGGTCATGCCGGCAGGCGGCCAAGGAGACGCTCTCCTTTAGCTGAGCTGCAGGCCCGAGCCATGTGCTATCCTGCGGGGGCGGGGGTGCGGGAGGAAGCCAGGCCAGGGGAAGGGCCTGCAGCCACCAAGACCATCTGCCATCTCGGCCTCCTGGAGCTGGACCAGGCTTAGGTGGTCGCCACTCAGGGCGACCAGACATCAGCCATCTCTGGACAAACTCTCTTCCCTGCGGGTGCCTGAAATTTGCCCACTGGTGCTGCATTGTCATAGGCACTGCCCCTCCTCACCCAGGCCCTTGTTTATGAGGTAACTGTGATGGGCTGGGTTGGCATCTCTGCCCAGCCATTTAGTTGCTGTGTGTCTTTGTAAAAGACACTTAGAGTCTCTGAGCCTCAGTTTATTTATCTCAAATACCTTATTATTTAATTAATAAACTTTATATCTTACAGCAGTTTCAGATTTACAGAATTAAAGACCATTTTTATGTAACAACATATGGCTTACAAATTCACCCTTTTCAACACTTATTTATCAAGTGTCTCCTCTGTGCCAGCCTTGTTCTATGTGTGGGAGACTCAGAAGTGAACGAAACAAAGACCCCTGCCCCCAGGCAGCTGACATTCTAGTGGGGGCAGACAGATGATGAGTTAAAATGACATGGTATGTCCAAAGATGATGAGTTCATCAGAAAAAAGAAAAAATAGAGCAGAGTAAGGGGGTCTGAGGATGCCAGAGGATCAGGGAGATGGGTGACAATTTTAAATATGGTGGTCCATTGGGGCAGGCCTCTCTGAGAAGGTGACATTAGAACAAAGGCTTGAGCGAAGTGAGGGAGTGGTCCACATAGGGATCTGGAGAAGTGAGTTCCCGGTAGAGGGGACAGCCAGTGCAAAGGCCCTGGGGCAGGAGCACGTCTGACATGTTTGAAAAGGCCATGTGTGAGGAGGCCAGTGTGGCTGGAGCAGGGTGGACGGAGAAGATGAGAGGAGAGGCGGTCAGAAGGGATCATGCACAGGGGCTTTTAATGGAGCCTCTAGCCCCAGGGGTCTGCGAATAAACTCAGGGAGTCCTTGAACTAGGATGAGAAAATTACATGTTTATGTTCAGTCATCTCAAACTGACATCTAGCATTTTCTTCAATTATGAGTGTAGGCGACAAAGCATGGTCGTGTCAGCAGTGCCTGTAATGTTGTCACCACTAGAAATCAGATATTGTCATCACTCCACAGTTGTTGTGGTTACACACATCACGACTCAGCATCACAGCAGCTATCCGTCCTGCCCCAGGATCGGTTATGTAATGGGTTAATACAGAAACATATATTATTATATAACGAGTTTGTTTTAAAAATATGTCAATAGTGGTACTTCACTATGATTCGTTTCCCTTCTAATCTAATAACCCTATGTATTTCATTTTATTCAGTTAAAAGCATTATTCTGAGAAAGATCCAAAGGCTTCCCCGCGCTGATGAGGGGTCCACGACCCAAGCAGGGTTAGGACCTTGTGGCAGGGCCCGAGGCCGTTATGAGGACTCTGGCTTTTTCCTGGAGGGAACTGGGGAGCCAGGGCAGGCTTCTGAGCAGAAGAATGATGAGATCTGCAGTTCTCACCTGTGGGCCTCCTGGAGGTGGTGGGGGGTCAAATGCAGTGTGGACAGGGCTGAGGGGTCAGTGCCCAAGGGCTTGAGAGGCAAGGCCAGGGTGGGAGGTAGAGGTCATCCACTTCCCTCCTGCCTCATCTGGGAGGGGACCTCGGGGAGACCTTTTCGGTCTCGGGCGTCAGGACTGTCCCCTGACAGGACCTGGACCTGGGCCTCTTACTCTTGGGGGTGGAAGGCTGGGCCAGGGGCTCCCCACAGGTATATCCAAGACAAGGGCAGACCCTGACAGGATGGGGTGAGGGAATCTTGAGCCAGGCTTGCTGCAGGGGGCCAGGGGCGGGCCTCAGAGACACCCTGGTGGAAATAACAGTAATAACAGCTGACTCTTATATAGCACTTCCTGTGTGCCAGGCATCGTGCTAAGACCTTTACATGTATTGACTCATTTCATCTTTACTGAAACCTAATGAGGTAGGTGCTGGAATCACATTCATTTTAGAAAAGAGGAAACAGGCACAGAGACAGTAAGCAACTTGCCCAAAGTCACACAGCTAGTAAGTAGCAATCTTGGTTTTTAAAAAACTGGCTGGCGTGAGGACAGAAGGATGCTCAAAGGGCTGGGGGCTCACAGAGGTAGGGCAGTTCTTCCTGCCCAGGGATGGAGGGAGGCAGGTTGTATCAAACATCTAGTCCATTTTCCTGTTGAGGAAACTGAGGACTCAGGACTTACCTGAGGGAGTGTCAGCACTAGAATGCTGGCATCTTGACTCCCCGCACTTTTAGCCCCTCCCAACTTCATCCCCTCAAAGAAGAAGGCTGGGGGCAGGAACAGCCTCAGAAGCACGCGAACATCTACACCATGCATTCAGAGCCTCCTCTGATCCCCGTGGCCCCGAACAACCACCTATGATGGTGCCTGAAATTTACTCAGCGTGCAGTTTTTAAAGACCTTGTGCTAAGCGTGTGGCCGTGCATGATATCACTCACTCCTAACAGCCCGCTGAGGCAGGTACTGCTCTTACTCCTACACAGACGAGGAAGCTGAGACGCAGAGAGGTGGAGACACTTGCACAAGTCAAGGGCTGGGAAGGGGCAGAGCTGGGGTTTGACCCCGTGTCTGGGAAATGTAAATGCAGTTCCTGGGCACCTCCTGTGTGCCAGGCACAGCTCCACGTGGTTTATATGGATACACTCACTGAGTCCTCACAACCACCCTCTCCGGGAGCTGCTATTATTGTTCTCAATTTACAGATGTGGTAACTGAGGCATGGAGGTTAACAGCCTGCCCAGGACTACCCAGCTGGTCAGTGGTGGACCTGAGATTGAACCCTCAGCACTCTGGCCCCAGAGTCTGGGCTCTGAACCCCTCACTGTCCTGCTGCCCTTTGGCTCTGCAATGGTCCCCAGATGCTCCATGGAGCCACCACCACTCCCAGGGATGCTATTTTCTTCTCTTAATAGTTCATATGGCATTAAGGACAGGCTTCTCAGATGTTCCACAAAGGAGAACTGATCCCTGCATGCAGGCAAGGCCCTTCAGGACCTAAGAGAAGGAAGGAAACTCACCTGCTAAGCTCCTACTGTGTGCCAGACACTTAGCATATGTCCATGGCCTTTCAATCCCCCAGGAATTCTGCAGAGTAGGATGCAAAACGCCCTTTTTCCAGATGAGGATATTGAGGCACAGAGAGGTGAAGTGACTTGTCCAAGGTCACACAGCCAGTAAGCACTCAAAATGAGACTGGAACCCAGGACCATCTGAGGGCAAAGCCCGTGCCCTTTCCACCAGGCTACACTGCCTCTAGAACTCACCTTGGGCCCCTGGGCAGGGAGAAGGCCCTGACAGGGGAGGCAGGAGGATGCTCAGGCTGGCTTGGTCAGAGGCTTGGTCACATGGGTTCCCAGTGGGTAGTCCCATCCCTGACTGAGGGGACACCTTAGGCCTGAGTGCGGGCTGAATAAGCAATGTTCCATGGGGGGAAGAGCAGGAGGCCCCCTCAGGGGATGGTGATGGGAGGTGCCATCCTCCTGCCCCCTGTCCAGACCCAGCCACTGGGGCCTGGCTCCTGAGGTTCTGAGTGGGAGGAGATTCTGGAATCTAATCTTATTCATCTCCAAACCCCCAGCAACTTGCACAGAGCCTGGCAAACAGTAGGCGCTCAGCATGCATGTGTAGAATTTATGGATGAATCCCAGTGTGACCTTTATTAACCCGACTCCTCCTTTACCTACCACTGTAGTGACATCATAACACCTATTATTATCAGAGCCTGGACCCCGTGCCAGGCACTGCCATCAACACATTTTGTGCTTCATCTCATTTCACTCTCATGGGGGCCCTGTGAGGAAGATGCTGCCATCAGCTCCATTTTACAGATTATAACACTGAGGCTTTGGAGAGGCAAAGTGACCTGTTCAAAGCTCCACACTGAGTTACTGGGGAAGATGGCTCCCCCACTGGGGACTGTCTGGCCTCAGAGTCTACACTCTAAACTGGGGCTACTCAAACAGGGACCGGTGGACGAGCCTCATCAGCATCACCTGGCAGCTTGTTGGAAATGTACATCTTGGCTCCACTCCAGACCTGCTGAAGCAGAATAGCTGGGGCAGAAACCAGCAGTCTGTGTTTAACCAGGATCATGCAGTGATGCTAATGTACGCTGAAGTTTGAGTAGTGCCAGCCTAGAACACTAAGTTATACCACCTCTTCAACAACCCTCTCAGCAACCCTGAGAAGGGGTTGGAATTGGAAGTAGCTATTATTATTATCATTATCATTATTATTATTATTATCATCCCATTTTCCAGATGATGAAACTGAGCCTAGACCAAGACTCAAACCCAAGTCTTTTGTTTTCAAGGCCCGTTGTCTTTCTCTTTATGGATCTGTTTCTCCGTCTGGAAAATGAGTGAATGGAACAAAGGCCCCACTGCTGGGCCCTGGCCATGGTGCTGAATCCGTGCCCCACAGACGGGACAGCCGCCCAGGGTGCGAGAAGCCCCCTGTCTCACAGGCGCAGAGCCTGGCCCTCACCCCCAGGAAGCGGGAACCACGATAACTCAGCACCAGACCGGATTCCCAACTGCTCTCCAGCTCCTCTAGGTCTGAGAAGGGGCCGAGGGGCCATCTGTGCCTTTAAAGGCAAAACATAGATCTTACAGGGCCTAGCCAAGCTGGTCGGAGGAGACGGGTTAACTCCCTCCTTCTCAGCTCAAGATAAGGGGAGATGAGAGGAGGGCTAGGGAGAGACCCTCCCAGCCCCAGCCAGAGGAAGGCCCCCAGCCGGGCAGAGGGGCAGAGGAGCTGTGACCTGGAGCGCCTGTCTATCGCGACAGCAGCGCGAGGGAGGGCCTGCGATGGGACCACCGGGGGCGGGGCGGGGGGGCTGGAGGCTGGACCCCGGGAAGCGCTCCTCCTCCCTCCCCGCAGCAGCCGCCCCCTCCAACTGGCCGCCTTCCCAGCAGTGCCCATTCCTTTCCCCTTGCCTTTGTCTCTCTTCTCAGCCCTCCAACAGACCGGGTCTTTCTGGGAGGGAAAGAGGCAGAATGGATGTTCCTAGAATTGGGGACAGTGCTGGGGCCCAAGACAGGGCCAGTCACCTCCCGGGAGACAGCCCAGCGTCCCCTGTCCTCTGAGCCCCAGAAACCCCAGATTCTACCCTTGAGTCTTCACCAGGTCTCAGACCCCCAAGCCGTCCTGGATCCCCTCCCCCAGCCTCCTAGGCACCAGGCGCCTCTGGTTCCCCTGCTCCCTCCGGGCTCTACCTTCTGCGAGCTGAAGGACTGGGTCCAGTGGTACAGAACCAGGCTCTCCTTGGGCCAATGGGCGGGGCTGGCCGCCTCGGGCGCGTCAGGGGCCTCCACCGGCTTGGCCGCATCACTCTCCAGCGCCGAGATGGGCCACCAGCTGCAGTTGGTGGGGGTCAGGTTGTGGGGGGTCGCCATGACAGCCCTGAATCAGAGGGAGGAGAGAAGGAGGCTCCGGCGGCGGCGGCTCTCGCTCGCCCAGCATCACATGGCCTCGCGAGCCTGCCCCTCTCCTTCGCTCCCGCCCTCCCCTCTCCGTGAATGTCATCACTCACCGGGCAAGGGGGGGAGGGGCGAGGGGATCCCGGGAGCTCCTTCTCTCCTCCTCCCCGTGGCCCGCCCCTGGCCCGTGCCAGAAAAGCCACCAGTCCTCTCCGTCAGGCTCCGGGGAATGGTGGGGGGAGCTATGGGGAAGTGGGCCATGCGCCCCAAATAGCTCACGTCTGGCCAGTCACCTGCCGAAGATTCCATCATTATAAACGTATTTTGCCTCTCAATCTTCTAAGAAGCAAATACCTCTTAGGACAACTGGTGTTATAGGGATCCGTTCGTTTTATAAATTAGTGGCTGGAAATAGTCCGTCTCTCTTTGAAGCTGTGTTCTAACTTTTCTCCTGAAGGACCTCTAAGGGCAGAAGGGAACAAACTATAGCTTATTGAACAAACACTTACATAGCACCTACTGTGTGCCAGGCACTGTCCTGAGGGCTTTATAACCATCAATTCATTTACCCCTCACAATAATCCTATTAGCCTCATTTTACAGAGGAGGAAACTGAGGCACACAGAGGCTAAGAGACCTTGCCCAAGGTCGCCTAGCTAGTAAGTGATGGAGTTGAGAGTCAAACCCAGGCTGTCCGGCTCCAGAGTCTATGCTCTTAGCCATAAGGTCATGGTAATATGATAATAATATAAACAACAGCACAGCAAGCATTTATCAACCCAAGCATTTTACATGCATCATCTCTCTCACCTGCACAACAATCATTTTTACCAGATGAGGAACATGAGGCTCAGAGATGTCAAGTCATTGGTCCAAGGTCACATCTTCACCCCAGGAGACTGAGGCGCAACCAGAGGAGCCCAAAGAAAGCCTGTAATGCCTTTGCTGTCACATAGTCTCTCCTAAACAATCACGGGAACCTTACATAAAGTTCCTTAATATACCCTTGCTTCCTTTACTATAAATATTGTTTCAATTTATTTACCATTGAGCAAATAGATGCACCAGGAAGATAAGCTCTCTATTTGACCCCCCTCCCAGGGTCAGGCTACCAAGGACTCCTGGGTGCATCACCCTCCCAGACTGATAAGCATGGCTCTTGAGGAATCAGTGTCCTTCCTTCCACTATATGACAAAAGTTCTGTGGCCCACAGGTTTCCCTCTGCTTTGGCTGCCAGGAAACTTGGAGCTACATTTTCTATTAAGTCTCAGTTGCCACATTAGCCTCCCACGTTCAGCAAATTCTCTTTTCATGAAATTTTTCTTTCTTTTTTGTTTTTTTTTTGTGAGGAAGATTAGTCTTGAGCTAAAATCCATTGCCAATCCTCCTCTTTGTGGTGAGGAAGATTGGACCTGGGCTAACATCCGTGCCCATTTCCTCTACTTTATATGGGACCCCTGCCACAGTACAGCTTGACAAGTGGTGCACTGGTCCTCACCTGGGATCCGAACGTGCGAACCCCCGGCCGGCAAAGAGGAGCACACAACTTAACCGCTATGCCACCAGGCCAGCCTCTGAAATTTTTATTTCTTCTTTCTCCTCAAAGTGTCTTGTTGTTCTGTTTGATTTTGCAGAGAAGTATTTGGTGTGTCTTGAGGGAAAATTTAAATGTCTGTGAATTCAGGAAAGTAAGACCTCAGAAATTTGATCAAGGTGGAAAATCTGGCCCCTGTCTGTGTCTTTGACCTGAATGCATCCAGGGAGCCAGACTCACAACAGTCACATTCCAATATGTATTCTTTTCCTCAACAAATATTAATTGTGCACTCACTACGCACTTTGCTAGGCACCAATATATGGTGATAAATAAGACAGACACTGGCCTGTTCTTTGCATTTTTCACTTGGCAATACATCTTGGAAAGAGTTTCCTATTAGCACATGTCGAACCTATACTTTACAACAGTCTACACTGTATGGATGCACCATGATAAATTTATTTAACAACCCCTATTGATGGACATATGTTGTTTCCAATCTTTTGCTATAAAAACAATGCTGTGAATCTCCTTATTCATATATATTTGTGCACGTTTGAGTATAATCTGTATGATAAATTCCTAGAAGTGGAATTGTCAGATCAAAGAACATGTCTTTGCCAAAGTTCCCTCTGAAGAGACTAACAATCTATGAAAGTGCCCATTTCTCTACACCCTTGCCAACACAGCATATTTTGAAACATTTTTTCTTTTTGAATCTATGGGTAAAAAATGATGTCTCATAGTTTTTATTTGCTTTTCTTTTTTGACTTTTTATTATAAAAATTTTCAAACATATGAAACAGCAAAGGTAATAGTTCAATGAACACCCATATATCCATCACCTAGATACAATCATTGCTAAAAATTTGCCATATGTATTTGTTTAATGGGGGGGGGAGTTTGAAGTATTTTGAAATAAATTATAGGCATCATGGTATTTCACCCACTAAGTACTTTAGTATGAGATAACTTATATCTAACGTAGGTCAATTTTTTTACATAAAACAACACAATTTTCACATTTAAAAATTAAGAATAAGGCTTTAATATCTAGTTCATATTCAAATTTCTCCAGTTGTACTGGAAGGGTCTTTATTGCTATTTTTTTTTTGAGGAAGATTGGCCCTGAGCTAACATCTGTTGCCAATCTTTCTCTTTTTCTTTTTTCTCCCCAAAGCCCCAGTACATAGTTGTGTGTCACAGTTGTAGAGTTGTAGCTCTTCTATGTGGGAAGCTGCCTCAGCATGGCTTGATGAGCGGTGAGTAGGTCCATGCCCAGGCTCTGAACTTGTGAACCCTGGGCAACTGAAGCGGAACACGTGAACTTAATTGCTATGCCATTGGGCCGGCCCCTGTTGCTAGTTTTGACCAGGATCCAATCAAGGACTATGCAATGAATTCTGTTGTGACATCTCAGATCTGCTTTAATCTAGAATGGTCCTATTTTTCCCATGACATTGACTCATGAAGAGACGGGGCTGGTTGTCTTGTACAGTGTGCCACTGTGGGCTGTGTCTGACTGGTCACTGTGGTGTCCTTCAACTTGTGCCACTCTCTCCTGTCCTTCCTATAGACTAGTACCTAGATCTACAGGACAGATTAGGTTCAGGTTCAACATTAATTCTTCATGGGTGGCGCCGTGTGCTTCATTTGGCCTCACATCAGGAGGTTCATAATGTCTTGTTGTCCCACTATTAATGATGCCAAGTTTGATTACTGGGTTAAGGTGGTGACCACGTCTCTGCACGTTAAATTTCCATTTCTCTTCTTCCCACCAGAACCCTGTGGGTAACCTGTTCCTCATCCCTTGATGGTCTTTGACTAAATCAATGATTGGAGGTTGTAAAATGATTTTCTACTTTTGTACTTTCATCTGCATTTATCAGCTGGCATTCTTTATTTGAATTTCTTTACTTATGAGTGAAATTGACCATCCTTTCAAATGTTTGAAAGTCATTTTAATTTCTTTCCCACCGAATTGTCTGTGTTTCCATGGGGCCCGGGGCAATTATAGCACAGCGTGATGAGTGCTGTGACTAGGGTAAGGACAGGGGTTGTGGTCGAATATCCGGCTTGCCCTGCTAGACACTGGACATGCCAGGGAAGGCTCTCAGAAGGTGGTGGCTCTCAGTATGGGTCCCTCTGAAGCAGACTCTGAGACAAGAATTCAAGGACAAGCAGTTAATTTGTGATATGAAGGGAATCCTGGGAAATGAGACAGGAAAGGCAGCCAAGGAAGGTGTGTTGTCAAGTAAGTTAGCACTGTGGGCCATGGAGCTTAATCCCACAGGGGAATTCTGAGGCTGGTGTAAAGCACCTCAGCATTATCCCACCTGAGGAGGAAGAGAGCCAGGGTATTTATACACCAAGTCCTGGCAGTCATTGCTTCAGGGTTGTTCCCCCAACACTTCAGACATGCCCTGCAGTTGGTGGACTGGGTTCCAGTGACCACAAAGAGCCCTCAGGCAATAAATGTGGGTGCTGCCAGCTGGCGGTCAGCCAGTGTGCACTGAAATGGTAAGAGTGGGGGACACAGGTAGGGCACCACTGGTATTTGCTTTGGGGCCTCTAAGCAGAGACTTGAAAGATGAGGAAGAATTAGCTAGATGAAGAGAAGATGGGGAAAGGGATGCATGCTCCAGGCAGAGAGAGGAGCAGGTGCAAAGGCCCAGAGGTGACAGCGAGAGTGGTGTGCGTGAGGGACTGACAGCCGTTCATCCGGCTGGAGGCAGAGGTGAGAGATGAGGCTGAGGGGTCGTGCCACACCTGTTAAGCCACCTTTAGGAGTTATCACATCATGCTGAGGGCACTGGGGAGTCACTGGAGAGTTTTAAGCAAAGAAATAACATCCAGTTTGGGTGCCAGAAATCTGAAAAAGCCTGAAATATGTATACCGACATTGCGGGGGCTAGCTGGTCCTCGCCAGTGATAGGATTACTCCTGTTCTTCCTCCATGACAACTAGGGATGGACTCAGCCAATGGGGGCTGCCACTGAGTGTGAACTCAGGGCAGTGAGATGGGGAGCCTCAGGGAAACATTTCACTCGGGTCCACTACTGGTCGTTATAATATAATGACAGCTATGAGGTTTCCCATGTGCCACATACTGTGCTAAGCACCTTACAGTCGTTACCTCCATTGAGGACATATTGTTATTATCCTGGTAACAGATGAGGAAACTGATGCCCGGGGGGATGAAGTTATTGGCCCACAGTCAAGAGTAACAAACACTCACATCCACAGACAATGGAATTCTAAGTGTCCAGACAATAGGGGGTTAGATAAATAAATTAAAGTAAATCCATAACATGGAACAATTTATATCCACTAAATGAGGAAAGTTAACAGAAAACAGGTTACAATTATTTAAGTTACTTTAGAAATTCTATTTAGCTTAGGTTACTATAATCTTTAAAATGTAAAAAGAAAAAAAAAGGTTACCAAAAAAGTATGTACAATTCACTTTTTAAAATATATAAATTATAGAAGGTGGTCAATTAAAGTAGTTATGTGGTTAGATTGGGATCGGTGGAGGCGAGGGCAAGAGATCATGAGTAATTTTTTTTTTCTTAATTGGATTGTCTGGTTTTCTTACTGTTATGGAATGAATTGTATCCCCACAAAATCCATAGGTTGAAGTCCTAACACCCAATGTAACTGTATTGGGAGATGGGGCCATTAAGGAGGTAATTATGGTTAAATGAGGTCATGAGGGAGGGGCCCTAATCCAACAGGACTGGTGTCTTTGTAAGAGGAAGAGACACCAGAGATCTCTCTCTTCTTGAGCACCAAGGAGAGGCCATGTGAGGACACAGTGAGAAGGCGGCCATCTGCAAGCCAGAAGAGAGGTCTCACCATAAGCCAACCCTGGCGGGACCTTGATCTTGGACTTCCAGCTTCCAGAACTGGGGGAAAATACATTTCAGTTGTTTAAGCCACCCAATTTGTGGTATTTTGTTATGGCAGCCAGAGCAGACTAATACACCTACAATAGAAGTCCATTATTTGTAACTTTTAAAAAGAATTCAAAGTCATTAAAAAAAAAAAAAAAGACTGCTTGATTTCCCCCTTACAACTTGGGGCAAAGCTGGTCTTAGTCCTTGAACTACAGGAAAAGGGGAAGGAATTAACATGGTCTGAGTGTCCTTTGGTCAGACTCTTTACAGAAATCCTATGAGAAGAGTACTGATGTCCACACTTGACAGAGGCTCAGAAAAAGCCAAATGCCTGACCCCAGATCACCAGCTCGGAAGCAGCCGAGCTGGCGTTGGGATCCAGGTCTGTCTGATCCCCAGGTATGCCTCCACATAGCAGATGCTGAAACGGTCACACACATGGGTGGGGTGGGCAACATCCCTCAGCCTGTAAGGATCACTCAGGAGGTTTTCCTTCCAAGTTCTGGGCAGGATGGATGGTTATCTTGGGAGTTAGAAGTTGCCTGAAGGAATCTGCTGTGAAAAATCCTATCAGCTAACGCATCTAACTTCTACATCCATTACATCAAGGCATGCTGACTCAGGAAGCTACTGAGACCAGAGAGGTGCCATAAATGTGAGGCTGGCCAGGTATGAACCCACAGGGTGAGCGGAGTCTGTGGCGAATCGGAGAACACGTGCCCCACCCTACAGGGACGGCTGCTCCTGGCTCCAGCCATTACTGCCCCACTGGAACGCAAACCCGGCTGACAGTTATTCTGGGTTTTCAAGACCTGGGAATCCCGATGTTTATTGTGAAATCACTCATTTTAAGATTTGTTGACAAATTAAAAAAATAAAAGGATACTGGTACAGGCATAACAAAACATTTGTGGGTGGGATCTAAGCCCTCACATTGTCAGTTTGCAGCTTCTGCATTAGATAATTTAACTTTTGCCACAATCCTGGAGGCAGTATGTTAGTTAACATAGCACTAGCTATTGTAACAGATAAGCCGCCAAATCGCAGTGGCTTTACATAATAGTAGTTTATTTTTCATTTACATAAAGTCCAATTAGCAGCACGTGAGGGGAGGGGCAGGGAGTTCTGTTAACCTTCCCCTGTGGCTTCCAAGATGGCCCAAGTATTGATATCCGATGAGCACTCATATCCAATGAGCATTGATATCCAACAGGCATTGACATCCAATGGGCATGGGTATCCAACGAGCACTGATATCCAATGAGCACTGATATCCAATGGATATTGACATCCAATGAGCATGGATATCCAATGAGCACTGATATCCAATGAGTATTGACATCCAACAGGCATTGACATCCAATGAGCATGGATATCCACTGAGCATTGATAGCCAATGGATATTGACATCCAATGGGCAGACAGTGGAGAGAATGAGCTGAGGACCAGGTGAGCCCTCCTCACTCTGCCCACATTCCATTGGCCAGAACTCAGTCGTGTCCCCCCTCCCACCCCCACCTAAATGCAAAGCAGAGCTGCGAAATGCAGTCCCTGACGTGTGGCAGCCTCTTTCCAACTCTGCCCTATAGCCTGAGTACGCAGATCTCTGGCGGTAGGTCACCCAGCTCTGCCTCATGTAACTATTATCATCTCCATTTTACACATGAAGAAACGAATCTGAGAGACGCTAAGCGACCTGTGAGAAGTCACGCCGCCAGGAGCACTGTCTTTCTGACTCCAATCCAGGGACTTTTCTCTACCTGTTTCCACACTTGCCATCTCATAGGAATCACCTACGGCACTTGTTAAACAGACAGGTTCCTGGACCTCACCCCAGACCTTGAATCTGAGTGTTCAGGGCACAGTGTGGTAATCTGCATTTCCATCAAGAATCCCAGATGATTCTTACACCAGGCTCCACACTAGGGCATGCTCCTTAGAATCGTCTGGGGAGCTTTGTGAAATGCTAATCTCTTGGCACCAACTCCTAGGAATTCTGATTCAATTGGTCTGCAGGGAGGGGCCCTGACATCGACATTTCGTAAAGCTCCCAGGTGCCTCTGACACGCAGCCAGGACTCAGAACCACGGCCTCTGCTCCCACCCCAAACTGGACTGGTCATGAGTCACCTGGGGGAGCTTTTCAAACTAAAGCATTGAGAGGGACGGGGCGGGGTGGGGGAGAGGGTATCAATGAGTGATTCTCTATGCTGGGAATCAACATTTTTAAAAACTTTTCAAGTGATTCTTGTATGCAGTCTGGGTTAAGACCTACTGAATAAATGGACCAGAAGATTCTGAATGCATAAGTTTGGGGTAAGCCAAGCTTGCCATATTTTTAAAGCACCCCCAGGGGATTTTGATGCCACTGCCCTAGGGCTTTGCTCCTTGAAGTGTGGTCTAAGTATCAGCACATCCCTGGGAGCTTATAAGAAATGCAGAATCTCAGGCCCTACCCTAGACCTGCTGAATCAAAATCCCCAGGAGATGAGCACACACATTAGTGTGAGAAGTGCTGCTCTAAGGGCTCTTTCGGGGAAGACAGCAGACTAGACCCTCTGATCAGACCTGGCTCCTCTCCCAACCCCACCCACCCTCTTGAAGGTGCAGAACTTTTTCTAGTGTCACCAGCATAGTCTGTCCTCAAACGTCTGGGCCTCATTGCCAACATGCAGTGGCCCTCTGTTCATGGATACTTTGTTGGAAGGTCTGGGCTTGCACACGGTTTGATGACTCAACAAGGGGCTTGCAGGCCCTTCCTGTGGGGAAGGACATCACACTCAGTATTGACTCAAGGACCAGACCATGGGACTGGGTGCTTCACCTGGAGAAGATCTAAGGCTCTTTAGATCTGCAGGTTGGAGGAGAAGATAGATGTGTTTTGTGGGTTCTGGGACCAATCAGAGGTAAGTTACAGGGAGGGAGGATGCAGTTCAATACAAGGAAAAGTTTCAAACAAGCAGGAAGAGGCCGAGTCAAGGGCAGTAAGCTTCCTATTCCCGGAAAAGAACAAGCGGAAGTTGAAAGGCCCTCATTCAGGGGCACCTGGAGGCCGCCTCTGGATTGGATATGAGCTGGGAGGAGGCCTCCACTCACGATTAAAACATGCAGGCCCCTCAAAGGCAGGGAGGCCAGGTCAGGAGTGAGGAGAGCACAGGAAGCACGACACTTCAGGGTCCCACTGTGCCAACTGCTACTTGTGTGTGAAATAATTTCCCTGTTGGCCTCCACTAGTTTGAAAGCTCAGTGAGGTCAGTGGCTGGGCCCCGTGTTGAGTCCACAGCACGTGGCACAGGGTCTGGCCTATTGCAGCATTTGCCCAATAAATATCTGTTGACTTAAATTGGCTGAAGATGAGGACTAATTTGTCTCTCTGGTAATTTCTGTGCTCTGTAGGATAATTTGGCATCCTTTTGTGTCTTTTAAAGCCTTTTTGTCAGGTGTTCAAATTTGCCGTGTTTTTCTTCTTGTTTTCTCACTAAGTTCGAATTCTTGTTCATCCAGCTTATACCTGCATGGCATTTTTTGTAGCAGCAAAATAACTAAAATATCCTAAATGGCCCACAAAAGGGGGTTTAATCACGCTTAGCTAAATAATGAAAGAGAAGTTGCCAAAGAGTGTTAAGAAACAAGTTCAATATATTAGTAAGTGAAAATAGGCTGCAAAATAGCCTGTATGTTAAGATCCCATTCAAAATATTTTTAATATATACGCCTAGAAAATATCTAAAACAGTGGTTCTTGTTTTGCGGGGGAGAGTCAGGAACCTCTCTGAGAATTTAACGGGAGGCAGAAATCCAAACCCACACACAATTTTAGTGGGTTCAGGGGCTCTCTCCCCCAAAGCCCACCCACCAACCCAAGTTAGGAACCCCTTATCTGGAAGGATCCCAACAAGACGCCAACAGCGTGGTCTCTTGAGTGGGTGCAATTACGGGCGTTCTCTGTGAACTACTTTTTGCTTGGCTGTATCTTCTGTCTTTATTTTTTCTTTTTTCTGTTCTGAGCATCTCTTTCTTTCAAGTAAGAAGATTGTTTCTAAACTCTATTTTAAATCTCTAATTCATTTTAGCCAGCTTTATCTAATTGGCAATGTCTTTATTTGAGAAAATTGCAAATTGAAAAACAAAGTGAATGCTTCCAACAACCAGTTAGCAAGGAAGCTGAAGCCCCAAGAAGTACAGCGATTTATCTGTCTCAACACAGCAAGGCAGGAACAGGACTCAGACCCTGATGTGCAGACGGGTGTTCCCTTACATCCCTCCTTCCCCTTCCCGCCGTGAACCTCTGACTGCTCTGGCTCTCTGTCTCTGTCAGCAGTGCAGGGGCGTCACAGGCATTCATGGCCTCACGGGTTGGACACTCCATCCCTCTGACATGATCTGTGTGGATTCCAGAGAGCGGAGAGAGCCTTTAGACAGGCAGCCTCTGCACATGCCTTTGCTTACTGGAAAATCACAGCGGCTGCAGATCAAAGGCATGGAACTGCTGCCAGAAGTCCCGTCCCTGGCACCAGGGCCAGGAGCTGTCTCCCCGCTTTGGAAGTCTGCTATTGTTGGAAGTCTGCTATTGGTCGATTCCACTGTGCGATCTGCAAAGGCTGTAGGCAAGTCTACCACTTCTGCCATGTGGGATACTTTCTTGGGAGTATCCAGGTAGTACCGACAAATCCTCCATGGCCCCTTTCTCCTGGCTGGCTCTGGCTTGCACGGAGTCCAGTGAAAGGAGCAGGGCACTTCTCCACGTGTCCTCGCCACGCTGGGCGGGGCTTAGGCCTGGGCTCCACTCCTTTTCCAGCCGACAGGAGCCGCTGGAGGGAATGTGAAGGCGTTCAGGCTGCCCCAGAGCCTATGCCAGCAGCTCCAGGCTCCGCAGAAGCCCCAGGGGCCTGGGTCAGCTGGGACAGCCTGGGAAATCCACAGCGTGACTGGATCTCAGGTTTCACAGCTGAGACACCAACGGGAGGATTTTCTTTTCTGGCATCTGGGCAGATGAGTCCATGGCAGGTGTTCCGGTGCCCTAAGGTCAGCCGCAGAATACGTTTTGTTTTGGGAACCTGGTCCGTGGCGAGGAGTTCTGGCTAAGACAACTCTCAGAGGTGGTTCCAGGGTCTGAGTGTCCAGCGGGGAAAGGTGCTTTGGGAGGGCAACAGAGAAATTCTGAAGGCCAGACGATGGGAGACTTGAACCTGAAGCACTGATGGCTTCTCAAGGCCCACCTTGAGGATTTCTTTCTACACCTTATCAAGGAAAAACAAACAGACACTTGCATGATTAAATCTTAAGAAAAGACTGCATAGTAATAATCAAAGAAGTATTGATGAAAATTTTTTTCATAAGAGAATTGCAAAAATAATACACATTCTTCATAACAAATTCAAATAATACATAAAGTAAGAAGTAACTATAACTCCATTCTCCTGAAGAGGTACAAAATAAAATGAGGTATGATTTTTCAAACTACCAGATTGGCAAGATTAAAAAGAATGGCGATATCCAGGACTGGCAGGGGAATGGGCCAGTGTTTCTCTCCCTCGGCACCACTGACATAATTCTCTGTTGTGGGGGACTGTCCTGGTCATTGTGGGACGCTTAGCAGCATCCCTGGCTTCTACCCACTAGATACTAGTAGCATCTCCAGAACTACCTCCCAGGCTGTGATAACCAAACATGTCTCCAAGCACTGGCAAATGTCCCTTGGGGGCTGGGGGGGCGGTGCTAAATCAACCCCCAGCTGAGAGCCACTGTTGGCAAATTCCGGTGGGAGTGGAATCTGGCAGTTTGACTTATCAAATATTAAAATTTGTGTCACCAGCAATTTCACTTCAAAATACATTTACAAGAGTACCAACGTGTTTGACAAGACTTTTAATGCAATACCAATTTTAAAAATTGGTAATGATCCAGATGACATCGGTAGGAAATTGGTTAAATATATACATACCTGCAAATTGCCCATAGAAAAGAATAAGGCAGCTCTGATGTAGAGAGGTCTTCAAGATAAAATTGTTAAGGGGAAAAAGCAAGGTGCAGAACAGTGTAGAGAACATTTTTGTAAAATTTAAAGAACAAAATTGTATGAGCAAGTGCCTGCATGTATACATATATATATATATATATATATACACCAAAAAAATATATACATAGAAATATGTATGTATATATATTTGTAAAGCCCAGAAGGAGGTGTCCTCAACCGCAAATAGCGGTTCTCTCTCTGCACAGCAGGATGGAGGGGTCAGGGGGGAGCACATGGAATTTTCCATTTCTACTCTAAATATTTCAGCATCACTTGCAGCATTTCACAATAAGGACGTTATAAAATAATAAAGATAAAAATAAGAAGAAAAGGAGAAAAAGAAAGGAACCCTCACTGGAGTCCTGCCTGCCTCCCCCTGGGTAAGTAAACGAGGCTTATAGGGTTCCTCGTGCCCCGCACTTGAAAGTTCCCAAGGCAGCGTCCTATGCACCACCTCACCGGATCCTCAAAGCAGGTCTTGTAAGTCGGCAGAGAGGGGTAGTTCTTTCCATCTTGCAAATGGGGAAACTGAGACTCAGAGTGCAGTGACTTGCCCAGGGGCCCACCACCAGGAACAGGGAGCCCAGGTCTCTGGAGTCCCAGGCTGCTGCTCCTTCTGCTGCATACCCCGCCCCCCCGCCCCCCGGCCTCCCAAAGTAACGGCTGCAGGTCCAGCCGCAGGCTCTTACACCCACAGGCCTAGCAAGCTTGCCCGGTTCACGCGCTCCTACTTGCGGCCTCCACTCCTTCAATACTCTTCCGCTTTTATTCCATCAACCAAAGCTGGTATTCATCTCCCCAAAGTCACTTTCCTCCTTCGGGCTCTCCTTTGCTGAAGGCATCGTGCTTTAGGAAGCCCGGGGATTTGAGATCCAACCCTGTCACTCACCAGCTCAATGAGTGGCTTCACCTCTCTGGACCCCATCTGTAAAATGGAGACGAATATACCTAACTCCCAGAATTGTTCTGAGGCTCAACGCAATCGTGTGTGAATGCATTCTGGAAAATATAAAGCACTTAAAAATATTAGTTGATTTTATTTTAGCAAAATACAACTCTAGTTCTCTTTCTGTGGGGTTAGAATAATACTGCCAGGGGAACCACAAGTGAGTGCATTGAAGGGAAGTCTGAATTTA
The DNA here is from genome assembly GCF_057802395.1 of Ceratotherium simum simum. Taxonomy (NCBI): domain Eukaryota; kingdom Metazoa; phylum Chordata; class Mammalia; order Perissodactyla; family Rhinocerotidae; genus Ceratotherium; species Ceratotherium simum. The sequence goes on from NC_141920.1 coordinate 16,889,176, forward strand.
AAGTATGGCATGAAGATTGGTAACATGAGCTCAGAGGGCCACACACACCGTTCAGACAATGGGTCAGCGCATCTAAGCTCGCACCTCACCTGAGCCAGGTTCCTGTACAACCTATTACTGGGCTTTGCGACTTGTGCTGTCCCCAAGGAGAGATGCCACAATGCTAAACATCTTGTGGCAGAGGGGCAGGGAAACAAGAGAACCCAAGGCATTACCAGCACTATGGATTATACTTCCACCCACAGGAAAAAGGACCAGGCAGGAAGCAAGTGACTATGTCCACCCAGGGTTTATGGGACTGCTCAATTTATTTATTAACATTATAAAAATTAACATACGCAGCGGCCAGCCCGCTGGTGTTGCGGTTAAGTTCACATGCTCTGCTTTGGCGGCCCAGGATTCGCACATTCGGATCCCGGGCACAGACCTACGCACCACTTACCAAGCCATGCTGTGGCGGCGTCCCACGTATAAAGTAGAGGAAGATGGGCATGGATGTTAGCCCACGGCCAGTCTTCCTCAGCAAAAAGAGGATTGGCAACAGATGTTAGCTCAGGGCTAATCTTCCTCACCAAAAAAAAAAAAAAAAAAAGTAACATATGCAGAAGCACCTTGGGCATGGGACCATCTCCTACCGCCCTGATGAAATGTGGTAAAAGCGACCTCATAAAGGAATGGCAGCACAGCAGGCAGCATAGCAGGACCCTGAGTAGGTGAATGGTCAGTAACCTTTCTTTTATGCAATTTATCAGTGCCTTACTAGAGACTTTGAACAGTTCATACCTTCTCACCCAGGAGGCCCAGGTATAAACTTCTAGTCTAAGAAAATTATCAGACTCATGGTCAGATGTAGATATAGATACACACACACATTTTTATATGTACATAAAGTACACACAAACAAGGATTTTTAGCTAAGAGTTCTTTCTTATGGTATGCGTGCACAAACACACCTGTCCAAAAATAGAAGAATGGTTAACTACAGAAGAAATCTTGAATATATTTAAATAGTCGACTATTACACAGTCATTAAAATCATGTTTCTGAGGAATATTGTGTGACATGGAAAATGCTTACAATATAATAATTAATGAAAAAAGCAGAATATAAAACTGTATACAGTTTATTAGCAATTAAAATATACACATTTTAAATAATAATAATAACAATAATAGCAGCTTCCATTTACTGGATGCTCACCATGAGCCAGGCAGTGTCCTATCACACTCCTCATCAATTCTCTCCAGCCCTCTGAGGTGGGTACTATCGTTACGCCCATTTCTCAGAGGAGTAAATGGAGGCAGAGGGGCTTGGGCAGCATGTCCAAGGCCACACAGAGGGGTGGTGTGGTGAGGCAGGACTTCTAACAGAGCTGGTCTGGCTCTCAGGCATGCTGCAACACCACACAAAATGCTGACAGTGGTCACCTCTGAGTGCTGGGGCTGAGGGATATACAATTTTCTTCTTTATATTTTCCAAGTTTTCTATAGACGTATATTTTTCTTTTGTTAAAATTAGTTTTTATTATAAAAATAATACATTAACACATTAAAAATACTTCCAAAGTACAGGGGTGTGTTAAATAACCTAGGAGCCAACCAGATGGGAGGTAGTGAAGCAAATTCAATTTGATTCAATTAAATGGAAAGGGACTGGGAAAGGCCAGAAGACCAGGCTTATTGGGAAAGATAACCCGGTCAATTCTGAACACTGCCATTTCACCAGGTGTTCGAGGCACATCCACGTAGAGACGACCAGTAGGATACCGGACGCAGAGGTGTGGGGAGGACACCTACGGGCTGGAGATCCAGGTGTGGTGTCAACAGCAGGCAGATAGCACCAGAGCTAGGGAAGACATGTATTGTCTCTGCCTGCCCTTCCTTTTCCCTCTACCCTTTTCTTTGGGTAAGAGCAACCCAATTTTTCCTTTGGAGAAGTACCCCACCCATTCTCTGTGGTCTTGTGCCCTGCCATCCAAGAGGTGGGCACATCCGTCAAGCTAAAGGAGGACATTTCTTGAGTCAAAATCAGTGTACTGTTGTGGCTGATAATTCCTGATTCCTAGTAAGCCTGCAGCTCCCCAGCCATTTAATGAATGGCCTTTGCTGCTCAGGGAGCCTGGCTCAGCTCTGAGTTTGAAATTTGGTTTTCTTGAGTCCACAGTGAGATAAGAAGAGTCTTAAAATCTGGCTTTGTTGAGGGAAAAAAGGGTTTCCTAATTTCCCAACTCTTCTCTTTGCAGATCAGGAGCATAACCTGGGAGTCAGAGGGTAGAGATTTTCTATCAGCCACAGCGTGGAGCTGACGCACTGTAAGATGAAAGAGAAGTTCCCAGGCAGCAGGCAGGACACAGGCCTGGGGAGAAAAAGCAGCACGGGAGTCCAGACGCAAGGGTTCTGGTCCACCCTCCTCCAAGGTCGAATCCCCTGCGTAGGGCTCGGAAGCAACTGGACAGGCTTGGAGGATGCTCGTGCTCCATCCCCCGAGCAGAGCCGAGGGAGAGCACCGGCCTCTCAGAGAAGCCCCACACGGGCCGAGCCGCAGCACCAAGTCCGCACCTGTGCTGTGAAAGTGGCCCGGGGAGATGACCTGGTGGACAGCAGTGGCTCCCCCATCCCCTTGACCTGTGTGCCACGCAGGCGATCTGGAAGTGTACACATGCCCCTGTGAGGGGTCCTGGGGATGTGCTACGTGGACTGATGGATGAGGAAAGGAGTCAGGGCTGGGGCACTTGAGGACCCTAGGACTAGACACACTGGCAATTTTCATGATTCTGCTCAGGACCTGAATCAGGTCAGCCCCGTCTTGGTGGGTCCTATCAGAATCCATGATGCCTAGGGACGAGTCTAGAGCAGCCACATGGCGGTGATGATCAGCAAGGGGTAGGGAACAGCATCTGAACCACAAAGCTCACCTGCTGTCCCTCCCACCAGATGCTACTCAGGGAGAATGGAAGGAGGAGGGGCAGTGGAGAAAACCTTGAAATACTGACTCTACCAGAGTGCTATAAACCAGAAGACACTGAAATACCCCTTAAAACTGGGAGAATGGAAGTCTGAGAGCAAGATGAGGTCAGCTGGAACAGAAAAGTTGCACTGCCTTTACCTCTGAGCAGCAATGGGTAAAATCTGACCCAGCTACAGGGGTGACCAGAGCGTCCCTCCTGGGGACTTGTGTACAGGGGGACACGGAAGGATCAGAAACATGTGGCACTGAATCCCTCTGACGGCAATGTGCCAGAGAGGCTGCCTGTGAATTCCTGGCACCTGGGAAAGGCTCTGGTCCCCAGTCTGATAAGGTCTGGTTGTTTAGAGTTCCCTTTTGTTGAGTGAGCTTTCCGACACTCTTCCAGTAAATTCTTTTTCCACTCAAGCAAGTCAGAGTAGGTTTCTCTCTTCTCTGATACAGGATCATCCAGGAGGGGAATGTGAGATGAGAAACGTGGGGAGGCAAGGCCCCTGAGGACCAGCAGATGGGAAGGGGAGCCTGAGGAGGAGCCTGAAAAGGAGAGGTCTGGAGGACGTCCCTGGGGGCGGGGGCCATAGAAGCCGGAAGGAAGGTGAGTTAAGGAGGAGGTCACGTCCAGTGTCCGACGGTGCTCAGAACTCCAGCAACATAAGAACCGAGAAAGGGGCCACTGGATTCAGCAACAAGGAAGTCACTCATGACTGCAGCGAGAAGCATTTCAGTGGGGGTGGAAGCCTGGATGCGGCAGACTGAGGAACGAGAATCGAAGAAGTAGAGAAGCTGACTGGTTCTGAAGGGGAGACAAGGACAGGAGCGTGGGGGAATCCGGGTGGAAGGGGGCTTCGTGGGTTTGGGGTTTCTTTTTCTTTTTTTATAAAGATGAGAGAAAACATGATGTGTGTTTGCGTATATGGAAAAAATGACGTGAGTTTCCTGAGACGGTGCGAGAGATGGGAACCACAGTGTTGTTAGTGCAGGGCTTGGTCTTAGAGGGAAGACTGTCTGAGGAGGAGGGAAGGGGAAGAATGGCTGTGGAGATGAGCAAAGACGAAAGAACGCAGAGCAAGATCTCCTATCTCCCGGCTCCCCTCTCCAGGACACAGGTGTATCTTTCTGGTAAAACTTTTTCTTTTTCCCTCCAGCAGAATTAGATGCTCACGAATTACAGGTAAGTGTCAACCACTGAGAGGATGGGTTGGTTTAGAGCACATGCAGAGCAAGGGAAGAACTCCTGGGGGTTAGGCTGAGCCAGGAAACCCTGACACAACAGTGCAGACGTAGTGTAAGCTGAAGACTCTTATCAAGACACAGCTTAATTCAAATTTAGAAAACCAAACCCAGCCCTGTGGAATTGGCAGATACACTGACTATGAGTGGCTAAAGGCTTAGCCCAACAGTGCCAGGGCAGGGGCTCCTTACATTTTTGGTTGTTGTTTTGCACAGGATACACATTGTCAGGATTCAAACATCAGGACACAAGGCCCACGTTACAAAGTCCGGCTGCCCTCACCGCTCTCTGAGTCACTTCTCTTCCTGCCCTGTATATTTTCCAGTGTTTCTTTATGCAGATACAAGCAATACAAATATATATTCTTAGCTTGCGTCTTGCTCTTTTCATTTATCATATCTTAGAGATCTTTGCTCAGTCCACAAAGAATTTCCTCTTTTCCCAGCTGCAGTTTGTCAGGGTGTGCTGCACCTCAGTGTGTGTGCCGAGTCCTCCACAGAGGGACAGCTGGGTTGTTTCCAGTCTTTCGCTACTGCGACCGATGCCGCAGTGGATAACCTTCTACATAAGTCATCGCATGTATGTAGGAACGTGATCCACATGCTGGATTCCTGGACTCGTTATTTTGATAGATCTCGCCATTGCACAGTCTCACCAGCAACGTCGGAAAGCGCCTGTTGCCCATTGCCTCACCCCCCATCTCCAACCCCATCGAGGGGCTGTCACACTTGGGGATTGCTGCCAACCTGAGAGGTTAAAGTTGCTATCTCAGTGGGCTTTTAACAAGCATTTATCTTTTGAAGATTGAGTTTAAGCATCTTTTCATATGTTTAAGGGCCACTTGCACTTCTTTTTCTGTGAACCATGTGCTCACGTCCTTGGCTCATTTTCTCTGCTCTCCTGCAGCAAAAGTTCTTAACCTGGGGTCTTTCTCAGAGGCTCAGTGTGACTCAGATGAGGTGAAGAATTATAGGGAAAAAAGAAGAGCTCACCCTAATCTAATACGTATCTTGTGGCATATAGACAGAGATTTGTCTGTTTTTTAAAGTTTTTAAAACGTTTTATTGAAGTTTTAATACATACACAGAAAAACGTACCTACACTATGTGTCACAGCTTGATGAATTTTCACAAACTGAACACACTCCTCTAATCAACATCAGATGAAGAAACAGAATCTCCTCTCAATACTCCCTTCCAGTCCTCACCCTTGACAGACTCTTCTGTAGCTTTACTGCTTGATTCTATTTTTTGGCCTTAACACCTTCCTGATGTCATTACACAGTTTAAATTGCAAAGGTGAACGAAGGTTTGAGATAGAAGGCCAGTGATTCCCTAAGCCTCGGACTTCAAGTTTTGAAAATCCACTCTGTAAGGGGCCTTACCACAACTAAAGGAAGAGAATCTGCAGTCCTAGGGCTCCCCCTGCTGGGGACCAGCAGCTACCAGGAGAAGCCTTCCCTCTCGGAGCTCTGAGGATTAACTGAGTCCCGGGACTTAATCTGCACCAGCGCAGAGAGACGTGGCCAGGTCACTCCTCAAGCGTTCCCAAATTCCTCATTCACTCCCCACTCTGTTACCCAACATTTCAGGAAAGCAACTATCAAATAATAGACCATAATAGGCTTGGAGCTAAGAAGAGAAGGACAGGCAAGTGCAGTTAATCTCCACTTCCCCAACTCTCCTCTATTCCCCCGCCACCCCCTGACAACTGCCCCAGTATGGTTCTAAAAAGCCAGTGGGCAACTGTAATTATTCACTGAGTGAGATGACTGACTGACTGACTGATGGACTCAATTGCTCATTCAATACATTTGGCAGCAGACGCTGTGCTAGGTATCAGGAACAAGAGATGTAGCCCCTGCCAGGATGGAGGAAGTGTGAAGTGCTATGGGAGCAGGTGTAGGGGCATTTAACCTACACAGGGGGAAAGGGGCTGGGGGGAAAAATGGGGGAAAGTCAGGATAAAAATGTAACAGATGCTTCTTGCCCTCCAGTAGCTTAGAATCAGCTGGAAACACAAGAAATATATGGGTAAAAAGCTCAAAATAACGTTAAGGAGGCACCTGAAGAAGTTCCAAGTGATGTGTTTCTGGAGCCCTGGAGATGGGAAGAGGCCCTGGGCTGACATAATTGGCAGGTGGTAGACAGAGGAGCTAGAGGCTCTCCAATTGTGGTGAGCGGCAAAAAACCAGATGTCCAGGGAGGCCAACGGGCCACCAAGTGGGATCTCATGGCAGGAGAGAGTGGGACGGGGTATCACCACCCAGGGTTGGACCTCAGGCTACGGTCCAAGAATTCTACTGTGTCAGGGTCCCCAGAGTGGATCAAACTCGGGGGGGTGGACTCAATAAATGCTGACTGATGATCTATAAACCAGATGCCACTTTATTAATCTGCAGAAGGGAAGATATCTTCCCCACAACTGCAACGCTTGCGCTTGCCTTCCAGGGTCCCTCTGTTCCTCCCCTCCTATTATTTCCCACCTTCTCCTTGGGGGCGCTCGCCCTCTCCTGTGGCTTCAATGACCACCTGCGTGCTGACTCCACAATTCATTTCCAGTCCTATCTCTCACTTGAGCTTCAGACCCGCGTATCTTCCTGCCTCCTGGACACCTCCACGCGGCTGCCCCACGGATCTCTCAAGTTCAACGTGTCCAAACGAGCTCGTCATTTAAGGCATCTCATCAGAGGGAGCGCAGACTCTGGCCCGACTGCCTTGGTTCAAATTCTAGCTCCACCACTCACTAGCTGTGTGACCTCAGGCAAGTTACTCTGCTTCTCTTTGCTTCCGTTTCCTCACCTGGAAAATGAAGATGATGATGAGGGTAATCCCATAGGACTGTTGTGAGGATTTGAACGAGTTTTCTGACACACAGTAAGAGCTTTAAAAGTACTAGCTTCTGTTATCATCTTCCGTTTAAATGCTGTTCTTCATCTGTTCCCTGTCAACGGGATTCAACGGTTACACCAGAAATAGGCAACGATACCCGTTCAGTTGCTCAGACCAGACAGCAAATTGTCAGCGTCCACTTTCTCTCACTGCCCCTCCCGTTCACATTCAGTCTCATCAAAGCCTGATCTATACCACTTCCAATCTGTTAACTTGCTCTCCACTCCTCTGGCCACCTGCTCTTCAGACCCCCGCCAGCTCAGGCCTGGATCACTGTGCCATCTAGGCTGAAACCAGAGCCATCTTCCTCAAATGGTCGTTTCTCTTCTCTTCCACAGCCCCCACGCTTCTTAGCATAACCCCTTGACATGACCTTTAAGATCTTTCATGACCTGATTCCTGCTTTCACCTGCACTTCAGACTCCTTACGTCCAAAACTAAACTCTGTCCCCATTCCCGCACCTGTTGGCTTCCTGGGTTTCCCTCTGCAGGAAATGGTGCCCCCTACTGGCCACTCATTCACCGGCCAGATGTCTCTCTGACCAGCATGCCCCATCAGGTCCTGCTAATAATCTCTTTAGACTCCACTGCCTCCTCACCATCCTTCGGCCGTTGTTCCCGTTCTGGCCTGCATTTAGATTATTTCAAGTGTCTTCTAGCTGGCCTCTCTCACGTTCCTGTCCCTCCCCATCTACTTTCCAAGAGGCCCCCAGAGTGATATGAACTGCCCGCGGGCACATCACTATTTTGGTTAAGGACACGATCAGAGCTCCTTAACACGATTCTCTCCCTGACCTGGCTTGGCCTCTCTCTGCAGTCTCATCCCTTCCCTCCCTACTTCCCAAGGCAACGCCTGACCTTCAAACCCAGCTTAGCCAGAACCTCCTCCAGGAAGCCTTCTCTGAGACACCCCCGGCACCTCCAGACTGGACTGGGCGCACACAGCGTCCTGTGCCTCTCTCTGCTTACACACAGCCCTGGGCGAGCGGCAGGTATTCACTAAGGTCTGTGGAAAGAACGAGCGGGAACTGAGGACGTGAAAGGCAACTCGACACTGCGGTCCCACAGCAGAGAAGCCTGGGATGGAGCTCTCTCCACTCTCCCGTCTTCCACAATGATCAACACTCATTTAATTCCCACCACCACACTGCTTGGTAACAGAAAGCATTTCGTAACAGGATAATTGTGGGGATTAAACAAATGTAAATAGTCTCTGGCACATAGTGAACACTCAATGCTTTCACTTGACAAGTAATTACTGAGTGCCAACTCTGTGCCAGACAAGAGTTTAGCCCTAAGGATATACTGTATTTTCATCAACTCCAAGACACCATTATTTTAAAGACTCACCATTTATTGTAGGTGTAATTAAGAAAGAAACAAATGCTACCAATTAAACTAGGACACACTGTTGATCATACAACACACAAAGATTTTCAGAGCTAATTTGTGGGAAAAGGGTATCTTAGATTGAATGAGAAGTCATGATAAATGAAAGACACAGTCTCTGTCCTCAGGTAGCTTCTAGTCTAGAGTAAGGAGTAAGAAGGGATATATGTTGTCAGGTAGTGATAACAAAAAATAAAGCCGGGCAAAAGGATACGGAGTGAAGGGGGCTGCTGGGGTGGGCAGGGAAGGCCCCTCTGGGGAACTGATAGGAGCAGAGACTTGAAGAAAGAGATGAGTTGTGGATGAACAATGTTCCAAGCAGAGGACACATCAAATACAAAAGACCCAAAAGGGAAATATGCCTGGTGAGTTCAAGGCCAGGCAAGGCAAGTGTAGCTGGAACACAGGCCCAGATCCTGGCAGCCAATTTTCTCAAGTCCAGTGGTATTTCCCAGGTGGAAGCGGGCATCTTCGATCTAGTTAGAGTGTGTAAAGGGTAGTGGGGGTGAGGCTTTAAAAAAGCAGTGTAACTCATTGATCAGGAAGGTGGGTGTAGAGTCAGATGGCCTAGATTTGAATCCCAGTTCTGCCACTTACAAGCTGTGTGACCTTGGACAAGTTACCTGTTCTGAGCCTTAGTTTCCTCAGCTGTAAAATGGACATGACAAAAGCACCTGGTTTTGAAAGCTGGTTATGAAAATTAAATGAGCCAATCCTTTTAAATCAAGACACAAACGATCATTATCACCACCATCTTCTACTCCAAAGTCATTTATAAAATTATATCAAGGTAAGGAATAAATTAACTTCTTTGAGCCTTAAAATATGAGAAAATACTACTCTTCCAGATTACCAATGGTAAGATGAGAGCCATATCACTGGTGAGATGAATCTTTTTAAAGCTTCAAACTTGCCTTCTCCAGTTATTTTTTAAAACCAAAAGTTATCTTCTTTTACAAATTGATTGTTTTTGCAGTATAATTCGGTGGAATTAAGTGTCCTCTACTCAATCACAAGATACACGTAGCAAGAAGGAAGTACTATTAAAGGAATTTTACAGCTACCATAGCTTTCTGATTAAATGGCATTACTATGTGCAATAAGTTAACACCAAGTCTATGTCCTGAATATAAAGCCCCCACAGAGGTGCAGGGCTTTTTCCATGGCTGGAGAGATCCTATGCTGCTGGCGCAGGAGGCAGGCCTGGCTTTCTCTTCCCTCAGATCACATGTTTTGTAGCTTCTCTATCTCACTCTAAGTCATGAGGTACCACCGAGTGAGCCAGGCCTATATATAACGACTTGAAAGTTCAGGCCACATCAGCTGGTGTGAATTAACAGACTTCAGTAGTCCCAAGAGGTTCTCACCTTCCAAGTACGCCCTGAGTAATGAGCCACATTCTCAGAAAGCATCTAACTCTATGATGGAGATATGCTTACATAAAATGAAGCACTTTAAAACTTTTTAGTTTCTAGTATTTAATGCCATAATCAGTAGAAATAAGGTAAAATAGAGGATTCACCAAAACTCTATTTAGCACCTAATAACCTCCAGGAACTGTGTTAGGCTTTGGGAATTTATTACTGATCTGGATACAGTCCTTGACGTCAGGGATGTGTGAGTTTTACCTGAAGCTGTATTTTCAAATGACAGCTAAAAACATATTTTCGGGGCCGGCCCCGTGGCTTAGCAGTTAAGTACATGCGCTCCACTACTGGCAGCCCGGGTTCGGATCCCGGGCGCGCACCGAGGCACAGCTTCTCCAGCCATGCTGAGGCCGCGTCCCACATACAGCAACTAGAAGGATGTGCAACTATGACATACAACTATCTACTGGGGCTTGGGGGTGGGGAAAGGAAGAGGATTGGCAATAGATGTTAGCTCAGAGCCAGTCTTCCTCAGCAAAAAGAGGAGGATTAGCATGGATGTTAGCTCAGGGCTGATCGTCCTCACACACACAAAAAAAACATATATTCGATCTTGATGTAATTCACTTAGCAACTTCTAGAAAGTGTTTTTGTGTGTGTGTGAGGAAGATCAGCCCTGAGCTTATATCCATGCCAATCCTCCTCTTTTTGCTAAGGAAGACCGGACCTGAGCTAACATCTATTGCCAATCCTCCTCCTTTTTTTCCCTTTTTCTCCCTAAAGCCCCAATAGATAGTTGTATGTCATAGTTGCACATCCTTCTAGTTGCTGTATGTGGGATGCGGCCTCAGCATGGCCGGACAAGTGGTGCGTGGGTGCCTGCACGGGATCCGAACCCAGGCTGCCAGTAGCAGAGCGCGCGCACTTCACCGCTAAGCACATGGCAACTTCTGAGGAAAAAAGTGCATCATATTTTCCTCTTTCTTACATTTTCGAAGAGATGTTGAGAGCTGGGCAGCAGTGGACGGACAGGCTTTTGAGACTGAGTCAGTCACTTACCAGCACCGTGTGACAGAGGACAAGGGGAGCTAGAACAAGTGATCTAACATCTCTGAGTCCCCGTCATCCTCATCTGTCAAGTGTGTGAAATCACAGGACTATCAAAGGAGAGAACATGCACACAGCTGCCGCACAGTAGAGGGCAGCACTATTATCAGCATCATTAGGTTTGATGTTGGAACTTTATATTAACAGTTTTTTTCATCCCCTGTCAGTTATTGAGCCTCTGGTATGAACGAGGAGAATTTAAAATGTTTTACCCAGGGCCCACTTGACGCTTTATGTTTAACAACCTTATACAGTTACCTGTAGATTCCATTCCTCCACATGGGTCCGGCATTTCAAGGGCTCGCTGTTAACTAGGATATACTAAGCTATTTTCAGCAGCCTATCTAGGTAGATGACTATACCTAAGGTATTGGGGAGTGGGGGTGGGAGAGTCCAGTTTTGGTTCAGGTAACAACCCTCCCTAGGGTTGTGCCAGAACCAACTAGAGCCATACTATTGAAGAAAGCCCTCTTTCCCCACAAAGCTCTGAGAAGTACAGACGTGGAGCTGGGGGCGGTGAGTGAGGCCAGGCACAGAAGATCAGAACCAGTCCTGGTGACGGAGGGGGTGGCAACTGTTGCACAGCTCACCCCTTCTCTGCTTGCCATCTGAGCAACCAGCAATGTAAAGACACCTAAAAATCACCTATTTAGGTGAACTACTTAAACCTTTTTGCAAAATTTAGTGTGTACGTGGCCTTCTCTGTCGAGATGGTCTATAGTTCTCATCAGATTCTCAAAGGAGTCCATGCGGGGGCGGGGGGGAACGAGATTCGCTGATACAGCCCAACGTCCTCACTTAACAGATGGAGAAACTGAGGCCCAGAGAGGGAGAAGCAGTTGCCTCAAGTCAAACAACGGGGGCATTAAAACGAAGGCATTTCAATTCCAATTCTGGCCTCACATTCACGGCACTGGCCGCGTCTGATCCCTCCTCGCTTCCCTGCACGCCCTGAAAGATCCCAGGAAGGCTGCTGTCGGAGCCCTGGAGCTGTCGTAGGCGGTCCAGATTCCGGCATCAAGGAGACTCGGGCCAAGCGCTCAGAGGGGGCTCGGGGGCCGCGAACATTCCCCCACTCTAGCCTCCCCCTGCGGGATTCCGTTGCCTTGGTGACTCCACGCAGAGCCCCAAGCCCAGGGAGACCCCGGGAGGCGGAGGCGGCTCAGCGCCTGCGAGGAACAACGCCTACCCACTCACCTGACTGAGCGGAGGAAGCAGGCACGCCCCAAACGCCGGTCCAGAGCGAACCCACTGCGCACGCAGGAGTGAACGAGGAGAATAACAGGAAACGACGTAAGGCGCACGTGCTTCCTAGAGGGGCGGGTACTGGGCGTTTAAGAGGCGCGGTCACCGCTCTGCGCCTGCGCAACCACCGCCCGCCGCGCTGCCGAGTCACGGGGGTGGGCGGAGCATAAACAGGGGGCGGGGCAGGGCCCCAGAGAAGCAGGCGCAGTGCGACTCCGGAGGCGCGGGCCGCCCCCTCCGCGGGTTTGGATCCGGGTCAGTCAGGCGCCGCGATCGGAGAGAGACGGTCTGAACTGACGGGACTGGACCCCGGAGCGCCCCAGCTGCGAGGTGAGTGCCCTGGGGTGACGGGGAGGGGCCGCGGCGCCGCGTCTCGGCTTCTAGGCCCGGCCTGGCGGCGGGCGGCTTCCTCGGGGCCCGCCCGCCTCTCGTCGCGTCGTCGCCCGGCGCTGCCCGCCTGGGCCGGGCCTGCGCCTCTCGGCGCCCCCCGGCCGCCGCGGCCTGGCCCTGCCCGGGCCCCGCGCTCTCGCCCCTTCCCGCCTTCCTGTCCCGTCGCGGCCCCCGCGCCGGCCGCGCCTCCGCCCTCTCCTGCCCCGCCGTCGCTTCCCCTTTTCGCCCTCCTCGGCCGCCCTTTGCCCCTTCCTGCCCTTTCCCGCTCGTTTCTGAGCCCCCGTCTCGTGGTGCCTCTTCGGCTCCGCTCCCGCCTCCTCCCGCATCCATGGCGCGAACTCACGCCTCTCGTTCTGCCCCCGGGAAGCATCCAGAAGGGGCAGTTTTCCGGCTGGAGACCCCCGGCGGGCAGAGCCCCACTCTCCGAGCCCCTCCGGGTTCTGCCCTTTCCCCCGATCTTGTTTAAGCACGGCCGATCCAGATTCTGGGTGAAAAGAATTAACTTCGCGTTCTGGCCTTGGCACCGAGAGAGTAGGGGTTGGGCAGTGGGTGTGTAGAGAGAGGTGTGAACGTGTTTTGTCCTTCGGGCCGAGTGTTTCGACCTAGTAGTCTTGTTTGCGTCTTCGAGAGTTGCCGGACAGGGCTTTCTTTCCCGGACTCCACGCTTCCTGGTGGGCTGGGAGAGTTCCTAAATCTTTAACATTGTGATGACGCGCGTACGCTCTCATCCTTTAGTGATCGTTCTCAGGTCTTTCCAGAGTGCTGGAAATTTGGACCTAGGCTTGAGGTTCGGAGAGGTTTTGGTTAAAACTGCAAGATATAAATAAATACGATTGTGACACATGCTATTCGTTGAAAGTCAGAGAGAACCAGGAATTTACCCTTTTGGTGGAGGAACTTAGAAGAATTGTACTTGACATTTTTGAAAGGTTGGGGAAAATCCGAGGTAAAGTTAAATTGCCCGGTGTGATTTTGACTTAAAACAATACAAAGTAACTTTTAATCGGTCTTTAAAATTTCGATCTTTTGGAGGATTCTTCAATTTCAAGAAGTTAGTGCAGTGAAAACGGCAAGAATGTTTCCCACAAATTTAATATTAGTGAAGAATGCAAACCAAGTTTCCTGGAGTTACTAGTAAAGCTCCTGATTTGAGTGAATGGGAAGCTGTGAATACAGAGGAACATAATAAGCTTTATGTAATTACAGACATGCTCTGATTTAGCTCTTAAGGTCATGCCTAAGACTCACCTTTGCTCTGGGTTAATATAACTGAGGGAAAAGGTGAGTAATCAAAATACTGGAAGTCTGAAAATAATTTAGACGGAACCAAAATACTGGAAGTCTGAAAATAATTTAGACGGAACTTCATTCCCAAAGTTTTAGTCTGTAGCTGGTTTTTATTTTGATCTGTTTTGGTTTTTAAATGATAGATCAAAATAAAATTTTAGTGTGTCAACAAGAATGTTAACTAAATTCGTATTAACATCTAGAGGTCACCTGCAGTGCTATTAAGTTAGCACTATATAATTAAAAGTTATTAACTGGGTGCAAAGCTTCTTAGCACAGTGTTAGGGCAGGAATGAGATTCTAGTCCTTATAGGAATGGGGTTCGAAGTCCTGGTATGTGTCAGGTTCACCCTTATGTCCCTAGCATCCAGGCTAGTGTTAAAGCATGTAGTAGGAATTCTGTAAATATATGTAGAAGGAGTGAATTTCTGCCTATAGAATTCAGCAGTGTACATTTAGATGTGATGTATACTGATTTCCGTAGAGGCCCAAAGAGGGTTTATGTGGGGTCTGCAGGGTTGGGGAGACTGGCTCAGATGATTTAACTCTATAAGGGCCAATAGTCTGAGCGTTTCACTGACTGGTCATAAAGTAATTGAGGAAAACTATAAGTCCAATTTTAATTTAGTTCTGCCAACAGGAAGAATTTGTTTACAATCTACGATAGCACCCTTTTAGATGCTGTAGAGTTTTAAGAACATTAGAATATGTGATCTTTGATCACCCCTCTCCCCAGGTATATAGGACATTATTGTGTATCTGGGGGAGGATTCTCCTCTAAATCCGGAAGGATTAGAGACCAGTGAAGTATGGAATTGATAATGCTTCCTCAAATTCTGTACTGCAGATTCTATAACCAGCAAAATATATGTGGGGCGTGTATTTAAATTTTTTGTCTTAAGAAGTTGAGGTGACAGCTATAGCTGAATTCTTTTGAGACTGTTTTCAGTGTTCCCCAGAGAGATCTGCCTAAAATCCCTTCTTTTACAGATAAATAAATAAATGAAAGGAATGGTCTTGATTCCTTGGTTCTGTATTCTGCCACTGGTACTACATGGTTACAGTGTGTCAAACATATTGTGACACCCTGACCTTTGGAATATTAGAGGTCTCACAATAACATCAAACCTACCCCTGAGAAATGAGCAGATGTGGAATCAGAGGATTCAGGGGTCCACAGAGAGGCACTGCTCCCTCTGAGAGTGCCTAAGGGGGTAGGGGGGATGGGGGCGGGGTAGCAGTTTAGAAATACAGAAGAGGTGAGGTGAATCCTTTGCTTCTGAGATTCCCCATCTTCTATTTTTTGTTCTACTTTTTTTCGTTCTGATTCCTTTTGATATGTTCATAGGTACTGATTTGGTAATTTTTTTGTTCGGCATTTGGTATTAACTAATTTTTTACCTTGAATGAAAAAATAATTGGGAAACTAGATTCACAGAATTTATTAATAGACTTCTCTTCTGTTTCTTGTTGCTTTGGTTGGTCCTCTTTCCCCTTTTATTTGTTTAAATATAAAAATCAGGGTGGAAGAAATGGAGAACTTGGGTTAAGCTAGTCGATTAAGTGGAGATCATTTAAAGGTGCATGTACAGAACAATAATTTCTATTTTTTTCTTTACTTCCTACATCTTGGGCTGCATCTACAGAACAATAATTTCTATTTTTTTCTTTACTTCCTACATCTTTGGCTAAGTTTGTTCTTTTTATCTTTTTGAGTTGAAAGTATAGTTCATTTATTTTCTTTCTTGTGTAATAATTAAAGTATTCAAAGCTATTAAAAAACCAAATGAAAGTATCAACCTTTAGAGTGTAGAATAATCAGTAATCATTGAAACATGTTTGTAATCCTGCTTTAACAATGGGCACATCTTGAAATCTGAGTATGAATATTCATATGAAAATGAATATTGATATCTGGCTCAAGATTGCTTTAGAGAAATGCTATCATGTGTCTTGAAGTTAACTGGAATTTTTAGAGTTTGGCTAGACACATACTCAGTAGCATTTTAAAGAATCAGAGTGCTATAGGTTGAGCTTTTCCCTTTTATTTCTGATGCAAAGATCATTTTATCTGTAGGTTTCTAGACCTCTACAACTGGAGAGATTTTTTTCCCTTTGTTAAAAAGTATACTTAAAGACAGATTTCAGGTGATCTAGTTTCCAAAACTGTGTAATAGGATATTGGCATCAAGTATTTGGACAGTTTAAATTCTATCATAATAAATATACATTTTCTATATCATTTCATTTGTTTCCTCTTAAGAAATAAAACCTGCAGTTTCCTAATCATCTATACTGAACTTCCTTTTAGAAACAGAAATTTGCTTTTTTCCCCCTCAACAAGCAGTAATAGTATCAGGAATAAAGATTTTAACAAGAGTTATACTTTTGAACCCACCTGTTTTCACTTTGCTGACTTCATTTTTATTTTCTTTTTTTAGTATTAACGGGAACATCCATAGTAGTGTAAAACCTTTCACAATGAAATCCGAAGCCAAGGATGGAGAGGAGGACAGTCTACAAACTGCTTTCAAGAAATTAAGAGTGGATGCATCAGGGTAATTAAATATGTAATATGTTATTTGAGAATTATTTACTAGATTTAAATAGTCTTTTCCTCTGAAGAGCTCTTTCTCTTCTAAAATTTCTCATTATTGGTAGAAGATATAAATGTTAATAGTGTGACATTCTACCAAATTTTGCAGAGCATTATTTTACTTATAAAAGAAACTCTTCTGTTAAATTTTGGAAAGTAGCAGCTTATTTGTACTTCAAGATTGGGTGTTTTGGTTTTCCTTAACTTTGAGGAGGGTCCCCCCCCCTTTTTTAATCAAACATTATTAAGCAGTGTCCCATCAGAGATTTCCTCATACATCTCTAGGGAGTCAACAGTATTTTTCACTAAAAGTGAATTGGCTCAGTAGAAATCTATGCAGAGGTTGTCAGTTTCATGGGCTTTGATTGCTGACCCTATCACTATGGAAACCTCTATTCATTAGGGTTCTGTCACAGAGATCAATAATCTTGGACCCTTTGGCCAAACTAATTAGAGCACCTGCAGACCAGCTGCTGTCTGAATGTTAATGTTTCACCCTTTGCAAAATGTTTTGTGCAGGACTCTTCTCATCCCCTTTCTTTGTCCCAGGCCAGAAGCAACCTCACAATTTTTATGGATATAAGAATATTTATTTTCATGAATGGAAACCAGACACTAGAAGCTCAGACAGAGTACAACACTCCACAACAAGTAATAATAATAATCACTAAAACTTATCACTCACTTAACTATTTCCTAGACACAGGCTTAAGTAGTCCATACATATTATTTAATCCTCACTACCAACTTAGAAGATAGATACTACTGTTATTCCAGTTTACAGATGAGCCAGAGATGAATTAAGTC
Source organism: Ceratotherium simum simum (assembly GCF_057802395.1). Classification (NCBI taxonomy): domain Eukaryota; kingdom Metazoa; phylum Chordata; class Mammalia; order Perissodactyla; family Rhinocerotidae; genus Ceratotherium; species Ceratotherium simum. Next base: position 16,906,450 of record NC_141920.1, read on the forward strand.
ACTTGCTAAAGGTCACATTGGTAGGAAGTGGTAGAGCCAGGGTTTGAATCCAGACAGTTTGTCGCTAGAACCTGTGCTCTTAACCATTCCTTTTTATGGTACCTTGAAGACAACATGAAGAAATGCATGCAGTACCTGGCACATAGTAAAAATTAAATAGCTGTTAGTTCTTGTTACAGCTGTCTGATTATTGCTAATGCTGTTTTGGTGTACCAAATGAGAAGATTTATACTAATAGACTGATTTATACTAACTATACTAATTGTACAGTAGCTGTTACAGGCTCTCACTTTTGCTTCTATGATGTTTCAAATAAGTATCTTCTTCTAATATGGTGGTCATCTTGCCGTTAAAATTGATCAGTAGTTTATCAACCATTTTGGGAAATGGAAACACAACAGAGAAACAGTTCCCACTTGTGCTCATAGTGTATTCTTTTGTGATTTCTAGTATAGAAATAATTTTTTTTTAATCAGGAAAATACCAGGAATGTATATACACACATACATATAAATCCCTTAGTATATAAATTTGTATAAGTAACTCTTGATATACAGACTCCTTTCCTGATATTTTAAGAAGTTGGAACATAAAATTTAAGTTATTTTGGTGCCCCTAAAAATTACTTGGAACATTAAAAAAACCTTTCAAAATATCTGTACAATACATGGTCAAATAATATATATTTGTAGCATGTGATCTGCTTTGAGTAAAATTATAGAAAGAGAACAAACAGTGGAGAACATTTGAGAAAACCAAATAAATGAGAGTAGCAGGAGTGAGTCATTACCGTGACTAAGCAGAATGAGACTTGCATAGTGTATCGTACATTTCTAGTTGTTTCATATTGTTGCTGATTTACAGATGGGACATCTGAGGTACTGACTCGTAAACTAACCAAGCCTTGCCAGGAATTTAGCATGATCCTGTTCAACAGGTTTTGATTCCTAATGGTATTTGTCTTATCAGGACAAATCTCTATATGTTTATTATAAAACAGTATAATCCTTTTTATCTGACTATAAAATAGTACATGCTTATTATAGAAGAATTCACAAAAACAAAAAAGGAAGTAAACATCAGAATTTACCATAACCACTGTTAATATCTAGACCATCTATCTGTATGCAACACCATATACTTTTTTTACATAGTTGAGATCATAATGTATGTATAGGTGTTTATTCATGCTGTTTCCTCTTCATATTATAAACATTCTCCTGTGTCATTAAAAGTTCTTCGTACACTTAATTTTTAATAAATTCCTAATATTCCATCGTATAGATGTGCCATAATTTATATAATACAGTATTTTCTGTTACTGGACATTTAGTTTATTTCCAGTTACTTTTTATTTTAAATTATATTTCACTGAATATCTTTTTACTTTAGTAGATTATCTCTTTCTAAAGAACTTTTATCAACACCACAGCATGTGTGGTAGGAGCCCAGTGTGTGTATTGAAAAGATCTCAAAGGATTTCTACGAAAATGTTAATGTTGGTAATTTCTGGGTTGTGAGATTATAGGTGACTCTTTTTTTCTCTCTTTTAAATTTTTTCATCTTCTTTACCCCATGGGAACCCATATTACTTGTGTACTTTTATTTTTTTTGATCTCTTTCTGCAGTCACTTTTATTTATTTTTTTTATTGTGGTAACATTGGTTTATAACATTATATAAATACTTGTGTAATTTTAAACTGCAAAGATTTAACTCAGTAATATTTCAGGTTTATTAGTTATAAAAATTAGAATATTTTTCTAACAGTTGTATAATATGTGAAAATGTATTCATTTTCAAGTTAGATTGAGTCTCCTAAAGTTTGTTCCTAACTTAGTTTCCACAGCTCTGATTTGCCCACATAAAATAAGTGGTCAGTGTTATTAGCATTCTCCCTGAACGTAAGGCCTGATCTGCCCCAGATAAACAGCCTAAAAGTCTATTTATATCCTGCTGCTGGTTATACTCAAGAATCATTCTTTGGCTTATGATTTTGCAACTGTGGCCTTTTAGGGATCCTCTGAATTTGGTTTCAGAGGAAAATTTACACTAAAAGCTGAGCAATTTTTGAGAAACTCAAAGTAGAAAGATTTATTAATACAAGTTGCATTTGGGTTGTTGAGAGCAGTAAGTTCTCCTTGCACAGTTTTCTGTAGCAGTAAACTTTGTTCTTGTCTTCAGGTCCATAGCATCTCTGCCTGTTGGAGAAGGTGCAGGTGTCAGAGCATCAGTCAGAACAGCAGCAGATGATACCAAACCTAAAACCACATGTGCATCAAAAGACAGTTGGCATGGGTAAGAGCTTCTTACTGCAGATGATTTTCATCTCAATACCTTAAAATATTATTGGATTTTCTTTCCTGAGTATCCAGAAAAGAGTATGTTATGATATGGAACCCAAGACCCAAGGATTAGAGAAGACCCATTCTTCTTAATTGTGAATTTGCTGAGACTTGCTGTATGGCCTGGTTCATAGTCAATTTTTATAGATGTTCTCTGTGTGTTTGAGAAGAATGGATCTTCTAATTATTCTTGAGTTCTATATATGTCCACTAAGGTAAGCTTTTAAATGTGTTATTTGAATCTTTTTTCAAATAATTTTTTGTCAGCTTGACCTTTTAATAATTGAGAGGTATGTTGAAATCTCTCCCATTGTAGTGCATTTGTCTGTTGTCCTCTTCAGTTCTATATTTTTGCTTTATGTATTTTGAAGCTATCTTGTCAGGTTCATACAGCCTAGGTTCATGCCAGGTTAGAATGTTCTCTTCCTGGTGAATTGAGACTTTTATTGGGTAGTGACATTCTTAATCTCTCATGATGGCTTTTGTCTTTAAAGTCTCTTTTGTCTGGAATTAATATAGCTAATCCAGTTGTCTTTTAGTTAGTATTTGTCTAGTGTATTTTTTTCTGTTCTTTTATTTTCAGCTGTTCTGTCTTTCAAAATTTTAGGTGTGTCTCATAAATACATATGGCTTATTTCGTTTTGTTTTATTCAATCCAATCTTTTTTTAACTGCTGAGTTTAATGCGTTTACTTTATTTTGATTATTGATATATTTAGACTTGTTTCTGCCATTTTATTTTATGCTATTTGTCCTACTTTTTTCTATGTTTTTTTTCCTCTTTTCTTCCCACCTTACCTTTCCTTCTCACCTTTTTAAAAATTGTTTGAAAGGAGTTTGTTTTTTCTGCTACCATTTTTCCTTCTACTGGCTTGGAAATTGTATACTTTGTTTCCATTCTTTTAGTAGTTAGCCTTGAAATTTTACTATACACACTACCAAGACAAAGGTTAATATTTTAATCCTCCTCCTTAGAACCCATTTACTCCGAGCTCTTGCGTTCCATAGTGTGGTTGCCCAATACTTTAGTTCTGTCACTTCTTTAATCTCACAAATTAGGTTTTATTCAACCTACTTAATCGTTGTTTACATAGACAGTATTTGTTTAGATTTATCTTATGTACAATTTCTTTGCTCTCACCATTCTTGCATCTCAGACCTTCCATATGTTGTCACTTGCTTCCTAAAGTACTTCCTTCAGAAGTTCCTTTAGTAAAAGTGTGTTATTAGTAAACAGGGCCTCTGTGTTATAAAATTCCACATAGAATAAATTTGAATAGTGTTCCCTGGAGTTTTATAACGTCATGTTCTATTGGTAGATACACTTTGCTTTGATTTATCTGAAAATGTCTTTATTTCATCCTTATTCTTAAAAGAGATACCTGATTTGATATACCTGAAATTATGGCTCTAGGTTGACACTTATTTTCTCTTAGCACTTCAAGGAATTATTTGTTGTCTTCTGGCTTCATTGTTGATGTTGAAAAATCTCCTTTCAATCTGATTGTTGTTCTTTTGGGAATAATCTATCTAGTCTCTGGCTGCTTTTAAGTTGTTCCTGTTATTTTTGTATCTGTAGTTTTGCTACAGTGTGTCTAGAGGTGGATTTCTTTTTATTTGTCCTGCTTCATGTGCTTCTTTTATCTGTAGATTCTCTTCTTTCAATTCAGAAAATTTCTCAACCATTATCTCTTTAAAAATCACTTGTTCTCCATTGTCTGTATTCTTTCTTTCAGAAACTCCAGACTTCTTATTCTGTTTTACATATCTCTTAACTTTTATATTTTTCCAAATCTCCAAGTCTCTGTGCTGCCTTCTAGGTCAGGGGTTGGCATACTTTTTTGGTAAAGGTCCAGATAGTAAATATTTTAGACTTTGGAAGCCAAGAGGTGAGACCGGAGCATATTCTGTAGGTACTTACATAAGTGAGAAAACTCCTGCCCCGCCCCGTTCACCTGATGTGCACCGTTGTGGCGGGTGGACACACTTCGTGTTCCGTTGCTGAGACACTCTCAGGATGAAACGACTAGCCTGGTGGGATGGGTGGGTAGAGGCAGTGCCAGGCTCAGTTTTACTCTCTGCCCCGGTGGAGCCCAGATTCCAGCATGTGCTTCTCTCCTCCAGAGCACCTGGCACAGGCCAGACTCTCACACTGAGATATACTACCTGTCAATGCCCTGAGATTGCCAACAGCAGAGCCCCAACATGTAGATGGTAGCCAGCGTGGGCCCCGGGCATGGTGTGACATGTCTGCTGGCCAGGAAGGCAGGCGCGGGGAGTGGAGAGGAGAACAGGGGAGAAGGGGGGACACCCCAGCCTCGTTTCCGTGGCTCCCAGTGCTAGCCCACAGGAGCAGTGTCCGTGGGCTGTACAAAAACAGATAGGGGGCCAGATTTGACCCACAGACTGCAATTTGCTGATCCCTCTTATAAATAATTCAGATTTATCTTCCAGTTCAGTATTTCTTTCCTTAGCTGTATGTATTCTGCTGTTTGCCCATTCATAGTTTAATTTCAGATATGAAGTTTTTTATTTCTTCAAGTTCTGTTTGGTTCTGTTTTTAAATTTGCTTGGCAGTTTTTAGTCTTTTTCTTTCCTGAGTTCTTTTATTTATTTAAATATTTTATAAAAAGTTATGTAGTGTGTCTGATAATTCCCAATATCTAAAATCTGTTTTGTCAGCTGTTACCAGTGATAGAAATGAATCCTCAGTCTGCTGCTCTGTTTGGTAACCATGGCAGAGTGGCCCTTTGTAGCCTTCGCCTCACAGTGGTACTGAAGCTGCTGTCTTCAGGGCACAGCACAGCATTTACGTTTTATAGCATCAGTGTAAGTTGTCTGTGCAGAGTGCTTCCCTAGACCCACGGGTCAGAGGTTCCCAAGCCAAGGGTTGGCATAGGGCAGGTGTTCTACACCACATGTTTGGTCCAAGAAATGCAATTAAAAACTACCCTTTACCTCTTTTGTTTCTGTAGCTTGCTAATAAGGAGATGTTGAAGCTTTTGAGACACAGAGACTTAGGCAGCTTGAAAATGGAGGCAGGCACATCTTTTTTGGGGAAATTTATGACCTTAGACTCATAAACCTGAGAGGAGACAAATTTCCAGCTATCATAAAGAATCTGTTTAGGAGAGCTCTGTGTCCCAACATCTTTTTGTGCATTTTTTTCCTCTTAGGTCTACAAGGAAGTCTTCACGAGGAGCAGTGAGAACCCAGCGTCGTCGACGTTCTAAATCTCCTGTCCTTCATCCTCCAAAGTTTATACATTGCAGTACAATAGCTTCTTCTTCCAGCAGCCAGCTCAAGCACAAAAGCCAGACTGACTCCCCTGATGGCAGCAGTGGGCTGGGAATTTCAACCCCTAAAGAGTTCAATGCAGGAGAATGCTCTACTTCCCTCAATACTAATCACACAGGGGCAGTTGTTGAGCCTTTGAGAACTTCGGTTCCAAGGCTTCCATCAGAGAGGAAGAAGGAAGACTCCTCTGATGCTACACAAGTCTCCCAAGAAAGTCTCAAGGCCAATGATCTCTCTGACTTTCAATCTGTTTCCAAGCTACACCAGGGCAAGCCATGTGCATGCATAGGCAAGGAGTGCCAGTGTAAGAGATGGCATGATATGGAAGTGTATTCCTTTTCAGGGCTGCAGAATGTTCCTCCCTTGGCTCCAGAACGAAGACCCATGCTTGAGGACTACTCTCAGTCGCTTCACACCAGAACTCTGTCTGGCTCCCCCCGCTCCTGTTCTGAGCAAGCTCGAGTCTATGTGGATGATGTGACCATTGAGGACCTGTCGGGCTACATGGAATATTACTTGTATATTCCCAAGAAAATGTCTCACATGGCAGAAATGATGTACACCTGATAGCAAGAAGCTAATTAATATGCTTTAAGCCAATGAAGGGTTGTCGGAGAGATTGAGCTAATGGCAGACCTTGTGGCCACTTTGTGTGAGAAGACATCTCCTTCTGCTCACTGTGCTTGCAATAAAAACTTTTCTTGGCATCTCAGTTAATCTTCATTCTTTAAACTTATCCTCTGAGTTCTTAGATACCCACCAAGGCAAGCAGATCAAAGAAGTATCCCTCTCATTTAGAAATGTTCTTGGGGGATGAAGAAACCGTAACTACTTGACTGGTGGCAGTGGATATATGGTAAAAGCCTTTGTAAAACAGTGTGTTTTTCAGATCTGTTTAAGATTTGGTGGCCAAGGAGACTGAAATGTGGTTTTGTAACTGGACTGAACATTTGTCATGCTGTAGTTGCCAGCCCAGAATATTAGAAGTTATATGACTGATTTAAACCATCTCTGATTTAACGCAAGATTTATTGTGTCTTTAAAGGTTTCTTATGTGATTGTTAAGCCAGAGATCTAAGGTTTAGATTCAATATGAATAAACTAGCTGGCTTGCCCTGTGTTGTTTGAGAGAATCATTAACCATCACTAAATAAACCCCTGCTGGTGCTCTTCACACTGAGGCCTGCCTATCACATGAAGTCTCTCATGTAAGAGGCAGCTTGAAGTGGGCTGCTTCAGCTGGAGGGAGGGGGTGTAATATTTGAAACTAATGTGCGTCTTCTCCATCTCTGGCATTTTAATACATATGGCATGTTTCAGTCGGTTGTATGTAGATCTCATGCCTCAGCGTCAACTGTTCTGGATGGATATTATCTCTTTGCACTGCCCTCCTATTCCAGCAACCCCAAAAGAATTTTATACATGCCATATCTTGTATTTCTGGTTGACCATCCCAAAATTCCCTCCAAAGTTTGGTAAAAAATCTATCCTCAGTTTCAGCTGGAGGATGAATCCTTATCATTTCCAGGTGGCTCCAAAGTGAATTTTACATATGCCACATAACTTTTATTTTAATTGAGACCATCCTAAGCATACCTATCAAATTTAGTGAAAATTTGTTCAGCCATTTTAACATCATGTTAACAGAAAGTCTGTCATACTTTTATTTAGGTTCCAAAGTAAGTTTTACTGTTTGCTAAAACATCCCACTGACTGTGGGGTTGATTGATGACAGTGGGGTCTGGGCTTCACAAATAGGTGATTTGTACTTGGGAGAGGTGGGAAGGGTATTTATTGGAAAAGCCCTGAACTTAAGTAGTGAGAGACCATTACTAGTTACTAGTTTAGTATGGATTTAGTAATATCTGGAGCCTGTGGTTTGAGAAAGGGAGCAAAATGCCTTGCCATCATGGCACTAGAAACTGAGGGGTTTCTCAATGCTAACAGAAGGTGCACTGAAACTTCCTGGTATTGAGATTCTTACACTTAGAAATTGAGGATCGCAAAGAGCTTTTGTTTATGTGGGTTTTATTTATTGATATTTACCATATTAGAAAGTAAAACTAAAAAATTATAAAAATATGTATTCATTTAAAAATAATCCATAAATCCATTTAGGTTAATATAAGTAACATTTTTAATTGGAAAATAACTTTTCCAAAACAAAAAATATTTAAAAGAGTGGCTTTGTTTTACGTTTTTGCAAATCTCTTTAATGTTTGGCTTAATAGAAGACAGCTAGATTCTCATACCTGCTACTGCATTCAGTCTCTTGTGACATCACAGGTCATGTGACCTCTGGAAAACCACACTTGTGAGAATGAGCATGAGAAAGGCAAATAATATGTTAATATCATGAAAATAGTTTTGACCTCACAGATCCCCTGAAAGGGGATTCCCAGACCACGCTTTGAGAACCACTAATCTAGGCCATTAGAGCCAGTTTTAAAGGTACCTACCACCCCATGCTCACCTCCACAGCTAGTGTTTTGCTTCACCTTTTTTACTAGAGAGTAGTGGAGCAAATTGGCCTTAACATGTTACTTGAATTAAGATGGTTCCTAAGTCTCTAAGTCCCTTGCTTTTCAAACCAGTGGTCTGGTTATTAACTCTGTATATTTACGGAACAGTCACCAGAGGGTAAAGAATGATGCACATTCCCTTCATACAACGTTGTTATGAGGAGGGGTGTCAGGATTGAAAAGGACAAAGTTCCAATGGCCCAGTAACCTACTGAAGAAATCCAGACTTGGGTGACAGCTTAGGCAGTCCAGATTTGTGGGAACAAGTTGTAAATATTTACACCTCAGTCAAAATCTTCCTCAAAACATGAATCTTGAAGCTAAAAATTACTCTGCTCAGGCCCAGTTGGGCCAACTTTGATATGTGTCCCTCATCGGAACATTTGACCTTTTGTGAGTGTGACTTATTGAACCATCTTTCTCTGATGCATCCTGGAAAATGGATTCAGACTGAATTGAGGAATTTTTACTCTGATGTTTTGAAAAGTAGCATCTGGACATGTGCCTTTATTTAATAACTATTCACTGAACATTCCTTCGTTTATTCAACAAATATTTATGGAGTGCCTACACCACCAGGCACACTATCCTGGGTGCTGGGAATAGAACAGCCAGAGAACAACACCCTTGTCCTGGGCGGAGAAAGTGCTACAGAGAGAGAAGGATTAGGAGACAGTGAGGGCTGGGGGAGGGGTTGCTGTTTATTTGGAGCAGAGAAGCTTCTGTGATAAGGTGACACTTGAGCAGAGACCTGAAGAAAGTGAGGGAGTGAGCCAGGTGCCTATTTGGGGGAAGAGCATTCCTGGCAGAAGGACTAGCAAGGACATCTGTGGCTTGAAGCAAGTGAGGTCACAGAAGCATGGGCAGGGGCAGATCATGGAGGGCCTCGTAGGCCATTTTAAAGGCTTTGACTCCCGAGGAGATAGGGAGCCATTTGGGGGGTTTGGAGGAGAAGGAGGGACGTGATATCAGACTTGCCTTTTAGAAAGAGCACTGGCTGCTCTGTGTAGACTAAGGGGAGCAGAGCAGTTAGGAGGCGACTGCAGTAAATCAGGCAATGGTTTTAGTGGCTGGGACACTTGGCAAGAGAAAAGATATATTCTGGAATTATTTTGAAGGTAGAAGTGAAGGGATTTGCTGATGGATATAGGGTGTGAGAGAAAGATTGGAATTAAGGATGATTCCACAGGTTTTAATAAACTAGAAGTTGGCTGCAGGAGCAGATCTGGGAGGAGAAATTGGGAATTTGGTTTTGATCTTTTTGTGTCTAAGATCCTTATGAGAAATCATCATGTAGAGATGTTGAGTTGGTGGTTGGACATATGACTGAAGATCAGGAGAGAGGTACAGGCTGGAGATCCAAATTTAGGGACCATCAGTATATGGATGTTATTTAAAGCTATGAGACCAAAGAAGATCACCTCAGAAGTGAATGTGGATAAAGAATTGGTTAGAGGACCAAGCTCTGGGACATTCCCAAGGTATAGACGTCAGGGGAGTGAGGAGGAACCAGGAAAGGACTGAGTAGGAGCAGCCAGGAACAGAAGCAAGAGAGGAGTCCTAGAAATCAAGTGAAAAAGCATTTCAAGATGGGAGTTATCAGCTGCCAAATACCGCGGAGAAGGAAAGATTAGGAGCACCCACTATGTGCAAGCCCCAGGCATACAAAGACCAGAGTGCCAGGCAGATAGTAGGTGTTCATGCATTTTTTGGAATGAAGATAATCCTTGTTTCAAACAACTCAGAGTTTGGGGGAGGAGCCAGTGTGTGGGAAGGCACCTGACTCAGCCAGGAAACTCATCTGGGGAGGTGAGGCTTCTTCAGCTGAGTCTTCAACGGCTGAGGAGAACTCAAGTGGATTTCTGTGCACAGTCCTCTCTGCTCTGGATTTTCAGTTCCCTCCCCTCCAGGCTCCCTAAGATGCAGCCACCCCTGAGAAGTTGAGAAGGAAACAGAGGCAGCAAGTGACTGCTCCCTCCAACCACAGAACAGAACCAAGGAGCAAGAAAAGACCCGGAAAAAAGAGAATACGATAGCTACCTTTAAAAACAGTTTAAAATTCATTCCAGGTTTGGTAAATTCCATTCAGTCTGCAGAACTTGCTTTTCCAAAGGAAAATCTGTTGTCATGCACATATGGCCACAAGAGGTCTCCCTTTCCCTGAATGGCACGGGTTTAAAGGGCGGGGCAAAACGGTGAAGGCTGGTCAAAAAGCTTGATGCTGGTCAGGTGAGGCAGGCCCAAATTTGGCAAAGAATTTAATTACACTTTTAAGAAATTAAAGCGTCCCTTTACCAATAACATAGTTTATCAGTTTAAAAAATGAAAAACCACAAGGTAATGTTGAGTAAACACGGATTGCGAACAGTAAGGAGAGCTTTGATGTCAAGGACCTAATAGGGGTGATTCTTCCCTCTTTGGTGACTATTTTATTAAGCATGGTAGTTTGAAAATCAACTTATTATGTGAGAATAATATTAATAATGGCTAACATTTATTAGGTGTTTAGTGCATTCTAAGCCTTTCTACAGTATTAACTCACGTAATCCTTACTCAGTCGTATAAGGTAGATACTGTTATCCCTAATACTAATAATCCTTTGAGATAGGTACCTTCCCAGATGAAGAATTTGTGGCTTAGAGAAATTAATGATTGGTCCAAGGTCACACAGCTTGTGAGGGGCAGAACTGGGATTTGAACACACATCTGACTCCACAACTATCTACCCTACCCAGCCTATGGTAAATAAATAGATTCATGAATATATAAATATTATTCAGAAACAGTTTCTTAATTTGAAAACATACAGTGGTTCTTAACCAGGAATGAGAATCAGGTTCATCTGAGGAGCTTTCAAAAAAATGCAACGGTCCAAGCCTTCTCCCAGGACAATCTAATTCAGGAGGTTGGGGGTTGGGTGGGGGGTCTGGAATCTGTTTATGTTTTTTAAGTTCTACAGGTGATTCCTAAGTGTACCCACCCTTGGTAGGGAACCACCGTAGGGAGCTGCACAGTGGCTACATTTCTGTAGGCGGAACAGCTCACGAGGACACAGCAGCCAGCCAGCCTTAGAACAGGATTATGGTCATTCACCGGGCATTTAACTACAAAGGGTTTTGAACTCGGGCAACTCAAACTCCTCTAGCTTCCAGTTTGAGATGCTCTTTCCTCTCCCCTTGAGAGCAGAGCTGGAAAGAAACGTGTGATTCTCCAAAGGCCTCGGTGAGAAGTGGCAAAAGCAGAACTCTCGGGGGGCAGCAGTGTGGTGTTCTTAGAAGTGAATTGTGCAAGCAGGCTGCCAGTCAACCTGGCTGGTGGTGAGTCAAAACCCAGAGGATACAGTCTTTATCCACTGCTCTTTGCTGCCTGTCAGATTGGCACACAGCCAGTGATCGTGAGCTCAGAGGTAGGTGTTTCTACTTGGGGTGAAAGGTGAACACAGAAGGGGCTCTTCAAGGCAGGGGGCCATGAATGACAGAGGAACCAAGTCGTAAGGGCTGGGAATCAGCTGGGATGAAGGGAGAGAACATTTTCTATCCATTTCTGAAATAAGAACAAATCTTCTGCAGAGACTTAAGTCATCATGGGATTTGGAGTATGTCAGATAAATCTGAAGTCAGATAATAGTCTAATGTTCTCAAGTGCCTTTTTCTAGTGATTTCTATCCTCCCCCTCCCCATCTCTCTCTCTCACATAGCTAGCTTCCTGTTCTCAGTGGCTCCTACCTTTCCCAGAATCACCCTCTGCTCCTGTTAACCCTGGGCTCAGTTGGGATTTCCAGGCATTAGCCTTGGCCACAGCTTCACGTCAAAAAGATTTATTTGTCCCTTCTCTGGAGTTTGGTGGGAACCTGAGTGCTGAGCGTCCACCCAGGCCCTTCGCTCCTGACCCTGCCACAAGAGCTTCCTGAAGTCTGGCCTCGCAGGCTCTTAGGACACAAGAGCAAAAGAGAGCTTGGCAAGGGAATATTTTTAAAAAATCACGATCCTTGACTATTTCTGAGACGACCTCATTCCAAGACAGCAGGCAACCCTGTGTCTCAGAGATAGAGGAGGACGGGCTCCTCGCCCTTCAGAGGAGACAGAAAGGGAGCAACCGCTGCCTTTTGCACGGGGCTCTTCCCAGGGCTGGGGGCGGCGGGTGGGAATCTGGGGTTGTGCCTGACTGCTGGACTCCAATTTGCTCTGTCTTCCAGACTTCTGTTTCCAGATCCTCACCTCTCTTCCTGAGTTCCCTCCTCTGCTTTCAAACGCCTGTGTGAAACCATGCCCCGTTCCTTTCTCTTTAGGTCACCAGATTCCTTTATGGGGTTGGCAGTGTGCTCTACCCCAGGTCCTGTTGTGGCATGTGAGTGGCGGCAGGGCTGAGACTTGCCAACCTGTACGCTCTGGGGGATTTTAAGTTCCAGGACTGGGTGTTCCGCTGATCTTCCTTTCCCTCCCCTCCCCGATTCCTCTGTCCCTTCCTTCCTGCAGACTCCGGGGACCATGAAGGTGGAAGGGAGCTCTTACCCAGTGGGAGAAAAACCACCAAATTGCCTCAGCTGCTGACACTTAGTCCTCAGGGTCCCCTCCTCATCCCACCAGCCGCTCCCCGGGTCTGAAGCGCCAGCCCAATTTGAAGCACCCCTCCCACTTTGAAGGAGGCTGGGCTGGCCGGGGGGTTATTTTGGGAGCAGCTTCTGAGATCCAATGGCCTTGTTAGGGCAACACTGACCTTTCCATCCCAGGAGGAGGGCAGGACTGGAGAGGGGGCGGGGCGGCAGCCGGGAGATCGACAGCCCCGCACACCCACCGGGGTGCAGGAGAAGGGGGCCAGCGGGCTGCGGGAATTCAGCCTCGGGTTGGGGGCTGTCACCGAGGGGAACTTCCCCTCTTTGAAACGGACTGGGGACCCTTCCACCCCACCCCTTTCACTGTGCTTCTTAAAGGGATCACACTGTTTTTCCTTTGACTCCATGGAAGCCAGACTTGGGACGCTCTGTGGAGACTTTGAATCTTTCCCTCCCGCGTCCTCCCCAGCTGGCAGCCCTCCTCTGGCTGGTTGAGTGGGGGCCTCCCAGGCATGGCACTGACCAGCCGACCCAGTGCTGACTTGGCTCCTGGGCTGCTTCGGCCTCTGCGGGCATCTTGCTCTCCCCCTCCTGGCGCTCTGTGGCGGTGGTGAGTCGGGGGGCCCAGCCCTGAGCCCGGAGTGTGCTGGGAGAGTGTCGCCGGCACCCCCTTTGCCCTCTCCCCTCAAGCTGGAGGACAGTGAGGTTCTCAGGGACTATGATGAGATGAGTGGGGGCCGCTTTGACTTTGACGATGGCGGGGCGTACTGCGGGGGCTGGGAGGGGGGAAAGGCCCACGGACACGGCCTGTGCACAGGCCCCAAGGGCCAGGGCGAATACGCGGGCTCCTGGAACTTTGGCTTTGAAGTGGCGGGCGTCTACACCTGGCCCAGCGGAAACACCTTCGAGGGATACTGGAGCCATGGCAAACGGCATGGGCTGGGCATAGAGACCAAGGGACGCTGGCTCTACAAGGGCGAGTGGACCCACGGCTTCAAGGGGCGGTACGGAACCCGGCAGAGCAGCAGCAGTGGTGCCAAGTATGAGGGCACTTGGAACAACGGTCTGCAGGATGGCTACGGCACGGAGACCTATGCGGATGGAGGTGAGCCCAGCCTGGGGCCTGGGGAGCTGGGGCAGGGGCCAGATGGGGTGAGGAACACTGGTGGAGGATGGGAAGAGCAAGGGGCAGTGTGGCACAGAATCAGAGGGGCCAGGATGTTATTTGCTGTGTGGCATCAGGCAAGCTGCTCTACCTCTCTCAGCATCCATTTCCTTGTTAGTAAAGGTGGGGCCAATAACGGGGGATATTGAGAGGATTGGCAGGAGTGCTTAGTACAAGGCCTGCCATATAAATACACACTCAACACATACTCAATAAGATGTAACTGCTACTCTTTGCATGTTAGGTATACAAACCGCTGTGAAATATACTCTTGCTTGTGCTCTACAAGAATTGAGGTCTAAGCTCAACTTTGCCATGAAAATTATTTTCAAGCAAAAATTATGAAGTGTTCATTCATTCATCCATCTACCCACCCACCCATCAACTCATCCACCCATCCACCCATCCATCCATCCATGCACCCACTCATCCATCCATTGTCCATCCGCCCACCTACCCACCGCCTTATCCACCCCTCCGTCCATCCATCCATCCACTCACCCACTCATCCATCCACCATCCGTGTCCATCCATCCACCCAGTGACTCATCAACCCACCCATCCATCCATCTATCTATTCACCCACCCACTCATCTGTCCACCCATCCATGCATCTTTTTGTTCAGTGCATATTGCTGTAGTACCTCCTATTTGCCAGGCATTGTAAAAGGGTTGGATATAAAGGGGAATAAGACGCAGGCCATGGCTTCAAAGATAGGCATATAGACAAACAACCACACACAAGTATATAGAGAGTGCTGTGGCACAAAAGGACAGTTAGATGTGAGGAGACCAGGGAATGCTTTAGGAGAGGTGACATCTGAGCTGGATCTTGATGGGAAAATCTCATTTGTGAGGGTGAGAGTGGGGCAGAGAGGAAGGAGTAAAAAGCCCAGAAGTATGAGAGTACTCAGTGGGTTAAGGACATGGAAAGGGATTTTCTGTGGCAAAATAGCCCTGGGAAGTAGCAGATACCATCACCTCCTCCACTGGGTGTAACTTTGGACATATTGCTTCTCTGGGTCTCAGTTTCCTCATCCATCAAATGGGGTGTTTTAGAATATCAAGACTGCTTAAAATGTGGTCAGTGGACAGGCAGCATCACCTGTCTGCCAGTTAGAAATGCAAATTCAGGGGTCCCACTGAGACCTTCTGAATCATTCTGATTCCCATTCTCTGAGGGTAGGCCCAGACATCTGTTTGAAGAAGCTCATCTCGCAATTTTTAAATTATTTTTATTTTTTTTATTTTTTACACATTCAAGTTGAAGCAGTATTGCTTTAAATCAGGGGCTTGCAAACTATAGATAGTGGGCCACACCGGCCTGCTGCCTGTTTTTGTACAGTTTGTGCACAGAGAGTGGTTTTACATTTTGAAACGTTTGAAAAGAAGAAAAACAAAAGAAAAACACTATCTTGTGACAAGTGAAAATTATATGAAAGTCCCTACATAACATCCTCAATTTTGCCTCTTGGCCCACAAAGCCTAAAATATTTACTATTCGACTCTTTATAGGAAAAGTTTGCCGGCTCCTGCTTTAAATGTTCATTCAAGTTCCTTCCAGCTCAGGATAATTCTGTGAAATCTCCCTCACGTGCTCCATGGGGAAGAGGAGCTGACACAGATAACTCAAAACTATGGCTAATTGAAAAAATGTATTTGCTATCAGAAGGCATTTGTAGCATATTTGTCAGTAGTCTCTCTTCTTTATGGCGGAGGGCAGGAAGTGGGCAGACTGGGAGTGGGCTGGGGGTGGGGCAGGAAGGAGCACAGCCAGCCCAGGGTGGAAGGTTTGCTCAAGCTGAGGCCTTTGGGCAGACAGAGAGTGGCCTCGGGTGCAGGGTGGGCTCCTGAGGATGTCTGGCGAGGGCCCCTCCTTGAATGTGTCTGGATGTTAACAAAGCCGTCCCTGGAATTTCTGTGGGCCCAATGGCAGCTGCAAAGCACTGGCTGGAATTGGACAGAGCTGAGGAGAAATTCTGGCTCCACACTTCCTAATTCGGTGACCTTGAGCCGTTTGCTGAACCTCTGCAATTCAGTGCCGTTCAATTCACCAGATGTGTGTCGCCGACACTGCTTCCAGCACTGGGGACAGGCAGAGAGCAAGCCTCAGTTTCTCTGGCTATAAAATGGAGATGATCCTTGAGTGGCAGGCATCAATTACCTAAGCAAAGTGGTGCACAGTACGCATGTGCCGAATATTCCCTCATTTCCCTCTTCCCTCTATCCAAACCAAGGTGTTTGTGTGTGAGGGCCTGGATGTGAGTCATAGGGACACACATTTCTGGGAAACTATGGACTGATCTCCCAATATGTCTAAAAGAGGAGAAACCCATTCATTCATTCATACATTCATGCGACCAACATTATGGAGCATGAATTGTATGTCAGGCACCATCCCACAGCAAGTTCCAGGGGCTGGGGCAGTGAGCAAGCAAATTCCTCAGGGAGCTCCCTGTCTGGTGAAGAAGACAGAAATAAACTGAAAAACAAACATGTATGTAATTTCCAGAAGTTACTAGTGTTATGGAAAAAACAGCAGAGAAGGAAGAGGGTGATGTTTTTGGATATAGGGGTCTGAGAAGCAGGATGGCGAGGACTAGAGAGGGAGTCAAGACTTCCAGGCAGAGGGGATGGTGATTGCAAAGGCCCTGGGGCAGGACTGGGCTTGGCATGTTTGAGGAACAGCAAGCCCATTGGGGTGGCAGGCACAGAGTGAATGAGGGGAACAGGCAGGGGTTGATGTTGGAGCTGTGGGCCTGGGCCAGGTCACATAGGCTTTGCAGGACCCTGGGTTTCATTCTAGGTGTGTCCAGGAGCTCCTCAGGCCAGGAGACCGGAAGACCTGCTCCTCTGATTTGTCAGAGGCCCAGACTCTTCTCCCAAATGAGACAGCCCCACATCCAGAGGCCTGGAAACCTCACAGATCCTCTCTCTAAAGCCACACACGAGGTGCAACTCTCCAAAATTAGACGTGGCCACTGCTTCGGAAAATCTCTTTAATCAACCTGTCATCAGTTCCCTGAGGGTTTGTTAAGGACCTGCCCTTTGCCCCATCCTGGGTAGTGCTGAGGGGCATGTGGACAAATGAGATCCTGGGATTAGGAGTGGCTGGGAGTCGGAGCCCTGCATTATTACTCTGGCCTTACCATATTATTTAATCTCGTGGAGCCTTAGTTTCCTCATCAATAAAAGGGACTTATATTAATCTCTCATAAGATTTCTCATGGGATAAAGGGGTACTCGATAAATGGTACTTGCTATTATTACTATTAACTATCATTAATTCATTCAATAAATATTTATTGAGTGATTATTATGAAGCCAGCAGTATACTGTGCTGGGGGAGGGGTGTAGAAATGAACAGAATGGAGAAGGTCCCTGCCTTCCAGAGAATTTAACAGGAAATTGTACTACAGTGTGTTGGGTGCTAGGCAGGGGTGTACTGGGGACAAAGCAAGCAAGAGGCAGGCAGCTAACCAGACTTAGGCATAAGGGGAGGCTTCCTGGAGTAGGCGGCAAGCTGGGCTCTGAAGTTGGGAGTGAGCCAGATAACAGGGGTGGAGGACGGGTGCTCCAGGTCGAGAGGACAGAGTACACAAAAGCCAGGATACCACAATTGGCCACCCAGCCAGGAGGTCAAGCTGAAACCTGCATCTTATCTCCAGTTTTGGGAAGTATTGGTCCCGGGCACAATACATCCCATTTCCTCCACCCCCACGTGACCTCGTAGTCAAATGTTGCAGGTGACTGTCTGATCTAAACCAAAGAAAACAGCAGTTTTCCAGACTGGAGGCGTCGCCCATTAATAAGTGGTGAAATCAATTTAGTGGGTCATGACCTGCATTTTTTTAAGTGAAAAAATAGAATAGAACAGAATAGAATAGAACAGAACAGAGCAGAATACAATAGAATAGAAAACATCAGAGTGTTTCACGGAAAATAAGATAAAGTATTGTTTCCTGAAACATTTGTTCAGTTGGAGATATATGTAGACATGTATACATGTAGTGTGTGTGTATAAAAGTGTTTGTGTATAAAAGTGTTTGTGTTTATGTGTGTGTTATGATGGCAAATGTATTTCTTACTGCAGGTCATGGTCAGAAAGTTTGAAAAGCCCTGTCTAAAGTGACTTCCCCTGGCATCTCCATCCAAGCCCCTGCCATGCCTCCCTCCATAGACCCTCCCTCCCCTCCATGTCCCCTTTGGCTGGAGGTTAAGCTCTCCACTTCTCTCGGGGGAAGGGGAAGGTGGTGGCGAAGGCAAAGGAGCTCTGGCCTCCCCAACCCTGCTGAGCCTCCTGGCACCCCTCCCCCGCCTGTAGTCCTTATTCCTTCCCTGGCCATATATAGCAAAGCTAAAAATAGCTGCTGACTTAAAGCGCCAAAGCAAGTGTACACCAGACCCTTAAGTAGTAATGTGTAACGTGTTGCGTGGCTGCCTGGCTGTTCCCACCCCAGAGACCCAAAGACCCCAGGACTAGAAGGGCCATTAGTGTGATCTTTGCTTTCTGAGGTTCTTGATCTATGGCCCGTGCCTTGGCCTCAGAGGCCCATAACAGCCCCGAAACTGCAGGCAAGATGTGCATGTGTATGCGTGGACTATCTGTGTTTTTCTGGGAGGCGTTTCCTCAGAGAGCCATCAGCTTCTCAAAGTAACCTGGTGCTCAAACAAGTTCCAGAACCATTGATCTAGTTCAGTAATCCCATCCCCAAAATGTGCAGTGGAAAAACCAGGCCCAAGGTTGACTTTTTTTCCATAAAGCTAATAATAATAATGGTCAACGTTTTTGGAGTGCTTGCTCTGAGCCGTGCGCTGTTCTCGGCGTGTGACATGTGTTGTGTTATTTAAACCTTCACAACAACTTTATGGGGAAGGACTGTTATTACCCCTGTTTTACAGTCAAGGAAACTGAGACACAGATATTTAAGTATTCTCACTCACGGTCCTCTAGCTAGTAAGAAGCAGAGATAGAATTTAATAATAATAAGTGATAATAAAATATTTCACATTATAAATATTTTAATAAACGATAAACAACTATACAAAATAGTCAGGACTGGCTACATAATTTGTGAGACCCAGTGCAAAATGAAAATGCAGGACCCCTTCTTCAAAATCATTAAGGATTTCAAGATGGTGACAGCAGAGCATTAAGCCAAGTGCAGGGTCCTTCTAAGAGCAGGGCCCTGTGGCACTGCAGGGTTGAGTGCCCACGAAGCTGATCTTGACAACAGTAATAACTGTATCTACTATTTATTGATTCTTTACCATGTACCAGGCGCAGTGCTGAAATTCTTACGTGCATTCCATTATTTAGGCTTCTTTACAACTCCCTCATCTACTACACTAGTGGCTTTCAAATGTTTATGATTACGACCCACCATAAGTTATGTATTTCACATTGTAATTCTATGCATACACACACACAAATGTAAAACTGAAACAAATCATTACAAGACAGTATTTCCCTTCCTGTATGCAGGACTTGCTATTTTCTCTTTTATTTGATCCTGTTGATAGAATTATTATTCTATCTTGTTGAGAGAATTAAATGACGCCTTGATATACGTAAAGCACTTGGAACAGATTTTGGAATATTGTTAGTGCTTTTATTACTATTACGTGCTGAAAAGATGATATATATATTTTTTTTTTGTGAGGAAGATCAGCCCTGAGCTAACATCCGTGCTAATCCTCCTCTTTTTGCTGAGGAAGACCAGCTCTGAGCTAACATCTATTGCCAATCTTCCTCCTTTTTTTCTTCCCCAAAGCCCCAGTAGATAGTTGTATGTCATAGCTGCACATCCTTCTAGTTGCTGTATGTGGGACGCGGCCTCAGCATGGCCGGAGAAGCGGTGCATCGGTGCGCGCCCGGGATCCGAACCCGGGCCGCCAGTAGCGGAGCGCACGCACCCAACCGCTAAGCCACGGAGCCGGCCCAAAGATGATATTTTTATGTTTAACTATGACAAATGGATCAAAAACCCAAGCTTTTGGGCTCTGGATACAGTTTTCTTTCTCTTGCCCAAAGCTGGTGACTGAAGTTCATTTTAGCCCCACTGACTGAACATGGGAGCTGAATGAATTTGCCAGGATCGGGGCCTGAGCGATACCCGGTGTCACATTATCTGGGTCTGTGATGAGTGTTTCTTGAAGCAACTTAGCCTCCACATTTACTTATTTATTTATTCCCCAAAGGAAGGTCTTTTCTATTGATCTATTTCTCTGTCTTTGTGCTAATACCACACTGCCTTGGTTACTGGAGCTTATAGTCAGTTTTAAAATCAGGGTAGATCCTCCAACTTTGCTCCTCTTGTTTGGGTTATTTTAGGTCATTTCCATTTCTATGTACATTATAAAATCAGCTTGTCGATTTCTACAAAGAAGGCCTGCTGGGAATTTGATTAAAAATGCATCAGATCTGTACATCAATTTGGAGAGAATGGACATCAGAACAGCAGGGAACCTTCCAATCCATGGACATGGTATCTATCCCTATTTATTTAGGTGTTCTTTAATTTCATTAAGCAATGTTTTGGAGTTTTCAGTGTCTTGCATATCCTTTGTTGAGTAAAATTAACAAATATTTTTTTATAACATTGTAAATGGCATTTTAAATTTCATTTTTCCAATTGTTCATTGTTAGGCTATAGAAATACAGTTTTTTGTTTTTTTCTTTTTGGTGAGGAAGATCGGCCCTGGGCTAACATCCGTGCCCATCTTCCTCTACTTTATATGTGGGACGCCTGTCACAGCATGGCTTGATAAGCCGTGCATAGGTCAGTGCCCGGGATCCGAATCTGCAAACCCTGGGCCGCCAAAGCGGAGCACATGGACTTAACCACTATGCCACTGGGATGGCCCCCAGAAATACAGGTATTTTTATATATTGACTCTGAATCTTTTCACCTTGCTCAATTAAATTCTTAGTTCTAGTGGGATTATTTTGTTTTTGTTTTTTGGATTTAAAAAGAATGTCTTTTAATTGAAAATTTCTTGATTGCTATTAAAAATCAAGTGTGGAAATCCTAAGAGAGTCTGGCATACTGAAGGAGGCCTGTGGTACTTAAGCACTTGGGGCTTCCAGTAGCCAGATATGGGTTCAAACCCCACCTGTGCCACTTCTTAATTCTATGGAAGTGGGCACATTCTGCAACCTCTCAGCTTCCATTTCCTCTTTTCCATTAGGGATGTCGAAATCTCCCTCAAAATATGGTTGAAACAATGAAATGAGATAATACACAAAAAGTCCTTAGCATCATGCCTGGCACACACAAAATGCTGGAACATGTATTTTCTTTTCTGTATTTCCTTTACGCTCCAAAGGAGGAACTAATTCAGGATGGCCTGAACCTCAGCTATCCTTGTTTTGGGGAGAATATTTCAGCACAAAAACTGGATTTTGACATTGGAGCAGTGAATAAGCCTAGACTTAGTTCTGCCTTGAGTCCTGGCGGTGTGATGGAACCCATGCCCAGCACGATTCCATTTCGAATGTAGAATCAGCATCATTTAACCTCATCTTGAAAATCTTGTCCCAGTTCACAGCCAGGGGTCAGCATGACAGCTGGCTGAGTTGCTGTCATGGCAGCTTCTTGGCATTATCTGGGACCCCAGGGGAGCAGAGTGGACCCTCAGCAAGACAGGGAAGTGGATGTAATTAGTCTTTTCTCTCTGCGGCCTTGCTGTCTGTGATGCACATGTCCAGTTGGCCAGGTCTCCGCAGACGTGCGCCTGTCCGAGGCCAGGCCCTTAGGATTCATTGAGCTTGCTTGTTTCCAGGGCCTGCAAATTCCATGTCCCCAGCAGCTGTTCCCTGGACCAGCCCTTGCTGCCACACCCTTGTGAGGAATGTCGAGTCTCATTCTCTGCGGGCCCTGGTTGAGGGTGGGGTGCGGGGTGAGGGGACAGGGTCTTGTTCTCTCCTAGCCCTTCCTAAGCTGGAGCCACAGAGCAGGTGGGTGGTTAGGTCTGGTCACGAGTGAAGCAGCCCCTGCATAACTGAGCTCTGACTGGCCTGGACCCACCTGGCAAAATCCATAGAGCGATCCAGAGGCGGGGGGATCTCCAGAACCCCTTCCCCTCAGGCAAGTAGTGAGCACCTTGTCTCTGGAGGTGTTCAAGCTAGGGACAGTATTACTATGGACGATGTAGAATGGTGGCCACACACCGAGGCCTGAGGGCCGCACACAGCCATGAGGACATGCTGTTTGGCATGCACAATGTTTTTATTACTTTTATTTTTAATTGTTTGAATGCTTTATGGATAACATCTTATCAAATTGATCAAATTTCTTATCATTACTGACAGGACAACCTGACGGTATGTGCCCTGGATGGGATGTACAGAGGACAGAGCATCACCTATATAATATTCCTGCCAGGAGGGTGTGGAGAGGGGGTCGTTCTTGCAGAGCCTTGTAGGCCATTGTAAGAATTTGGCTTCTACTTTGAAAAAAATGGAGACTATAAAAGGGACATGATCTGACTTTGTTTGAAGGGATTCCTTTGGCGACTGGCTTGAGAGACTCTTTGGGGGAGAGGAGGTGGTGCAGAAATGGTAGAAGCAGGGAGACCAATTAGTGAGTTTATTTGCAGTAATACAGGTGAGAAACAACGGTGGCCCGGACCACCATCTTGTAGCAGCAGAAGTGGAGACAGGTAGTTGAACTCTGGATCCATTTTGAAGGTAGAGCCAATAGGTTTCGCTGTTGCATTAGGTAGGGGAGCAGGAGAAAGAGGCGTCAGGGATGGTTCCAAGCTTTGGCCTGAGCCACAGAAGGATGGCGTTGCCCTGAACTGAGATGGGATGAGGGTTGAGGAGGGAAGGTCAGGAGCTCAGTGTTGGACATCGTGGGGGAGAGATGCCCGTTACACATGCCATGTGGGCACAAGGGTTGTGGGCAGCCCTGCACACAGACGGGGGGCCTCCTTCTGAACCCAGACCCTCTCCGCTAGATCCCTCTTGCCTCCCCCACACCCAATTATTTCTGGTTTCCAAGACCTCAGGGCTGCTGAGCTGACCCAGGACCTGGTAAAGGGGCTTTGACTCTGGCCACAGGCCCCCGGGGCTGTCAGCACCAGACAGTGTCGCCTGGTTAATCCCTTGCTTCTTGTTTGAGCCGTGGGGCGTCATCCGGGGCAGCAGCCTCGGGATGTGGGGGTGGCGGAGCCCTGCAGGCTGCGCGGACTTGTCATCCACCTGCTGCAACCTGACCCTGCTCTCGGGAGCTGGGCACAAATGCCACCAGTGTCTCTGCTTTGGGTTGCCATTGGCGATCCTGGGAAACCAGAGACAGTGCACCTTGACGGGCGGCAGCATTTGGAGCCATGGGAAGGGACTTTGGTGCCACTTTGCAGGGGAGGCAGAGCAAGGCCTTGGGATTGTTACAGGAAAAACGGAATGCAGTCTAAATGCACACCCAAAGGGACGGTTACAGGGACTCCCCAGACCACACTGTGAAGTCCTAACGCCATTACACAGACTGGAGCAGACCCACCTCTACTCATATGGAAAGGAATTGAAGACATTTTAAGTGAAAAAGAGCCACTCAACAAAGACTTATTGAGTGCCTACTATGTGCTAGGCGGTGTTCTGAGTGGCGGGGAGAGTGCAAGAGTGGGGAACAGCTGACCCTTTAGTCTATTTGTTATTTATTACACGTACAGGCTTGTAAATGAGTAGAAAAGGCCCGGAAGGACCTAAATTGTTAACAGCAATTACCCCTGGGGAGACAGTACAGGGTTTTTTTAAATTATAAATACTCCTCTCTTTTTGAATTTTATGCAACAAGCATATGTGACTTTTGTAATTTTTTTAAAAGTACCCTCCCCCCAACACATAAACAACATTTATATACAGACATGATAAGAAGTCTTCAGGGTACAAAAAGCGTTTGGGCTCTCTAAGCAGAATTCTCTAGAATCTAGGCTCAGATCCCAAATGATCTCCCTTTGTTCCTTCCCACTCTGGGGAATTCAGCTCTTCAAGGCAAGGCAGGATTGAAAGGCATGCAAGCCAAGACATCTGTTCTTTAGTCCCAGCTGAGCTACTGCCTGGCTGTATGGTCTTGGGCAGGTCCCTCTACCTCTCTGTGCCTAAGCTTCCTCCTCTGTATCATGAGAGGACTGAAGCGCACTTACTCCTAAGGGTAAGCTGATTTTCTCTCACATGCAATATCGGCTAATTGACTGTGGCTGCCTGGAGACGTGGCGAGGGGAGACTGCTCGGCCATATCAGGATTGACTAGCAATGTCTGTTGTGGACACAGGATGGGGAAGAGGTGGTTCATGTGACAGATTACTTGTTGCCTTGGACTAGATGGTCTCCAAGGTCCACTCCAGCTGTGACCTTCTCGGGACTGAAATATTCTCACTTACCCCTGAGTTGATGTTGTCTATGACCATGGTGCCTATTTGCAGATACCAGGAACATGAGAGTCTGTATTAAATAGGGGTGCTGGCACCATCTCCTACTGGCTCATGAGAGCCCACTGTTAAATTTTCAGAAATTTTGCAAGCACGCTGTCCACCTCTTGGTAGCTTGACTGGCAGTGGTGGGAATAATTCTATGATGGAAATTGGCTAACACTAAAAATCATGGTTGTTTGTTTTTCCAAAGAGCTGTTTTACCAGTGTACCAGTGAACAGTATGCAAATATGAAATGCCCTTGTTTCCTTCTCACCCACATTTAGGGTGACCATCTCAGTTGCCTGGGAACTGTCCTGGTTTTAGTACTGAAAGTCCCGCATCCCGGGAAACCCCTCGGTCTCAGGCAAACTGGGAGGACTGGTCACTGCAGTCCTTTCCCGTGGAGTGAAGGGAGCCAGCATGAGTTGAGAGTCTGAGATCTCTGCTAGATCACCCAGGTAATACTCACAGCAACCTCACAAAATACACTTGCTCTGCTTACTCTACTGAGCGGAGATAGACTCAAAGAGAACTTGTCCAAGGCCGTGTACTCATTTGCTAATTTGACAGTATCTCCTGAATGCCTCTGTGTGCCAGTCATCACACTGAGTGCCAGGGATGCTGTGGTGAGCAAGGCAGCCTCAGTCCCAGCCTCAGGACATGCATTCTAACAGCAG
Organism: Ceratotherium simum simum; assembly: GCF_057802395.1. Taxonomy (NCBI): domain Eukaryota; kingdom Metazoa; phylum Chordata; class Mammalia; order Perissodactyla; family Rhinocerotidae; genus Ceratotherium; species Ceratotherium simum. Next base: position 16,931,420 of record NC_141920.1, read on the forward strand.
AGACAAGCACCAAACAGTTATTTAATGACAACATGGGATAAGTGATTTCAAGGGCAAGTAGAAGAGTTTATGAGGGGTAATAGGGGAACCTAGCCTGGTTGGGTAATCAGAGAAGGCTTCCTTGAGGAAGTGATGTTGAGGCTGAGATTTGAAGGATGAATAGGAGTTAACCTGGTGACAGGGGAGCCACACTGTGCCAGGCAAAAGGAACATCAAATGCAAAGGCTTGGAGGTGGAAATGGAGCATGTTGTGTTCAAGAAAAGGCTGGAGCACAGAAACTGAGAGAGTGGGGTAGATGAGAATGGAGGGTTGGCAGGGCCCAGGTCATGAGGGCTTTGTGGGTCACAGTGAGGAGTTTGGGACTTTGTCCTTATGGTAGATGCTGCAGGACACCCTCAGACACCCCTCAGGACCAGGGTCCTCATCCCTCCAGCTGCCGGGAGTGTTGGCTGCTGATGGCTCCTAGCTAGGCATTGCTCTCTGTCAAAGGGAGGTGCCTCACTCTGGGGGCAACCCATAGCTAATGACTGGTTGATACAGGAGCACAGAGACCTGGCCTCCTTGCTTCCATTTTGGACAACTCTGAAGGGCCAAACCAGCTCCAGAGATCCCCACGGGATCAGCTGAGGCTCAGCTGCAACTGTTCAACTTCTTCCACTGTCGAATCCTTCTTCCTTCCTTACAGGTGTTCATCCCGAGAGCAGTTCCCGCAAAATCACCCACGTGTAATCTCAGTCTCAGAATTTGTTTCCTAGGGACCCGAGACAATCCTCCCTCCAGGCACTGGGAAGCCATCGCAGGGTTTTAAGTGAGGTACCCTGATCACATCTGCATCTTATAAAGGAGATGACTCAGGCAGCAGCGAAGGGTGGATTGAAGCAGGCATCAGGGGAGGTGGAGACCGGGGAAGATGCTGTTGTAGTCAACCCAGGAGAACTGGTGTGGCCTGCACTGGACGGATGGGTGCAGATAAAGAGAAATGGGGTGATTAAAGAGATATTCAGAATCAGGTCTATCTGTTTCCAAAGCCAAAGTAATTTCCATTATTCTTTGCTGTCCCCAAAGATGTCTTGACTTGCTTTCTCTGGGACACTGGGTCCATGGTCTTTATCAAGGTGGGTTAGAGCTGAGCTCTATAGGATGGTCCCCTATACGCAGGGCCATCTATATGGGTGTCTGTGGCATGGGCATGCCTGTTCACCACCACGTGCATTCCTGGTTTACCTGGTCCAATTTTGGTGTGCCTGGACAAGAAACACTGACCCCTGGACTCTCTGGTGCTCACTGCCCTACCTGCCAGGCTCCATCTTAAACCCTGTCTGAAATCTGTTGATGACACTTCCATGGTCCTGCCCAAAGATCTTGTGCTGACATCTGAGAGTATGTGAGAGGACTTGGAGAAGGATCAGGGAATCTCAGGCCATGAGACAAAATAGACAAGATCTAGACAAGATAGCTGCTGTCGGAGGGAAGAAGTGACAAATGTCTCCAGCAGTGAGAGTTTGGAGGCAGGAAGGTGGCCTGGGGAGGGTTCCTGAAGGAGGTGGCTTCAAAACTGGGCTTTGGAGGATTTGGGCAGACAAGGCTGGGAAGGTAAGTTGGGACCAGGTCATGAAGACACCAGGCTGTCAGGCAAGGACTTCCACAGGCAGTGGGGACCCCTGGGGAGGAGCTAGGCCTGATTCCTTCGTCTCCATCTCTGTTCAGTCCTCCAGGAACACTGACATCTGGACCTCAGACAGTTTCCTAGAAATAGGCAGGTGTCACTGGCCAGAGGGGACGGTGTGGTCAGTGTCCATTCTGTACTTGGAGGCAGGATCCCTGATCTGGTCCACATGTCTCTTCTCTGCTTCAAAGAGGACTCTGGATTTCCTAGACTCCCCTTGGGATTCTGAAATGGTCTCGCTTTCTTCAGAGCTGAGGTATTGGTGAGGACTTCTGAACCTTCAACTCGTAAGGGATGTTCTCAGATTCTCAGAGCTGCAGAGGAGAAAGCACTGCTCAGGACCCTTGGCTGTGACCACCACGAACTGCCACACTTGTACGATCATGAGAAAGTTGTTTAAATTCTTAGTTTCAATTTTTCCAACTATAAAATCAGAATGATGATACCTGTGTCTGTTAGGATTTTTTTTTCTGTCTGCAAGTAACAGAAAGCCCTAATTCCAAGCACTTTCCAACAAAAATATAAGGTGGGCTACACATGTAATTTAAAATTTTCTAGCAGCCCCATTAAAAAAGGTGAAATGGGGCTGGCCCCGTGGCGTAGTGGTTAACTGCACGCGCTCCACTGCTGGCGGCCCAGGTTTGGATCCCGGGTGCGCACTGACGCACCGCTTGTCAGGCCATGCTGTGGCGGCGTCCCATATAAAGTAGAGGAAGATCGGCACGGATGTTAGCCCAGGGCCAGTCTTCCTCAGGAAAAAGAGGAGGATTGGCATGGATGTTAGCTCAGGGCTGATCTTCCTCACACACACACAAAAAAAGGTGAAATTAATTTTAATAATATAGTTTGTTTAACCCATTATCCAAAATACTATCATTTCTACCTGTAATCGATATATAATTATTAGTGAGATATTTTACATTCTCTTTGTAAGAATTCTTTGAAATTCGGTGCTTTATAACCACACGTGTCTGGTGGCTACCATATTGGACAGCACAGACTTAAACATTAAGGATATTTATGATTTCATGTAATGAAGAATCCAGAGGTAGGGCCGTCTCAGGATTGGTTAATTTGGAGGCTCACAGCATCAACAAAGACCCAGGTTCTTGCCACTTTTTTGCTCTGCCATCCATAGAGTGTCAGCTTTGTACTCAGCTAGCTCCCCTCGTGGTCCCAAGATGGCTGCCACAGCTCCATGGGTCATCTCCACATGCAACAACCTCCAGCAGCCAAAGAGGGTATGTTTCTCTGCATGTTTCTCTTTATAAGAACTAAGAACTCTTTCTTGCTTCCCTCAATCCCCAACCCCCCTCAGCTGACTTTCCCTTATGTCTCAATGGCAAATTTCACCAAATGCTCATGTCTAATCCAATCACTGGCAAGGTGAAGGGACCTGAAAGTCTGGCTTAGAGCAATTAGGATTTACCCCTGGATTGAGGACCTTTCTCTGAGGCCCATGGAGGAGGACTGGACCCTGGAACAGAACTGAGGTTCTATCAGCAAAGAAGGGAGAATTGCCGTTGGGTAACCAGCAGTGTCTGCACAATACCTGTGGGCACATCAGGTGCTGAGGGCATCAGCTAGCAGGTTGACAGAAGAAGCGGAGCACGTGGTTGATTGGAGGTCGGTGGAGAGGTTTTACAGCTCGCACCCCGGCTGTCATCTTAGAACCCTCTGAGGTGCTTTAAACACTCCAGTATCCATATCAATTAAGTCACGATCTCTGGCCCGGAGGGTGGATCTTGTACTGTAGATGTGGCTTCCAGAAACTACTCTGTCTTGAGTATTTAGGGGTGTGGAGGCAGGTCTCACTGATGAACAGACCTGGAAACTTTCGTCCTCCCAAGGATGGAAGCCCTAAGGCCTCCTGAGTCAGGGATGTGCCCAAACCCAGGCATTCCAGGCACAAGCCTGCTGTCTCACAGCAACCAGACCTGGGCAGAAAGTCGGAGCTAGTCTCCTCCTCTCCTTCTGAGTTCTCTCTGTCCTCCCTGGCTCCTTGCCATCTTCCCAGTTAATCCTTTCTGGGCCAGCTTTTCTGAGCAAAGACTCTGACCTGCCCAAAAGCCGGCCTTTATTGAGCACTTGCTGTGTGCTGGTTGCTTCACAGATAGTTCACTTAATCTTCGGGCAACCACCCCTCCCCACACCACCGCCACCCAGGACCTGGGCCTTCATCACTCTGCACCACGGCTGGGGCTGCCTAACGTTGATTTTTGTGATGGTTGATTAAATCTAGACTGTCCCCGCCACTAGAATCCAAGCCCCTTGAGGGCAGGCGTCATATCTACTTATTCACCGCTGCATCTCCAGCACTAGCACTAAGAATGCAGGGTCCATAGCAAATACTTGTCGAAGTCAAAGGAATGAATGAACAATTATATAAAGTAGGTATCATTGCCTCCATCTCACAGAAAGACAAACTGAGGCTCAGCAGGCTTACATAATGCATGCACGTGTTAGAACTATTCTGTCTCGGAGTTAAGGTTAGAACCCAAGTTATTCTATGCTACAGCAGAAGGGCAACTGCAGGGAGAAGGTGATATTCAGGTTTTGTTAAATTCAGGAGCCCGCTCTGAGGGACAGAACTGTATTTACCAGGGTTACAACCCTCACCGGCCTTTTGCATGTCCTCAGTCATTCCCTGGGTTTAAGCTGGCTGCTGAATCTAGACTTGAACACACTGGCAGCCACTGCCAGTCATCATGGCACACTTACCGCGGGCTGAGTCCTGCCCCGGGTCGCCTGGAAGCACAGAAGGACGTCACCCAGGAGAAGACACTCACAGAGTCATCAGCTGCTTACCGAGGGCTTCCTTGGGCCTGGAAACTGTGCTGATTGCTGGGATCATAGCAGGAATAAGCTAGACATGACTCCCTCCCCCTTAGAAGCCAAAGCCTGGTAGGAAAGGCTTACAGTATACAAATATCTTAATAATTATTTAACCGCAATTGGAAAAAGTGCCGAGAAGTACAGGGTGACATGACATCCTGTGGCAGAACTCAGGGGGTAGGGGTCAGGAAGTCTTCCTGGATGAAGTCCCATTTAAGCTGAGGCTCAAAACATCAGTAGAAGTTGGCCAGGGAAGAGGGAGAAAAAGAGCATGCCAAGAAGAGGAGGGGAAGCAGGTGCAAAGGCCCTGAGGTGCGAAGGTGCGTGTGACTGGAGAGCCGTGCAAGACAAGACAGGAGAGGTGGGCAGGGGCAGCCCACGCCAGGCCTAGTAGGCTGCTGAGGGTCTTGCTCCTCACCCTGAGGGCAGTGGGAAGGCCTGCAGAGTTTACAAGGCCAAGTGAGGGGGCCAGCCCAAGGGGCAGCAGGAGGCACGTCCTTCCACAGAGGGCCCCTCACAGCCAGACAGCTGCTGGCAGGGTCCTCCTTCTGTCCCTCTTTGGATATGTTCTTCCTGTCCCCAGGGAGAGCTGTCTGTCTTAGAGAGAGTCAGGCTGGAGATGGCCCCAGCACTTGGCTTTTCCCCCTTCCCAGGGCCCCGTCACTCCCAGCCTCCCCTGGGTGTCTGCGCCTCTTGCCACTTGCTTGCAAATCTCCTAATATGGCCTGGCCGCTTCCTCCCAACTGGTGGCCAAGAGCCACTCTCCTGTCACAATCTCAGTTTTTCCTGAGCTTAAAGGGGCCCTGTCAGCCCCCCTCACGCCAAATTTAAGCTGAAAGGAGACTGGCTGATTGAATTTCACAGACCTGCCCACCCCAGGCAGCAGATGTCTTCTCTCTTTCCCCCACTTTACCATCTTCTCTGCCCTATTCTTGGTCACTGTCCCCTTTCACGTTTTCTTCTGTTTTCCGAGACAAGTGGAAAGAGCACAGCCAGACATGGATGTGAGTTTTGGCTCTGGCATAATTAGCTGTGTCCTTTTGCGTGAGTCTTTTAAGAACCGTTAAATACCTCTGCAGTCAGGTTCACAGAGCTGTTTTCAGATGGATAGAGCCGAAAGAAGAGAATAAACAGTTACGGAAAGCACGCTGTTCATTCATTCATTTATGCATTCGTTCAACAAACATGTATTGAAGACCTCTTTGGTCCTGTCCTAGGCACCGAGGACACAGCAGCGAACAAAAAGGAATGGGATCCCTGTCTTTATGGAACTTATATTCCAGTGAGGAGATGGTCAATAAACAAGAAAAACGCAAAATATGTTCTATTAGATATGCTATGGAAAAATAAAGCAAAGGGGGAAATATAAAACCTTGAGTGGAGTTTATGATTTTAAAGAGGGTGGTTGGGGAGGCTTCACTGACATGACATTTGAGTAAAGGCTTGAAGATGGTAAGGGAGTGAGCCATGCAGATAACTGGAGGAAGTGCATTCCAGGCAGAGGGAACAGCAAATGCAAAGGCTCTGAGGCAGGACCATGGCTAGTGTGCGGGAGGAACAGCAAGGAGGCCTTTGTGGCTAGAGTGCAGTGAGGGAAAGGGGAGAATGGAAGGAGGTGAGGACAGAGGAGTGATGGGGATGAGATCAGGAAGGGCCTTGTGGATCACTAAGGACTTCAGATTTTCCTCTGACTGAGAAGAGGCAGAGCAGGTCGTGATCTGACTTATTACATTTGAATAGAATCCTTGATGGGTGTGTTAGGAATCGATGGAAGAGGGCAAGGAGGAAGCAGGAGACCAGTGCGGCAGCCGTTATGAAAACCCAGGTGAGAGATAATGGGGACTCAGACTACCATCTAGTAGCACTGGGGGTGGCGAGAATTGGCCAGCTTCTAGATTCACTTGGAAAGTAGAGCTGACAGGATCTCCTGATGGATATTTGCAGGACACTGTGCTGGGTGGTTTTTTTCCTTAAAAGTTTATTTACAAATTATTTATTTATCAAATCAATTTTATCGAGGCATACAATACATTGCATTTTAAGTGGTACAGTCTTGACAAATGTACAGCTGTGTAACCACCAGCACAATCAAGATACAGAACATTTCCATCAACTCAGAAGGCTCCCTTGTGCCCCTTCACAGTGATCCTCCACCCCCACCCCTGATGACCCCAGAGCTGCTTTCTCTCACTATAGCTTAGTTTTTTCTAGATTTTCATGTGATTGGAATCATCCAGTTCGTACTCTTTTGTCTCTGGATCATTCACTTAGCATGTTTTTGAGGTCCACCCACGTTGTATGTGTCAGTAGTCCATCCATCCATGTTGTATGTATGAGTAGTGGATCCACCCATGTTGTATGGGTCAGTAGTCCATCCATCCATGTTGTATGTATGAGTAGTGGATCCACCCATGTTGGATGGGTCAGTAGTCCGTCCATCCATGTTGTACGTATGAGTAGTGGATCCATCCATGTTGTATGGGTCAGTAGTCCGTCCATCCATGTTGTATGTATGAGTAGTGGATCCACCCATGTTGGATGGGTCAGTAGTCCGTCCATCCATGTTGTATGTATGAGTAGTGGATCCATCCATGTTGTATGGGTCAGTAGTCCATCCATCCATGTTGTATGTATGAGTAGTGGATCCACCCATGTTGGATGGGTCAGTAGTCCGTCCATCCATGTTGTACGTATGAGTAGTGGATCCATCCATGTTGTATGGGTCAGTAGTCCGTCCATCCATGTTGTATGTATGAGTAGTGGATCCATCCATGTTGTATGGGTCAGTAGTCCGTCCATCCATGTTGTACGTATGAGTAGTGGATCCATCCATGTTGTATGGGTCAGTAGTCTGCTACTTTTTATTGCTGACTCATATTCCGTTGTGTGGCTGACCGCAGTTTATCCATTTACCAGTTGATGGACATTTGGATTGTTTCCATTTTTTGTTGTCTCCTTTTTAATCTTCTCCAAAACCCCAGAAAGTGGGTATTATTTTTCCATTTTCCAGACAAGGAAATTGAGAATCAGAAGGAGTAGCTTGTCCAAGGTTCCCCAGCTTAGACGATATTTGAAGCCAGTTTGTCTCTGACTCCACGTGTCTTTCTGTCCCCCTGCCTCCCATGCAATGTGACCCCGTGTGCATGAGCTGGGAAATTGGAACATACTGGTTTTCCATCTATCTCCCTATTTTTTTTCATCCGTTGTACCAGACTCTCCTTTCCCTGTTTTCTGCACCCACCACACAGTCCCCTTTGCCCCCTCGCCCAGCTCGAGTCAGACCTCAGGGCAAATCCCAGTTCTGCTCCTTCCTCAACGTGTGACTAGGGGCAAGTCGTATAACCTCTCTGAGCATCAACCCACCTGTGAAATGGAGATCATCTTGCATCTTCCTCTATGAGATCATTCCCAGTGATCTCTGCTCTCCCTGTCTCTCTCCATTTCTCTTTGGCCCTTATATAGCTGATATTCCATGATCATTGGCTGGTCATTGACAGGAGGGGAGGAGACCCCTGACGGCCCTCTTACTACCAGAGGCTCCTGCCTGCTGTCCAGAGGGGCTGGAAGGGCCCTCCCAAACAAATTAAACCAGAATTTCTAGTGGTGAGGCTCAGGGATCCATATTTTTTTAAAGCTTCCCTGGTGCTTCTAATGTGCAGCCAGGATTGGGAACCATGGGCTCAGAGAGACCTGGGTTTGGATCCTGCTTCCCTGGTCAAGTCATTTAACCTCTCAGACCACCAACTTCCCCTCCTGTAAATGAGCATCATCGTGGCACCTGCCGCACAGGACTGTGGAGAGGTTTCAGTGAGCCCTCTGCACCGTACATGAGCCTCACGGGGGCTCTTCATGCAGAAAGGGCTGGGTGGGGTAGGGACGGGAGCCTGAGCTGGAGCAGCCTGTGCTGGGGGGAGCCAGGCAGTGTGGACGTGCCATCCTTCGCCTCCAGAGTCACAGTCCCCCGATTCCTAGAAGCTCAGTGTCCCAAAGTTAGGCCAAACCTTAGAGAGCTTCATATCCAACACGTCATCAACCGACGGCAGTCGAGGCTGTGAGAAGAGAAGAGAGTTGCCCAAGGTCACACACGAGATGGAGTTTCTGGACAGGGTCAGCCAATCAATCAGCAAATATTTATGAAGCACCTGTATGTGCCAGGCACCGTTCCAAGTGATGCGGATACGTCAGAGAACAAAATAGGAAACATCCCTGCCCTCGTGGGGCTTCCATTCTAGCAGGGGGAGAAAAGCAATAAACATAATAAATAAGTCATATGATATGTTAGCAGGTGATAAATGCTATAGAAGAAAAAGGAAAAGTAGATCAGGGATATCTGGGTGCTGGTGGGGGTGCGGGCAGACTGCAATTTTAAATAAGGCAGTCAGGGTAGGCCTCACTGAGCAAAGACTTGAAGGAGATCTGGAGGACAAGAGTTCCAGGCAGAGGGACCAGCCGAGGCGAAGGCCCGAGGGGCAGTGTGTCTGTCGGGCTGAGCTTAGGTGTCCCTTACCTGGCTGACTGTGCAGGTACCTAGCCATCCTGGGTAGAAGGATTTGTTGAGAAGACAGCCATTTGGTTTTTTTGGTTAACCAGGGGAAAGTATCAGCTTGTGTTTATTTATTTTTTATTTTTATTTTTTGGTGAGGAAGATTGGCCCTGAGCTAACATCTGTTGCCAATCTTCATCTTTTTTGCTGAGGAAGACAGTCCCTCATTTAACATCTGTGCCCATCCTCCTCTATTTTGTATGTGGGACGCTGGCCCAGCATAGCTTGATGAGTAGTGTATAGGTCCATGCTCGGGATCCAAACCCATGAACCCTGGACCGCCGAAGCAGAGCGTGTGAACTTAACCACTAGCCACCAGGCCAGCCCTCAGCTTGTGTTTAAAACAAAGGCTCTGAATTTCCCCCCTCCATTCAGTGAACATTACGTGTCAGGCCCTGTTCTCTATCCCGGAGGTTCAAAGATGAAGGCAGGGCCTGGCTTTCCGTGGAGCTACAGCAGGAAAGAAAGACCAAGAAGGGGCAACAAGTGTGCGTGTGTGGGTGGGGGGCGGATGATGAGCTGGAGGTGCCTGTGTAACTTCAAGGGGGCTTCCATCTCCAGGCTGACATGTGGGGCTGCAGAGGGGAGAGGGAGGGATCTATTTTGGGGAGTCAGTGGGACATAGATGGCAGTTGTAAGAACACCAGATGATGCAATCACCCAGGAGGATGGGGAGCAGGTTTGGGGTGGAGCCCTGGGGAGCACAACAGGGTCGGATGGGGGGTGGGAGCAGGAAGACACTTCATCAGCTTCGTATCAGCTTGTTCGTACAACTCAGGTGCCCTCACGCACTAGCACAACTTTGTAGAATCCCAGTATCACACACATATCTTTTCTTCCAGAGTTTTTCAGAGATATTAACTCATGTAAACCTCCAACAACTCTATGAGGTAAGAGGCAATGATTATCTCTGTTTGCCAGATGAGGAAGCTGAGGCACAAAGAGGTTCAGTCACTTGCCCAAGGTCACACAGTCAGTGAGGGCAGAGGGAAGATTCGGACTCAGCAGCCTGGCTCTGGAGTCTATGCTCCCAACCACTACTCTGTGCTGCCTCCTATCAGATAGAGTCTTGTTCCCAGGAGCTCACGCGTTCACGCTCATGGACACGCGAGGTCTTCATTGTTGACATCTCCTTGTACACATCACTATCCTGCATGCACATGGTCTTACATGCTCTGTTTCACTAATGCCCTCAACCTCACACACTCATATAGCCTCGAGTGCCTCATGTTACTTTGTGCTTTAACACTCAGATGGCCTTGCACACTCAGAACCTCTCACACATCCATAATGTCGCCTCCACAGGACCTTGGGCACTCTCCCCACTGTGTTCACACTGCATTGCACACTCATGATCTCATATAGTCCAAAGACACCGACATGCATGCTCATAAAAGTCCTCTATACACATGGCCTTGCACAAATACACACTCTCCCATGCTTTCCAACACAGTCCATGCTCTCCAATATTCACACTACTGTGAAAACTCACTGATCTGTTCATGAGCTTCACGTTGTACACTAGGATTTAACCTTATAGCACCTTGCCTGCTCACATAATTTGGCACTCTTTGACCCTCAAGGTCTTGTACCCTCACTCAGTTTTGCCTTTCCTTGCACACTGAAGACCTCAAATGCTCTCATAACCTTATGTTACATCCCATTGTCACACCCGTGTGATCTCAGTCACCCTCTGTGCACACACTGCCTTGCACACTCATGATTTTACATGTTCCCACTACCTTGCACACTCCCACAAATGCAAATATTCACGTTACTGTACAAACTCACTGTCTTACCCACTCATGCTCTTGCACATTCGTTCTCTCTTGTGTGGTTCAAAATCTGTGCACATTCATTTAAGTTCACGGTCATGGAGCCTCACCTGCTCATATACAACTTCACACTTTAAAACTGACTCACTCAGCCTCACCCTATTTTGCACACTAAAGACCTTGGTGTGTTCCCACCAACAGAAGTACACCATCATGCAAACTCCTTCTGGCTTGTCCACTTGTGTCCTTGCCCAGTCGTGTAACCTCATGCACTCCCAGGGCCTCACTTGCTCACACAACTTCACACATTGATGCTCTGCCTCACACAACCCTACTCTATTTTGCACACTTGTGACCTTGTCATGTCCCCACCAACAGAAATATTCACAACATTGCTCAAACCCCTTCTGTCTTGCACACTTGGGTAACCTCACCCAATCCGAGCCTCACCCAACTTTCATAACTTCAAATTCCTTGCCCCTCGGATGGCCTGGCCCACTCCAGCCCTGGCACGCCCAGGTCACCGTGCACCCAGGCCCCGTCGTGCCGCCCCACTGACGCGCCCTCTCCTCGCCCGCAGGGACTTACCAAGGCCAGTTCACCAACGGCATGCGCCACGGCTACGGCGTGCGCCAGAGCGTGCCCTACGGGATGGCCGTGGTGGTGCGCTCGCCGCTGCGCACGTCGCTCTCGTCCCTGCGCAGCGAGCACAGCAACGGCACGGTGGCCCCGGACTCGCCCACCTCGCCGGCCTCGGACGGCCCGACGCTGCCCTCGCCGGCCATCCCGCGCGGCGGCTTCGCGCTCAGCCTGCTGGCCAACGCCGACGCGGCCACGCGGGCGCCCAAGGGCGGCGGCCTGTTCCAGCGGGGCGCGCTGCTGGGCAAGCTGCGGCGCGCAGAGTCGCGCGCGTCCCTGGGCAGCCAGCGCAGCCGCGTCAGCTTCCTCAAGAGCGACCTCAGCTCGGGCGCCAGCGACGCCGCCTCCACCGCCAGCCTGGGCGAGGGCGCCGACGAGGCCGCGCCCTTCGAGGCCGACATCGACGCCACCACCACCGAAACCTACATGGGCGAGTGGAAGAACGACAAGCGCTCGGGCTTCGGCGTGAGCGAGCGCTCCAGCGGCCTCCGCTACGAGGGCGAGTGGCTGGACAACCTGCGCCACGGCTACGGCTGCACCACGCTGCCCGACGGCCGCCGCGAGGAGGGCAAGTACCGCCACAACGTGCTGGTCAAGGGCACCAAGCGCCGCGTGCTGCCGCTCAAGAGCAGCAAGGTCCGCCAGAAGGCGGAGCACAGCGTGGAGGGCGCCCAGCGCGCCGCCGCCATAGCGCGCCAGAAGGCCGAGATCGCCCTCTCCAGGTAGGACCCCCGGGTAGGGGCAGAGGGCATGGGCCCCACTGGGGGAGGGGTCCTGGGGCAGGGCAACCTAGGAGGCCGTGTCTCCAAGCCTGTTTGTGCTTCCTTCAACGTCAGGGGTTCCCCCTCATGATCTTTAGAGGGTTAATTGGAGGCACTTCAGCATATGGTGTCACCTGTTCACCCGTCTATCCGCTCAACTACTCCAGTCCACCCATTCACCCAACCCCTCCATTCACTTAACCATTCCATTTACCCAACCTTTCTAATATCCGCCTGAACAACCATCTCTCCACCCAACTTTTCACCCCACCCACCTACCCACTCCACTTTCTGTTTACCCATTCAACCATCCAGTCACCCATCCATCCACCCAACCCTTTCATTCACTTAACTTGTCTACTACCCACCTGCACAACCCCTCCATTCACCCAATCCCTCTATCTATCCAACAATCTCCAGTCACTCAGCCTCTCTAACATCCACCTGAACAACCACCCATCCACCCATCCATGCCCTCATCCACCAACCACCTCCGTTCACTCAATTGCTACCATCCATCAAGCTACCCATCCTAACATCCAGCCATGCATCCATTCACGCAGCCACCTCCATTCACCCAATTACCTCCATTTATCCAACCACCCCATCACCCAACCATGCTTCCATCCACTGAAACAACATCCACTCCCACCCACCTACCCAATAATCCACCCACCCACCCACCCCGCCACCTCCATCACCCAACCATACTTCCATCCAACAATCCATCCACACTTTCCATTCACTCAATCCCTCCTACCCACCCACCCGCCAGCCTTGCGTCCATTCAGCACCCACCCTTTCATTCATATTCAAACCGTTCTATGTCTTCTCATTGTACTTCAGAAGTTCTAATGTTGTCTTCAAACATTTATAGCACCTACTGTGTGCATGGTACTATTTTAAGTGGTTTACAAATATTGACTCATTCAATCTCCTTTACAACCGTCTAAGATCAGTATTATGTTTATTTCCATTTTACAGATGGGCTAAATGAGGCTCAGAGAGATAAAGTGACTTGTCCCAAATCACCCAGGTAGTGAGTGACCCTTCCTAATCTCATCCCTATCCTCCTATCCGGCTCCATTTTCTACCCCTCTTGCCCTGGGCTTGGATTTTTTTCTCTGTACTAGTCACACTGGCCTTTTATCATCCTTCTTTGTTTACTCCTGGCAGAGGCCTTTTGTTCCTGCTGGTTCCTCTGCCTGGACTGCTCTTCCTTATTCTTATTGCCCACTTAATTCCTACTCCTCCTTTGGACTCAGATCAAACCTGACTCCCTTGGAGAGCTGACGAGGCCCAGGCGCCGTCACAGGCCGACTCTCACTCAGCAGCATGGACGTTTCCTTGGAATGTCTCACAGCTGCAACTTTATGTTGTTTATGTGACCTGTTTTTAACCTACTTATAAAGGGCTCCCTATGTGCCAGTCGCTGTTTTGAGGTCTTTACATATATTAACTCATTTACTCCTCACAAGATCTTGACGAAGTAGGTGCTGTTATTGTCCCCTTTTTGCAAATGCAGAGTGAGCTCCAGGGACAGCAGCGGGTGTGGCAGGACAGCGGTGAAAGGCATGCGCCTGTCCGGCGCCTACAGCAACCCTGCTGGTGGCTCTGACGGCCTGGGCTGGAGGCTGTGGCATTGTGGTCTTCAGAGTTAAGCAGACCCGGGGCCAAATCTTGGCTCTACCGTCTTTGAGCTCAGAGACCTGGGCAGATCCGTTTGCCTGTCTGAGCTTCGGTTTCCCCATCTGTGGCACCACTACTTCTTAGTTGTATGTTCTTGGCTAAAGCATCCTCGATAGTCTCATCTATGAAAATGGGGTTGGCCTGACAGTTAAGAAAGATAGGGCAGGTCCAGTGGTTCACAGACCAGTCTTGGGGCAATTTCCTGGGCATCCACCTCTGAGATGGAGATCAGTGTGCAGGGAGTTTATGGGGGCGCCCTCAGGGTCATGGCTTGTGGGGAAGGGAAGTGAGCAGGACTGGGCAGAGGGAGACTCTGGGCTGCAGTGCAATCTCTGCAAAGGCCTCAGCCGGCCACAGGGGGCGCTGCGGTGGAGATGACCTTCAAAATTGTCCCACGTTGAGGCAAGGGAGCTGGACCTTTCCACCCTCTGCATTGGTGCAGGCTACCCTCCAGAAGGGGGCATGGCCTGGGGCTGGACAGCTCTCCTCAGCCAGGGGCAATCCGTGGACAGGGCTGATGGCGGCAGCACTCTGAGCAGCTGGGGGCCGGGGGAGAAATAAGTCCTCAGTCCTGAAACTGGGTGGCATGTCACAGTGTCCACTCCAGTGCTGGACATCTAGCAAGGGCTCAATGACTATCACTAGTCATTGTCGTCATTCAATGAGTTCGTTTTGCGGATGTGGAAACTGAGGCCCAGAAAAGGAATGTAATATGCCCGAGGTCACCTGGCAAGCACATGGGTGAAGCAGGCTGCAGCTGCCAGCTCTCTGGTCCCAAAGCTTTAACCAGCACATCTTGCTGTCTCTAACTCGGTAAACTATAAATTGCCACGGATGTGTGAGCAGTTAGTATCATTAAGGTGGAAAGAAGGTATGGGTGATTTTCTTAAGATTTCTTGGTTACGGGCAGAGCCAGGCTTACGAACAGGTGACCGCATAACTGACTGTTCAAACCTGGATACTTTTGGGAGTAAAAGGGGACACTTTTTAAAAATAAAATTTTTATGTTGGAATAATTTTAGATTTACAGGAAAGTTGAAAAATAGTATAGAGTTCCCATATACTCTCCTCCCAGTTTCCCCCACATTAAACTTCTTTTGCTGTTGTTAGTGCCGTTGAGTCAATTCCGACTCCTAGCGACCCTGTGGACAGCAGAGCGGAACCCTGTCTGGTCTTTTTGCACCATTCTCTCCCCTTCTGGCGCTGTATCAGACAATGCTCCCCTGCTATTCACAGGGTTTTCATGCCAATTTTTTCAGAAGTGAGTGGCCAGGTCCTTCTTCCTAGTCTGTCTTAGTCTGGAAGCTCCGCTGAAGCCTGTCCACCATGGGTGACCCTGCTGGTATTTGAAGTCCTGGTGGCATAGCTTTCAGTGTCACAGCAACATGCAGCCCCCACAGCATGACAACCAACAGACGGGTGGCGTTGGTTCCGTGACCGGGAAATGAACCTGGGCTGCATTGGTGTGGGCACCACTTCTTGACTGCTAGACCACCGTGAACTTCTTACATTACCAAACACATTCACCAAAGCCGACATGTGTACGTTACTATTAACTAAACTCCAGACTTTATTTGAATTTTACTAATTTTTCCAAAATTTTACTAGTTAGTCCTTTTTCTGTTCCAGGATCCCATATTGCATTTGGTTGTGTAGTCTCTTTAGTCTCCTCCGGTCTGTGACAGTTTCTCAGTCTTTCCTTGTTTTTCATGCCCTTGACAGTTTTGAGCAGTACTGGTCAGGAAGTTTTTAGAAAGTCCCTCAGTTTGGGTTAATCTGATGTTTATCTCATAATTAGGTTGAGATTATAGGTTTTGGGGAAGAGGACCACAGAGGTAAAATGCCCCTCCCTTCACATCATATCAGCGGCCATGACCTTGACATGACTTATCACAGATGGTGTGGACCTTGATCATTTGGTTAAGGTGGTGTCTGCCAGGTTTCTCAGCTGCAAAGCTACCATTTTCCCCTTTCCATACTATATTCTTTAGAATCCAGACATTAAGTTCAGCCCATACTTGAGAGGTAGAAGGGTCTGGAATTGAGCTCCAGAGGGAGTAGTATCAACATATATCATTTGGAATTCTTCTGTAAGGAAGATTTATCCCTTCTAAAGGGAACATTTTAAATTATTATGCCAAGTGTATATAGTTATGACGGGCATAAATCAGGACTGTCCTGGGCTCCCCCACCGGGACATGGCACAGCTTACAGTAGGTAAGAGCTTAGACTCTTGATTTGGAAGACCATGAGCTGGAATTCTGGCTCTTCTACTGAAGAGCCGTATGACCTGGCCCAAGTTGCTTCACCACTCTGAACCCTGGATCCTCTTTCTTCCTAGGGTTGTTTTGAGGAGTAGATGAGCTAATGCTTGTACAATGCCTGGCACAGAGCAGCCAGCAGTGACAGCAGTCATTGTCATCATCTAATGTGTTCGATTTTAAAGGTGAGACAATGCAAGCTTGGGGAGAAGGAGGGATTTCCCCAAGCTCTTGCCTGTAGGGGACAAAATCTTGCCCCTCTCTACTCCTTGCTTTCCCTTCCCTCCTTGTCCTTCCTACAGCACCTGTGCCCTTGACTGTGAAGGTGTTGCCCTCCCTCCAGGAGGCTGCCAGGTCCAAGCCAGGAACTGAGTCTCTGGAGCAAGAAGGTGGTGTCCAGCTTACTCCACGTGGTGCTGCTCCAGGGGAGAGCAGGGGGATCTGGATTCCCCGGGTGTCTGAGGAACGTGTCCTGCAGGCCTGCAGGGTTGGTGCCTGCCATGAGGGGCGGGGAGCAGCTCCCTGGCTCGGTTTTAAGCTCAGACTGAATTTCCAATTAAGGGAAACTTTGGGTTAGGAGGAAAAGCAGGGTTGTCTCCCTCCCAAGGGCTTTGGTGAGTAATCGGGCTGCAGAGGAACAGGAAGCATCCCCAGCAGCCACCAGCCTCCTCGGCCCAGGAGGCTTGGGTCTCTCTCCATTGTGGCTGCGGGCTCCTTGCCCCAGGCTTACGTGGAACCTGTCAGCTCAGAGTCTAGGATCAGGACAGCTTTCCCAGGAAGAAGGGAGAAATCTGAGACGTCTTATCCTCCTAAAATGAGCTATGGATTGAAAAAGATTCTAGACCTGTGCTGTCCAATATGGTAGCCACTAGCCATATGTGGCTATCGAGCTCTTGAAATGTGGCTGGTCTGAACTGAGATGTGCTATAAATATGAAACACACACTGGATTTCAGAGACTTAGTAAGAAAAGAACATAAAGTAACCTCTTAGTATTTTTTATATTGATTATATGTTGAAATGATTATATTTTAGATATATCGGGATAGATAAAATGTATCATTGTAATTAATTTCACCTGTTTCTTTTTACTTTTTGACTAGGGCTACTAGAAAATTTAAAAATTACATATGTGACTCACGTTATATTTTTAGTGGGCAGTGTTGCCCTAGACCCATTCGGGGCCCTAGGAGATAGTCCTAATCCTTCACTGACCAGATGGGGAAACCGAGGCACAGAAAGGGACAAAGAAATACCCATAGCCAGTAAGTGTTTGAGGGGGAACTAGCCTCATGTCTTCCGATTTTGTGGCTAAGAGCTCTTTCTGTAACGCCTTTTAAGGTCATGGATACTGAGCCGTGGAGGGAAGCTGGGATGTTTGGGGAGGTGTCTAAACTTCTCTGGTTGCCATGCCAACACCCTGATAAATGGCTCCTTTCTGGAAGGAGCACAGTGAGTGGTGAAGAGTGGGGCCTTGGCTCCTCCTCCTGCTTGCCATGTCTTGTCTTTTCTCCAGACTTCTATTCTTTCATCTCTAAAAGGAGGATAATGATTTCTACCTCAAAATGTTTTCATAAGGGTTGAATCAGAGACTGTACGTGAAGTACTCGCCCAGGGCTGGAAGCAGGGAGCACTCAATGTTAGCTGCTATTGTCACTGTCACACATTCTTCTTGTTTTTGTTGTTGTGCCCCCGCAGCGGGGCAGGGGCTGGCCTGCCGGAGTTCTCAGCTAGCCCGGGGCATGAGGTTCAGAACATCTCAGGTTTTGTACCAGGGTGGCATCAGTGTGGCCCTGAAGACAGGGCCCCTGAACTGGTCTGTCTCCTGTTCCCCCACCTGCCTGCCCCCACCTCCTCCCCAGACTGGCCCTGGAAGCTCCCACGTTGAGTGCAGGGCTAGAGTTAGCTTTATGAGTTTCTGGGAGGTGAATTTCTCAGGTGAGCAGGAGCCCGTGTGGTACAGTAGCTAAGGGCTTGGGCTGTGATGTTGGATAGACCCAGGTTTGAATCTGGGTTCAGCTTCATATAAGCTGTGTGACTTTAGGCAAATTACCTCACCTCTCTGGCCTCACTTTCTTCTTTAGTCAAATGGGATTGTATTAAATCCTCCTTCAAAGTATTGTTGCAGAGAGTAAAAGAAATAGCCCATGGAAAGGGCCTGTGCTTTGAAGGTGTACAAGGAGGCAGAAGCTGTTGTTATGAATCCTATGTCATTCTGTGCTGATCTGAGAGTCCTCCCTGTGAGTGAAATGGCCCTGAGGGAAGGCCCTGTCCTCTCACAGTCCCTACAACTGTGTTTCCCACCCTTGCGTCTTATGCGTGCCACAATCCCAATTTTTGCTACATCCGTGAACCACTTCTACTTACCTTTTTAATCTCTATCTTTTTTTAAAGTTATTTTATCATAATGGTTTATAACATTGTGAAATTTCAGGTGTACATTATTATTTTTCAGTTTCTGTATAGACTGCATCGTGTTCACCACCAATAGTCTAATTTTTATTCATCACCATACATGTGCCCCTTTACCCTTTTCACCCACCCCCCAAGCCTCTTCCCCTCTAGTAACCACTAATCTGTTCTCCTTGTCTATGTGTTTGTTTATCTTCCCCATATGAGTGAAATCATGTGGTGTTTGTCTTTCTCTGTCTGGCTTATTTCGCTAAACATAATACCCTCAAGGTCCATCCATGTTGTTGCAAATGGGACGATTTTGTCTTTTTTAAGGCTGAGTAGTATTCCATTGTATATATACCACATCTTCTTTATCCATTCATCAGTTGATGGGCACTTGGGTTGCTTCCACATTTTGGCTATTGTGAATAATGCTGCGGTGAACATAGGGGTGCATAAGTCTCTTTAAATTGTTGATTTCAAGTTCTCTGGATAAATACCCAGTGGTGGGATAGCTGGACTGTATGGTATTTCTATTTTTAATTTTTTGAGAAATCTCTATACTGTTTTCCATAGTGGCTGCACCAGTTTGCATTGCCACCAGCAGTGTAAGAGGGATCCGTTTTCTCCATATCCTCTCCAACATTTATTATTTTTTTGTCTTGGTAATTATAGCCATTCTAACAGGTATAAGGTGATATCTCATTGTAGTTTTGATTTGCATTTCCCTAATGTTTAAATCAACCTACTTAAAAATTCTTAGTACAGGGGCCGGCCCGGTGGTGCAAGCAGTTAAATGCGTGTGCTCCGCTGCGGCGGCCCAGGGTTCGCCAGATCAGATCCCAGGCGTGCACCGACGCACCGCTTGGCAAGCCATGCTGTGGTGGCGTCCCATACAAAGTGGAGGAAGATGGGCATGGGTGTTAGCCCAGGGCCAGTCTTCCTCAGCAAAAAGAGGAGGATTGGCAGATGTTAGCTCAGGGCCGATCTTCCTCACACACACAAAAAATACTTATGTACAGTTGTTGCAAAGGAAGACTTCTGTGTCACTGTTGAAAATGGGAGACCAATATCTTGGGGAGTTCTGAACACGGAACGATATTATTCAAGTCTGAGGGTCAAACTATTAATGTCAGAGGTGCTGAGCCTGAAGTCTGCTCTCTTTTTGCATAAAAGAGACACTGGCAGGAGACGGACAGATGTGAAAGACCTGTCGGCACCTGACCGGTTTGTCTTTAATGAACAAGAAAGATGGAGCTGGTGCTGTTTCAGATTGTGACTTTGTGCTGCCAACACTCATTTCCAGCACCGCGAGGATATGCAGACCACCCAGGAGGAAAGGGCCTGGCCCTGGACTAGGTCTCAGGGAAGGTCTCTGTAATTGACCATGTTTGAGCTTGTTTATTTAATTTTTATTTAAGAAACATCTAGATAGTCCCTATCTCTGGGAGCCAGGCAGGATTCTGAGTACCTTACATCTATTAACTTAGTTAATCCTCAGAACAATCCTATGAGGAAGGGACTATTATTCCCATTTTACAGATGAGGAAACTGAGGCACAGACAGGTTAAGTATCTCAAAGAAGGTTGGTCATTCAGCTGAGGAATGGAAGAGCCGGGAGTTGGAGCCGGGAGACCTGGTTCTAGGATGCTCTTAAGGGTGATCTGACCTTTGGCCAGTTTTCTTTCACAAATGTTGATTAGCACTTGCTGGGGCACTGGGCACCCGATGCATCAGCGTGGTCAGCCTCCTCCAGGGACTCACAGCTTAGTGGCGAAGACAGACGGGGATTGGACACAATCAGTGGTGGTTAGAGGTAGCAATGAGCAAAGAGTGGCTAACTGTCGCAGGGGTGGTCTGGGAAAGCTCCCAGCGGGGGGTGGGTGACTCTGGTTGGGAGTTGGCCAGCTGGAGAAGAGGGAGCGAAAGGTCGTTCCAGGTAGAGGCATGGAGGTAGGAACGTGTGTGCTGTATTTTGGGAGTGATGAGTCATCAGGATGCTGGAGTGGATGGGGAAAGGGATTAGAGATGAGGCGGGGAAGGCAGCCTCGGGCCAGCTTAGGACGGGCTTTGAATGCCAGGCTGAGGAGTTTCAGACTTACTGTGCGGCGGGCGCTATTCTAAGTGCTTAGCGGAATTCACTCGTCTCATTCTAGCTGCGGCGCGTAGAGATTTTTTTAAGATGTCCCGGGTCACACAGCTGGAAGTGATGGAGCTGAGTTTCTGGCCCCGCAGTTTCTGTTCTTAGCCGCTACATTATTCTGCCATTTCAGATACAGCACACTTCTCCCTTTATCTTTCTCGTCTTTTTTTACGTTGTTCAGAACAACGTACTTTTAAAATTTAAGGAAATTAAGAATCATAAAAAGTAAGAAGCAATAAAACCCTTCTCCTGCTTCCATCTCAGTCGCCCCTCTGAAATAGCCATTGTTAACAGTTTACTGACAGCATTCTTCCATTTACCTATTCTGGTTTTGTTTTTGGTTTTTTCACATCTGGTACCACCTAGATAACATATATAATGAACCTATATACCGTTCTTCACCTTGCTTTTTTGACTTAATATGTTTTGAGATTTTTTTCATCTTATGTAAGTAGCTCTGCCTTATTCCTTTTTTTTTTTTTTTTTTTTGTGAGAAGAGTAGCCCTGAGCTAACATCCGATGCCAATCCTCCTCATTTTGCTGAGGAAGATTGGCCCTGGGCTAACATCCATGCCCATCTTCCTCTATTTTATATGGGACCGCCACAGCATGGCTTGACAAGCGGTGCATCAGTGCGCGCCCGGGATCCGATCCTGTGAACCCTGGACCACGGAAGCAGAGCGTGCCCACTTAACCGCTACGCCACCGGGCTGGCCCCGCTCTGCCTTATTCTTTTAACAGCTGTATAATATTCCATACATCCGTTGGATGTACCATGATTTATTTAACCAAATTTCTCTTGATGGAGATTGAAACCATTTCATGTTTTCATGATTACAAATGAGGCTGAAGTGAACATCCTTGGACACATATTCTTGCTCACAGAGCTGGTTAAAGGGATGGCCCAGTCTGGCACCTTATCCTGTTGGGGACATTTGAGCATCGTTGGTATGCATTAGAAATGCAATACCAATTACCCCAGGTCTTTGTAGGGGACTGACTCCTAACATTCACTGTCAAAATGTAGTTCTGGTGGTCTCTCTCCTGACAAGGTCCACAGTACCCTTGAGCGGATTAACCCAAACTAACAAAAATCCAAACCACGCCTGTCTAATGTCCTGCCTCCCCGCCGTATGTTCAATACATATTTAAGAATAATTGTTGCAAGGGGTACCAAATTATTAGCTTGCTGGGGTGCCCTCATGTCTCTGCCTGTCTTAGCTTGCACAGATCTACATTTATGGGTTAAATTCCTAGAAGTGAAATTGCTGAGTCGAAAAGAATAAAAAGAATTATTATCAGAACCCCAATTAATCTTCAAAAGGGTTGCATCAAATTTATACCCCTCCCCCCACCAATAGTGTACAAGAGGGCCGTTTTCCACACACCCTCACCAACACCATATACTATCAGTCTTTTGCATCTTTGCCGAATTATTTGGGACAGTCACGTGTTCTATGAACCCACTATCAACTGCCATGCTCATACGGGCAAAAGTTTGCCCTTGTTGTGTGTCTGGCTCCCCTCCTGAGATTCCTCCTGGATGTGGGGTTCCATTGACGGAGATTAAACTCCCTGAGATGGCCTTGAAATGTTGGAAAGACCCTTGACTCTCGACTCCTGCCCTCCATCACATCCCTCCTTGGAGAATTGCCAGATGGACAAAATCCCTTTGCTCCCGGAGACTGAAGACTGGGGTGAGTGGAATTTCCTGAGTTGTCAGAGCTGGATTCTCGTGACATACACGAGGCAGCTGTGACTCCAGCCGGCCTCTGGGCTGAGTGATCTGGGGAGGGAGAGAAGAGCTCGCCTGGGTCCCTGGCAGCAGGAAGACATTCAGATACTGGGGCAATGAGTTTGGGGGAGCCAGGCCTTCCAAGCTGGGAGAGTAGAGAAGCAGAGCAAGGGCTCAGCGTGCTCCCATCCATCCTCAGAAGAAGCCGATCAGAGCTGGAAGACACCTTGGAGAGGACGCAGCCCACTGTGCTTGTTTCACAGATGGAGAAACTGAGGCCCAGATAGGGACAGCGACTCAGGGTCAGAGGAGACAGAGGAGAGTGGCCAGAGGGTGGAGTGGGGGAGGGTCTCATGAAACCTCGGTTTGCTCCTGGGTCACATTTAATAAATCCACTGGGCAGAGGACAGGGCTCTGAGAGGTGGAAAGGAACATTTTTATCTCCCCCACCCTCAGCCCCATAAAGTGTACTTACAATCCAGCTCCAGAACCTTTCCAGCTTCTTGATTTTTTTAGCATAAATAGCAAAATCAGAGAACAGACAGGCTGACAGCCTGCACCTTCAAGAGAAAAATGCCCCTTTCCCCAAATGCAAGGGTTTCCCCACGTCCCAGTGAAAGGTCTGATCAAGTGAGGCCAATGTTTGGCCCCGTCCCTGGCACCTGAGCTGTGCCCCAGCAGTGCCAGGGGCTTAGGGGTCAGCACGGGAAGGGCCCGGACACAGGGTGTTGGAATAATAGTAATGAGGATGATAGTTGGGTAAGTGCTGGAGGGTCGGGCTGCCTGGGTTCTAGTCCTAGACATTCGCTGGCTGCGTGGGTGAGTGATATCTCCCTAACCTTTCAGCACTCCCGTTTCTTCATCTCTAGGATAAGGATCGTGAGAGAACCCGCCTCGTGGGGCGTATGAGAGGATCAAGTGCTTACAACAGTGCCTGGCGCAGATCAGGGCCCCATTCTCACTGCCGGGGGCCAGACTCTGTGCTAAGTCCCTTTATATGCATCATCTCATTTAATCCTCATGTGGTAGGGGCTGTTTATTATATTGACCCATTTCACAGATGAGGAAACTAACTAGCCCAACGTCCCAAAATAACTGACACAACCAAACTCTGCCCCCTTAAGCACTGTTGGAAGGAAAAGTCTTTCAGCTCTAACATTTCAGGTTACCAGCCATGCCTGGTATATTCTGTGCCTGGACCTTGGTGCCTGACCATACTTTTCAATGGCGGAGCGGTTGAGAGCATAGGCTGGGGACACTGAGAAATTGAGGTTCAAATCCTGCTTTGCTACTCGGCCGTATGTCCTTGGTCCTCTCTGAGCCTCGCTTTCCTCGTCTGTACAATGGGGACAGTAACAGCCGTGTCTCCCGGTTATGGTGAGGACTAAAGGAGATGATGTGTGTAGAGGGCTGTGCGTGGTCTTGGCGCTCGGCAGGTGCTCGGTAAGTAGAGGCCGTGGGCAGTTTTATCATCCTTCTTCTTAGTCAGAGACTCAGGCGAGTGAGCATGGAGAGGCCGGCAGGCTCCTCCTCTGAGCTGCCTCCTTCCCCAAGCGCAGGCGCCTCGCTCCCCCGGGTTTCCAGAGCCCAGGCCAACTACCACTCAACTTCCTAAATCCACACCAGTGAGGCCCTGCCATTGGGAGGGGAGGTAAAAATAAAGCCCCATCTTCAAATCCTTCAAGTAAACACCCAGCTCTCTAAAAATAGCGCCTTTGCAACAGGTCTCCGGAGCCAAGCTGGGCTTAGGGGATGGAACTCGGTGAGGCTGGTTCTCGCAGCCAGGCAGGCCCAGGCCAAGCCTGCACATCACCCCGCCTTGCCGCTGAGCCTCTGGTCCTGAGGGGGCACCAAGTGCCCCTTATTTGTCTCCTGCCCCTTCTGTCTGTCTCCACTACCACCGGCCCCTCTCACCGCACCACTGTAAGGGCCCCTCATCAGCTCCTCATTCCCCTTCCTGCCCTGTACTCTTCTCTGCACAATAGCTGAGGGAGCTTTTAAAAATGTAAGCCTGACCATGCCACTCTGGTCAGCAAAACTTCCATGAGGGCTTTAGTTTGGATTCTCCTGAAAACAGAGCCTGAGACAAGGAGTTGGGTGCAGGTAGTTGATGATGCCAGGAAGGAGGAGGTGAGAGGAAGTGAGTGGGTAGAGTGAGACGGGGAAGAAGGAAAAGGCTGTATGAGTGTGTGTTATGGAGGCGTCGCTGCAGGCCACGGGGACTGGATTGGGCTGGGACCTCTGTACAGAGCTCTGCCCGGACTGTGTACCTGGATGATGGGGGGCTATGGGCAAAGCGTCATCCACTGGCTGCAGTCCCCCATTCCTTGACGATTTCCCCTGGGGGCATAAATCCCCTGTACTTCCGTGTGTGCTTGCACTTGAGGTGGGGGGGAAGGGGCCTCCTGCAGCAGCAGAGCAGGTTCTGGGCAGAAAGCGGAAAGCTGTGCTTGTGTGGGGCACTGACAGTGCCAGGGGAATCTTCCCATACGTGGAACTGCCCTCCACAGCTGGGGTGAAATTAGAAGATGCAGGAGATGTGATATGGGCATCAGGGGTGTCTGCTTGTAGGAGGAATTTCAGATTCCTTCCTTTGGCCCACAAGATCCCTCCTGTCTGGCTCCAGCTTACCCCCCAGCCCCATCTCACACCACTCTCCCCATCACTCACCTTCAGCTGCAGTTCCTCCAAAGAGCCATTCTCTTTCCTGCCCATGGTCCTTTGCACATGCTGTTCCATTTGCCTGAAATGCTTTTCCCTCACTCTTTACCTTGCTGACACCTTCTTGTTCATCGGGCCTCACCCAGCTCAAATGTTTCTTCCTCAGGGAAGGGAGCTCTGAGCTCCTTTCTTGTCTGGGTTCCCTGTTTTACGTATTTCTGGCACCCTGTGTGCCCTGCCTCAGCTGCCAGCCCCACTGTTCTTCATCCTCTGCCTTCCCTGCTAGGTGTACACTCCTTGAGGACAGGGACCTGCGCGCCATGTGGGCATATGCCCGGAGAGCTCTAGGAACAGCGAGGAGCCCAGCGTGGCTGACGTGGAGTGAGAGAGGAGGACAATAGAGGCCAGAGAGAGTGTGGGGGTGGAGCGGGGACAGATCACTAGCCAATATGGGAGCCACTAGCCACATGTGACAATTTAAAATGTGAAGTAATTGAAATTAAATAAATTAAAAGTTCTGTTCTTCGGTCACGGTAGCCACGTGTCAGGTGCCCGAGGGCTACCGGATTGGACGGCAGAGATACAGACCGTTCCCCTCATTGCTGGAAGTCGTATTGGGCATGCCTTGGTAGGGCCCTGCAGGTCATCGCAGGCCGACAGCCTTGCCCATACATAACTGGGCACACTCCCTGGGGTCCTTTCCTCACCTCCCAAAGCGGGTATGATTAAAGCACGCGAGGCCATTTGGGCCAGCCCCAGCCAACGTTGGAATGCCTTTCCCATCCTCCTTGCCAAGCGGTCCTTCAGTTGCTGCTTCCATATCTCCAGGCGTAGGAGACTCGCCACCTCCGAGATGGTCCAGGCCAACTTTGGACAGCTTTGACTTTTGAATTTGCTAAAACCAGAAGAACGTTCTGTCTCTCCATAGCTTCCATGCATTGGTCCCAGTTCTGCCCTTGGGGACGAATCAGTTAGAACTGTGTTCAGCTGCAGGTAATAGAACCTGCCCGTAGTCCTAACCACTGGGCTTATCATCTCACATAAGAAGATCAGAGAGGCAGTGCAAGGCTGTCGTGGCTGCTCCAGGATGTCCTCGGGAACCCACCTCCACGTGTCTCTCCCTTCTACTCTCCTTAGAGTGTGGCTTCTGTCCTCGTACTCAGAGATGGCCACTGCACCCCTGGCTTCACCTCTCCATTCCACGGCAGAGGTCAGAAACATGCAACAGCTTTTCTTCCTGAGGAAGTGAAGCCCTCCCAGGGATTTGCATCTCTTTCTCCAGAAGGAGTCACATGGCCTTCCCTACGTGCAAGGAACCTGGGAAGGTGAATATTTTTAGCAGACACATTGCTTCCCGAAACGAGATTAGGCTTCCATGAGTGGGGCAGAAGGAGAGAGTGGAAACTTGGTGAGCAGCTAGCAATGTCTGTCCCTGCAGAGATTTAAAGATTGTGATCTTAACAGCCCCGAGTCTTCTCCAGTCTCGACTTCTCCAGTCCCTTTCCTCAGCCTCTGTTCTCAAGTCTCCTCACTTTGTCCATTTTCTGATGGAGAAACAGAGGCACAGACATCATTTAGTCATCAAGAGCTCAGGTTTGGGGGTCGGATAACACTGGTTCCTTGGCCAAGTCACTTCCCTGAGCCTCAGTTTCCCCAACTGTGGAATGTGGTAGAAATTAGTATAGTACTTACTGCTGAGGGCGTTGTGAGAGCAAAAGGAGATAAGCCACATGTGCCTGGCACACAGTCATCATCAATAGTGGCCGTTGTCATTTTTATTATTATAACTAATATTGTTGCTCTTACTTCAGTGATTCCTTCTGTGTTGGTGAAGGTACAACCAGAGAGCCCAGGCCGGGTGAGCTCTGCCTCACCAGGGTGGTCTAGGTGTTTCCATATCCCAGCAGTCAGCCCAGGGTGACCTCTCTCCTTATGTCTTAGGAAGGGGTGTGGAGTGGGACTGCAGATGGGAAGGAGGGGCTGCAGTGGGGACCCATCTCTAAAGCCACCTTTGGCAGAGCCGCATCCCTCATGGGGCTGTCACGTTACTGCTGAAGCACTGTTCCCATCGGCCCTGGCTCGGGCAGGCCTATCTGAGAAGGGGGTATTGCCACAAGATCACGGCAGCCTGCTGCTGGACCTGTAACCCCAAGGACTTGGTGTGGCCTTTCCAGAAGCCTGGCCAAGGATGGGGGCCCCAGGAGCGCTGACCCACCAGGTAGAGGGTCAGAAATGCCACAGAGCAGGTCATCTAGAAGGGAACTTGTCAGAGGCTAACCTGGGGCAGCCCCCCGGGCCCCAGGCCTGCACCGTTCTTCCCTGACCACCGCAACTGGGGTGATGTAGAGACAAGCATCCTGCCGCAGAAAAGCCGCCCTGGAGCCTGAATTATTTCTTCCTGTATGTTTTTAATAGGTTACCATTAATATGGTTCAAAACCCCACTGTTATAAAAATGTCAAGTCTGACTCCTCTGTCCGTCCCTTTCTTGTCAACACCTCAACAGCCCATAGACAGCTGTTGTTCGTCATTTCTTTCCTTTCCTTCCAGAGTCATTTTATGCATATCTTAAGGGGGAACTTATGAAATTGCTAATATTTGACCATTTTGACCTACAAAATGGCAATTCTATACAGTTCCACCTAACATAAGCAAAGGCATGTCTAGATTCCTATTTTTCTCTTTCTTACACAAAAGGTAGCATATTGTACATACTTTTCTGAACTTTTCCGCTTTTTTCTCTTTGCTGTGTATATATCAGAGATCTTTCCATATTGTTCCAAATAAAGAACTTGATCAGTTTTTTTAACACCCGCATAGTATTCCATTATATAGCTGGATCATAATTTATTTAATCAGGCCCCTGTTGTTGAATGTGATTGTCTGGGTAGTTTCCAGAATTTTGCTGTGTTAGATAAAGTATGTCTTGTGGCTCTGCTGTCTTCAGCATATGGCTTTATCCTCCTCATTCCACCCAGGGCTCAGTGTATCTCAAGGATGAATTCTCTGAAGTGCAGTTACTGGATGAAAGGCTCCCTGAGGTGGTTGTCCCATTCTGTCTTCCCATCCACGTCGTATAAAGGGGAGAAGGCCTCTGCCACTCACGTGATGAATGACCTTGGGCAAGTCCCCACCCCCTGGGGGTCTCCATTTCCCGGGACCTGAGCTCTCCTTGACTCGTCTTTGGGAAAACCAGCCGTCCCAGATTCGCCTCTTTGCTTGGCCTTTCCCACGCCTCAGCCACGTGCGGCTATTGTTGCGGCGGCTTCTTTGGGAGATGACTTCAGCCCTGACCGAGGCCAAGGCAGCCCAGTGAGGTCAGCACGGAAGAGCGGCCAGAGGGACCAGCATGGGCAAAGGCGCAGAGGTGTGACAGCGTGGGGCAAGGCAGGGTTTCCCAGATGCCAGTCACTGATGTACCTTCCTGAGCCATGCCGTATCCACGTACCATCTGGGTTGTTATTTCCTTACTATTTAAAAAATATTTGAACTTTCTTAAACTTGAATTTATTTTTATAAAGTAACTTTAGATCATTACCATAAATAGAAATCTAATGTTAGTTAAAGAGAAGTTAGCCAAACACACACGCACAAGAAAAAGAGAAAAATACAATGAAGCAAAACATCATTAAACCGTCCGTCTCCATACTGCTGCCCACTAAAAGCTCAGATCAAGGCTGCTCGCTGCTCTGCTCTCTCTATGTTAAAAAACGGAAATACAGTCACGAGCTGCATAACGACGTTTCGGTCAATGAAGGACAGTGTATACGACGGTGGTCCCATAAGATTAGGACCACATAGCCTAGGTGTGTAGTAGGCTCTACCATCTAGGTTTGTGTAAATACACACTGTGATGTTCACATAACGACGAAATCACCTAACAACGCGTTTCTCAGAACGTATCCCCGTCGTTAAGCGACCCATGGTTGTGTAAGAGATGCATTAAAGACATAAGCACCAGATAAGACTTTCTCATTGATAAAATCAGGATGGTTGAAATCGAATTTTAAAGGACCAGTGTTACCTGACGAATGTCCTGGTACCACCTATCATTAAGCACCCCATACTTTAGAGACACTAGCCTGAAAGACAGGTTTCTCCTCTCCCTCCTTGAAGAGCCTCAGAGGGTAGGAAAGCCAATCCAGGAACTAGAGTTCTAGGTGAGAGGAGCCCAAGCTTAGAGAGACCTTGCACACAGTTGGCACTCACTAAATGCTCATCAGTGACACATTAATGGGCCTCAGGGGCTCTTATGAAAGAAAATCAGGCATTCACACTAACAGGTGCCTTCCTGAATCTTGTCCAAAGAGATTGTCCTTCTCTCCTTCCGTCCTCTTGTGACAAACGGTTTCCCTCACGGCTGAGGCTTGCTGCTGGAGCACTAGAATCAGAGCCCCCCCAGAGATAAGGGGATAGGGGGATAAGGGGATAAGGGGAACTTGGAACCCCTCTTCCCACTTTTCCCTCATCTTCTTCTATCTTTCATTTGTTTGTAGGAAACAAACACACACCCGGATGTAGAACAGATCAGGCACAAGTTTATTTCTCACTCACATAAAATCCGAAATGGGTGCTCTCATCAGTGGGCAGCCGTCCTCCAAGCAATGACTCAGAGACCCGGCCTCCTTCCATCTTGTGGTTGTGCCATCTTCAACATATGGCTTTTGAGGTCATCAAGGTCTTCTGCCTCAAGCCAATGAAAAGGGAAAACACACAGAAGGATGCAAGTGGAAGGTTTTTATTGGCCAGGCTGGGAAGTAGGGCACATCATGTCCTCTCACGTTCTGTTGGCCAGAATCCAGTCACATGGCCATGCCTTCCTGCAAGGGAGGCTGGGAAATGGTCTAGGCATGTGCCCAGGAAGAAGAGGAAACTGGTTTGGGGAACTGCTAACTAATATCAGTCATGCTTAGTGAACATGGCCTTCAAGGTCGTTTATCATCTGCCTCCATCCTATCTCTTCATTCACCCATGACATTGTCAGGCTGAACTTTCCTCAGTTTCTTAGACACGCAGTATGTGAGTGTGTGTATGCATGCGTGTGTGTGTGTATGTGCGTGTGTGTGCATGAGTGTGTGTTTTCACGCCTTTCTGTCCCTTGGCTCCTGCAGTTCCCTGTGTTTAGAATATCCATTACTTCTTTCTTTTCTTCTCTGACCAGCTCACACAGATGTGGAAATAAGACCACAGCCTCAGAATTTACAATAAAACTTTATCATTTTCCAAGGATCACATGCAGGGAGGAAAGAGGACATCTGGACACAGCCAGGAGGGGTCCTCTTCAGCTCCCCCAGATCCTTCACAGAGTCAACTGCAGGTTTTCTTTTATACACAGACGCCGCCTGAGACCCACTCTGAGAATTGTCCTGCGGTAAATAGGGGAGAGGAGATCTTGTGGTCATAGATGGCAAACCTCAAGAGCTTTTTTCAAGAAAGCGAGTAGCCTGTTTTTCAAAGTGGTGGGGCAGGGGTCGCAGACATTGCCCAGGGAGGAGGTAAAACCTAAGGGTCTGAATCTGCTGAGACAGTTAACTTGTTTCTAGTTAATATCTATTCCGAGAAGTATGTGCAGATTAAATAGCTCTGGGAGGAGGGCCGGTCGGAGGTGGCAAACACTGCTTCCTTGAGTTTGCCAATTTCCATGGTGTAAATACTGCCACTGTGGCCCATTTCAGGCTACCGCGTCACTGAATGCAGAGCGGGGAAGACGTGTGAATAATTGGCTCTCGTGAACAGGCAAGAGCTTGTGTGAACGGCTCTAGCACACACTTAGCCCAGGGCTTGCTTTCTCCGCCTCTGCCCTGCTTCAGGCTGTAGCTCAGAGATGTCATCTGCAGGGAAGCTGACCATATCCCTTTTCCTTCTGGGCTTCCTATTTTGGAAGCCTGAACATTCCAGCTGGATTGTTTTCCTATAGATCTTCTCTACTAGGCTATAAGTTCCTTACGGCCAGAACTCTGGTTTTAAGTTTCTTTATAAGTCTGTTACATCGTCGGATGCCTACTCTTAGTCGGCACCCAGGAAACGCTTAGAGAAGGCAGGCAGGAAGGAGGACAGAAGGAGGTGGGGGAGTGAGGGGCCCGGCCAGGGAGTCAGTTCCTGCTCTGTGACTTGTCGGCCGTGTCACCTCAGGCACATCCCCTCACCTGTCTAGGCTTGTTTCCTCATCTGTGAAAAAGTCTCCTTCATTTTCCTCTGCTCTGCCAGGCCTATCACTGCATAATGATTATGACAATAATAATAGTAGTGGCTACTGTTTACTCATTCAACACATTTTTATTAAGCATCTCCTGGGGCCCAGACCCTGTTCTAGGTGTTGGGGTTTCATCAATGAACAGAAGCGACAAAAATCGCTTCCACGTGGAGCTTACGTTCTGCATTTGCAGCGTACCATGAGCTGAGCGGAATTTCACAGGCAGCTTCTCGTTTGGTCCCTGGGCAACCCTGAAGGGCGAAGGCATTGCTAGCCGTGCTGTGCCGCTGCGGGAAGCGAGTAGCAGAGTCCCACGAGTAGCCAGAGGGCAGCCAGTGCGTAAAGGGTGGAGATGGGACTTGATCTTGGCATCTGGTCCCAGGACCTGGCTCTTAGCCATCATGACATGCCCTTCCCTACCCACAGGCCCCTTCCTGCCCACCTCTCTGCCTTTGCTCAGGCCGTTCTCCCCACCCTTCCCAGAGTGCCCTCTCTGCATTTGATTGTTCCCAAGAACACGTCCCTCAGGCCCACCCACGACCTGACTTCTCCTTGATGTTGTCAGTTTTGTGTCTCGGGCTCTGTCTCCAATTCCCTCCTCCTTATCCGGCCAACTATGGTTGGTCACCAGGAATGGAATCTTTCTTTAGTTTGCTCCCTCACAACCCCTCCGTCCCTCCCCCTCGCCCCACCACCCCAGGGCCCAGGCATGGGCCCAAATGAAGAGCTCAAGAAATACCTCTTAATGCATTGAAATCTTAATTTTCCCTTGGTCTGTAGCTCAAGTCTCGGTTTTAGACGTCTTCATTGTAAGGGTTG
Organism: Ceratotherium simum simum; assembly: GCF_057802395.1. Taxonomy (NCBI): domain Eukaryota; kingdom Metazoa; phylum Chordata; class Mammalia; order Perissodactyla; family Rhinocerotidae; genus Ceratotherium; species Ceratotherium simum. The sequence goes on from NC_141920.1 coordinate 16,963,533, forward strand.
TTTATTCCTCCTGGGAAATCTGAAGGTCTGATCTTTTAAAACAAACAAAACCTCAGCAGCCCTTGTGTGCACCTACTGTGTGCTTGGTATGGCGTTCCGTGCTGCAGGGCTTACTAAGACCACAGACATGGTCCCTGATCGTCAGCCTCAGTTGGCATCTTAGTGTGGTCAAGGCTGAGAGGACCACATGGCCCTGTGTGCCTGGGACAGCCCTGGTTCCTGCTAGGTTCCAGGCTCCCTCTCACCCCCAGCTGCCCTGGTTTGAATGATAAGCTCTCTGGTCATCCCAAACAAAGCCTGAGGACAGGACCCCTCTTGCTGCTGTAAGCACTTTGCAAATACCAATGCATTTAGTTCTCCCAACTCTGAGATTGGTACTATTATTCCTCATTTCACAGATGGGGAGATGGGGGCACAGAGAGGTAAAGTAACTTGCTCAAGGTCACACGGCTAGGAAGAAACAGGGCTAGGATTTGAACCCAGGTCAGCTGGTGCCAGAGTTCTCCCGCTTAACAACTACCCCAGTGAGAACTTCTCTAAGAGGTCTTCCCTGATCCTGTGCTCAGGGCTAGACATGTCTCCCCCTCCCCCACTCCACCAGGAGCTATGGACTTATCCCCGTCGTGACTGCTGGGATGTGGTTTTGTGACAGAAGACAGCAGAGGGGTCGTAATCCCCTCGGGAGCCCTCATGCCTGGCACAGCGCCTGGGGCCAAATGAAATCTCTGGAAATGCTTTTCGAAACAAGGGATGCGAGTTTCCAGGGCTGGGGCTGGGCTGGGCCCCTCCTGGGGTTTCTTCCTCCCTGTGAGGCAACAGGGATGCCAGCCCCCAGGAGCAGATGTTGCTGCCTGGAATTCTTTCCCAAGGCTCCTTATCAGTTTTCAGAGCAGCCTGGGGTGGAGTCAGGGGGGTGTCCGGGACACTGGAGGCTGTTCTGGGAAAAGCTGGAATGTCACAGAGGAGCCCCACCTGGGGAGAGGCCGGAGGCGGGGGAGGGTGTGGGGCAGGGAGGCCTCAGCTGTCACATTCCTCCAGCTCACAGAAAGCCCTCCTGGGCGCCTTATCCTTATTTAGGCAGGAGATGTCTGCTGACTTGGTCCTTGTGGGATGCCATTGCTGGCTGGCTTACTGGGCAGGGTGGGGTGGGGTGGGGGCGCAGAGCACTCCCAGAGCCAAGTCAGTGGGCTCTCGATCCCTGCAGACCCAGACTCCCCAGGGTGGGAAGTCCAACCCTCTGGGAGAAAAATCACTCTAAGTAATAATAACACAAATAGCAGCTCCCATTCGTGGGGTCCCTACTATGCACAGGGTAACAGCTAGGCTAGCTCTGGGAGGTGGGTTTCTCCTGTTCACAGTTGTACGCCCAGATCTAGCCCGGGACCCAGCACACAATAGGTGCTTAGAAAATACTCGTCATGATGGAGTGAATATATACTCCACATGCCACAGTCCATTTGATCCTGACAATAAGTCTAGTGGTAGCTCAGTGCTATTATTAACCCATTTTACAGATGGTGAAACTGAGACTCAGAGAGGTTCCATGACTTGGCAAAGGTCATGCAGCTTGGAAGTGGGGGAACTGGCGTTTGAAACCAGGTCGTCTGACTCTAACATGTCAACGCAAATAATCCATAATCAATCTACAAATCAAAATTGGGTTGAGTTTGTTATGAGCCAGGTCTGAGGACTAGCCCGGGGGGCCTTCCTTCCCCAAGGACGGAAGGGCACCAAAGAAGTAGGGTGTACAGAGGGGTTATATACCGTCTTGGAACAAAGAGCATACATCAGATGACAGGAATATCTCTTTTACTACTGTCCCAAGATGCTTAGCTGGCACAGCAGGTCAGTGGTCAGCAGGTCAGTAGTCACAAGGCGAGCACAGCAGGTCAGCAATTAATCCTCAGTTTCCAGAAAGAGATGCTTATCCTTAAAGAAATGCCGATATGAGGGGCAGCTACATCCCTATCTCTAAGGGCATTCTTGTTGGCTTTGGGACATTGTAAATGTTTAAAGCAGGTGTACAATGCATGCTCAACAGGCCACGTCAGGCCCTTTTGGAAGACAAAGTCAGACCGAATTAGTTTTAAACCAAATGGCTTCCTCATATACTCCAATATATCCCAGTGCTTTTCATTTATTTATCAAACACTAAGTAATGCTTCCATCTTCTTATTTTGTTGTAGCCACACTGGCATTCCTGGCTTTCCCCTTTACTGGCTTGTGAGTTGGGTCACATAACCTTCTCGTCCTTAGCTTTCTCACCTGTAAAATGGGAATTGATGGTGATATCCACCTTAGAGAATATTGTGGGGATTTTATAAATGAGGTGACACATGCACGTGTCTTAGCAGAGTGTCTGGCACACAGTAGGTGCTCCACAAGTATTGCCTGTTAGTAATGGTGATGATGATGGTGGTGGTGGTGATGATGATGATGATGGTGATGATGATGGGCCCCAGGGGAATTCAGTGTCCTTCTGGCCGGATTGGACCCGAGCAACAGAGTGGGCAAAAGGTGAGGCCATTCTCCAGTAGGCTCCATCCCCTTCCTGGAGCACAGTGACAATCATGGCCTTCTGGAGAGGGCCACTCCCAGGCCTCCTAGGTTCCCAGAGCAAGAGGCTGGAAGGAGTCTGGGGTCTTACGCTCTGTTAATACCTGGTATGCAGTCACGTTCTTGTGTCAGCTTGATTGCTCACGGCTCCCATGAGCACCGACTGTGTGCCCAGGGCTGGGCCGGCTGCATAGAGGATGCAGAAGCAGAGCCTGCTGCCCTCCCTTGAGGTGCCTGTGGCCGCACTGTGGAGTGGCAGCAGAGCACAGTGCTGGAGAAACACGGATTCTGGAGCCACGCTGTCTGGGTTCCCCTCCTTGCTGGCCGTGTGCCCTGGGGCAAGTTGTTGAGATGCCCAGAGTCCTGGTTTCCTCCTCTGTCACTGAGAATTATAATAATAGTATTTCTCTCATAGGGGTGTTGTTCGAATAAGTGATGTAATATGTCTAAGCTCTGAGACCAGGGCCTGTCACATGATAAGTGACCCTTCCAACGTGTCTGTAACAGAGTAACGATCACAATGATTTATTTTTGACTATTGAAAGTGATCACACAGCCTTCTCTGGGCCTCAGTTTCTCCATCTTGTTACTGTGTTGTTATTAAATGAGAGGAGATGCTTTCTGAGGGTCCTTCCAGCTCTGAGAGTCTCACAGTCAAATACGTGTGATCCATACAGCACAACATTTATCTAACAAATACCTACTGAGCACTGCTGTGGGCCTGCCTCTGTTCTAGTGGCAGGTGCACAACAGTGAGGCTTCTGCCCCTTGTGGGGCTCACAGACTAGTTGCAGAAAGATAAAGTGATCTGGCAACTAAGTGCAGGGGGCTGCAAGAGCAGAGAGCTGGCAGTCAGGGTAAGTTTTCCTGAGGAAGCGTCCTGAAGGATGAATAGGAGTTCACCAGATGAAGAGGTGAAGGGTGAGAGTGGAGACAACAGTGCCCAGGAAAGGAAACAGCCTGTGTAAAAGCCCCAGAGGTGGGCACAATAGGGCCCATATGAGGAACTGGAAGTTTCTGGCTGTCTGGAGGGCTGGTTTAGGTTAAGACCAGAGAAACTGGCAGGAGCTAGGTCATGAAGTCATATGTATGTAACAGAGTAACAGATTTCCACTTTATCTTCCGGGCACTGGGAAGGGCACTGAGGGGTCTTAAGTAGACGGTCAAGATCCTATTTATTGGGGGTGGCCTCTGGGGAAGATTTCTTGGACCAGATGGGGCATAAGAAGGAAAACTTATGTGCAGGGTTAGTATCTGGCTGTTACTCGAGTAACATCAAGCCGGTTGTTAAAGTTCTGAAAGATTCCTGTTTGTACCAATTTGTAATCAGCAGCTGCCCTGGGCCCCCTAAATGCTCCCCACCCCCCATTACTGTCTTGTACACCTGGCCTCTTGCCCAGGACCTTGTCTTCCCCAGGACCCAGCAACTAAATGGTTAACCACCTGGCACAACAGGGGGACCTCCACACCGTTCTCATTGGTTGGTGCCCCCTGCAGTTGCTAGATATTTTTACTATCAGCCCACTGCCTCCATCTCAGTCAAGCCTTCCAGCTTGTAGAAAGCCTTAGAGAACATGGGATAGAGCAGGACCAGCTCAGGAGACCTGGTCTTAACCCGGTCCTTGCCCTCTTCCTGCGGGGAAGGCAGGGAGTTAGACTGGAATGTCCCCTGGGGCCTGCCCCGCACTGGCCAACACAGGCTTGGAATTAGGCGGACCTGGGGCTCAGATCCAGCCTCGTACTTCCCCGCTGTGTGGCTGCCTATAGGTCACACTGCCTCTTAGAGCCTGGTTTCTCTGCCTGTTTGGTGGCCATAATAATACTACCCCTTAGGGTTGTTGTAAGGAATAAATTAAACCATACCTCTGAAAGTCCTCGCGCTGATAGATGCTAGGTTCTTAAAAATATATTTACTTATTTTGGAATAGTTATACCATGTGCACATTCAAAAGATCTGAAAAGGTTGTATCCGCCAGAGTCTTGGCAGGAAGGGATATATTCAAAGAGTTCAATTGAAGAGAGTTTAATGAAGCTACTGCATTTTTTTCCCCCAACTTTATTGAGATATAATTGACATATAACAAAGTGTAAGTTTCAGGTGTACAACGTGTTGATTTGATACACATATGTTGCAAAATGATCACCACTACTGGCTGATACCCCTGTTATGTCACATAATTACCATTTCATTTTTCTGGTGATAATATTAAGACCTACTCTCTTAGCAACCTGTCATTTTGCTGATTGCCGAAGTACAGCCAGGCCTCAGTCATACATAGTCACCCAGGCAATTCCCAGGCCCCGATGGACTAGCAATTGTTCGGGGAAGTAGGGGGCATTACTGCTGGCCCTGGGCCCTCGCAGACAGGCAAGAGGAATGCTAGGGATATAAAATGCAGGGCCTCACAACATCCCTGGGGGACGAGGCTGGGTTGTGTTCAGTCCCAGCTGCTGGGCCCTTCTGGAGAGCGGGCTTGAACTGAAGCAGCATGCAGATGCGTGGGTCAGCAGAGGCTGTGGTGCCGGGCAGCCCTGGACTCGGGTCCCAGTGGTTCTGGCACTTAACTAGCCATGAGCCTTGGGTGAATACTTTTCTGAGCCTCCATTTCTTCTCCTGTAAAGTGGGTTGTCTTGAGGATGACATGAGATCACACAGGTGGTTTTAGTTTCCTGTTGCTGCTGTGACAAATGACTGCAAACCTGGGGGCTTAAAACAACACAGATTTATTCTCTTCTAGTTCTGGAGGTCAGAAGTCTGAAATTAGTCTCACTGGGCCAAAGTCAAGGTGTTGGCAGGGCTGGTCCTTCTGGAGGCTCTGACGGGAGGATCCAGTTCCTTGACTTTTCAGCTCCTTTGTGGCTGCCCCATTCTTTGGCTTGTGGCCCCTTCCTCCATCTTCAAAGCGCGGCGCTCCAGTCTCTGCTTCTGCCATCATGTCGCCTTCTCCTCTTCTGTCATCACATCTCCCTCTGCCTCCCTCTTTGGAGGACACTTGTGGTTACATTTAGGGCCTACGGCATAAATCAGGAGAGTCTCCCCATCTCAAGATCCTTGATTTAATCATATCTGTAAAGCCTCTTTTGCCGTAGAAGGTAACATTCCCAGATTCCAGGGATTAAGACCTGGATGTCTTTGGGGCCATTATTCAGCCGACCACGTAAGTCAAGTGTCTGGCACACAGTTAGCACTCAGTAAACAGCACCTCTTATTACTTTGCCTCCCCCTCCTAGCCCCTCCTAGGCTGGGGCGGGGGTCACATCCTCACTCGCACGTGGAGACTTCCCAGCCGGGCTGGCGGTTCTTCTTTAAGAAGGGGAGAAGGGTCACCATAAAACCTGATCTGGAAGAGGTCACCTCCGTGGCCTGGGGATTTCAGGCTGGGATTTCAGGGTGAGGAGGTTCTACGTAGGGCCGCAGGGGGTGGCACAGACTCAGAGCCCATGCCCCCCACTTCACTTAGAACAAATCCTCTTTCTAAACACCTGCATAGAGCTCACTGTGTGCCAGGCCCAGTTCTAAATGCTTTATGTACATAAATTCGCCCTGTAGTCCCAACAATCCTATGAGGTAAGGGCTATTCACGTCCTCATTTTAGAGAGGGAAAAATCAAAGCACAGGGAATTTACATGAATTCCGCACAGTCATACAACTGTGCTCTTAACCACCTCAGAATACCAACATGTTAACAGCAATGTTTTCTTTAAAAAAAATAATCTGCTTATTTTCCAAAATTTTAAATGACAAAGCCATATTATTTTATACTAAATATTTTATGTGTTTATATTTATAATACATAACATAAAAATAACAAAACACAAATTTTGAACTTGTCACCCACCAGATAGGCTTTCTCCTGCCCTTTAGCTTTCTGTTTGTTTCTTTTCTCCTTGTCTTATCTCTCCTACCAGACTCTACATCCTTCCAGAGCAGGAGGCATGTCTGGCTCAATGGTCATTCTAATAATGATGGGCAAGTGACTTAACCTCTCTGTGCCTCAGTCTCCTCATCTGTAAAATGGTTGTGGTACCCACCTCATAGGGTGGTATGAACCCTCAGGTTATTTCTCACTTTTTCTTTTTTTTTGCTGAGGAAGATTCGCCCTAAGCTAACATCTGTTGCCAGTACTGCTCTTTTTTTGCTGGAGGAAGACTAGCCCTGAGCTAACATCCATGCCAATCTTCCTCTATTTTGTATGTGGGACACTGCCACAGCATGGCTGGGAGCACAGTAGGTCTGTGCCCGGGATCTGAACCTGAGCTGCCGAAGCAGAACACGCAGAACTTTAAACAGAGCGCCAGACCCCCCATTTTTTCTTATTAGAAGCAATGCTTATAGTTCTAAATGTAAAAACTAAAACTATAAAACTCTTATAAGAAAATATAGGAATAAATCCTTGTGACCTTGGGTTAGACAAAGCTTTCTTAGATGTGACACCAAAAACACAGCCAACAAAAGAAAAAATAGGTAAACTGGACTTCATTAAATTTGAAAACTTCTGTGTTTCAAAGGACACCATCAAGAAAGTGAAAAGACAATCCAAAGAATGTTAAAAATATTTGCAAATCATATATCTGATAAGGGAATTGTATCTAGTATATATAAAGAACTTTTACAACTGAATAATAAAAAAAAAACAGTTAAAAATAGGCAAAGGATCTGAATAGACATTTCTCCTAAGAAGATACGTAAATAGCCATTAAGAGCATAAAGACATGCTCAACATCATTAGGCATCAGGGAAATGCAAATCAAAATCACAATGAGATGGCACCTTACAAACCACTAGTGTGACTAAAATAAAAAAGATGGATAATAACAAGTGTTAGCAAGGATGTGGAGAAATTGGAACCCTCATATATTACTGGTAGAATGTAAAATGGTGCAGCCACCTCAGAACCAGTCTGACAGTTCCTCAGAAGGTTAAACATAGAGTTACCATATGACCCAGCAATTCTGCTCCACGATATCTACCCAAAAGAAGTGAAAACATACATCCACACAAAAACTTGTACACGAATGTCCATAGCAGCATTATTCGTAGTAACCAAAAGGTGGAAACAACCCAAATGTCCATCAGCTGATGAACAGATAAACTAAATGGGGTTTATCCACACAATGGACTGTTATTTGGCAAGAGAAAGGAATGAAGTGCTGATGCGTGCTACAGCGTGGGTAAACTTGAAACAGTGTTTAGATGACGTATCCTTCTACAAGAATGCATATTTACATCCCAATTTGTTGGCAGTCCATAGAATTTTGGAAGGGAATTGCTGATAGTATTGTTCTAATAATAACAAAAACCATGATAATGGTGATCGCTAATATTTGTTAAGTGCTTGGTTTATGCTAAGCACTTTTGTGTTATCTCATTTCAGACTCTTAGTAATTTTGTGAGATAAGTATTATCATCGCCATTTCATAGTTGAGGAAAGTGAGGCCAGAGAGCAAAGGTCAGGTACCCAGAATGTGATAGCTACAATTTAGACTTGAGCTTGGGCCCTTACCCCTGTATGTGAGGGGCTTCCCGGCAGGGGCTCAGCACATAGTTGCTGGATGACTGGAGTCCTGAGGGTGGGGTGGGGAGGACGGTCCCTGTCGGTCAGGGCTCCCTGACTGGGCCCTTGCCTACATCCTTGGTGGCGGGGAGGGGGACTTTCTCGGGAGCTGTCTGGGCGGGTGGCCGGCTGTGGCTCGTCCTCATGATTGCTCTGACCATGATTGTTCTAGGCAACGGCCATGGCCAGCCAGAGCTGGGGGCGAGGGGCGATTTTGGGAGAAGGCAGGGCAGTGGCATCTGAAGCATCCCCCACCTCAGGGAGACACTTGGCAGCACTGTCCCTTAGCGACCTCGGCGGCCTCCAGAGAGGCTGGCAGAGGCCTGAGCTGGGGACTCTGAGTATCTGCCTCTGTTCTCCAAAACTACTGTGGGCTCCTTGTTCTGAAGATTATTTTTTTCATTTTAAAAATGAAAAAGAAATTTCTTCTTCATTTAACAAATCAGTGGCATTTAGTACATTCAGGATTTTTGTTTTAGTTTTCTCCAAAAAACTGTGCTTCTTATTTATTTTATTTCACAGGCACCTCTTTGGCACTTCCTTTGTCCTGGCCCCTGTTCTCACTCCTTACACTGTGTCTCCGAGGTCGGTGCTGGTGGTGTCTCCATCTCACAGATGAGGAGACCGGGGCTCCGGGGGCTCAGGCTTGCCCGAGGGTATAAGGAGCAGAGCCAGAGCTTGCACCGAGGCAGCCCAGCCAGAGTTGCCCCTTTCAGCCACTCCGCCAGGAGGTTTATGGGCTTAGCTCTGCACCCCTGTTCATCCATTGATTTTCTGAGATGTTGCATGGTTGACTTAGTAGAGCTGCATTAGGCTGTGAGCTCCCCAGACGGCTGCTGGGTCCTATTCATCCCCATCCCAGGTCCCAGCACGTGGAGGACCTGGCCTGGAGTCAGTGCCAGGAGGGCAGCAGCTTGGTGTGATGGGTAAGAGCTTGGGCAGATTCACTTTCTAGCTGTGTGACCTTGAGAAAGTGACTCCGCCTCTCTGAGATCATATGTATAAAGGTGGCCATAGCACAGAGCTGGGCACACAGTGCTCACCAAATAACAGATTAATATTATTAATAAGAGTAGTAGAAGAGACGGTTGTTGAGTGAATGCATTAGAACAGGGGTCAGCAAACATTTCCTGTAAAGGTCAAGATGGTAAATATTTTCAGCCTTGCAGGTCATATGGTCTCTGTGGCAACTGCTTAACTCCTGACCATATGTAAACAAATGGGCGTGGCTGTGTTTCAATATTTATATGGACGCTGAAATTTGAATTTCAGGTAATTTTCACGTGTCAGAAAATATTACTCTCTTGGTTTTTTTTCAACCATTTAAAAATATAAAAACCATTATTCATAAACAGTGCAAAAACAGGCAGCAGGCTGGATTTGGAGTGCTGTGGTAATTTGCTGACCCCTACAATAGAACGTGAGCTCTGCAAGGGATTTTTTTTTGGTGAGGAAGATCGGCCCTGAGCTAACATCTGTGCTCATCTTCCTCTACTTTGCACATGGGATGCCACCACAGCATGGCTTGATGAGCAGCGTGTAGGTCTCTGCCTGGGACCTGGGCCCACGAACCCCGGGGCCGCTGAAGCGGAGCGTGCAAATGTAACCACTGCACCACCGAGCCAGCCCCCACAAGGGACTTTTGGATGCTTGGTTTGCTCTTGTATCCACAGTGCCCAGAACAGCGCCTAGCACACAGTAGGTGCTCTATAAAGTTGTGGGTGTTGAGCTGGCCTTTAAGGCTGGGAGGGTGGACGAGGGCAAAGAGCATTGCAGATGGAGCAAGAGTCTGAGCAAAGGCATGGAGTCTGGGGTGAGGCCAGCGAGTGTCGCTCTTTGGCCCAATGGAGCCATCAGTGCCTGGTGGAGATTATAACCGGGCAGTCAGGGGTCTAGGGTGGGGCGGATGCTCTCAGAAGTGCTTCAGTTGGGTTAGCGCCTTGCCCCTGTCCCTGAACCTCCAGCCTTATTTTTAACCCTGCTGACGAAAGATAATCCAAATGAAATCAAGAAGAGTGACTGATCCCTGCCCCTCCCCCTGCCCCAGTTACTGCCCCTTCCCTTCCCCCCAGCAGGATCAGAGCCATCCTAGGAGACCCTCCCCCAGAGGCATCAGGCCAGACACCGGGAGTGGTCACAGGAGAAGAAGTCGTTCCTGCATTTCCCCTTCCGGACCTGAACTCGGGGAGGGTCCTGATGCTTAAAGAGAAACACTCAAGGCTCAGGGGGGTTGAGCAGGCCGGGAACTGCCCAAAATAGAGCTGGATTTTCTCTCTGTCTGTCTAGCACATGCTTCTCAAACTTCAGAGAGCAGTGGAAGTATCTGGAGAGCTTATAAAACAGATTCCTGGCTTCTCCCCCAGAAATTCTGATTCAGTAGATCTGGGGTGGCGCCCGAAAATCTACAGGTCTAGCAAGCTCCCAGGTGATGAGGAGGCTGGGGGTGCATGGACCACACTGTGAGTGGCGCTAGACTGGAAGCCATAGCCTTTGGGCAACAGCAGTTCGGTCTGCCCTTCACCCTGTGAGCTGCCAGATACACCCCATCAAGACTGCCTCGGGCCGAGGATCTGGAGAGCCTTGAAGGCCGTGCTAAGTAGTTTGGACTTTATTTTGAGCTCGGTGGGAAGCCTTGCAAAGATTTTAAGCAAGAGGTGAGGCTATTGGATGTTTGTGTTAAGCAAGCTCACGGTGGTGCTGCGTGCAGGACCAGTTGTAGGGAGCAAGCCTGGGGGCAGGGAGGTGGCAGATGAGGGTGGGGGGCTTTGCAGGAGAAAGCACAAAAGGACGGTGAGATGGGCGATTCTAGAGCTTAGAGGGAGTAGAAGAGACAGGAGTTGGTGACAGATGGCTGTGGATGTTGCAAGATGGGGGGGTGGGGGTGGGAGAGCACTGGGATTCTGGCTTGAAGGCTGGGGAGCTAGGGAGCCATTCCTGGAATCAGAGGCATTGGTGGGGGGAGGGCTGATAAGGGATTCAGTCGTCCAGACCTATGGACAAAGGCAGAGGGGGGTGCTTCCTTCGAACACAGCAGCACTCACTGCCTTGGGCTCTGCCCCGCTCCCCCAACCCCAGTTCTGGCTGCCCTGAAGGGTTCACAGTGGATCCCCGGAATCTTCCAGGGCTCTGTGTGAAGGCTGCCATTCCCGCCTGAGGAGTCCTGCAGCGCAACTCCCCGGGGCATCAGGAAACAGGCCTCATCCAGCTCGCATTACCAAAAAAGGACATTTTCTCAGTTTGAAGGTTTGCCCAGCCCTTTCCCTCCTCCCCCACCTGGGGTTTCAGGTTTCCAGGGAAGTGTTTCTGGAAAGTTCAGGACTTTGAATCACACATAGCCATGTACAGGCATATATGAGCCGGGGGATTTGCATGTACCACACTCAGTTTTGATGTCACAAAGGTCATCTTCCTCCTCCTCCTCCTCCTCTTTTACCACCACCAGCACCATCATCATCACCATCATCACCATCATCATCGCCGCTCAACACTTTCCTATGCTGCTTCTCATTAGTTTTCACAGCAACTCCAAGAGGGGAGAAGTATTATCTCCACGGTACTGATTAAGAAACTGAGGCAGAAAGAGGCAGAGCTACTCCCCCGAGATCCTAGAGTCCCAGTGGGATCAGGACTAGACTGAGGCGAGTCATGCAAATACAGGGTCTGATCTAGTCTTTATTTACATTTTGTTCGTAGCTTGTTCGTCAAGGATTTTTTTGCATTAATTTTGCCTTTTAAAAATAATGCATCTTGATGACTGAGTTTTTCGGTATCCCCCTAAACTTTGAGCCGAGGCAAATGCCTCACTTGCCTCACCCTGGCCCCTGTCTTGGCAGAGCCAAAGTCGGAATCCAGGGCTGCTGATTCCAAAACTGTGCTCGTAACTGTATCCAAAGCTGCGCCCTGGCCTGTACATATATGCGTGCGTGCGTGCATTTATGTATTCTTTCATTCAGCAAAATATTCGTTCCTCCAGGAAACGTTGTGGCAGTGTGGCAGAGTGGAGAGGGCAGGGGCTTGGGAATCAGACCGTTCTGGGTTTGAACTCCACTACTTGTTAATGAGTGAAAGTGTAGCCTGGGGCTAAGGGCACAGACTCCAGGTCCCAGAATGCCTTGGTTTGAAATCTCGCTCTGTCACCTGCCGGCTGTGTAAGTTTGGGTGAGTTCCTCAGAACCTTCCTGTGGCCTGGATTTCTCCTCTGTAAAGAGGGACGATGGTAATAACATCTGCCACGTAGAGTTATTGGGGGAATTAAAGGAGAATTTCTGAAAAGCCCTTGGCATGTGGTAAATGCTCTGTAAGCCTTAACCATTATCTTGCATCCTTGACCAAGATACTTGTCTGAGACTCAGTTTCCCCACCTGTGAAGTAGGGACAGTAAAAACTACCTCCCAGGCAGTTTGGAGAATTGAAAGGGATAACACAGGTAAAGGGCCTGGGATTGGGCAGGAGCTTAATAAAATTTACTCCCCTATTCGGGGCTCAGTTCTGTGCTGGAGCCTGAGATACAGACACACACACACACACACACACACACACACACACACACACACACACACACACACACACAGAACTCCCCGAGGAATTAACTCATCTGCACGTGTGGACACTGATTTGACCTTTCAGTTTCCTAGAGGCACAAGCTCTTACTCCCCCCAGGGCCTTTGCACATGCTCTTCCCTCTACCTGGCTTGCTGTCCCCACCTCACCTCTATGGGCGTAGTTTATGTATTTCTCCATCTCAACCTGAATGTCACATCCTCAAGGAAATCTTCCTGACCACCTACCTCCACTGCCAGTCTGTATCCAGTCTCCTTGTTCTACATGCTCAATGCATTCTATACTCTTCCTTCATGACACCTCTCACAATTGCAGTAAATCTTTTTTATCTAATTACGGTTTATGAAATAACTTGTTGTTTATTTGCTTCCATCCCCCTCGCTTGACAGTGAGGGCAGGGACCAGCTTTGTCTCATCCATAGGAATCTCTGTCCTCAGCTCCTGGCCACGCAGGCTCTGGAGTCATCTGGCCTGGGTTCAAATTCCCAGCTCCTGCATATAATGACTCTGAGACCTTGGGCAAGTTATTTAACCTGTGTGTGCCTCAGTTTCCTTTTCTGTAAAATAGAGAAAATGATAAGAGCACCCGCTTCCTAAGGCATCATGATGATTACATGAGCTAATCTTCATAATTCCTTTAGAGCGGTGCCTGGCCCACTTGTAAAGGGGTTGTGATTATTTTAGTAGTTATTAATATTTATTAGTATTTATTTATTAGTATTAGTGTTATTAGTCAGGCTAGACTAACAGCTGAAACAAACATCCCCCAAATCTCAGGTGCTTAACGGAAGAAACATTTAAGGCTTGTTTAAATGTTCCACAGTTAGTGTTTCAATTTAATGCTTGAATGTTCCACATTCCACTGTGGGACTGTGGGAGGGGGACTTTGCTCCACGCAATAGTCATTTATGGCGCAGGTTCCTTCCACTGTGTTTCTTAACCTGGAGTCCACAGCGGGTTGTGTGGATATGATTCAGGGAGTCTGTGAACTTGGATGCTGTCTTAGGTTAGACTCCCTTGAAGCTGTAAGATGGGGATTCTGTGCCGATGGTTTATTGAGGGAACACTCTCAGGAGAGAGGGGAGTGAGAGAAGCAGAACAGGGCGGGGAAGTAGCTGAGCAAGGATGTGGTCTTACCGGGAGTCCTGCTTCAGCCTGATCCCACAGGGCTCTGGAGCCTGGCTTGGACGACAGCGTTGATTCCTTCTGGGGCAAGAGAGGGCTGGGCAGTGTCATTAGTCATTGGTTGGGCTTCCTTGGTTGGGGGAAGGTGGAGAGTTTTGACCTCTGGAACAAGATGGCTTCTTGATTGCACTTCTCTGGGACAGCAGTGAGCCATTAGCAGTCAACTCAGCAGCTGAGAGTGGGTGCATTTGCCCAGTGAAGGGATCTGGGCAGGGTCCCACAGGGTCTACAACAGATGGGAGAACTGCATCTTTATTTTTACTTAACCTCTAAGTGAAATTTAGCATTTTCTTCAATTATGGAAGCAGGCAATAAACTACAGTAGTATCAGCAGTATCTATGACGTTGTCACCAATAGAAATCACAGATATTTTCACGTCACATTACTATTGTTGCAATGTCCTCAAAATATCCTTTATACTAATCTATACTTTAAAATTATAGTAGTTAATAGACCTTCTATTATTTTCTTTAATATGTTAATAAAGGACATACATTATTATATTACAAATTTTTTCCTTTATTTTGGTAACAGCGTGTCAATATAATTGCATCCCTTTATAGTCTTATGTAATTTATGCATTTTGAAACCTTATTCTGCAAAGGGGTTCATAGGCGTCACCAGATGCCAAAGGGGTCTGTGACACAAAAAATGTTAAATACCCTGTTCAGGGGCCTTGGCCTCCTCTGCATTTCACCAGCAACAGGGGAAAAAGAGAGGACGTAGAGGATAGCAGGGGAGGTTTTTATGGACCAGGCCTGGAAATGGCATACATCATGTTTTCCCACAATGCATTGGCCAGGACTCAGTCACCTGACCACATCTAACTGCAAGGGAGGCTGGGAAATGTAGTCTGTCTGTGTGCCCAGAAAGAAGAAGATATGGTCTGGGGAATGCACAGCAGTCTGGGCCACAGGGCTCAATAAATATTCATTGACACCATGCGTGAATGAATACTCTGTCCAGGGTTTCTCTTTGTGGGTTGGGGAGGAAGGGCAGAGGGCTGGTTCTCTGGAGGGATCGTGAATCTCCGCCATGTTGTCTCCTTAGGACAAGCCACGCCAGGGCCAAAGCAGAGGCAGCGGAACAGGCTGCTGTGGCTGCCAACCAAGAGTCCAACATTGCTCGCACTTTGGCCAGGGAGCTGGCTCCGGACTTCTACCAGCCAGGTAGGGCCAGCCAGGGAGGGGATGGGCAGGACAGGGTAGGAGAGGTTGCTGGGGGTGAGATGGAAAGCTTTGTTTGTTGGAAAGCTGAGATGCCCAAGCAGGTTCAGGAATGCCTGTGAGTTCTAGAAACTGTGGGGCATGGTGCAAGCATGGGATGGGATGACACAATGGGACTTATGCTGAGATTGTGGCGGGGGTATCACAGGCGCCCAGTGGACTGGCCCCACTCCAGGGTCTCTTTTCTCTGGGAAATGAGGCTGCAGAGTAAGGAGGGCTTCCCGGCTCTAATGGAGACTTTGCACTGGGATAGAGGTGGGAGCTCTCAGGGTGGGAGATGGGTGTTCTCTACATTAAAGGGTTTTAAGGTGAATGGCACGATTAGATCTGTATTTTCTAAGCATTATTCTGGCTGCAGCACGGAGATCAAAGGGAGACTAGATGGAAGACCTTGGAGCGCAGAGCTGTGCCTGGGAGGATAAGTCGCTTCCTGTTGCAGCGCGCCCCCTGCTGGTCCCAGGAAGAGCGACACGGGTGTCTGCCTCTGCCTTGGGTGGTTGTAGCAACAGCTATCACTATGTGCCAGGCACTGAGCTCAGCATTTTACATGCATTTTTTTCCCACCCAATTAGTCCTTCTGTTAGCATTTATGAAATAAGTATGATTAGGCCCATTTTTCAGACAAGGGAACGGAAAGAGACCAGTGTCACCGTTAAGAGCAGAAACTGTGGAGCCAGGCTGCCTGGGGGCTGGTCCTGGCTCTGCACTTTGTCAGCTGGGTGATTTGGACAAGTGATTTCACCTCTCTGAACCTCCCTTTCTTCATCTGTAAAATGGAGGTTAAATAACAGCATCGACCTCATAGGGTTATTAAAATGATTAAGTGAGTTAATATCTGGAAATTGCTTACACTAGTGCTTGGCACGTGGGAGATGGTAGGTGAGTGCTGGCTGAGTAAATAAATGAGACTCAGCGAGGTTAAGTGGCTTGCCCAGGATCCCCCAGTGGCGGGACCGGGGTTCAAATCCAGCCTCCCCCGTGTTGTCCCTGGCAGGTCCGGAGTATCAGAAGCGCCGGCTGCTGCAGGAGATCCTGGAGAACTCGGAGAGCCTGCTGGAGCCCCCCGACCGGAGCCCGGGCTCCGCGGGCCTCCCGGCGCGGCCCCGCGAGAGCCCGCAGCTGCATGAGCGCGAGACCCCGCGGCCGGAGGCTGGCCCCCCGTCGCCGGCCGGGACGCCCCCGCAGCCCAAGCGGCCCCGCCCGGGAGCCTCGTCCAAGGACGGCCTGCTGAGCCCGGGCGCCTGGAACGGCGAGCCCGGCACCGAGGGCAGCCGGCCGGCCACGCCGTCCGAGGGCGCTGGGCCGCCGCAGCCCGGCGCGCCCCGCCACCGAGCACATGGCCATCGAGGCGCTGCAGGCGCCGCCCGCGCCGTCGCGGGAGCCCGAGGTGGCGCTGTACCGCGGCTACCACAGCTACGCCGTGCGCACCGCGCCGCCCGCGCCGCCGCCCTTCGACGACGAGCCCGAGCCCGAGGTCTCCGGCTCCGACTCGGCTCCCTCGTCCCCGGCCACCGCCCCCGCGCCCCGAGGCCCCGAGGCCGCGCCCGAGTCGCCCGCCAAGCTGGAGCCCAAGCCCATCGTCCCCAAAGCCGAGCCCAAGGCCAAGGCCCGCAAGACTGAGGCCCGCGGGCTGACCAAGGGCGGGGCCAAGAAGAAGGCTCGGAAGGGGGCAGCGGCTGAGGCCGAGGCCGAGGTGGAGATAGAGGAGGTGAGGCTCTGGGCAGAAGGAGGCGTCCAAGGTCGGGGGCCCTAGACGTGGTTGAGCTTGAGGCAGGATTCGGGTGCAGAGGATTTGGGGAGGAGGGTGGTGGCACAGGACAGGGCAGGGGGCAAACCCCAGCAGGGATGTGGGCTCAGTCAAGTGTAGTTTTGATTCCGGAGGACATGGAGCATAAATTACACCGCGGAGCCCCAACCTTGGGGCAGGGGGCAGGCCTTTGTGCCTGCTGTCTAGTCAGCAGGGACAGTTCTTTGGAGAACGGGGCGGCTGGGAGCGCTAAGCAGCTGGGGCTGGGTGCACTTGCCGAGTCAGGGGGATCAGAGCTGGGCACCAGCAGCATCTACTACCGGGTGTAGCAGGGAGGGCTTCCTGGGGGTGGAGGAAGGGCCCAACAGGGCTTGGCTCCTGGCCCTCCAGGCTTGTTATGGGAGGCTGGGAGCTAGGGACTGCAGTGACAGAGAGGGAAGCTAGGCTCTGAGGGACTGAAAGTGCGGCCCCAGAGGAATTAGCAGTGGGGAAGGCCGCGTGCCTGGGTTCCAGGCCCGACTTGGCCCATTGTCTACTTTGGGACACGGTCTTGCTCCTCTCTGGACCCTGAGCGATTTGGTAGATTAGTTCCAAGAATCCTCTGGCTTTGATGGTCTGCCGTCCGGTGCTGGACACAGCAGTGAGCAAAATGGGGCGGCTGGGGGAGGGTGCTCTCAGGAGGGTCCTTCCAGAAGTTCCTGCTCCTCCAGCCTTGTTGTGACTTGTGGGGGAGGTGTTTCAGAGGCCATGAGGACTCTCCACTGTTCCCAGGTCCCCAACACCGTCCTCATCTGCATGGTGATCCTGCTGAACATCGGCCTGGCCATCCTCTTCGTTCACCTCCTGACCTGACGTTCGTCCACCAGGTGCTGCCGGGAGGAGGGGGTGGGAGCCTGTAGAGAGTTCTGGGCAGCAGGGGGATGAAAGAAGGGCCTGCTGCTTGCTGGGCGTCTGTCCTGTGGTTAATTGAGACCCACCCCCCAGCAGAGGCAGGGACCTCGAGTGTGAACTTGATAGATCATGCCCTCCCCAACACACACACACACACACACACACACACGCATGGCACACACACCTCATTAGCTCAACATTTGCAGAGCACCTGCCCTCTGTCAGGTGAGCACTGGGGGCTTCACTCACTCATTCACTCACTCATTCATTCATTTGACCAACATTTGCTGAGCAACTGCTCTGCCGGGATCTAGGGGTTCAGCAGCGAGACATGGAGTGAACACGACAGGAGTAAACCCTGAACTTCCGGCTCATTCTGTGAAAGTCTTGCAGGTCAAACATCAGGCAAAGCAGTTCTTGAGCCTCTCCCCCCAGCCCCCCACAGGTCCAGACTGAGTCCCCCTGGGATGGCCGGACCCTCTTCTCTCTGCCCTCCTCTCTCTCTTCCGGAAACCCTGCTGTCAGTCACTTGGCTCCATCAATTGGTTTTCTCCCTATGAAGGAGCTGGGGGGTGGGGGTGGTGCTGGGTAAGGTCCCGTGAAAAGAGGGTGAGGTGGGCTGGGCTGAAGGGAAGCGGCCCTCACTGGTCTCAAGGTGAAGCATCTACAAGACGAATAAAATCTTTCTCCTGCTAGGACCAGCTTTCACATGGTAACTCCTGTGCTTGGTGATGCTAACAGAGTTTCTGCCTCTTGCCCTGCCCCTACCAAAGACCCCCTCCCTGGATCCTAGCTTAGTGTAGGCTGGAGGTTCCTCCTCAGTCCCAGAGGAGAAGACTCCCTGTCCTGTCACCGTGTAAATAGCCAGTGACAATCTTAGCCTGGTAGGTGTTGCCCTGGGGGGCGATGCTGAGCTCCATGGGATCCGTGGTTCATAGGGGATCTGGGAATGATTGCTGCAGGGACTGAGGACGTAATGACCTGAGGATGGAAAGTGTGACCAAGATGGCAGTGGGGGAGGAGGAAGGAAGGGAAGAGTGTACCAGGCAAAGGGAACGGCACGTGCGAATAAGCAGAGGCATCGTCCAGAAGGAGAATGAAGCAGGTGCCAGCGAGGGCCAGGGGAGGCCTCAGGGACTTATCTCTGATCCCGCAGAGTCAGAGCTGAGGGGCAAGGCTGCCCTGGGGGCTTGCGGGGTTGGGATCTTGCCCCAGAGATCAAGCCTGAGACTTGAACTCTGCCTTGAACCCCCGCCCCTCCTCTCGCCTGACACTCTTGCCGTCTCTTTGCAGACCTGGGAATTCCTGCTAAGGACGCAAAGACTCATCTTTTTGCAGTGCCATGCAGGGTGGCCAAGGAGGACTGGACTCTGGACCTGGAGCCCCCAGGTCCAGCTCACTTCCACACCGCAAACGTTTAAGGAGGCCTCCCGTGGCACCCAGAGGACTCGAATGTGCTGGGAACCCCCCAGGAGCTCTCCGCCCAGAGGCAGGGAAAGGCCAGAGGGAAGAGCCCTGGTCTCTCCAGCCCCCTGATGTGCTCCTGTCCCTCATCCTCACCCTCCCCCTCGCCTCGCCCCGAGGTCACCCCTTCCCTGGGCTTTTGTGTGTTTTGGGAGAAGTCACCAAAGCAGGATATTAATCTTAAATCCCAGCCCCCTTCCTTCTACCCTTCCCTCGCTTTATTTTAGCCTCTGGCTGCTGGGCTGAGGCTCCCAAGCAAGCAGAGGGAGTGACGAGATCCGCGTGGTGGCCAGCGGGGGATGCGCTCTCAGCGCAGACGCCCTTCCTTTTGCAGGCTTGACCCAGCACTCTGTCCCTTGCTTCTGGATGTTCTGGATGACAATAGAAGAAATGGACATGCTCGGTCTGAATATCCCTGGATATAGTGCTCCCGTCTCCTCCCACCGGTCCGGTTAGCTTCCCTCCTGGACCAATAGAAGAGGGGGAGATGTGAGGAATTGGAGCCTTTGGCCGGGAAGCCACTGACCGGGTGGCCAGGGGGTGGGGGTGGAAAGACGGGCTAAGGGGCCGTTAAGATGCCCCCGTTTGTGAGTGTGCCTGAGCCTGCATTTAGTGTGCTCAGGGTGCACCGGGGTCGCCTGTAGGAGCCCAGGGCTGGCAGAGATCAAGCTCCTGTGATGCCTGTGGACTGGTTTGTCTGCTTGCCCCACCAGGGCCACTGCAGGCCCAGGGGAGCATGAGCATGGAAGCCCTCAGAAGCCCAGGCAGATTTCCCTGGGGCAGACTCGCAGGCAGGTGCCCAAACAGGCTCCTTGTTGACAGCATTTCCCAGGGAGAGAGGTGGAAGTCCGGCGCTCCCACTGGGCGCAGTCTGTGTGATAATTAGCCCCTCCGCTTGTTTGCAGAAGAGAGTATTTGCATGTAGCCCATTACAGATGTTTGGTTCCACACAGGGTCTCTGGGCCCTTGTGCTTGCTGGGGGTGGGTGGAGGCTGAGGGATTGTGCCCCCGGGAGGACAGATGAAATGGCCCCTCTGAGGGTGGCGGGGGAAGGATGTGGTGATGGCATCCACGCAGAGCTAGGAGGAGCTGCTGCCCTTCTGCCTTTGTTTCTCTGGACCTGGGGGCTTTGGCATGGTGGCCTGGCCTCCCGGGAGCGGCTCTGCGACCTGAAGTTTGCTTCTGATGGGGTCAGCGCTCCCCTCCCCCCCAATACTTGGGAGCCTTCCTCCAGCCCCACACTTTCCGTTTCGAGCACTGCTGGGACTCGTGGCGTGGCTGGAATCGTGGACTGCGTTTCTGCGGAGAGGAGCCTGCGGATTCTCCCATCCTCATGGGGACCGGGGCTTTGCATCTGTGTTTGGGCTTTTCTGGACTCCTAGGGAATGAGGGGGTGGGCTGGGGGCACTGCTCAGGGCTGACAGGCTCCAGGCCTCGGGTTTGAGGTCACTGTCTGGATTTTTTGGTCTGGCCCAGGGCTGGGGATGAGCCTTCGGCTGCCAGAGCTCCCAGGCCTAGTTTGGGGGCTGGTGTTAGGGGTGAGGGTTCAGGATGCTGCAGTCTGTGCAATAATAAACTTGCATCTGCTCACAGGCTCTGGCTGGGCTGTGGTGTCTGCTTGTGAGACCACGATGAAGGACTGGCTGAGGGAGGGCAAGAGAGGCTGGGGGCCTCTGGGTCATTCTGATCCAGCCCCCTCCCCTCTCTCTTACAGTTCCCATAATACCTTGTGAGGGGCAGCTGAAGCTTCAGTCCTGGAGGGGCTGCTCAGAGGCCACAGACCTCTTAAGGCAGACACTGAGTTTCTAAAGCCGACTTCCAGAAGCTTCCCTGAGCAGCATATGATAGAAGAAAGAGTCTGCCTTTTGAGGTCAGGTCTCCTTGGGCTCCAATCCTGCTCAGCCACTTACTTCACTTCTCTGAGCCTCAGTTTCCTCATCTGTAAAATGGGGAAATAATAGTACTGACCTCCTGGGGTCGTGGTGAGGATTACAGTGGATGTTGAAGCGATGTAAAGCCCAGCTGTGGAAAGCAGTTGAGAAATGGAGACTGCATCATTATTGCTGTTACACTGCAGTACTGTCATTAGCCCTCTTGCATTTTAATTGAGCACCCTGGAAGCCCCCAAGGAGTTGAGATGATTCAGGCCCCAGTCAGATAGTCCGGAATGTCTCAGTCGGAGGGGGACTCAGAGACCATCTTCATATCTACAGAGAAGAAGACACTTGCCCGAGGTCACACAGCATGCCAGTGGCAGGAAAGCAGTTGTCTTGACTTGTTTGTGAATAAGCACTTTCCATGAAGCTTCTCTCAAAGCCGGCAGCCCCCTGAGATTGTTGGAGGGGAGAGTCCCTCTCCCGTCAATAGACTTGAGTTCAGGCAGGTCCTGGAGGGATTTGGTGAGCAGGAGTCCTGGTTCTCTCCTCAGTGCTGTCACTGACTTGCTGTGTCTCAGTCATCTGTGCCTCAGTTTCCTCTCCTGCCAAGGAGACCATAATCCCTGCTCCACTGCCTTCGTCACAGGGAGTGCAGTTGTGAGAATCAAATGGGGTAGATTATGGGTGGTAAGGAGGATTTTCAAAACTGTAGAATGATCCAGGGATCCCCAGGAAGAGGGATGGGTTTGGAGGGACCTCTGGAGGGGTGTTGAGAGTGGGAATGAGGAAGGAGTTGTTTTAATCTGTAGATGTTTTGATTAGACCCGCCGGGGGAAGGGGGTGGGCAGCCAGCCCAGTTGGCTGGTCTGTAGACTGGCCGTGTGTGTGTGTGTGTATAGAAAGTGGGAGTGAGGGGTCGGGGCAGTGAGATGTATGCATTAGAATCACCTTAGATGGCTTGAAAAGAAGTCTCGGCCCTGAGACCCCAGTGGAGCCTCCACGTCCGGGAAGGTTGGTTGGAGTCGGGTGCCCCCTGGTGGCTCAGGCACAGCACACAGCCACCAGTAGCTAGGCAGTTTGTCCTGGTCCTCTGCCACGTCCGGGATCCATGTAAGGTGTCTTGTGCCATGGGGGAACTTGAAACCACCTTGTGGGCATTGCCAGGGCCTATGATCACTGACCACTGCCGTGGGGTCTCGGCAGGACTCTTCCAGGGCAGAGAAAGGGAGCGGGCCCAAGAGCTGTGGGATTCAGAAGTGGGATCAGTGGCAAGAAGGGAATTTTCATAATCTCTGATGGACCCACAGAGGATCCGGCTGTTCTGGGAAACTCAAGATGCTTTTTGTTGCATGTAACAGAAAACCAGCCAGATGGTCTGAGGTCTTTGGAGGCCTCAAGCCTGAAAGAGTGATATGGAATGTGCTCTAACACATAACAACTCAAAATAAAAACAATACTTAAACTGTAAAACACAAAACTTGCATGTACGCTGAAATTAAGATAGCTCTTAATTTTTTTTCCTTTTTGCAAAATTCTGACTGTGTCTAGGGAGGCTGAACTTCTCCCTCCCTCCCCCTCTCTCTGTCCCTGTCGGGCTGGTCCACCAAAAGAAGGGAAACCCCACACTCAGTGGAGTCGGGCGTCGTGCTGAGCCTTCCTCTTACCCTGTGTGGTGGCAGAACAGCAGTGTGGTTTGGCGCAAGAGCTCTGAGGTCAGGTCGCTGGTTGGAATCCCGGTTCTGTCCCTTAACATTCAAACCTTGTTATTTCCTTTTCAGGGATGATTACCATGCCACCTGCCTCTTAAGATTAAAAACATGAATAAAGCACTTAGAACAAGGCCAAGCATGGAGTGAGCACACGATAAATATGCTCTTATTATTCAATTTTCACAACAACTCCACGACATAGATATATCTCCCCATTTTGCAGATGAGGAAATTGAGGCCTGGAGAGATGGAGTGATGGGTTCAAGGTATCAGAGTGAGGGATGGGTGGAGCTGGGACTGAAACCCAGAGCCTCTGCTCTTTCCACAGAACAGCCCTGCCTCCCACAGTGAAGGAGTGAGCTCCCCGTCACTGGAGATGAGCCAGCTGAGGGCAGGTGGCTACTGACAGGGGGCAGGGCATGGCTGGGGGAGGGGCTTGGTGGCAGCTGGAGGAGGGATGAGGGATGCTTGCTGTCCAGAAGGGGGCAGGAGCTCCATTCCCAGCGGAAGCTTTTGGGCCAGTGGATCAATGTGAGGAGTAACAGCCGTCAGAGCTGGAGAGAGGCTCAGAGACTGTCTACAGCTCCTTCTCAAGTGGGAGGCTCAGAGACTGTCTAATCCAGCTCCTTCTCAAGTGGGAGGCTTGGGCCCAGAGAAGGGAATGGAATGTCTCAAAATCACACAGTGATCTGTCAGCATGAGGATTAAAAATTGCCACCCTCCAGGGCCAGCTTCACGGTCCCCACACTTGGTTTAATGCTCTGCTGTCACCATCTTGAAGTTCTTAATCATTTTTGAACAAGGGGCCCCCATTCTCATTTTACACTGCGTCCCACACATTATGGAGCTGGTCCTGTACCACCTGTTGGGGGCGGGCTCAGTGTGTGCCAGGCACTTATCTGTGATGTACATACTGGCATTGTGCCCATTTTACAGATGCAGGAACTGACACTCAAAGATGTGGAGTAAGTTAACCAGTCTGACTTCGGAGCTGTCCTTGTAAGGGTGACACCATGTTACCCCCTGGGGCAGGGGCCTGGGCTCAGGGCCACCTGGTGGCTGGTGCTTAGATCCACTCAGGCTGGTGTTTCCAACGTGTCTCCAGCGGGAAAACAGGATGAGAGAGGAGGAGGATCACGAGGGGGCAGCTTCCCCAGAGAATGAGATATCAGTGGGCAGAAGGGGGACCTCTAGCCACATTCTCTTCCTGGACAGCCAGCTTCTCAGAACTCACGCACTGGCCAAGGCGCCCTCCTGAGTGGATTACACGAAAACCATGAGTTCTAAGCACACAATGTCATGATGCTTTTGGCTGCATGTAGAAAACCAAATTCATGAAAAGCTTTAACGATATAATTTTAGAAAATCATATCTAATATAAGGTTTGGAGGTGGGCTGCCATGGGTTTGCAGTGACTTTTATCAAAGACCCCATTTCTTTCCATCTTTTTGTTCTGCCCCCCTGAGAATATGTACACTTGGGGGAACTTTCTTTATGGTCACAGGATGGCTGCTAGTCCCAGTTTCTGGTCTCCCTATACCCAAGTTCAGAGGCAGAAAAGAACAAGTTCTTCCTTTTTTGTTTTTAGCAACCAAGAAACTCTCCGGAAGAGCCCAACTATGCCCTAGCAGGGTCCTCCCCTCATCTCACTGGCCCATTCCTAAACCACTCACAGGCAAGTGGACTGGTTCTGACCAATCAGGATTCACCTGAGTCACATGGGGCGGTTGGGTCCTGGATTAAATCAGGGCACAGCCAGCGTGGAGGAAGGAAAGGGACTGTTTGCCGTCTTGTGTAGGTTTGCTTCTGGCCCATAAGGGTGAGGGGGTTGACCGGCTGGTGGCTGTGTGCTGGTGGTGCCTTGGGCAGTGAGGGGACAATGCAATGTTTATCAAGGGTGCACAGGTCCTAGGAGACTGACATAAGTTGGCTCATTTAATACAGGCCACACAGTAGCTCGATGAGGTTGGTATTTATTATTCTCATTTGACAGATGAGGAAATGGAGGCTCAGAGAGGTGAAGTGACTTGCCTGTGGACACACAGTGATGGCCAAAGCTGGGACTGGGCCCCAAGCAGACTGGCTCTAAACCTGGGCTCTTAACCACCCTACACTGAACTGCCTCTCCATGATTCTAGCAAGGATGGGAGACAGAACAACCGGGACCAGACAGTGAGGGGTGGGAGAAGGGGTGACTTGGAAGCAGGCAATGTGAACTGAGAAGTGGTCCAGGGGAAAGGCGGGGGGGTCTAGGAGCTGGAGCTGAAAGTGTCAGCTTGAGAGCATGTGCGAGTTCAGTGAGGCAGTTAAGACAGCCGGAGACCCAGCCTGACCTGGAGAGAGAGGAGTTTACAGGGGACTGCATGTGGGGACCACGCAGACGGGCCAGTCAACGGGGGCTTTGGGGGCGCAGAGCTCAGAGGTCAGCTCTGGCAGTAATGGAGGGCTTGGCCCATAGCCCTCTTGGAGCTCCTGGAGCCACTTTGCAAAGGAGTTTAATTGGAATTAATTACTAAAATAATCCAAATCAAGTTACTTAGCAACAGGCCTTGGTTTCTTGACTCATGAAGTGGGGGCTTTATGGGGCCTCGCTTTTTTTTTGTGACAGTTTCACGATCGACTGTAATGGTACTTGAAGAGTCCGTATCAAGTAACACAGTATGGAGCCTCCGGCAGGTCCAACAGGAGAATCAAAGCACAGACCCCTGAGTTTGGGGGCAAAGTCATGCCCTCTTCTCCAGAGAAAGAGATCAGGATTTGCTGTTGGGTCCTGGCAGAGACTAAACGCCTGCCCATCAGGCCACCAAGGCAGACATTCGGGCGTGTACAACAGCAATCCATCTCAAGCGGAGATGGCACGTACAAGGTCGGGTTCGCATTGGTCCTCAAGGTACAAGCAAGTTTTGCACCAGCAGGAAGTGCGGACTCCAACGGCTCTTGCTTCTGTTGTTTGCTGCCTGTCCACCCCTGCACAGGTAGGGTCTCAGGGAAGTTCCTGCTGGTTGAAGAAGAAAAAACTCCAACCTGTGTGCTTTGAGGGTAAATTCCAGGAGGCCTGGAATTAACCTGTGTTTTGTTGAAGAAAGACCCCAAGCTGACCCTGGATCAAGGCATGAAATGTACTGATTAATTGTGTTGCTTTGTAACCAGGGGTCTAAGGCCAGTTTGGGGGCCGTTTAATAACAGCTTGTCAGCATTGCTTGTTGATAACAGTGACACTGATGATTTACACCTGGTCTTGGTGAGGCCCCAGAAGGCTCTGTTGTTGGGGCTGGTTACTGGGAACGTGCTTACTTGACCAGCAGGGTACAAGATTCCGTCCTGGCTCCCTGGGTGGAAGGTCTTCTGTGTTCTCTGCAGGTCTCTCATCCAAGAGAGAAACCACATCCAGTGCAGCCCTGCAGAGGGAGGCCAGTTGGAGCTCACACACAGCCCCTCAGCCCTCGTTGTGAGCAGCCTTTGGCTGTGATGACTATCCTAGAATGTCGCTACATTGAACTCTTTTCTTGCAATAAAGGTTTTCTTTAGACTTTTATAAAGTCTTTAAATAAAAGTATTCTTTAGCAATTGAACCCTGTCTAGCTGCCACCATTAGCACAATCTGATTTACAGATTGTATTAACTTTCTATTGCTGTGTAACAAATTACCACAGACATAGGGGTTTAAAAAAACACTGATTTGAGCCAGCACCGACGGCCTAGCATTTAAAGTTCAGCATGCTCCACTTCGGCGGCCCGGGCCCAGTTCCTGGGTGCAGAACCACACCACTTGTCTGTCAGTAGCCATGCTGTGGCGGTGACTCATACAGAAAAACTGGAAGAACTTAACAACTATACATGACTATGTACTGGGGCTTTGGGGTGGAAGAAAAAAAAGGAGGAAGAGTGGCACAGATGTTAGCTTAGGGTGAATCATCCCCTGCAGGAAAAAAAAAAAAACCCGATTTGTTATCTCATAGTTTCTGTATCTCAGGAGTCCCGCACGTTTTAACTGGGTCCTCTGCTCAGGGCCTCACGAGGCTGATATCAAGGCGTCCAGCAGCTGCGTCCCCGTCTGGAGGCTCATCTGCTTCGAGCTCCCTTGGGTTCTTGGCAGAGTTCATGTCCTGTGGTTGTAGAACTGAGGTCCCGTTTCTGGCTTGCCGTTGGCCGGGGCCTGCTCTCGGCTCCCAGGGACCACGTCAGCAGTGTTCAGCTGTGTGGCTCCTCCTCTGACAACAGAGCAGCTTCCTTCCTTCAAGCCCGGCCTCGTCAACAAGAGCTGTTACCCCCATTCTTATTTCCCCACCTGGCAGCGGGACGGGATGCGCAGGGAGCAAGGGGAGGCCTCTCTTCGTGGTTTCCAGATAGAAGGGGCTTCGGTTTGCTGAAAAGAGAGCCCAGGACCTTTGAAGGAGGCATGAGCAGGGTGTGGGAGGAGGGGCAGGGCTGACATGGGGGGAGCTGCTCCAGAGGGAAGTGGGGGGAGGGAGCCCCTGCAGTGTGAGCCCCAGCCTGGCCTCAGGTCCTCCATCTCTTGGGGGCGGCCCCACCAGCTAGAGGGCAGGCTCTCCCACCCGGGACAGCCTTCCTCAGGGGGCTCCTTATTCCCTCCTGGCCTCTGAGAAGGAAGGAAGTCACTTCTCCAGGCAGAAACAGCAAGTAGGGGTCTGGCTGGAGATAATGACGACACAAAGTGACCCACCCCCAGTGTGCCCCAGGCCCTCCTGTCTGGGAGGAAGGCAGCCCAGACACTCATCTCACCTGAGTATTCGACACTAACGGTCGTCCTTCCAGGGGAGTTTTCACTTTAAAAGAGAAGTCTGGAGAAAGCCATCTGTAATCTAAAGGAGTATTTTGCTCCAGTGAGATTTCAGATATCCTCAAGGGAGCTATGTTTTTGGTCAGGGGCTCCAAGCCAGAGTAAGCCCTCCTTACCCCCACCCAATAAAAGAAAAAATAAATAACAACCGAGCGCCCACCTGTTTCACCTTCTCGCAAAGGGGAAGGGTGTTGGCAACTCGAGGCCAGCGGTGTTCTGAGTACTAGGGTCATGTAGCATCACAGCCAGTACTTATTAAGGGCTTACTGCATGCCCTGTGATATTATCTTGTCTTATTAAATTGTCAGAGCCATCCCATGGGGTCGTAATTGTTGAGGGGAGATGGAAGGTAAGAGGGGAGGTGAATGACCTATGTTACCTACTTGGATATGGCAGCACTGGCTTCAAACCCATTGTCTGTTTGACCCTGAGCCCAACTTGGCTCCTAACCGTTCTGCTAGGACTGCTATACCGCACTGCAGTTCCTGGTTATGACCACCAGGAGGCGCAACCTCTCCACACATGAATGCTCTCATGAGCTTGCTCAAAAAGACTACTTAAAAAAAAAAAATCACCACCATCACTATTTTCTGATTTACCACAATAATAACAGCTTCTAAAAATTAAGCACTTACTATGTGCCAGGCCCTGCGCTCAACACTTGACTATTAGTGATGAGAACCATCATTTCTTCATTGACAAGAACAAAAAGAAGCCAAATTCTTGCCTCTATGTTAAAAAATATGATGTAGGAGTTAAGACAGAAGAAGTTGGAGGAGAGATGCCATCTCGCATTCTTCAGATCGGAAGGGTATACCTAGGGCCAGCCTAGTGAAAAAAGACCCACCTAAATGTACACCACTGTGATTTCAAGACACAGCAGATGAAAAGAAAATCTGAAAGCTACCAGAGAAGGGGCAACATGCAAGCAACATACAAAGAAATGGGAAGCAGAGTAACATTAGATTCTTTGAGAGCAATGTGGACCCTAGAAGGCAACAAAGCAATGCCTTCAGAATTTGCAGAGAAAGTCACCTTCCACCTAGCCGTCTTTCCCCAGTCAAACCATCAATGAAGCGTGAGGGAAAAGTAAGATGTTTGCAGAACTGCAAGTTTCTTTCCCATCTACCCTTTCTTAGAAAGCTACTGGCGGATGTGTTCCACCACCACAAAGGAACAAAACAAGAAAGGAATAGATGGGATCCAGAAAAGAGAGGACCCTTCAGCAGGGAAAAGCAAAGGGATTTGCTAAGTAACAATTAAAGGATGGTCCAGATGACAGC
Organism: Ceratotherium simum simum; assembly: GCF_057802395.1. Taxonomy (NCBI): domain Eukaryota; kingdom Metazoa; phylum Chordata; class Mammalia; order Perissodactyla; family Rhinocerotidae; genus Ceratotherium; species Ceratotherium simum. Next base: position 16,992,388 of record NC_141920.1, read on the forward strand.
TGGGAGGCTGCCTGGAGAAGGAGAGAGCAAATTCGCTCACAAGCGTCTGACCACGTGCAGAGAGAGTTCCCAGTCTGTGAGATCTGGGGAAGAATGAGCGGCAGAGGAAAATTCAGCACACGAAGAACAAAAAAACAAAAACATGATTCCAGGAAAAAATAGAATGAAGGTACACATCTTGGCCCATCAGTGAACATGAGTTTACGTAATAATAATGTAAACCTGGACTACTGATTTAACCACAATTATTATGGAGCTTCATTGGGAGGACAGAGGAAGGGGAAGCAAAGACGGAGGGGTAGAAGCACTGAATCCGGGCCGGCCCCGTGGCTTAGCGGTTAAGTGCGCACGCTCCGCTACTGGCGGCCCAGGTTCGGATCCTGGGCGCGCACTGACGCACCGCTTATCCCGTCATGCTGAGGCCGCGTCCCACATACAGCAACTAGAAGGATGTGCAGCTATGACATACAACTATCGACTGGGGGTTTGGGGGAAAAATAAATAAATAAAAATTAAAAAAAAAAAAAAAAGAAGCACTGAATCCTCTTTTGTCCACAAAAAGTAAGTGAATACATTCTTCAAACTGATGCATCAAAGATGTGTGACCTACAGCCACGTTCCCACCAGCTACATGGGCAGCCGGGGGCTGGGGCAGGCCGGCCCTGATGTCGGCAGGCTGAGTCAAGATACAGACGGAGGCCCCTGCCCGTAGCCCCCACACTTCTCTTCCCACCTCTGACTGCCATCCTGCAGCTGGCATGCACATTTGTGTCCAGACCACCTAGTTCGCCTGTCTGGCTCTCGCCATCTCCCTCCCCTCTCAGTGACACCCTTGGCCACCTCTCAGGGGCAGGAGGTCACAGTCCGGCAGCCAGGAGACAAGCCCACATAGGCCCTGGACGATGGGACGTGGTTCAGAAAGGTGGAGTGCTCTAGGTAGGCCTGTCTCCTTGGCTCTACAGACCCCTCACCCTGTAGGGAGGGCAGCGGCCAGAGCGGGACCCTTGGAAAGCCAACGCTGGGCAGGGCCCTGGCTCCCCACCTAAGGCAGCGCTAGTCTGCAGCAACCAGAAGCCGAAACAAAGCCTCTGATACATCAGTGGTTCTCAACTGTGGGTGGTTTTGCCTCCCGGGGGGGTCATGTGGCAAAGTCTGGTGATTTTTGGTTGTCACGCCTCGGGGAGGGGCGCTGCTGGCATCTGGCAGGTAGAGGCCAGTGATGCTGCTCAGCATCCTGCATTGAACAGGACTGCGCCTCCCCGTTTCCCTCACCAACAAAGAATTACCCCACTATCCACAGAGCCAAGGCTGAGAAACTGGATGACACGTGTGTGTGTGGAGGCCAACAGACTTGGGGTTCAGACCTTGACTCTGCCACTGCCTTGTTCTGGGATCAATTGTTTCATCTCTCTGTGCCTCAGTTTTCTCATTTGTAACATGGGCTTAATGACAACGATTTCACAAGGTGTGAGAAATGAAACGGACTTGATATGGAAAATGCCTGGCTGAGAGTAGGTCCTCCAGTGTTATAGGTGTTCCTTAGATGGAGGAAAAAGACATGAATAAATAATATTTTAACATGGATAAATGAAGAAATAGCAGTAATGCATATTTATTTATTTGTTAAGCAGAGGAAATAGCTAAAAGAGTTGAGGGTATTACCTCTAGTGGTGGGAGTCAGGGGCTGGAAGCCACAGAGCACAGTTGGACTTTTTAAGCCGTGTACCCGTATTACTGAAGTTTCAAGTTGAAGTCAAAGAGCTTGAACATTAACATCCCTCCTCCACATAGATGCTGATTGCGTTACACAGCAGCACGACATCGCTGTATCGTGTCCCAGGGGCGTGTGCGCAAGGCTGAGCCCTGCTCGGGCCTGCGCGCTCCAGGCGCCGCGGGGTCCTGCCCCCTTTTCTTGCCCCTCCAGGGCCCTTTGTAACTCTGAGGGTACAGCAGTCAGCCCGGGCTGCCATAATACCATGCACTGGGCGGCCGAAACAACAGAAATTAATTCTCTCACAGTTCTGGAGGCTGGAGGTCCCAGACCGAAGTGTCTCCAGTTTCTGGTGAGAGGGCGTTCCTTGGCTTGCCGCCTTCTCCCTGCGTCCTCACGCAGCGGAGAGAGAGAGACAGAGAGAGAGAGTGTGGTGGGGTGGGGACTGGGGCCGAGGTCCCTGAGGCCAGGGCCACGGATTCCTCGCCCAGTGCTGCATCTCTCGACCAGCTGTTCCCGCCCCGCTGCCCCAGGAGTCCCTGTCCAGTTTCCATGGCACAGTGCATCCAAGCCGTCGGAATCCCTCTCCTCCGCTGTCACCACCCTGTCCCGCGCCACCACCTCCTCCCCTCTGGACGACTGCTCAGCCCCTGACGAGTCTCCCACTTCCCGCGCTCCAGTGCACTCCCCTCCCAACAGCCAGAGGGAGCTTGTGAAAATGCAGTTGGGATCATGTCTCTCCTTCGCTTGAATGCCTTCCCATTGCCCTTACGACCAAGTCCAAACCTTGTGTGGCCCAAAAGTCCCGACCTGCCCCTGCCAGCTTCCTCAAACCCATCCCAGCCGCCCTCCCCTCTGATCCTTCCCCCAGCTGCACTGGTGTCCTTGCTCTTCTAGAGCACGCCAGCCTCTTGCTGCCCCAGGGCCTTCCTGTATGTGGTTTCTTCTACCAGGAACTCTGCTCTCTGCTGTTCCCTTACCTCCTCCAGCCCTCTGTTCTGCAGCCACCTCCACCCTCTCGCTCTGTCCCTTCCACCTTCACCGTCACGTCACCCCACCATGCGGTCTTCCGAGTGTTTATCACCCTCTCCAGCTGTGTTGCTTGTTCATTTGTCTATCTGTGTAAGAAAGGGTTGACTGGAACCGTTCCAGTCGTCCAGTGAGGGTCCCAGGGCTCACTTTTGAGGGTCTAAGTGTTGAAGAAATTGATTCACACTTGGCGCCAAACATCGCCACCCCGAACACACTCATACCCAGAGCTCCTGAAGAGATGGATGGACCAGCGCCTCTCCCAGGTCAGCCCCTGGCACGATCCACACTCCATCCATGTGAGGGGACGGCTGGAGCAGGGGGAGGGCCACCAGGCTCACCTCCTCAAAAGCCCTTCCTTCCCCACCTTCGCCCAGTGTAACCAGGCCCACCTGTTATTCGTGCTCATGGCAGCTATGACTTGGCCTTCTAAGCATTACTACCATTTCAAGTCTTAGATGCCTTGGCGGGCGTCCTTATTTAATGCTTATTTCTCCAGGAGGGTAGGACCTGGCCTGTGTTATTCGTCACTTTCTTACAGCACCAAGCTCAGAGCCTGGCACTCCATAGGAATTTATTAAACATCTGTTGAACAAATGCCAATTAGCCTGTGATTGTACTTAGTAGGAACCTCTGGAGGGCAGCCTTCCTCCACTGGGAAGCACGGCTCTAATGGCAGAAGGTCAAGCACAGGCAAGGCCAGACAGGCAGAGAAGGGCAGAGGTGGGTGGTGGGTGGTGGGTGGGGGTGGGTGTGCCTTCCGGCAGCAGGAGCAAGACTGGAGGGGAGGGAGGAGAGAGGCCCAGGCAACCCCTGCACAAAGAGAGAAACTGAGGCCAGTGAGGTGAAGGGCGAACTAGTCTCGACTCTCACACCCACATTTTTAAAATAGCCACATAATGATAATAAATGAGAACAGGAGTTGTTATGAGCCAGACACGTCCTCACATATGATCCCTTGTGATCCTAACAACCACTTTGTGGGATGGGTAATGATATTCCCATTTTTCAGATGAGGAAAGCAAGGCCTAGAGAAAGGTAGGCACAAAACGTTTATTAAATTGTCCTGGGCAATTTGCACATATTTTCTCATTTAATCATAGGCTGAGCTGGAGCTGTTACCATCACTGTTCTTCACACAAGGAAACCAAATCTCCAGATGGAAAGTCTCCCAGGTGTCAGAGCCAGTGAGGGTAAGGCTGGTCCTAGAACCCAAGGCTGTTGCCGCCCACAGTCTCTGCTTCTTCCCAGATGCTGTGCAACCACCCTTGTCCCTGAAGCTTCTCTGGTCCTGACCTGCTGGGATTCACACTCTAAGCCAGGGCACCCCACTCCAGCCCCACCCCCTACTCCAGTGTCGTTTTCTTTTCCCTTTATTCCAAGCACAGTGACAGCTCCCCTGGCCCACTCTACCATGACAGAATCCATTATGCAGAAATAAATATGTCCAATAATTCACGTGTCCTTTATAAATGTTGAAACTTAAGAAAACTTGTAAGCAAGCTGAATGAAATTCTTTCCCAAATGCTGCCTATTCAACCATTACTTTAATATGTACTGAACCCAAGGGTTCTGCTGACACCTGCAGGGCAGCTGGCATGTGGGGGACGGTTTGACCCTGCACCGGCTGTCCCCAGAATGCTTGAGTCCTCGTGTCTGCTTCTTATCGTTTTCCTGCCTTGTTATACTGCCCAGCATCACTTCTCACAGTACTGGTGTGCCAGCCTCTAGAAGTGGTTTTCTGACTTTCCTAATGCTGGAAAATAAGTGTGCGAGTGTTGTGTGTAAAGCGATGATCTGGGGGACTTTGCGAGTCAAGCCGCAAAGCTTTCGTGCCTGAGATCTCAGCCTCCTGCGGGTCTTGCAAGTGTAGGAAACTTGGAAGGAGGCTAGATTTGGGATCTAATAGATGTCACTTTAATTCTCAGCTCCGTACAAATTATGTGACCTCCAGCAAGTAACTTGACCTCTCTGGGCAATATGTTCCTCATCTGAAAATTTGTTATGATATACGGAAAACACATTGTTAGGAGTTCCACAGACCGTTGCATTTTACCCCCGGGCGCCCTTGATGACTCCGTCTCCCAGCCGGCTGACCCTGCACACAGAAGCAGTGATGTGCGCCACCCCGAGGCCTTGATCCCCGGGTCTCCTGTGGGATCCTCGCTCGCTCATCACGGGCCGGCGGCAGAGCATCCAGGAGAGTCCTCCGAGGCCCATGCGGGCAGCAGAGCCACCAGAGAGAAGAGGCCGTGATCCCCGCGTGTGCTTGGAGGCTTGGAGGAGGAGCACACACGAGCAGCCGTGACCAGAATGAGCCAGAAATGAACTGTGATGTGTGAAGCCACTGAGATGTCAGGAGATGTTACCACAGCGGAGCCACGCCATCCTGACTAGTGCATAATACACGAGATTTGACCTTCTGCGGTGAGATTAAACAACAACAACAACGATAATAATAACTACTGTTCTAAGAACTTTACATGTATTAACTCACTGTTACTCACAACAACCCTTTGAAGAGGAGACTGTTATTATCCCCAAGTCACATCTGAGGAAACGGAGAAGGGAAGGAACTTGCCGGAGGTCGTACGACCTGGAGGCCGCAGAGTGGATATTCTTTCTCCCAGGCAGGCTGTGCCCTCGGCCCCTCCTCACCACACGCCGGACTGCTTCTCTCTGAACGATTGCCCTCAGCATCCGGTAGGTTTGGGGTTATTAGTTTTGGGTAATTAGGGGAGCAGAGCTGAGTCATAACTGATGTGTTGGGCAATTTTTTCAAAACCCCTGAATCTCTAATAGCAGGTCAGATTTTTTTGCACGTGAGTTCTTTCAAACTTTCAAGAACAGATAATTCCCACACTAACCAATGCGTGTATATGCATGTGCTGTGCAGGAGTATGCACAGTTGGGTGGTTTGTGTGTGTGTGTGTGCGTGTGTGTGTGCATGCGATGGGCACGTGAGCCCAGGATGCACTTGTGTGTCTAGGGGGTGAGTGTATGGGGGATGTTTGTGTGCATGTGGTAGCTGCTGGTGTGTATGAATGCGGTGTGTGTGATATGTATGCATGCATGTGTTTACATGTGTGTGGTGTGTCATTGCATGATATGTGCATGCATGGAATACACGTGTGCGTGGGCATTGTGTGCATGTTGTGTGTGATGTGTATAGTGGGCATGCCCATGTGCTATGACGTGCGTGATGTGAATATGTGTGTTTTTGTGTGGTGTGGGTGTATGGAATGTGCCCACGTGTGGGTTTGATGTGTGTGAGTGTGTGTGGTATGTGTGTGCACGCATCTGTATGTGTTTTGGGTGCAGTGCACATGTGTGTACTCTCCCACATGCACACCAGCTACACACACGCACACCACATACATAGTCACATTTCTCTTGCCTTCTCCATGTGCACGCACACCATGCACAGATATGCATACCAGACATAGAGATGCACACCACCACACATATGCACAGCCAAATATGCATGCATGCACACTGCATACAGACACACACACACACCACACGCGCACACCTCATCCACCCTACGCACCCAACACACACAGCCACATCACTTACTCTCCCACCACTTCCACACACACACCCCACACACACCACTCTCCACCACCCCCACTACGCTGGGAGTCAGGGCTGGCCCGACCCCAGGAGGTGGAGGCAGAGGTCAAGGTTCAGGAACAAGCACGGTGCCTGAGGTTCCCCTTCAACCTGAGGATAGCTGCCCCTGCACCCGACTCAGAGATCCCCACGCAGCTATGTGGACTCAGCCTCTTCTTCCAGAGAGAATTCTCCAAACTTCTCGATGACACTACAATCCCAGAGCCACAGCCTCTGGGCGTCTGGGACTAGCAAAGCACAGCACTCTAGAACCATGACAGTCCTCCAGCTCAGTCCTGGTCACTGGGCAGGGCACCGCCTGGATGTCACCCAGGAGGCCTCCGCAGACCCCAGCTGGAGTGGGGGCGCCTCTTCTGCATTCTCCTGGCTCCCCGTTTTTGCACTGGTCACATAGTATTTTTTATATTTTTATGACTTATAATATAAAATTATAACTATATAATTTTAAATATTATTGTTTTCCTTCTGTGCCCCCGCAACGAGACCTTAAGCTCCTAGAGGCTGGAATCTGTGTCTGATTCCACTCGGCATTCACGGTGCCCAGCGAGGGCCTGGCAGAGAAAGACTGCTTACTTGTTTGTATTCTTGCTTAATCAGCAAATTGAATTTTAGCATCAAGGACTCTGAAGATTCATTGGAAGTCCCCTCCGTGCCACGCTGCCCGCATTCCAGTCTAATGTGGAAATTCATATGGCGCCCTCCTGGGAGGGATTACAGCTGGGCGCTCTTAGGACCAGCCATGCCTTCCTTCTGGGGTGGGGGCTGGGCCTTTGCCCAGGCTGTGCCTCCTGCCAGGACTCCTGTGTTTGTGGGGGGAGGTGTGAGTGGAGGAATCTGAAGCAGGCACTTGGCTTCTGGAAGGGCAAGTGGCTTTGGTCCCTGGGCCAGCTCCACGGACAGTGGGGAGGGCTGCAGGCAGGAGCTGGGGGTCCTCACAATGTCAAGGGCACTGCTCTAGAGTCCAGGTAGTAACAAGTGGTCTCGAGGTGTGGCGGGTCCAGACCACAGCCTGGCCTTGGCAGATTGAGGGTGCCATGGCCACAGCGGTACCTGGTCCATTCCGAGGCTGTGGAACCCAGGGTGCAGCTTTGGGCGCACAGGGGCATGGGGGGGTATCTGTGGCAGAGGCCTCCGTGCTTTTACAGTGGTTGTAGCCTTGGGCTCTCGGTGGAGCCATGGACTGTGGCCGTCACCTCTGCAGGATGGAGTAGGACGAAGGCAGCAGACACTACTTCCCAGGGGAGAGAACCTCTTTGTGAACACATGGGAACCTCCATCCCCCTTGGGCGAGGCTTGGGTTGGTTTCAGGGGCTGAAAGTCTTGCATTTGCAGGTAGGGCCAGAGCCAGTGAAACAATATGGAACGTTACGGACGTGGCTCCACTGCGCTCAGCTAGTATCATAGGTCTGTTTCCCTAGAAATAGACAGGGACTGAGACGGGAATTCTGGTTCAAGTGATTTATTGGGTGGGTGAGCTCAGAAGGGGAGGGAGGTGATCAGGGCAGGTGGGGAAGGAGCTAAGCGAGGATGCTTTTGCAGCTGGAGACCTGCTGCAGCCTGGTCCCATGGGAGCTGTGGAGTGTGGTCCAAGAGTTGGCTGCTCCATTATTTGGTCATTAGCTGAGGGCAGCTCTGGGGAGAAGGGGCATCACCTCCCGGTCAAGGGCAATGACTGAGACAAACAGGGCAGCTTTGTGAGCAGCCGACACTCAGGAGCTGGGGGATGGGCACTGGCCAATAAAGGGAGCTGGGTGGGGCACCAACAGCATCCACTATAGTTGGCGTCCACTCCATGGCCCTGAAATCCGCCTTCTAGTACCTTCCATTGACCATTGGCTCTGTTCCCACTCTCTGGGACCACAGGACGCACCCACTTGACAATCCCTGATATCTGGAGGCAGGGTATCTAGACTGCTTGGACATCTCTGAGCATCCTTTGCAACTGAGAGGCCAGCCTTGGCATGTGGGCACTTCCAAAGGACTCCTGAGCTCTAGGCACAGCAATGAGGGGACAGATGGGAGTGTCCGCCTCAGAGGCAAGAACCCAATAGCCTTGCACTCTTGTTATTTTGGGCTGTCTGCGTGGATTCCAATGATGCTGTTTTCTCAAATGTAGAAGTAAGAGTCGAATATTAAACTAAGTCATCACCGTGTTACTGACAAGCTCCCCCCAGGAGAGGAAATTGTAGCCACATGAAATATTTATGCTTCGCATTGCAAGGATGCTGCAGACATGACAGTGGGTTGTTTTTGTTGGTTGGTTTTCTTTTTTCTTTTTCCAAAGTGGATTACAAAATGCCCTCCACTGAGGAAACTGCTCAGAGAGAAATGGCACCCCACTCCCAGGGCCATCATCTAGGTGACACACAGAGGAGCCTCCCCATGGACGGCCCAAAGCTGCAGCCCCCCAAAAGCTCCTCCACACCTGGCAATTGTTGTTTTTCCAGAAACAGTTAAAATAGTCACATAATTATTATTATTTTTTTTAAGTATCAGCACCTAACATCTGTCAGGAAACCTGGTTTACAGTCCCTTGTCTGGGGTGCTTCCTATGCTCAGGTTTGGAGAAGTCCCCCTGGCCCCTGGGCTCCGGCAGCCCTGAACCCACCCTCACCTCCACCAGACTGAGGACAGAGGCCCCATCGGTGGGAGTGGTGGGGAGGGCTCACCCTGGTCACCTGCTGATGAGTGCTCCCTGTGTGGCCAGAACCCCTTTCAATCATCACAAGAACCCTACATGCTCAACCCATTCCTACCCTACTTCTACAGACGGCAAGGCGGAGGCCAGGGGGCCCCGTCACCCACCCATACCCAAACGGCAGGTATGACTTTTATCTCAATCTGCCTGACGCCAGGGGCTCTGTCCTGGCAAAGCCACCACCAAATGTCACTTCCAAAGGCCTGGCCCTGGCTGACCAAGTGCAAGAGGAAACAGACTTGTCTTCAACTTTTCAGAAGTTTTATTACAAAGAAGTTTGAGAGAAGCACTGGGCACCGAGACAGACATTCGCCAGGGCCAAGAAACAGCGGCAAACAACACCAAGAACCAAAACCCAAACCAAACCCCACACCACGCACGCTTTAGGATAAACCGCATTTCTGTTCTCAATTTTTCTTCATAAATAGACAAAAGTCATTGTTGGCCATTTTAAATAGATGGTTTAAAAAAAAAACGCAATGCCTCCGAGTGTGGCTATAAATTTTCTGGTTCTTGCTGTATAGACGGTGAAACAGGGTGGCAGCCGCCTCTGTGCACATCTCCCTGAAGATAAAACTTAAAAAACACGTGCTAAGGGTCATATAAAATGCTTTTTACCTTAAAGGAAACTACTTTTCTCCCCCCACAAAATAATCTTACAGATGTCTTCAGCACAGTTCTAAACACTTAGTCAACTACTTACACGGAACCAACAGTTCATAGGGTTCAGAATCTTTTGTTCACACTGTAAAACCGGATTTGCACGTCTGTGGCTGGGCTGGCCCCTGCCCCATGCATCTGGGGGTGGGCTTCTGTTGGTAAGCGACCCCGCCAGGGGCAGCCCACATGAGCGTGGGCCAGGGCCAGACGTCCAGACATAGGGTGTGGTGTGCAGGGCGAGAAGCGGGGGCCACGGTGACCCTGGAGCAAGCAGGTCGGGGGCGGAAGGTTCCTGCAGGTTCTTTGGGCTGGCGGCGGGCGGTGGCTGCCTCTGCAGTCTGGTGGGAGGTCGAGGAAGAGACTCAGCCCTGGGACATTGGCTGTCACTGCTCTCTCTCTTCTCCATCACCCTGCTTCCTGCCAAGGCCTTTCTCTGCTGTCGGCCCCTCAGGCTCTGAGCAGTGCCCTTCCAGCAGCCTCAGGGAGGAGGGGGAGGCGGGATTAGGTGAGGTAGAGCGATTTATCCCTGGGGAGCAGGCTGTGGGAGAGAGGAGGGGCTGTCAGAGCTGATGTGACCCCACCCAGGTGCCGGGCCCTCAGGGGCCTGGACACCGGGCCCCGTGCGGAACCAGGACATGCGCTCACTAGCCCTTCACCCCGACCCCAGATTCAGCTGCCACCTGAGGATGAATGAGGGGCATGCCCTGGTCCCTCCCTGACTGTCCACCAGGCAGAAACAACACCCCTCCTGGGATCCTGGCAGGGGACCACCCAGTCCTTAGCACTGGGGGAAGGCAGCAGCAGGGTGTCTGTCCTTCATCCAGGCCAGTTCCAACACCACCATCCCTCTCAGGTCAGTTTTCAGTCACAGTGTTTCATTTGTAAATTTCAAAACGAATTAAAGAAGGGCAGGTACTTTATATGTTTTTACAATAGGCCACTCATTTGCAACAACGTGGATGGACCTCAAGGACATTATGCTGAGTGAAATAAGTCAGGGAGAGAAAGACAGACACCCTATGTTCTCACTTATATGTGGAATAATAATAATTAAAAAACCCCAAGCTTCACAGATACAGAGAACAGATTGCTGGTTGTCAGAGGCGGGGGCTGGATGAAATGGGTGAAGGGGTCAAAAGGTACAAACTTCCAGTTATAAAATAAATAAGTCCTGGGGATGTAATGTACAGCATGGTGACTATAGTTAACAATACTGCATTGCATATTTGAAAGTCACTAAGAGAGCAGATCTTAAAAGTTCTCATCACAAGAAAAAAAGTTAAAACTACATGTGATGATGGATGATAACCAGACTTGTGGTGATCATTTTGCAACATATAAAAGTAGCAAATCATTATGCTGTATATCTGAAACTAATATAAGGTTATATGTCGATTGTATCAATTAAAATAAATAAATGAAATAGGGCACTGCTGTGGTCTGACCTCTATGTTGGGGGAAGCTCTGCCATTCTGTGATGTCCATTAAAGAGCCCCCCACCTCCAGACTCTGACTTTGGGAAGGGAAACTGCCGTGAGGGGGAGGGTGGGAGGGGCTGCCCCTGCTCAGGGTAGGGAGCGAATTCCTGCTGAGCTGAGCTGAGCCTGCCCACCCGGTGGACTCTCCTGTCGGCACATCAGAGGTGGGGGCACGTGCCACGTGTGCTCACCCACTGGTGGGCTTGGCACAGGGAGGAGCAGGAAGGCCCACAGCTAGGGCTGGGGCAGCCGGGCCCACGGCAGAGATGGCCACCTGCCCACCAAACGTTAGTGTCCCGCCTTCCACGGGGTGGGCTGTTGCTGGGACAGCAGCCCAACACCACGTTTCCCAAGTGTGGCGGGGGCATTAGTTCTTGCCAGGGGAACGGGAGCCGGGGTTGGCGGGTTAAGGAGCAAGCGTGGCCTCTCCCTTCTGTTTGCTGTTCTGCTGGGTGAAATGAGAGGTCACTCTCTCGGAAGAGGTGTCGCACGGATCCAGGAAGACTTTCTAGAGGAGGGGCAGTTAGCGTGGGTTTGAAAGGCTGAGTGCAGGAGTGGGGGGGATGCCCTGAGGATGAGGACCAGGGAGGAGCCAAGTGGAGTCTGCGTGTTGGAGGGGATGTTGGGCTGCAGGGCTGGTGGGGGTACCAGTAAGGTTGGTGATCCCCTGTGTTCCATAGTTGGCCCCTTCTAGGCCGTGGTGAACACTGCTGGTGCCTCACCCAGATCCCTTCCTGCCCTCGAAGCTGCCCTCTGCTCCACAGAGCTGCCCTTGGCTGGATGGGACCTGCCTTACCAGCGGCTACACTCCCCGGGCAGCCCACAGCCAGTGGCTGACTGACATGGGGTACAAAAGCCCTAAGCTCCGGGTGGGACCAAGCCTATAGGGGATGCCTGCCCAGAGCTCCCGGTGGGATCAGGCTGAAGCGAGTCTCCAGCTGAGGCCCCACCCTCCCTCAGCTCCTTCCCCTGCCCTGTCCTGCTCCCCTTCTCCTGCCAGCTATCCCTCAACACGTCACAGGGGACCCAGTGATGCTCAGGCTCCGCTTCTAGGGACTTGACCAAAGATAGACGACATTCTGTGAACGTCACAGGATGGAAGGAGGAAAAGCAGGTCGGAAGGCAGGCCTTGCACAGACCCGCTGAGGCCTTCCGGGGCCTGGCCTTGCTCTGCGTCCTCTCCTGAGGAGCCCACAAGGCGCTCCCGCGGGGCTGGCGGCGACCTGGCGCTGTTCCACACCCCCTGCCCTTCCCCACCCCTTGTCATGGCTCCTGCTCTCCAGCATGGGCAGGACCAGGGCCGCCCAGCGGTGGCGGGGCCAGGGCTGACCTGCAAGTGCTGATGCCACACTCCGCGCCGGGGTAACTGCTGTCCCAGTCTGCGCTGCTCGTGGGGTTGGACGGGCCAGGTGAGCGGGATGCGGAGCCGCTGGGGAACTCGGAGATGTGAGGGAAGTCCTGCCGGGGGAGGAGGAGGCCGTGAGCAAAGGCGAGAGCACAGGAACTGTGTGTGCCTGAGGGGCTGAGAGGCTTCCTCCGCTGGCACAAAATCACCACTCTGCCTCTGCCCGGACGCGTCTTCCTTTCCCCACTAGAGCACCTTTGAAAAATTCAGCCCTTAGCCGCGTCAGGGGGTGAAGGACTTTGCTTTCAGGGCCTTTCCTTGTCTGGGCCTCAGTTTCCCAATCTGTAAAATGGAGTTAGTGGGCTGAATGACCTCCCAGGGCCGTGCAAGTCTTGTAACAGTGCACGTTATAACAGTGCATAACTGTTGAGACAAGGGCTATGGGGCTGATCTGGCAGAAGCCGCAGTGGCCCCAGCGCCTCGGGCCAGAGAGCAGAAATGAGCGAGGAGGAGAGGAGGGCCTTAAGAATGTGAAGAATCTGTCTGGCAACTTGTCAACTGTTCCCTGCAGCCAGTCCATCTCAGGTGAGGTGTACTAGACCCACTGCATAGAGGTGGTAACTGAGGCTCAGAGAGGTAAGGTGCCTAGGCTGAGGCTACACAGCGGGTGAGTGGCAGGGCCAGTATTTGAAATCCCAAGCTGCCTCCCCTCTCCACAGGGGGTCCCAGAAGGGCAGTTCCTACCGGGCCCTCCTTACCTGTGGCCCGGGAGGTGAGGGGCTCATAGCCAGCTGCACCTGGAGCGCCATGGGAGTGGGCAGGACGGGAGGCTGGGGGGCTGGGGACATGCTAACAGGTGGACTGAGGAGGGCGCCCTGGGCGTGGGGGGGCAGTGGCAGCTGCTGGTGGAGCGGTGGGCTGAGCGGGAAGGAGGGTGGCGGAGGCGGGGACGCGCTGAGGCCTGACAGCAGCGACTTGGAGCCCAGCGTCCGGGCGAGGCTGGCGGGAGAGGCCCCGCTGCGGAAGGCCTGCAGGTCCGCTGGCGTCAGGAAGGAGGCCAGGCCTGGCATGGCGTACACGGGCTGCTTCGGTGGGAGCATCTTGGCTGGCGGGTTTGCCTGTGTGCTCTTGGTCTCACCCGCGTCCGGGGAGCTCTGGAGGGAGACAGGCACCAGTCACTCCAGAGAAGATGGATAAGCCAGAGCGTGGGCCATGGGCCAGGTGGTTCTGCAACCCGCTGACATGGCCCTTGGCTGGCTCTCTGGCCCCTTGGGGGAGAGCTGTGGACTACCCAGAGATAACGCAGGGTCCTTAGTACACTTGGCTCTGACCATCCCACCACCCCCTGCTTTAATCCCTGGGGGCTCCCCTGCCCGTGGGGGACCCATGCTCCTCAGCCTGGCCGGTGAGGCCAGAATGATCCAGCAGGGCCATCCTCTATTTATGCTCCCCCCAGCCTCTATGCCTTTGCGTGTGCTGTTCCCTCGACGTGGAATGCCCTCTTTGCTTGGCCCTTTATGGCCTAACCCAGAAGCCATGTCCTCTGTAACAGCTTCCAGACAACACCCCTGCCCCCTTGGGCCACAATCCACCACCATACTGAGCCCCGCTGCGGTGCTGACAGAGGAAGCAGAGAGTGTGGTCAGCAGTAAAGGCCAGATTTGCAGACCGGCAAGAATGGGTATGAATCCCAGCACAGCCACCTAACAAGCTGGATAATTTCAGGCAGGTGGCTTAACCCCTCTGAGTGTCAGGTTCTTGTTGGGAGAGTTAAATGAAATGACATGCATGTCAGGCACCCCGCATGAGCCTGGGACACAGTAGGTGCACTGAGAAGTGACCACAGTGGTCTTACCCATCCCTTCCAAGACCTATGGTGTTGACTTAAGCGGGCCTCAGTTGACTGTGGGCCTCAGTTCTTGCTCCATCCCCCCAGGGGCCCCACTCTTATCAGGGCTGTGTCTAGGGATTCCAGGTCTTACCTTGGAGACAAGGCTGGCCCTGTAGGCTGCCAGAGCCTTCAGATATTCCTTCTTTGCTGCCTCGGTCTTCCTCTTGTAGGCCTGAAAGATCCAAGACAGGGCAACGTTGGGAGAGGTTGGGTGATCAGCCTGAGGTCACACAGCAGGTAACTGGCATTTTCCAATGAGCTGGTTCTGGTCCCTCCTCCCCCTGGAGGCCCTGGAGAGAGGGCCAGAGGCATTTGGGCAGTGGGACAGGAAAGCTCTGGCCTGGACCTCAGACTGTCAGAGTTGGAGGGACAAGATGGAGGGAGATGCCTGTTCTCATTTTACAGATGAGGAAGCAGAGGTCCAGGATGGTTAGGTCACTAGTGACCGCAGTTGGAAAACAGCAGAATTGGAAGTAAGCTAACTTCTCAGCTTACAGAGGGGCAAACTGAGCCCAGTAAAGACCTCGGCAAGAGGCTAGTTCCAGAGGCTGGACCAGGTTTCAGAACTTCCAAGTCTGTCATTGGCTCCAGGGCCTCAGAGCCTTGTGGGATGGCCCAGAAAGGGACAGAGACTCACCTGTTTCTGCTCCTCTCCCAAGCTGTCCCACATGGAGGCCACGATTTTGGACACATCCCCAAAGGTGGCGCTGGGGTTCTGTCCCTTGATGGCAGCCTGAGTGTCTCTGAAGAAGAGCGCGTAGGCTGACACGGGCTTCTGTGGCTCGTTGGGGTCCTTCTTCTTCTTCTTCTTTGGGTTCTTGGCCTTTTTCCCTGGGTCAGCTGAGGGTCTCTTCTCTCCCGACATCTGCCCGGGTGAGAGGAGTTAGAAAATCAGAGTCCCAAGGCCTCCTGCCAAAGGGGACCCAACCCAGCCTCAGGCAGAGCTGGACTTTCCTCAGCAGGCCCATCACGTGCTTGTCCAGCCCCCGGCACAGGCAGTGACTGGGGGCTGGCCGGCCACCACCCAGGGCTTGAACATGGGCAGCTTGGGCAGCACTGTAGGGCTAACCACGCCCTGGGTGGGGGAAGCAACACACACGCGCGCGCGCGCGCGCGTGAGCCCTGGGTAGGAGTCCTGGGTTTTTTGTTTTAACTCATTGAGAATAAGCATGATGGTAAAGTTGATTCAAAGAAATATAAGAGAAAGACAAACTGGTTAATGCCCTATAGACCAATAAAACTATCACTTTTTGGGTTTTTAATCTTTTCTACTGGACAGAAGTCATTTGTATCTCTCCAGGGAAAAATTAATTTCCCTTGTAATCAGACAAAAATCGTTTACATCTCTATCACTTTTTTCCCAAGCTAACGTGTGTCTTTACAGAGTGTGAAATCCCCTAATCAATAATGAATAATGAATCAAAACAAAGGTACCTGCTCCCCCAGAGTCAGAGCATTCTTGAGTGAGCCTATTAGACGATGCTGTGGGATGCAAGTGAAAGAATGTGCAGTCACTTTTTTTTCCCAATTTCCAAATTCTGGATATATATTTTTTTCT
Source organism: Ceratotherium simum simum (assembly GCF_057802395.1). Taxonomy (NCBI): domain Eukaryota; kingdom Metazoa; phylum Chordata; class Mammalia; order Perissodactyla; family Rhinocerotidae; genus Ceratotherium; species Ceratotherium simum. The sequence continues at coordinate 17,008,391 of NC_141920.1, forward strand.
TAACAGCTGTCCCCCCTTGTGATCACAAATAATCCCCAGAGACTATCCTGAATTACAAAAGGTCGGTCTCTTCCACCATGTTTCAGCTGTGCACTTGGGGCAGGTGGTTTAGTCCCTGGGGCCACTGTGAAGTGGTTGGATGGGAGTGAGGTTAGTGTGACTGTCATCGGATGTGGCCTCACCCTGGACACCTGGCCTCTGGAGCAGTCAGACTCTAGGACCACAATCCTGTGAGCACCTGACTTAGGGCTTCCCGGGTGGGGAGGGGATGGAGATGCTCACCACAGACCTCAGGGGGTCACTGATGGGACCCTCAGGTCACACAGGGATCAGGGACCTTGGTCAAAGGCCCTGGATCCTGCAGAGAAGACTGGTTCTGTGCACTAAGAAGATGAAGGTGACACCAAGGAAACCGTGGGCCAGCAGCAAGTCTCAGGCTTCCATGTCTGAGGGACAGCGAGGGGCCACCTGTAGCAATGGAGGTTCTGTTCCTGAACCTTTCCCTGCAGCCTCAGTTCTGTTGAGGCTCTGACACAGGATAAGGGATGCAGATGCACCCTGTAACTGATGAAGAGCTGAGCGGACGTGGCACTGTAGGTGGTTAAGGGCACATATGAGGGAGCCAGACTGCAACCACCCCAGTTTGAATCCTGGTTCTGTGACACTGCATAAGTGACTTAACCTCTCTGTGCCTCAGTTTCCCCATCTGCAAATCAAAAACACTAATGGCACCTACCACATAGGGTTGTGATGAGGATTACATGGATTCATACTTGTTGTGTGCTTAGAACATGTCTGGCCCATGGGAAGTGTTTGCTAAATGAAAAATAAAATAAAAACCACCCTGCCTGGCCTACCAGGAGACCAAGTTATCCTGAGGAGGAAGCTGGATCAGGATCCAGAGGCGCCCACCCCAGCCCAGGAGGGCAGGGTCTCTGCTAGATGGCGCGGGGGCCATGGTTACTGCCAGGCCTCTGTAGGGCCACCACATGGAAAGGGCTGAGAAGCCCTTATGACGAAGAAAGGGCACCAGACTGAGGGCGGCAGGATGTTGTGGGATCAAGTCTTCATTCTGCCACTAGCTCCGTGGGAGACTCCCAGCAAGCACTCCCATCCCTGGCCTTTCTGGGCCTCTGTTTCCGGCCCTAGTAAAACGAGGTGCTTTCCAGCAGAGATGGAGATTTGGAGTCAGTGCAAAGAAAGGACCAGAGCCTGACAGTGATGGGCTCTCATCCCTGACGTGTGCTTGAAGAGGCAGGACCACCCCTGGCTCCAGGGATGGTGGGAGGGGGCAAGTCCCCAACGGGGGGTCGTTTTTAGTGCCCCATCCTGTGGTCAGTGCTGCCCAGAGGTGCCCTCTGCTGGACCACACATTTTTGTCAGAATATTTTTGCCTAAAAGGTCGAAGTGGCCATAAGAGGTGACCCTGAGGATCTTTGCCATGCCATCAACGCCACTGAAATGACCCACTGGCCGTTCAGGAATAAGACCTCACCATGTTTTCACAGAATCTTCTCACCCATCCCCTTGACATTTGTTGGTGTTTCTGCTTTATCCTCAAGGCCATGGGAGCACAGAGGGGCAGAGCTTGTCAAGGACGCTCAGCCAATTTAGCAGCCGAAGCCAGATTTTCCAAACCCCAATAGTTGCTATTCCCACCGAGCAGGTGTTCCGGCCAGTGGTCCCCGTCCTACCTGCTGATTTTCCTCCTCCTTCCTCTACTCTTCTAGCGGCCCATCCCCTGCTGACAGGAGAGCATCTTAGGGCTTTGCATCTCCACCGCTCCGTACCTTGAAATGTGCTTCCGACTCCTCCTCCTGAGTGGAACTGGAGGGAGAGGGGGTGGCTGACTTGCTCCCCGGGGGTGACGGGGAGCTGTGGGCGATGCTGCTCCGGATGCCCATCTGAGAAATGAGCTGGGACTGGCTGAGGGCGCTCATGTGGCTGGCCAGCATCGCCGGGCGGCCCAGCAGGGGTCCTGGCCGGCTCGAGTCGTAGGCAGCCACCTCCGAGTGGACCATCTCCTGGATCTAAGAGAGGAAGACAGGGCATTCTGAGCTAGAAAGGACCTGCCACCCCATCACATCTGGTCCACTACGGGACTCAGAGGAGGGGCACGCAGACGAGAAGTGGAGGGTGGCTGGCTCCACTCTGAGCTGTGGTTTCCCCACAGGTCCCTGAGAGGTGAGCCCCCATTCTACTCTGCATGATTCAGTGCACCTGGGGGGGCCTATGGCTCCCTGACAGTTTACCATTCCATTGACATTCACCCTGCACAGACGGTCAGCACTTCAGCCCTTGCCAGAGAGCTCAGTCCAGCTGTGAACCGATCATTTTATGATACTGAGTCTTCCCTCTGGGAACACAGCATGTCTCTGCATTTATTCACTCTGCAGCCGGATAGCAAAGAGCACAGATGCTGAAAGCCAACTGCATTTGACTGCTGGGTGACTTTGGCCAAATTATTTACCCTCTCTAGCCTTCAGTTTCTTCATCTGAAAAATGCGGGTAATAATTAAACTTACCTTCTAGGGTTGTTAAGGATTAAATGTGCCTGGCACGGAGTAAGCCCTATATTGTATAGGGGTTTGTTAAATACATAGAATAAATAAATCCTTTAATAAAGTTTTGCACTTTTCTTCCTATAGGTTAGTAATTTTTAAATTAACTATGCCCTTTGATATTTTCTAACTGGTTATTTTTGGAATATAAGAAAGCTACTGATTTTTACATACAGGCATTTCTCATACTAAACACATATTTAGAATACTGTGTATTTTTTACTTACACATTATATATGTGCACACACACTGTTCAGCAAGGCATACCAATTTGCATGCTCATAATTATTTTTATTTCCTCTGCATCTGTGGTTATGTTCCCGTTCTAATTTCTCATGTCGAGTATCTGTGTTTTCCTCTCAGTTTTTCTTCATTAGGCAGGCTCATGGGTTTTCTACTTTATTATGTGGGATTTTTTTTTCCTCAAAAGAATCAAATCTCAAATTTATCACTTCTACTCCTTCTCTGTTTTCTAATTCTTAAATATCTAATTTTATCTTTATTTATTAATCTCCTCCTCTGATTTTTTTCTTATTGTATTTTTTTGTGTGTGTGATGAAGAACTGCCCTGAGCTAACCTCCACGCCAATCCTCCTCTTTTTGCTGAGGAAGACTGGCCCTGGGCTAACATCCATGCCCATCTTCCTCCACTTTATATGGGATGCCACCACAGCATGGCCTGACAAGGGGTGCATTGGTGCGTGCCCGGGATCCGAACCTGGGCCGCCAGCAGCGGAGTGCACGCACTTAACCGCTATGCCACGGGGCCGGCCCGTCTCTTCCTCTGATTTTTAAACATTTGTTGTTGCTTCCCTCTCAATATGAGTTGTATTTTCAATTCACTATTTTCATTCTCAATTTTTAGTAATACATTTAACGCTACAAATTTTCCTCTGAGTGTGACTTTAACATGTCTCATTGACTTCATCATATAAGATTTTCATTATTGATCTTTTTTATCTATTATTTAATTCAGTTTTAATTGTTTCTTTTATCCAAGAGTTGTTTAAGAAGAGTTTTGAAATTTCTAAGAGGTTAATTTTTGTTTGTTTGTTTATTTTCCTTTTGCTAATTGCTGGTAACAAAAATGATCAAAGAATGTGCTCTGTACTATTTTCACTTTTGAAAATTTACGAAGGTTTCCCTAAGGACCTAAATATGTTTAAATTTTGTATATATTCTACAGTACTTAAAGGCAAAGGGTAAACTGTGTCTGCAGATTAATGTAACAGTATCACATTTATCTATCCGATCAGTGGGGATTCCCATTCCTTTGTTACTTTTTGGCTTGTCTAAGTTGCCTACAACTTTTCTGCTTGCATTAAAATCTCCCTTTTTTGAAATTTTTGTTTTGGGAATTTGATGTTGGTTTCTTTTTTTTGTTTTTTTAAGTTGCACTAACTTTTTTTTGAGGAAGATTGGCCCTGAGCTAACATCTGTTGCCAATCTTCCTCCTTTTTTCCTTTTTTCTCCCCAAAGCCCCAGTAGATAGTTGTATGTCACAGTTGTACAACCTTCTAGTTGCTCTATGTGGGACGCCATCTCAGCATGGCTTGACAAGCAGTGAGTAGGTTCCAGCCTGGGATCCGAACTGGTGAACCCCGGGCTGCTGAAGCAGAGCGCGTGAACTGAATTGCTACACCACCACGCTGGACCCTGATATTGGTTTTTATTGCAAAAAGAAAACTGGCAATTATATCTTCATTATGGAGTGAACTTTAATATTATTATAAAGTGTCTCAACTTTGCCTTGAATTCCATGTTAACTTGGCTCTCCTTGCCTGTATATATATTTGTTTGAATTTGTCTAGCGTGTCTTCATTTCTGAGGAACTTTCTTTTTTACGTTTCTCTGAGTTTTCATTTTTTTAGGGTTATTTTTGTCAAATGTGGACATTTGTGTTGTGGTCAGCTTTAGAAAAAGAACCTAGATGTTTCCCTTTTTCTTTATGCCCTGAAACAGGAAAAATAACATAAAAATTATATTTTCCTTAGAGAAATAAAAAAGTTTAGACATAGAACCATCTGAGGCCCAGTGCTTTTTGAAAGATTGATTCTCATAATATTTTCCATGGCTAATAGGTCTATTTTAGTTTCCATATTCTCTTAGTTTTGATAAATTATATATATATATATATATTTAGAAAATTGTCTATTTCATCCAGATTTTAACACTAACAGCATATAACTGGGATAATATTATCACACATATTTTTAACCTACTCTATGATTTTTGTAGTTAAATTCCCCTTCAAAATTGTAACATTGTGAATGTATGTTGTTTTTTAAATTTTTCCTTCTCAAAAGTTTATATATTTTCACCTGTCTATCCAAAGAACCAGTTCTTCTATTTTTAAAAAAATAAATTTAACAACTTTTGTGATCATTAATTAAATTTTGCTTTTCTATTAATGTTGACTTCAGGTATCATATGTTGCTCTTTATCTAGCTTTTCAAATTAAACAGTTTACTTATTTTCATATTTTCTTTTTTAATAATAGAAGGATCTAAAGCAGAGGTTCAAAGAGGAGCACTTTTGCCACGTAGGAGACATGTGGAAATGTCTGGAGACACTATTGGTTTTCACAAGTGACTGTAGTGTGTGCGGGGAGTGTAGTGGCATCTAGTGGGTGGAGGCCAGAGATGCAGGACACCCCCCCACAACAAAGAATTATTTATCCCAAATGTCAGTAGTGCTGAGGTTGAGAAACCCTGTTCTGTAACTAAGATTTTTTTCCCTGAGAAAGATTTTAGCTGCATAATATAAATATTTTTTAAATATTTGACAACTGAAGATTTGATTTTCCTTTTTTCCCTAAAGTTATTTGGAAAAGAGTCTTTATTTAACGTATCCTTTTGTTATCGTGGTCAGAGAACATGACACCTAGAATTTTATCTCTTTGGTACTGAGGTTTCCATTATGGCTTAGGATATGATCAATTTTTGTAAAATTTTCATGTACATCTGAAATAACATTTACTCTGTGACATACGCATTTCTCTATGTGTCTATTCAATAAACTGTTTTGACTGTTTTAGCTGTGAAATCTCGAGAAAAATGAGTTAAAGTCTCCAACTACTGTTGTGTTCTCATCAGTTTCTCTATAGAATTTAAACAGGTTTTCTTCATATAGATTGATGGGAAGTTATTCATTCCCATAAATGTCTCAGAATGCTATATTTTCATTATGGCTTCTCCTTGTTAATTAAAAAAAAGCATCTTTGCCTCATTTAATGCTTCTATTTTTAATCCTGCTTTATCTGTGATCATTATCACTCTATTTTTTCACTGTTTTACTTTTGTCCTGCATCACTTTAAGTGTGCATCTTGTCAACAGCATATAGGTAGATTTAGGTTCCGAGTTCTTAATACAATATATTGTGAAATATATATTTTATTATATTAATCATAACAAAACCTGAGAAACAGGCTTAAAGTGAACTGTTTTAAAGAGTAGAAGGTTTTACAAACAATACAATTAAAAAAATGGGCAAAGGACTTGAATAGACATTTTGAAGACATACAAATGGCCAACAGGTACATGAAAAGGTGCTCAACATCACTAATCATCAGGGAAATGCAAATCAAAACCACAGTGAGATATCATCTCACGCCTGTTAGAATGGTTATTATCAAAAAGACAAGAGGTAAGTGTTGGCGAGGATGTAGAGAAAAGGGAACCCCTTGGAACTGTTGGTGGGAATGTAAATTAGTACAGTCACTATGGAAAATAGTATGGAGGTTCTTCAAGAAATTAAAAATAGAACTACCATATAATCCAGCAATCTTATTTCTGACTATATGACCAAAAGAAATGAAATCACTACCTTGAAGAGATACCTGCACCCTCATGTTCATTGCAGCATTATTTACCACACCCAAGACATGGAAACAACCTAAGCGTCCCTGAACAGGCAAAGGGATACAGAAAATGTGATATGTAGATACAATGTTATTCAGCCATAAAAAAGAAGGAAATCCTGCCTTTCCCAACAATATGGATGGACTTTGAGGGTATTATGCTAAGCGAAATAAATCAGACAGAGAAAGACAAATACTGTATGTTCTCACTGATAAGTGGGATCTAAAAAAGCCAAACTCAAAGAAATAGAGAGTAGGGTGGTGGTTGCCAGAGCCCGAGGGGTGGGGGACATGGGTGAAGATGGTCAAAGGGTCCACACTTCCAGCTATACAATTAGTAAGTTCTGGGGATCTAACGTACAGCACAGTGACAATACTTAACAATACTGTATTGTATACTTGAAAGTTAAGAGAGTAGATCTTAAAAGCTATCACCACATAATGGAGGCGTTAACTAACCTTATTGTGGTAATCGTTTCACAATATATACAGGTATCAAATCTTCATGTTGTACACCTTAAACTTATGTATGTTAAATGTCAGTGATATCTCAATAAAGCTGGAAAAAATTTTTTAAAAACTCTCAAAAACAAAAAGAGCAGAAGGTTTTAAATCTATTCTCTAAACATCTTCCTTTCCACTCCAAAATGTACACAGTCTTCCTTCCATGAGTCTTAAAAGCAAGAATCTGATATTATTTCCTCAAGGGCAAATTGGCCTTGGGGCTCTGTGTTTAGGGCTTCTTGGTTATTTTATTTCTTTTCTTCCCAGCTCCCTGCTTTAGAATTCTTCAACCAGATATTCCTGACTCAGTAATTTAATATAGTGTCGACACTTGATAATGGCAGACTTTTGAATTTTTGCAAATGTGGTAAGTGTGAAATGCTCTCAAAGCTGTTCTAATTTGCACTGTCCTGATTACTGAACACCTTTTCATAAGTTTACAGGCTATTTGGGTTTCTGTTTACACTGCTGCTGGGAGTGTAAACTAGTAAGATAAACACTTTAGGAGATAATCTGATAATACCCAGTATGTTGAAGACACCCCTATCCTATAACTTACCAACTCTACTCCAAAATAGTATATACTATAAAGAACTTTCCCATGTGCACAAGAAGATGTGTATATGGGCAAAGGAGTGTCTTTTCAATGGAATGCTGGGCATTGGCTAGTGGATCTCTGGGGTTATCTGTTTCTATAGGAATCTATGCTTTTGTCTTTGACTAGGCTATTTTACAACTTTGTAACCTGTAGAAAAATGATATTAATGCAACTTAGTTTTTATCATTATATTTTTTTTAAACTGTGGTAAAATATATATTTACCATCTTAACCATTTTTAAGCATATGGTTCAGTGGCATTAAGTAATTCACATTATTGTCTACCATAAATACCATCCATCTCCAAAGCTCTTTTTATCTTGCAAAACTGAACCTCTGTACCTATTAAACAATAACTTCCTATTCCTTCCTCCCTGCAGCCCCTGGCAACCACCATTGTACTACTATGAAATTTGACTACTATTCTATGAATTTGACTACTCTAGGTACCTCCTGTAACTGGAATCATACAGCCTTTGTTCTTTCGTGATTGGCTTATTTCACTTAGCATAATGTCCTCAATGTTCATTCATGTTGCAGCATATGGCAGAATTTCCTTCCTTTTAAAGGCTGAATAAAATTCCAATGTATGTGTATACCACATTTTGTTTATTCATTCCTCTACTGATGGACACTTGTGTTCCTTCCACGTTTTGGCTACTGTGAATAGTGCTGCTATGAACACGGGTGTACAAACACCTCTTCAAGAACCTGCTTTCAATTCTTTTGAGTATATACTCAGAAATAGAATTGCTGGATCATACAGTAATTCTATTTTTAATTTTTGAGGAACTGTCGTATTGTTTTCCATAGTGGCTGCGCCATTTTACATTCCCACCAACAGTGCACAAGGGTTCTAATTTCTCCACATCCTTGCCAACACTTGTTTTCTCTCTCTCTTTTTTTTTTTGGATAGTAGCCATCCTAATGGGTGTGAGGTGGAATGCAATTGATTCTTGTCCATAAAAATGCAAATAAATGTGGTCTGGTAGAGGTACAATTGTTCCTACTCTATAGAAAAGAATATTCTTCGAGTTGTTCCAAAATTATATTCTCTCACTCTATAGATATTAACCAGTTTTGCATTTATTAGAAAATTTATTTCAGCATTTTTGGTTGCCTATACATGCGCCTATTGATCAGATTCTCCTTTTAGCCAATTGTAATATCTTACGGGTGTCCTCATTAATTAATGAGTTAAATAGACACATTTCATTTTATGTTTATATGAGAGTCATGGCATTACCTTTCAAAACTCATACATTAAACAAAGATGATCATTACAGCATTTTTTTAATTCCAGAAAAACTGGAGGTAATCTAAATGTTCACCAATTGGGAAATAGTGAAAATCTGTGATATAGTCACATGATGGAATTCTGTACAGAGTTAAAGTGAATGACCTAGAGCTACATCTCCCAATGTGGATGAACTCACAATACTGAGTGAAAACAATAATGAGTGAAAAGAGTTTCATAAGGATACATACATTTATATACATGTTAAAACCATAAAACATTACTGTAAAGTGTTTAAGGACATATAACATGTAGTAAAAGCAAACAACACCTGCTACGGAATAGTGGTTATTTCGCTCTGGGAGAAAAGAGACAGATACAAAGCATGTTTAACTTGTATCTGTAATATTTTGTTTCTTCAAAAACAGATCCGAAGCAAAAAAAAAAAATAATAAAAATAACATGGGCTCTTCAATGTATAGTGTTGAATGTAAATGTGATGGGTCCTGGGAAGTCTGGGATGAGGGGAGATGGCTGGCATCCACATCACTTAATTGGCTATGTGATGCATCCTGAAATAAGGTATGACTGATCCTCTAATCTCCAATCTGGGCTCCAAACTCTTACATTCAGTTACCTAATTGACATCTTCACTTGGATGCCCCACAAGCACATCAAACTTAACATGTTGAAAAGGGAATGCTTAATTCTCCTTAAACCTGTTTTACCAAAACACTAAATGGCACCATCAGCCTTGAAATTGTCCAAGCCACCTACCTGGGCACCAACCTTGACTGTAGGATCAACACCCCCTCCCCTGCCCCAGACATACTTCTGTTGGCTCTACCCCTACAATGAATCCTAAATCTCTCACACCTCTCCCTCCCAAGCCATTGTCATCTCTTTTCTTATTTTATTGCCTTGCTCCCCATCCCTATCACCAATCTATTTCCCATGCAATCACCTGAGGGATCTCTAAAAATATGTAAATCAGACCATGGTACTCCCCTCAAAATTCTTCATTGGCTTCCTGATCCCTTTAGAATAAAATCCAATCCACTTACCACTGTTTTCAAGGCCCTGCATTATTGGATCCCATGCTAACTCTCCAACTCTCCTTGTACACTGTCCCCTTCACTTACTGCACTCTAGCTCAACTTGACTTCTTTCATTCAGATCTTCAGACACGGGAAGATCTGCCTCAGGGTTCTGTGCCTGCAGCTCCCTCAGCTGGGAGCATCCTTACCCTTGGTCTCTGCATGTGGCTCCTCATCCTTCAGTTCTTAACTTGAAAGTCACCATCTCAGAAAAGGCTTCCCTGACGCTTTGTCTAAAACACCTAACCCACTATCATTGTTCTCTACCATCATACTATTTGTTCCCTTCATAATGGTTATTTTAAGCTATAATTATTTCATTCATTTATTTGTTTATTGTCTCTTTTCCCCTCTGGAAGCTCCATGAGTAGAGGGCTATCTTGTTGGCTATTGCATTCCTCGTGACTTTGATAGTGCCTGGAACATAGTAGGTTGGTACTTAATAAATATTTGTTGAAGGATGGAAGAAGGAAGGGAGGGGAGGATGGTACTCCTGGTAGGTAAAACTCCCCACTTGCCTCTTGCCTTTTTTTTTTTTTGTGAGGAAGACTGGCCCTGAGCTAACACCTGCCAATCCTCCTCTTTTTGCTGAGGAAGACTGGCCCTGGGCTAACATCCATGCCCATCTTCCTCCACTTTATATGGGATGCTGCCACAGCATGGCTTGACAAGCGGTGTGTCGGTGCACACCTTGGATCCAAACCGGCAAACCCCGGGCCGCCACAGCAGAGTGCGTGCACTTAACCTCTTGCGCCACGGGGCCGGCCCCCTCTTTTCTTGAGAATGTGATGGAATGCGAGTTGTTTATGGCAATAGAATGGGGCAGAATTGGTGGAGGATCAAAGGAGATGTACCATTGGTTAGAAATTTCCTTCTTTGAATCAGCCTTAGGATAGGACATAGTCATTCCCTGTAGGATCAACAATCTCCTAAGATTTTTATGAGCCAGGTAAGACTCGATCTTCTCTACATCTTTTTTTGGAGTTTCCTTCACCCTCCTGGCAAAGGAAGCATAAATAATATTAATAATCAAAACAAAGAAAAAACACAAAGTACTGAATAAAATGATAGGAGAATAAGGAAGTAAGGATAAGTAAGTAAAATAGTTATCAAAGTAAGTATAAAGAAGCTTGTGTAAAAATCAGGAAAATTAACCCATTCGTATTTATTGTGAAGATAGCGTTATTTGTTCATAGTTATCTCAGCTTATTTTTTTGATTCCTTGACTTTTCCCCCATCTTTCCTTTGTTGATCAAGTTTTATCTAGTGATTTTTATGCCACTATACTATATCTCTGCCTCCTCATGTAAGAAGAAAAATTAAACTTTTAATTTTTCCCTCCATCAGTGGTTTGTGTTCCAGGTTGCTATTATTAATTTATGTGTTTTCATTAAATCATTTATTTCAATAATTATTTTTACAGTTGCATTAAGTTTCATAACCACGATAACATAGTACTTACACATTAACTCTAGGTTTTGCTGTTTTCATTGTTCATGCAACCATTTTTTATATCATATTTTTCCCATACTTGATCTATTTTCATTCATTTTTTAATCAAATGTACTGCTTCTTTAAGTAGTTTTTTATCCCAAAGCTTTTTTGAAATAAGAAAAATATGCATGGTGCTATTTTTGTATGCAGGCAGTATTTATTTAATTTTGCCTGTTACTTGGTAGGCTCTTTTGAGCTGAACACTTTCCACTTTCTTCAGATAAGTGATATTTTATGCTATTATTTCTTTCATTATTGCCTCTTTTCCACTGGCCCTATTTCCAAATTTCCTATTAAACACATATTGAATCATCACACACTTTATATTTTCGGTCATAATTTTGAGCTCTTTAACTTCTTCCTTGGAGTTTTGGGAGAAAATCTTGAGCTGGTCTTTTTTGCTTATTTGATTATCTGCAGTGTTGTTCACTGCTTTCACTGCATTTTTAACTCCAATCATCACATATTTCATCTGAAAGCAATCTTTCCTGATTTCAATTTTCTCTCATCCCACAGATACACTATATAATTGAAGTTGGTCGATTTTTCCCCATTTCTGGGAGCATGATCTTCAGAATGGACCTTCTTTAGAACTACAGATGTTGTACACTTGTCCAGTGATTTTTCTTTATATTACTAATACCTACATTAGCGCCTTGCACACAGCAAGAGCAAATGCTTGTTAGACATATTGAATAAAATTAAAGATAGAACAGCAGAATTGGGTGTGATCTGGGAATGATATCAAATTTGGCTCCGCTGTGTCCCATGTCTCCATGGAGGGTGGGCAGGGAGCTGGGCCACTTCACTCCTGCTAGAGTTACAAATATATTCTCAATAAACAATTGTTAGACCTTTCATGGACGTCTACTTTGTGATGGACATAAGCAAAGAGAGCTGTGGGAACAAGAGAACCATCCCAGCAACTGCCCTCAAGGGTCTCACAGTTCGTTAGGGAGATGGACTCCTACGTAAAGATAATATATGACTGGTTATTAATAGATATAATCCAATAAGACATGGGAACAGCCACTAAGCACCCCAGATTTTCTAGGGCATTAAAAAAATTTTGTCCTAATCTCCCCTAAGTGAAAAATATGCTCCCAATTTGAGGCCTGCTACTCGAGGATGCCACTGAAGTAGACACTGCAGGTGCCTAACCAGATCCTCTTACCCTGCCCCTCACCCATGCCCAGTGTGCTGGGAGTGTTGGCACCTGTCTCCTTCTCCAGAGAAGTGCCTTTGGCCAAATGGGAGCTGCCTCCCTCAAGAGGCTATGACACCCCACAATCTCGATGCCCAGCCCTGCAGCAGACCTCAACCACAGGGGTACAGAAGGTCAGCCCCCTTCCTCTGCGGTGCAGGCGTGCTCCAGACCTCCCTGCGGGATCAGGCTGAAGCGCATTTCGGCTGAGGCCACATCCTTGCTCAGCTCCTTCCTCTGCAGGCCCTGCTTCTTACCCCCTCTTCTCCTGAGAGCACTCCCTCAATAAACAACATTCCCAAGAATCCTCGTCTCAGGCTCCGTTTCTAGGGGCCTCACTTAAGTCATCCTCCATTGGGTCAACTGGTCTCCCCTCTCTGTGGGCTGCATCCCAATGGCATCAATCATGCTCACTTCTCTCCTGTTTTTAAACGAAAATCTCCCTTACGTCCAGGTGTCCTATAAACTACTGTCCCAACTTTCTTTCTTTCCTGAACAGCCAAGCTTCTTCAGAGAACTGTCTATCCTCACTGTCACTAGGACCTCCCCTCCTGTCAGCATCTCATCTGGCATGTGTCCTCATTACTATCTATACCACTATAATCATTTTCATTGTCTTCACCACTATTCTCATCAGGAGGAGGAGGAGGAGGGGAAATTGGTCACATTGGTTTATTAACACAGAGTAAATTTCAGTTGTACATCGTTACACTTCGGCTTCTGTATAGACAGCATCATGTTCACCACCAAAAGTCTAGTTTCCATCCGTTATTATACATACGTGCCCCTTTACCTCTTTTGCCCTCCTCCCACCCCCCTTTCCCTCTGGTAACCACCAATCCGTTCTCTGTATCAATCACACCTTCTTTATCCATTCATCCATTGATGGCACTTGGGTTGCTTCCAAGTCTTGGCTATTGTAAATAATGCTGCAATGAACATAGGGGTGCATAGATCTTTTCGAATTAGTGTTTTCATGTTCTTTGGACAAATATCCAGAAGTGGAATAGCTGGATCATATGGTATTTCTATTTTTAATTTTTTGAGAAATCAAGGAGAAATTTTTCTCTCTCTTTTTAAAAAAATTTTATTGAGGTCATAATAGTTTATAACATTGTGAAATTTCAGTTGTACATTATTATTTGTCAGTCACCATATATATGTGCCCCTTCACCCCTTATGCCCACCCCCCAACTCCATGCCCCTCTGGTAACCACTAATCTGTTCTCTTTGTCCATGTGTTTGTTTATCTCCTACTTATGAGTGAAATCATATGGTGTTTGTCTTTCTCTGTCTGGCTTATCTCTCTTAACATAATACCCTCAAGTTCCATCCATGTCGTTGCAAATGGGATGATTTTGTCTTTTTATGGCTGAGTAGTATTCCATTGTATATATATATATATATATATATATATATATATATATACCACGTCTTCTTTATCCAATCATCAGTTGATGGGCACGTGGGTTGCTTCCACGTCTTGGCTATTGTGAATAATGCTGCAATGAACATACGGGTGTGCAAGTCTCTTTGAATTGTTGATTTCAAGTTCTTTGGATAAATACACAGTAGTGGAATAGCTGGGTCAGATGGTATTTCAATTTTTAATTTTTTGAGACATCTCCATACTGTTTTCCACAGTGGCTGCACCAGTTTGCATTCCCACCAGCAGTGTATGAGGGTTCCCTTTTCTCCACATACTCTCCAACATTTGTTGGTTTTTGTCTTGGTTATTATAGTCATTCTAACGGGTGCAAGGTGATATTGCATTGTAGTTTTGGTTAGCATTTCCCTGATGATTCGTGATGTTGAACATCTTTTCATGTGCCTATTGGCGATCTGTATATCTTCTTTGGAAAAATGTCTGTTCATATCCTCTGCCCATTTTTTGATTGGGTTGTTTGTTTTTTTGTTGTTGAGTTGTATGTGTTCTTTATATATTTTGGAGATTAACCCCTTGTCAGATACACGATTTGCAAAAATTTTCTCCCAATTGGTGGGTTGTCTTTTTGCTTTGTTCATGATTTCCTTTGCCTTGCAGAAGCTCTTTAGTCTGATGAAGTCCCATTTGTTTATTTTTTCTTTTGTTTCCCTTGCCTGAGTAGATATGGTATTCGAAAAGATCCTTCTAAGACAGATGTCAAAGAATGTACTGCCTATATTTTCTTCTAGGAGTTTTATGGTTTCACATCTTACCTTCAAGTCCTTAATCCATTTTGAGTTAATTTTTGTGTATGGCAAAAGATAATGGTCTACCTTCATTCTTTTGCATGTGGCTGTCCAGTTTTCCCAACATCATTTATTGAAGAGACTTTCCTTTTTCCATCGTATATTCTTAGCTCCTTTGTCGAAGATTAGCTGTCTGTACGTGTGTGGTTTTATTTCTGGGCTTTCAATTCTGTTCCATTGATCTGTGTGTCTGTTTTTGTACCAGTACCATGCTGTTTTGATTACTATAGCTTTGCAGTATATATTGAAGTCAGGGATTGTGATACCTCCAAATTTGTTCTTTTTCCTCAGGATCGCTTTACCTATTCAGGATCTTTTGTTGCCCCATATGAATTTTAGGATTCTTTGTTCTATTTCCATGAAGAATGTCATTGGGATTCTGACTGGGATTGAATTGAATCTGTAGATTGCTTTGTGTGGTAGTGTGGACGTTTTAACTATGTTTATTCTTCCAATCCACGTGCATGGAATATCTTTCCATTTCTTTATGTCATCATTGATTCCTTTCAATAATGTCTTACAGTTTTCACTGTATAGGTCTTTCACCGAGGAGGAGACATTTTTATTAAGCACTTACTTTGCGCCAGAAGCAGTGCCAAGCTTTTCTATACATGACCCATCTAATCATGATAGCTACCATAGAAGGTGAGTAACATAATCAGCCCCAGCCAAGGAAGCCAAGGCTCAGAGAGATTCAGGGACTCGCCCATGATCACACCGCTGCTAAAGGTGGAACTGGGTTTCTCCAGACCGTCACGCCTTCTCCCTAAGGTACGATGCCTTCCCCGTGACACTCCTCGGTCCTCGACTCCTGGGACGGCTGCCTCCCCCGACAGCCCTCTTCCCTCTGTCCAGGGCCTGGCTCTTGGCCGTCTGGCTACTCCTCCAGCCAGTCCTTCTTGGTCTTCCTCAGTCCACTCCTTAAACACTAGCCTTTCCCAGGTTCTCTCCAGCCTTCCCTCCTTTCTTGCACTCCCCTAGGTGAGTCTGTGGCTGCTACATGGATGCCTATAAATAGGGGGTGTCCCCCTGGTGACGATTCCAAATTCCTATGTCCCACCTAAGAAAGTGCTTCATTTAAAGCCAATTTCAGGCTTAAACAAAAAAAGGTGAGCTCACAAGAGAGGTACACAGAAGTGGTCAGACAATGTCCATCCCTCCACGCATTCTAGAACACTCTATTGGCTCACAGGATCCCTTCCCCAATCAGAATCCAGCGCCCTCTGCCCAACATGTTCAACAACCATCGGCTTGTGCTAACTGGCTACAGCAGATGCTGTGAGGGGCTGCCCATCTGCCCTTGGCCGACCTTGGCGGTCCCCCCAGAGGGTTAACGCCCCTGCTGATGGGTTCCTGCATCCCCCTGCCTGAGAGCGCTCTCTGCCCACGGCGGCCTGGGAGTGCTGAGCAACTGAGGCCCCAGGAGTGACCCTCAACCAGCGAGGGACAGGAGTTTGTGGACAAAACCTCGGCTTCCTCTCCCCTGAACGAGACATTTCTGAGTGACATTCCATACGCCTCTCAGAGGGTCCACAGCAGGACTGTGAATGTGTCCATTCCAGTTGCCACAGTGGTCACCACTCACCAATTCCCCCTATCCTGGCTTTCTTCCCTCCCAGTCTCACCTCCCCTCTTTCTTCACTGGGTGACCTGAGATCACCCCCAAACTACTTGCACCCACACTTTTGTGTCAGGCTCTCTTTTTGCGGGGATCCCAAATTAAGACACCAGCCCTCCTTCAGCCCCCAGCATGGCTTCCCTGAGTCCAGGTGCCACGCTGGCCACCAGAGTGACCCTTCTGGAGTATAAAATGTCTCCTCCCTGCTCAGAATCTTTCAGGAGCTCCCCTGTGCCCTGCTAGCATTGTCCTATCCTTGTAAAATGCCCCACAAAGATCTGCACCCTCTCTCTCCCCCCGACCTCTCCAGCCCCTTCCCAGCACTCCCCAGTGCCGTGTGGGCTTCTCTCTAGAATGGAGACTTTTTCCCCCGTGGCTCTGTGTCATCGTCCTTCCAGGTTTACCTGAAACGTCACCTCCTCAGAGAAGCCCTCCCTGATCTCACTCTCCTCCTCCCTCCGCTGGCCACACCGCTTCCTGAGCCTTTCCCATGGCTCACCATGGTGGGCATTAAGCATCTAGTTACGTGCAGAGGCACATAATGTGCTTCCCCAGCCCCGGCAGGAGGCTCGGCACACAGCTGGCACTTATAAGATATCTGGTACCAAAATGAACCAAGCCTCCCGCTTCCCTCATGGAAACACACGGACACATCCAGGAGCCACATCTGCACCCTCTCCAGGAAGGATGGAACAGAGGGAACAGTAACGAGCTGCCGTTGTGAACATAATTAGGTTTGCCTGGCTTAACAGATTCTCGGGGCTGCAAGAACACAAAGGCGTTTTTCACAAATTCCCCATTTGCAGTCTCTATGGAGAGCAGCCCCAGGTGCTGAGGGCACCCCCACACTGTGGGGCGAGGATAAGAAATCGCACTTTTCTCCTTCCCGCCTTCTGCTGATCCACAGAGCTAACACCCTACCCGCTTCCTCCGAGGCAGGGACGGGGTGTCATTAAACACAGCCTCACACTCTCCCCAGGAGCTGGAACATTGCTCCTGGAGGAGAGACGGCTCTGTTCAATGGTGTTCTCTCATCGGAGCCTCGGCCTCAGTTCCAGAGGGTCCAGAAACTTCTTAATTTCTGAGCACAATCAGACCCCAAAGGAAAATTCACAAGCTACTGACCAGCATTTCACAATCCCTTCCACAGTCTCAGAGTAGCCCTTTCTAACAGATGCTAATATCCCTGTTTTATAGAGGATGGAACGACAGTCATAATGATAATAATACTTCCTATTATATTTGAGTGCTCACTATGTGCCAGGCACAGTGCCAGGAGCTTCACGAACAAACCTTTAATATAAACACTCTCATCACCTCCATTTTACAAAAAGGCACTGAAACTCAGAGAGGTAAAATGACTTTCCCAAGGTCACACAGCTAGGAAGTGGGAAAGTCAGGCTTCTGGCTGTCTTCTGAGACTGAGATCTTTTCACCACACCCACCCAGATCTTAAGGGCTCTGATACAGGTGGAGGGCAATAAAGAACCTGCTCTCACGGGGCAGCTGTGAGACCCAAAGAGAAGATGATAACTTTGTCCAGAGCCTGGCACATAGTAGGTGTTCAACATGAGAAGGCTTCCTTTCCTTCATCCCCTCATGAACTTGTTCAAGGTGTGAGCCTGAACTGGATCTCAACTGGGCTAAGAAGAGGTCAAAAACAAACGAAGTTTCTGGATATGAGAGAAATATGAGAGAGGCCAGAAGGGAGGCTCCAGTGCGAATAAAAATAACAGCACAAGGCCAGGCACAGGGGTGGTGCTTCACAAATATTTGTTCCATTTATTAGATCAGGAGTTGGCAAACTTGTGTAAAGGGCCAGATATTAAATATTTTAGGCTTTGCAGGCCAGATGGTCTCCTTTGTAACTACTCAACTCTGCTGTTGCAGCACAAAAGCAGCCATAGGCAATACGCAAATGAATGGATGTGGCTGTGTTCCAATAAAACTTTATTTACAAAACCAAGCAGAGGGCCAGATTTGGCCTATGGCCATAGATTGCCAACCCCTGTGTTGGTCGAAAGAAATATTAGTAAAAGCACTACTTTTTATTTGGCAGTTACCATCTGCCAGGCACTGACTTGGCCACATTTAATTCTCAGCCAGCTGTGAGAGGAAGGTTGTTTATCACCAGCATTTGCAGAGGAGGAAGCTGAGACTCAGAAAGGGAAGCGATGCACCCAAGGTCATTTAGTTATAAGCAGTAGAGCTGGGATTCAAATCACAGTCCGTTTGGTTCCCACGCCCATGTCCTCAGGCACAACACCATCAGCCCACCCTTCTCTCCAGCCCCGCCCTAGGAAACACCTGCTCTGCTCCTTGTGCTGTCCCTCCGCTAAACCCCGCCCTGGCCACTAATGGGCTCTTGCTCTGACTTGCACCACAGCCTCTCTCTAAAGTCAGTGCAGCCACAACCCCTGCAGGGAATACTGCAGTGCCACCCATCTCCCAATTCAGGGACACAGCGCTCAGGCCCCCAGCTGACAGCTCACAGCCGCCCCCCTCTCCAGGAACTGCCTTTGGCTGATGGAGCTGCCTCACCCAGTTACAACCCCTTCCAAGGTGTGGCCAGTATTCAATGATGTGGGGGTTCCAAGGCCCAGCCCCCCTGTCTCAGTTGAGGACATCTCCAAACAGGCATCCTGGTTCCAGAGCTCCCTAGGGGCCTGGCAGAGGCCTCTGCAGCAGGACATTTTGGTGCTCATTCTCTCTCTGCCAATCCTGCTTCTGGTACCTCTCACAGGCGGTGTTCCCAAGAGCGCTCCCCAAAACTTCCTGTCCGCAGTCTCCATCTCAGAGTCTATTTCCAGGGATCCTGGCTGACAACAGCCCGTTGCTCGCCCCTGCCAACTCCCCACCCAGCACAGTCCAGCTCTCTGCGCCTCCCATGCATCAGGCAAGGTCCTGACGAAAGGGGCAAGACCCAACCTCTCCCTGATGCATTAGCCCCTCAGCAAACCTTGTTGAACATGAGCAGAGGCCAAGTCCAGATGCTGGGTTCAGAGAACACAGGAGTGACTGAAACACAGGCCCTCTCTTCAAGAGGCCTGAGTGGTGGTGGGGGCAGTGGTGGCAAGACCTGTGTAGACACTTCCCCACCCAGTCGGGAGAAGAGGAGGGCTACCAAGAGGAAGTGGAGTCTCAGCTGATCAGGGGTAGCTGGTGAAGATGGGGGAGGATGTCTAGGCAGAGGGAACAGCCTGGGCAAAGCCATGGAGGTGACACGGACCTGGCAGCACCCAGGGTGGCTTTGTGAGACTTCAGAGATCAGCAGAGATTGATGGTGACAGGCCTGGAGTGCTAGGGTTGGAAGATTCTATCAGGCCAATGGGGAGCCATCAAAGGGTTTGAAGCAGGGGAGAGATGTGTTCAGGATGCCCTGTGGAAAGACCATTCTGGCTGCCTATGAATGATAGAGTTGGGATAGGAGGCCACAGCAGCTGTCCAGGAGAGGGGACTGTGATGTAGTCTATAGGGGAATGTGGTCCCAGGGCAGGGAGAGAATGGGCGGGTCTGAGAGGCATTGAGGAGGACTGTCGGGTGACTGAGTGTGATGTGCAGGATGAGTAGCGACCAGGAGTTGAACAAGACTCTTGGGACGAAATGGTGATAAGGGGTGGGTCTTGCAGTACTTTGAGGCGGAGACATAGGAAGAGAGGCAATAATGTGAAAAGTCAATGCCAGAGCTCCCCAATGCCAGACCAGGAGGGAGAAGCTAAGGTCACAGGTCTGGAGTCCAGCCTAGGAGTCTAGACCAGCAGAAAGGCCTGGACTGGCGACAGAGATCTGGAAGTGGGCCACTGTCCTCAGACTCTGAGCTTCCATCGCTGTCTTGAGCCCCTTTCTCACGTCCTTGACTGGGCCTCTGACTTGAACTGCCCTCATCAGAACTGCCTCTGTGGTCATTTTACTTCTCTAGTCTTCCTTGGTCCCTAAGCCTGCTCCTCTTACTCATTCATTCAACAAACATTCCCTGAGGGCTGCCATGCCTAAGACTCTGAGCTAGATGCAGGAGACAAAGAGCAGACTGAAAACACCCCACCCAGAGTGCACAATGTGACAGGAGAGGCAGAGATGTACCCACACAGTCTTAACCAGCGCAGCAGCACAGGTGTACAGAGGGACCTGCAGGGGCTCAGCAGAAAAGGGGAGCCTCCAATGCCTGGAGAGCCAGAAAGCCTTTCCACAGGAGAACACCCTGAGCTGACTCTGTAGGGGAAGTTTGCAGAAGACAAGGAGGGTGTGGAGGGCATTTCCAGGAGCAGGAACAGCATATGCAAGGGCACAGACGCATGGAGCAGTGTGATGGTTAATTTTACGTGGGCCACAGGGTGCCCAGACATTTGGTCAAACATTATTCTGGATGTGTGTGTGAGGATGTTTCTGGATGAGATTCACCTTTGAATCTGTGGACTGATTAAAGCAGATAGCCCTCCCCAGTGTGTGTGGGCCTCACCTGATCAGCTGAAGATCTGAAAAGAACAAAAAGGCTGAGCAAGAGAGAACTTCGCCTGCCTGATTGCTTGAACTGAGACCTTGGCTTTCTCCTGCCCTCAGACTGGAACTACATCATCAGCTCTCCTGGGTCTCCAGCTTGCTGACTGCAGATCTTGGGACTTCTCAGCCTCCATAATGATGTGAGCCAATTCCTTATAATTCCTACCTACCTACCTACCTACCTACCTACCTACCTACCTACCTATTGATCCATCCATCCATCCATCCACCCACCCACCCACCCTATTGGCTCTCCTTCTCTGGAGAACCCTGACTAATACAAGTGGCATGATGAGCTTTGCAAGCTGCCCCCAGCCTGGCATAGCTGGAGTGTCAGGAAAAGTGGAAGATGAGAATAAACGGGCATCCAGAGGCTAGGACTTGGAGGACCAGTGTGTCGGGCAGAGGTGGAGGGACCGTGCCTGCAGGTGCTAAGGCGATGGGCACGGGCTTTAAGCAGAGGAGGAGGGCCAGAACCCAGGTCTGTGCTGACAGCTGCCAGGGAGTCCTGTGATCTGCAGCAGAAGCCCCTCCCCAGGGAAAGTTGTCTCTGGACTCTAAGAAGAGTCTCAGGACTCTGAGGAGCAGCAGAGACCCTGGGTAGGAGTTTCCTATTGCTGCTGTACCAACTACCACAAACTTGGTGGCCTAAAAGAATCCAGACTCATTCCCTTACAGCTCTGGAGGCTGAAAGTCCACAAGGAGTCTCAATGGGCTAAAGTCAAGGTGTCAGCAGGGTCCGTTCCCGCTGGAGCCTCCAGAGGGGAATCTGTCTCTTTGCGTCCTTTTAGGATGGACGCTGTCCTTATCCCTTGGCTCGTGGTCCCGCATCACATGGTCTTTTCTCTCTCTGCATCCACCGTCACGTCAGCTACTCTGTGTGTTAGACCCTCCTGCCCCCTCTTACAAGGCTTAGTCCAGAATAATCTCCCTATCTCAAGATTTTTAACTTAATCACATCTGCAAAACACCTTTTGCTACATAAGGTAACATAGGGCATTATGGACATTAGGGCATTAGGACATAGCCATCTTGGTGGGGAATAATTCAGTCTAAGGCACCCCAGAATCAACAATGTGGGAAGTCACAATCAAAGCTCCCCATGCCGACCTTCCTAGGGGCTCACTGCTCTCTGAGGCTTTCTCAGGCTTTCAGAATCAACTATTTGAAAATTATTTCCTTTTAGGAAAAAAAATTCCGGCACAGAAAAGAAGAAAAGAGAGCCAATAGGAAGCCTTCCCCATGCCTGCCCCTCGCCCCGAAGCCCCGTCAGTAAGTATTTCTAATAAACTTTCATGCTTGGCGGGAGATCCTTCGCACGCTGACAAATTTCTCCTGAAATTCGAGATGTCTTGTTCAGAGTAATAGCTGTGGTGCACAGGTGCCCAGCTGCTATTGTAAAATCAGTAAGCATTTAATTGAAACAAATGACTATAATAATAGTACATTATCCCTGCAGGCCGTGCGCCATCACAGTTTTAATTATTGAGTTAAGAGTCAGACTAATTTATCCTTTAAAGCAACAGTCTCATTCCTGGTTACACTGATCATCCTGTTATGAATATGAAGGCACCAGCAGGGAAGGCTGTAAATGGAAGGCAATTTGTCCCCTCCGAGGCTGATTTGTCTTTGAAGAAAGGTTTGCAAACACTTCGGTCTCCGTCTTCGGTGGCTGAGTCACCGGGTCTGGGATTGCCCTGCTGGGGGTGTGAGACTTCTGCTCGGGTTGGGATGGGGGCTATGGTCCTTATGTTTCCCGTCGCTGGGACGCAGGCCTCACTCCCCTGCTCAGAGCCTGCGCTAGCTCCTCACTCACTTCGTGTACAAGCCTAAGCCCTTACTAAGCCACAGCCCCTAGAACAACCCCACCACCTGATGCCTCTGGCCTTCTCCCTCTACTGTCCCCCCATTCACTGCACCCCAGCACACTCGCCTCCTTGCTGTCCCTTGAACACCCAAGCACGCTCCCCTCTCTGGGCCCTTCGATAGCTCGACAGTGTGATTTTACCCCCTAGGGGACATGTGGCAATATTTGGAGACATTTTTCGTTGTTACAACTGGGAGATGCTACTGGTGTCTAGCAGGTAGTAGGTCAGGGATGCTCCTAAACATCCTACTATGCACAGGACAGGCCCCCACAACAGAGAATTACCCAGCTCAAAATAGTGCCAAGTGTGGGAAACCCTGTGAGTTAGTTGTTGTCCCTGAACAGAATGTTCTTCCCCTACCCGGGTGGAAAGTACCCCACTTACTCCCTCATCTCCTGCCAGTCTGTGTTCACATCTCCCCATCCCCCTGAGGCCTTCCCTGACCCTCCTACTAACACCACAGCCTGCGTTCTGCCCCCACAGCTCCTGCCTTCCCTCCACGCCGCCATCCTTTTCCTTCCTTCCAAGGTCTGATCACCTGCGAACACACTACAGGTCTTATTTATTAGTTTATTGTTACTCATTCTGCCCCCGCCAGGACGTAACTTCCACGTGGACAGAGATCTCTGTTTTCTTCACTGTTGTATTGCCAGCACCCAGAACAGTGCCTGGCCCAGAGCAGGGGTTCAGTG
The DNA here is from genome assembly GCF_057802395.1 of Ceratotherium simum simum. NCBI lineage: Eukaryota > Metazoa > Chordata > Mammalia > Perissodactyla > Rhinocerotidae > Ceratotherium > Ceratotherium simum. The sequence continues at coordinate 17,031,853 of NC_141920.1, forward strand.
AATGTTTGTTGAGTGAATTATCTGCCTGGACTCCTTCCTCCTTCACCTCCCATGTCCACTCGGCCTCCAGGTCTGGTACACCTCCTCATGATGCCCCAAACCCTCCCCTTCTTGCCAAGGTTCAGAGCCTGGGATGGTTAATTTTATGTGCCAACTTGACTGGGCTAAGGGATGCCCAGAGAGCTGGTAAAACATTATTTTGGGGTGTGTCTGTGAGGGTGTTTCCAAAGAAATCAGTAGACTGAGTAAAGAAGATGCCCTCACCAATGTGGGTGGGCATCAGCCAACCCCTTGAGGGCCCTAACAGAACAAAAAGGTGGAGGAAGGGCGAATTCTCTCCTCTTGAGCTGGGATGTCCATCTTCTCCTGCCCTCGAACACCAGAGTTCCCAGTTCTCAGACCTTCAGACTTGGACTGAACTACCCCACCGGCTCTCCTGGGTCTCCAGCTTGCAGACGGCAGATCGTGGGACTTCTCGGCCTCCGTAAGCACGGGAATCAATTCCTATAACAAATCTCCTCTTATATGTCTCTCTCTCTCTCTCTATCTTATTGGTTCTGTTTCTCTGGAGAACCCTGACTAATAAAGAGCCCATTTCTTTTCCCTGGACAATGAAAAGTCTCTTAATGGGCTGATCAGGCATCTCTCTAGCAAGCGTTTTTGGGAAACTCCCACGTGCCACACAGCACATTCTCGGTTCCTTGAAGGCAGAAACAAGGCCTGTGATCTGTTACAGCCCCAGGACCTACATGGTGACTGCCCATGAGCCATAGGCCCTGGGACACAAAGAAGGCAGGCACAGGCCCTGTCACTCAGGAAGGGCCACCAAACCCTGCGGAACAGAGAGAAGAGTGAGGCAACCACGTCAATACAGCCACCATGCTATTAATGCCCCATTAATTCACTCACTCAACAAATGCAGTGTGTTCCACTGCTCATGGGACACAAACTATCCCATCACTGTGAACGGAGGAAGGCTGCACCACGCGGAAGTCCCATTCAGGCATACACGATTATTCCAGCACTTAAATAGTTTGTGCCACCAAGGAACAGCCACTGAACATAGAGGATGCTAATCCAGCTGACCTCAGCAAGCAATGGAAGAATCCACGCCATTCCCCGGGCCCATTCACCCCACCTTCTTCCTCCCATCCTGTCTGGCCACACGTCCTGGCGTGAAGGCACACTGCGTGCTCCTCTCTAATCTCTGTGCATTTAGTCCTTGTCTCCATAACCCACCATGGGAAAAGGTGTCCTTACATACACTTTCATCAAGCTACCCTCCCAGTTCTTACTAAGAATTTACACATATTTTTAAATTGTGCAGGTATATGCATCAGGATTGTTACAGTTTTCTGTTAGTGCTCTGGTTTTGAAGTTGTGTAGCCTTTGAGAGATTTGCTCCAGCTCTGTTTTTCCTGTAAGCTCTGTTATTTTCAGGATTTTGCAGGTTTTTCAGGACTACATCCGGCACAATATGGAGAAACGTCTAGATTTATTAAGCATCTGCCATGTGCCACGCACTGTACTGAGCATCAGGGATTCCTGGTAAATAACGCAGGCACGGTCCCTGCCCCCTGGAGCTGACAGCGTCCTGGGGGAGACAGACATTGATCAACTCCACACCCAAATCACAATGATGACGAGCACTGAAAGGAAGGCCACAGCCACACTGAGGTTGTCAGATGCAGACTGGGGATCTGTAAAGGCCTCCCTCTGGCTGGAGTGAAGGACAGTGGGGAGGGGGGAGGGGGGCGAGGAAGGATGAGCTTAGAGAATCAGGCAGGGGCCAGGCTGGGTAGGACCTTGACTGCCAGGTGAAGATGTCTGGACTTTCTCCTAGAGGCTCACTGGGAACCCAGAAAGGTTTCAGGCACAGCAGTGACTTGAATTTTGGAAAGATCAGGTGGCTGCAAAGCAGCAGGTGGCAGCTTCCAGGTGAGAAGTGATGTGACCACCATAGGAGATTTGATAGATAGAAAGTAAGAGATGGGTATGAGAGATGCCACAGGAGACAGCAGGATTTGGGACTGGCACGGCAGGTGGTCAAGGATGACACCAGATCACTGATGATATTCACAGGCTGGTCACATGGGATGGGAGACATGTCCAGCCAGGTGGGGGGAGGTGGTCAGCTCTGAACAGGCTGAGCTTGGGCACAGCATCCAAGTGGGGTCTTCAGGTGGGGAAAGGTCGATTACATGGTCTGGTGCTTAGAGGAGGGGACTGAGCAGTGGAAACCGGCCTGAGGTCCCCAGTGGCACATGGCCACAACAGTAGAGGATCAGGCAGAGAGAGACAGATGTAGGAGGGGCCTGCAAGGAGGCGGAGAAGGGGTGGCCTAGCCATGGAGGACACCAGGAGCATCCCATCCAGGGAGCAGAGGAGCAGAGAGATTCAGGAAGAAGGGAGTGGCCACTGGGTCTAATACAGCCAAATGTCAAGTATGCTAGAGGCAGCACGTGCCCAGTGGATTTGGGAACGTGGAGACCACCAGGGCCCTGGCTGGAGCATAGGCTGGGGGAGGCAGAAGCCACAGGGAATGGGAGGGGAGGAAATGCAGACAACCAGGGTCAATGACCCTTCCCTGGCAGCTCCGCTGGGACATGAGGGGAGAGACGGGACAGTAGACAGGTGTCAAAGATGACTTTCTATTTAGATGCTAAGGGGAAAGTACAGTTGTGGAGGGTGGGTGTTCCTGTCACAGTAATGCCCCCATGGAGATCTTTACTGCAGAACTAATAAGCCACAACACCGCTATGCCACTCACAGGCCACGTTCTCATCTTCAGTCTCGGGTGATCTTGTAGCAGCCCTGTGAGGTGGGTGTGCTGTTCCATTTACAGATGAGCACGTGGAGTCTCCGAGAGGTGAAGTCAATTGCTCCCTCTCCACAGCTCATACAGAACAGGGCCAGGATCCCAACCCCGGTCTGCCTGACCCCAAAGTCTGAGCTCTTTTCACGACTGAGGGCAGTGGGCTGCAGCACAGGCTGGGCTGGCCTCGCCAGACTCTCGCCCGAAGTTACAGAGTGCCTGTTATCACCACGCAGGGGAGTCGGCCCAGCACATCTGCCTTGTTTTGACAACTCTGAACTCTTCTGTATCTTTGTGAAGAACCGAGAGGACAAAACCGCTGGACAAAAGCAACGCGGAACCACCAGGAAACCGCTGGGATTAAATCAGAACTGGAGGCGAGGCTTAGGGTCCAGATTCAGCATAGTGGTCACCCTCAAGTGTCGGGGGGCTGCTAGGACTTGGGGTGCACTGAGGCCAAGGCAGGGACGAAGCTGGAGGAGCCCCAAGGGGCAGATCACAGGGGAGGAGGGCTTGGTCCTCAGGCACTGGGGAGCCTGGTGGCCGTGAATGGGGGATGGCCCAGCAGGTTTCCAGTGCTCAAGGTAAGAGGCCAGAGGCGGATCAGGAGGCATATGGGGCAGACTCAATGGACAGGAGAGAGCTGAGGAGCCAGCGCCCTTGGTCATGGGAGGCCGATAACCAAAATGACCTGTCCGAGCTATGAATCCTCCATCTTCCTGAACTTGATCCTCAGTTCCTATTTTGAAGGGAGCCTGATGCCCCAGCCCACAGCACTGGGGCTGAGCCACATTCGGGCAGAATGTGTCCACTTATCAGGCAGCAAAACTCTGCCTCCCTATCTGAGTGGCGGGTAGGGCGTATTTTACTTCATCTCATCGGCCTGTCTATTCGCTGGAATGTAAGCTCCATGGATCAGGGACTGTCACCAGCTCAGGGCTTGGGAGAGTGCCTGGGACACAGCAGAGGCTCAGTAAAAGTTTACAGAATGAATGAATAAGTGCATGAATGAATCCTGATGAAGAGAAGCTGAGAAACTCCACATGTCTTGCTCAAGGTCTTGCAGCTTGAAGCACCGAGTTTGGGACCCGTAAAGGTGGCTATTTCCCCTTCCAGCAACGAGGCCCCCATATACAGACACCCCTTGCCCATTACCACTCCAGCCCCCACCCCTGTTACCAGCCCAGCTCCCCGGGCTGCTGCCAGGGACTCTGCTAGACCCCTGTCCTCAGCACCTCCCTCCGAGGATGGAACAGCTCTGACGCCCTGCTGGCCCAGCTCCCTCCGCCTGGAACCCAGTTTGCCTCCCTAACCCCTACTCACTTTTCAGGACTCAGCTCAAATGTCACCGCCTCCAGGAAGCCCTCACTGGCTCTCTCACCTAAACCAGGGTCCTCCAATGATTGCCTCGCATGGCACCTTGTTATTGTCTTCATTGGCCTCGTCCTGGTTGTAATTATACATTCACCTGTGTGTGTTCATGATTCTGGTTGTGTGCTCATCCATGAAGGTGGGGACCATGGCTTTGCTCTGGCCCGGTTCCCTGGTGCCCACCCCCAGGCCTGGCACCCAGCGGGCACTCAGTAAATGTTGAAGGAAGGAACCATGTAGGCCTAGGAGCTCTGGGCCCCAGAGCGGCAGCCTCCCCAAGCCCCAAGTCAGCCCCGTGCACACCGAGCCCCTAAGTGGGATCTGCCTCCTACATCCTCCCTCTCCAAGCATTGAGGCACCCCACGGCTGGGCCCCTGCTTCCTTCAAGCCTCTCCTCATCCTGCTCCCCGCTGGCAGTGCACACACTGCACGTTCCCGCCTCTTTGGCTTTGCTTATGCTGTTCCTTCTGCCAGTGACGCCTCTCCCATCCCCACAGGTCTGGAGAGTGGCTGAAGTCAGCTGGTCCTGGCGTGCCCCTTGGGACCTGAATGACCTTGACTACCCACTTCATCCTCTGGGCTTCCTCAAAGGAGGGCCTCTAAAAGAGGCAGACGTGGAATCAGGTTTGCATTTCAGAAGCTACACTGGCTGCCCCAGTGGGAATGCATCAGCTCACGAGTGAACCAGAGGGGAAGAGACAGAAGCAGGAGACCAGTTCCGAGGCTTCTGCAACAGCCCAGGCCATGACAGGAACGCCTGAGCTGGGATGGGGCAGCAGGCCTGGAGCGGGGGCAGTGCAGGTGGGAGGGATTCGGGAGGGAGGCTCTGCAGAGCCTGGCAGTGGGCTCTCGGGCTTTCTGGGTGGGCTCAGCATGGCTCAGAGATTCCTAGTTGGTGGTGGGACCCCACACGAGAGAGAAATGTAAGGAACAGGAAGGGTTACTCACCCCCTCCCCCTTAACACTTAACACTCTACATTCTGAATTAGCACATGTGCTAATTAAAACCATCTTTCCAAGGAATTTATTAGAGGATATTCCAAGCTAATTATAAATTCTCTGTAAGCTGATCCTGAGCAGTTTGCTAATGTGGTGTTGAAATCTCTTTGGCCACCCTCGTTTAAATTATTCAGCAGGCCCTGCAACAGTTGTGAACTGTAATTTAAATAGTCAGCTCATGAATATTCAATTAACACAACAAACACTGGCTTGTTTTACTGCCTTGCCGCTCAATATTTTGTATCCTCACCCGTGTTTACATGTTTTTATGAACTCTCGAGAAAAGCGTTGCCTGTTGGAGTCCCTGGTTAAGCTGAGATTGAAATGCCCCAGAGGGGGCTGGAGGCAGCAGCCAAAGCTTCCATATCCTTTCTCAGGAGAGCTGCAGTGGTCAGGCTGGAAGAGTCCAGGGATGGGAGGCCCAGAGAGGGCAAGGACTGGCCCTGAAGTCACACAGTAAATCCAAGGCACAGACAGAACTCAGAGTTCTGGAGCGGTTCCTGCTGCCTAATCTGCCACAAATTAATTGACAGCAGGGAGTCTGGGACATCTGGCTCTGAGACAATGTTAGGGACATAGAGGAAGCTAGGCATTCCCTGCTGCCCAGCCTCTTAAGGGCAATGGCCAAATGTTGCCAGAGCAGGTATAACTGTCCAGGGCAGGCTGTCTTAGAATTCAGGCTGGCTCCACCTTTAAACAGCAGAGTCCCCGCCCCTCCATGGCCAGGTTGTGTGGCCAGGAACATGTTCCCTCTCCCCGCCGTTAGCTTTAGGGCCCCCACAACCCTTAAACAGTTTTGAAGCCTCCACAAACGGCTCCTCATTCTCACATCCCTCCTATGAGGCTGGCACTATGATGAGTCCAATTTTCACAGATGAGAGACTGAGGCTCAGAGGACTACGAAGCTCGCCCAGGGCACAGCGCTCCTCTCCTCCCTCTCCTGAGACCACACCCTCAAAAAATCATGTTCACAACAACTAAGGAACCTATCCCAAGAGAGTTTCACAACAGAGAAAAGTCAGAAACAGCCTAAATGTCTGTCGATATAATACTGTTTACATTCACGATGAAACATCCATACGATGGAATGTTATGCAGCCACTAAAAATAACAGCATGACCTCTAATTATGGACATGGAAATATATCCATTACATACTGTTGCAGAAAATCATCAGGTCACAGTACAGCTCCAATAGAACAGACTAAAAAGTACAGGAAAAGGCACCGTATTATGGTCCCATTTATGTAAATTACATGTGTATAATGCATAAAGATATGACTAAAAAGATACTTAGCACATAGGTTAATAATGGTTATTTGTGGATGGAGCAGTTTTAGTGATCTTTTATTTCTTCTTTGTATGTGCTTGTGTTTAATTTCTTTTACAATGAACATGTGCCATTTTTATGAAAATCAATAAAGCTTTGTTTTTGGAAGAAAGAAGTAAAAGATGTAAGAACATTTCATTTCAACATTTATAGATACAGCCAAAGCCATACTTAGAAAAAACGTACAGCCATAAATTTTTTATTATTAAACAATAAACAATAAAAGTAAATGAACTAAAGAATCTAACATGAAAAATTTAAACATCTACAGAAAGAAAGAGGAAGGGATTAATAAACATAAAAGAGGAAATGAATAAATTAAGAAAAAATAAAATAATTGAAACATAACTCTGATGGTTGGTTCTCTGAATAAAATGAATAAAACAAAGTAGATAAGCCAATAACCTGGATAAACCTCTCATGGAGCATGAAAAAAGAGAGAAACTACAATACACAACTTCAGGAATATGAATGGGATATAATTACAGGTATGAAGACTATAAAATTATAAGATAATACTAAATAGAATTCAGTGGTAATGACTGTATAGATCTCAGTGTAATGAACTATTCATTTTATAAAAAGGGTATAACGTGTATAATGATTATATAGATTACAGTATAATTTGTATTTTGATACAGAAATATGAGAAAGCTATCTTATGAAAAGAAAACTACAGGCCCATTTCACTATAAAAATATGTAAAAGAAAAGTCTTAAGTAAAATAATAGTACCTTAAATCCAGCCTCATATTTTAAAAATTCTTATGTGTATTTAAGTTTAAATATGTACATATATATGCATCCCATAACCAAGTAGAATATATTAATGCTGGGGAATCTATTAATAAAATTCATCACCTCAATATACTATGGAAGAGAAACTATATGAAGATCTCAGTACATACTTAATAGGCATGTGATAAACGGGAAAGGTCTTGTACAACCAGCTAAAACAAGAAGAAAAGGCCAAGTATGATTTACAGATGGTCAGTCCCCCACATGGGTACAAGCCAAGAGTGGGCAGTGATTCTATCATAGCAACATTCCTGGGGGGCCTTGAAAGAGAAGAGAGCAGAAGGATGTTCCCAGTGGGTGGAGCTGTGAGCACTGCAAGCAATCACCCACTTGAGTGGAAGGAGAAGGGGCCTGAGGGAGCCCACACAGTCCACTCTCACTATTCACGGTGGTTACGTTCTATAAAGTTGCCTCGAACACTGAATTAGTGAATACTGAGCCATTTCTCCTGAGGGAAAAACAGGGTTAGGTTCCTGCAAGCCTCCCGTCACAACATTTTCATCAATCGATTGACACATAACCTTGTTTTATGTGTATTTCTGTTTAAAAACACCTTATTTTGTATATATTGTTGACTCATTAACCCTGAATTTAAGGCACTATAACTCATGCCTGAACACACCTATTTTCTCCATGAGTCACATCGCAACCCTCTTGAGCTCAAAAGCACTAGACAGCTCTTCAGCACTGTGCATGGGGGCCATTTTAAACAGTGAAATCAGCCACAGAAAGCACAAAAACGCAAAAAACGCGGCACTAAATAGACCACGGAAAGGATACTAGCTTACAGTATGAGAGCCGAAACAAGAAGACGGAGCATCACCTTGTTTGATCTCAGCTGGGAAGGCGCACATCGGCTGACTTGAACATTTTTCCGCTCCACGCATGTCCAGAGATGACCGTGAAAGCACCGTGAGCATTGATTTTGGGGTTGTAAATAAACCGTAGCTAGTAGATGCATTGGCAAACACAGAAATCCACCAATAATGAAGATGGACTGTATACAGATTCACAGCAGTGGCCAAGGGCCTGGCTGTCGGGTCAGGGGCCTGGGAGGAAAAGAAATGTGAGCTTGGAGGTAAGCTGGTCTGGGGTAGAGGTCTGGGGTATGGATGGAGATATGGGAGTGGACATAAGGTGTGATTTTTGAATCACGGTTGGCCACCCAGAGGCATTCACCAGAGAAGAGGCCTGAACTATCAAGTGGACAAAACGGTTCATCCCATTGCTGTTAGCCAGCTTCCATCACCAGCCACCCCAGAACCAGCACTGGGCACATGAATGGAGGCTACAAATGGGCCCAACGACATGAACTCCCACTTACCAGGGGCAATTTAGCAGCTGCTGCCTCTGAATGTCCCCCCTTGTCAGCAACAGAGACCAGTGCTGAGCCCCACCACAGTGCTATTCCTTGAGGAGACCAACCAGCCCCTGGACAGGATGCTGACTACACTGGGCCTCTTCCATCACGGAAGAGCCAGCAGTGCATCCTCTCAAGGACAGATGTTCTGGGCATGGTTTGCCTCTCCTATCTGCAGAGCCTCAGCCAGCACCTCTCCCTGGAGGCTGACAGAAAGCCTGGTCCACAGGCATGAAATTCCACATGGCAGAGAATCCAACCAGAGGCTCCACTTTGCAGTGACAGAAGTGTGGGAATGGGACCCTTTCACCATGGAATCTATTGGTCATATCACATATCACACCAGCCAGAAGCCAGCAGCCCCAGAGAATGATGGAATGGCCTTCTAAAGGCATAGATGAAGTGCTAGCTTGGAGACAACACTCTGAAAGGATGGCGTGCTGTCCTTCAGGATGTGGTATACGCATTAAGTCAGAGCCTCCATGTGGTTCTGTGAAGAATACATGCGTCCAGGAACCAAGAGGCAGAAGCAGGAGTGGCCTACCCAGCATCACTCCCAATGACCCACTGAGGGATCTTGTGCTCCCTGACCCTGCAATTCTGGGCTCTGCCAGGTTGGAGGACCCGGTCCCCAAAGTGGGTAGGTTCTTGCCAAAGGACATAACAGATGTGCTGCTGCCAGGGGCCTTTGGACTTCTTACATCTAGGGACCAGTAGGAGAGAGAAGGACTCACCGTCATGGCAGGAGGAACTGATCCTGATCAGCAGGAGGAGGGAGGGCTGCTGTGACTCAGTGGGGGCAGAGCGTAATACACACATAACCCAGGTGCCCCCTCGGGAGCTTCCTGCCACTCCCTGCCCCATTGCAACTGTAAATGGGCAGGTGCAGCAACTCTGACCTGAGAAGTATATGAGTGCCAAGGACTCAGACCTCTTGGGAGCAGGTAAGACACGTAAGCCACCAGATCTGCCTTGGCGACAGCCGAGGGAGAGAGGAATTGAACCAAGGAAGGTGGGAGAGGATGAGCACTAGTTGCAGTCCCAAGACCAAAGGCAGCAATGGGGGCTGTAATTTGTTCCACTAAGCCTCCTTCAGGAACAGGGGTCCAGGCACCACGGAGATGCTGCTCCCTCACCTGCCTGAGAAGCAGATCTGTGTGGCACAAGGGGTGGACCACAATGGCCACGGAGGTGCACTGCTCAGCTCTCCTGCTTTGGGAGAACCAGCGCTGAGAGCCCAGCTGCTGCTCTCCTGGCCCCATGAACATGCTCACAACCAGGCCACACTTTCCACGGGCCGCCCTCAGCCAGTGACTGAGCACAGCAAGGGTACTCAGTCAGGGCCATCTGGTGAGACACGTGGCTCCTCTAACGGGCGACTTTGGTTTGATGACTCCCTATTGGCCTGGCCAAACCTTTCTTGGAACTGTGCTGCAGTCCAAGATTCTTCCCACTCAATCCTTCTTTCCTTCCCTCCTTCTACAGGTCTCAGACCAGCGTCATGGTCTGAAATTTCCCCCACCTCCTGCCTTCTCTTGCTCCTTCCTCGACAAATCTCTTACATGTCTAATCCTGTCTAGTGTCGCTTCTTGGTGGACTCGAACTAGTGAAACCAGAAACCCTCTTTGGGAGAAAACTTGTATTGAGAAATACACTGATGTCCTGCTTGGGGTGGAAGGTGGACCCCAAGGATGCTTAGTTCAAACCAAAGGGGTCCTAAACCAACCTCTAAGGGAGGTGGGTCCTTTTAATAAAGGAGCCTTTGTTCTGTTGAGCTCAGAGGTACGTCTGGATCTGTAGTTCTGGGGGGAGATGCTGAGGCTGAGGGAATCACAACGTGAGACAGAACTGAGAGGAGCCTGACACTGAACATGCCTTGGGGGCAGGGAGAAGTGTGAGGTCATTACAGTGTCAGTGTGACCAAAAGGGGACTTGGGAACATAGACATGTGTAAACTGTCTGTGGTGGGACCCCCACGGGAATCGACTTTGTCCACCAATACTTGGGCAGGTGGATTTCCTGGGGGAACTAGAAAGGATGCAGAGTTCTCCATGTGGGTTGGCAGGGAAGTAAACCAGAGGCAGCTCACACACAAAGTGCTTAGAGACAAATAATAGATTGTTATGGCTACCATACTGAGCACTTTATAAGCATTACAGTATTTAATTTTCAAAACAACCCCATAAGGTAAGAATTATTAACATATCCATTTTACACACAAGAAAACTAAAGTTCAGAGGGGGTGGGGGTAACTTGCTCAACAGAGCAAGCAGCTGGAGGAACTCAGATTTCAAGTCAGGTCTCTCGAAGTCCAAAACCAGTGAGATTAATGCTGGCAAAGCACTGACCCGTTTTCAGCAGGGCAGTGGGCAGTGGGCACAGAGACACGGTGTGAGCATCCAGGTTGAGGGGCCACAGTGGAAGCCAAGCCCCTATTCCCAGAAGACAGAGGAGTGGTCGCTCATGCTGTGGACACCTGCTTGGGTGGCAGGCCATGTGCTGGGGGACATGAGGTTGGTTCCTACCATGTTTGGGAATCATTTTGCAGGCAGTTATGGGAAGATACAGTTCTGATTTAGTATGACCAAGGTCACAATGGTGGGGATAGGCAGAGAAGGGTGCACCCAATTTTCTGCCTGGAGTTAATCTGCTTCTCCTGGCAGGCACACAGCAAGCAAGAACACATCAAGTTCACAAGGCAGATGAAAGAGAGCGGGGAGGAGGGGCCTTACGTGTAAAGGCATAGGGGCCTGAGGTCTGGGGTTCCCCAGGGAGAAGAGGAGTTCTGCGGGATGGGGGAGTGACCATCTCAAGCTCACCCTTTGGGCCCAGGATCTCGGGTGGGAGCCCCACACTTTGCTGTCACCCTGTGCCTTTGACTAAGGCCCGGTTCCTCTGGTCCAGCTGCTGCCAGTGCTGCAGATGTCTAGCTGAGTCTTTTTGTCCAGCTGCTCACACTCTGCCCTCTGACATTCTCCAAGAGCAGGCTTCACTGATCGCCCCTTCCCTGGCACACAGGCACAGTGCCCCATAAGCAGTAGGCAGAACACTGGTGACCTCCCCTGCCCTGGGTTTCCTTTCTTTTCCTTATTGCATTTTGTTTCCAATTCTGCGTAGGCTCTTGGCGCACAATTGGCGCACACCAAGAAGCCTCACAGTCTGAGGACATGTGGCCTGGAGTCCTTCTCATCACAGGCTGGGGACAGTCCTCCTGCCAGGGCCTCTGCCTCAAGGCCTGAGCCAGCAGGAGGCATGAGGGGCTGGGCAGAGTCGGGAACCACAGGCAGAGGAGTGGATCCACTGGATTCTCTGGGGAAAAGGTTTGCAACTGTCACAGGTGGGTGAAATCCTCAAGGGAAACAGACACACAAGCAACAGTTCCGAGTGTCCTGAAAACACGGGAGAACTCGGGACTCAGCTGAGGATGACGGCCACGCACATTCTGAGCAGGAGCACAATCAGGAGCAGGCCGAGGGGCTGGGTGGGGCCTGAGGGGCCGCAGCTCTAACAAGTCCCCGGGTGACGCCGACCCTGCGGCCTGAGGACCTCATTTTAGATGCAGGTGCTGCGGGAGCCCCACTCAGATCAACTCCTGGAGTGTTGGTTGCTAAGGCTCACAGCTGCCCAAGAACAGCCCTTGGCCAAGGGGAGTTGTTTGCCTAGGAAGTTATGCACGAGCCCCACTCCCACCCCAGCCGGTGACCATGACTGACTCACACCTCACACAGGCGTCCTAATGCCAGCAGCTCAGTGCTCTAATTCAGGCTCGAAAGCTCCCTGTGGGATCAGGCGGAGCGCCCTCTAGCACAGATCTGGATACCATCTGGAATTTCTCATCTACTCCTCACAACAACCCCGTGAGGAAACTGTGGCACAGAGAGGTTAAGTGGCTTGGCTGAGGTCACACAGCTGGTTACACATGCAGCTGTCTCACCCCAGAGAACTCCTTCCCGACCCACTGGGCTCTTGTGATCCGCCACCCCACTGACAACAGCCCCCTGCTGGGCCCATTCATGAAATGCTTTAGTGATGCTCTCTCCCTTGATTCTCTCCTCAGCTCCTGCAGTCATCTGGGGTTTGTCCATTCAACATAGGAGGAAAGCGAGGCCGGAAAGAAAGTGACCTGCCCCCCACAATTTATTAGTGGTGGCAGACACAGGACATGAACCCAGGTTTCCTGACTCCAGGTCTCTCGATCAGTTTCTGGGGCGACAGGAAGAACCAGCAATGGCTTATTCAGGAGAGACTCCTCAGGGCTCCAGCATCCCAGGCCCACAGCCCCAGCCCACAGACACAACCCGATGACAGGTTCTAATTACTCACCCCAATTCCTCCCCTTTCCCCTTGCTACCACGAGTTTAGAGAAATAGCCACTGGGGCCAACATTTCTGCCCCTCCCACCTAACTGTCTCCCGTGAGAGCTCGGACCCCCCCACACTGGATGGAGAGACAGGGGTGAGAGTCCCACCCCCAGTTCAGAGGCCCAGGGCTGGGGCCTGGGGTGAGGGAGCCTTCTGTACCAGGTCGAGGGCACAAGACACTTGGGGTCAAGGGATCGAGGTTCCCGTCCTGCCTCCACCACTTCCTGGCTGTGTGTCTCTGGACAAGCCACTTGCCCTCTGAGTCTCAGGTACACACCTATAAAACAAGGCTATTCCACCTCCCTCCAAAGTCGACGGGGGGTTAGATGAGATAAGGTAGACTGTACCATAAGAGAAGAGGCTATAGGGTCCCCACTGGCTTACTCGCCAACAGTGATATAGGCAGCACTCCACAGTTTATGAAGTGTTTACACAGTTTTCATTCATTCATCCAGTCACTCAGCCAGTCATTCAACAAACCCATATCAGACATCTGCTACATCCCACACATGAAGCTAAGCACCTGGAGTATTTTATTAGCACATGTGATTCTCACAACTGCCCTGTGGGGTAAAGAGCAACAGCTCCATCTTACTTGAGGCTCAGAGAGGGAGAGTAACCTCCCAGATCATCCACAAGGGCAGAACAGGGACCCCATGACCCCAGACTCCCTATTAAGTGCTATCGCGTGGACACTAGGCCACCACCATCACAGCCGGGGCCCCAGCCCAACCCAGCCGGTGTGCTGAAACCTCCGACAGGACGCCCTTCTCGAACTGCTCGTGGCTCCTCGGCATCGACGCTCTCTTCTAGACCCTGAGTATTTAGATGAATCTTATTTGTCTTGCTGCCTTTCATAAAGACTCCGAGTTGTAAGTGGACAAAGCCGTGAGATGAGAGACAGAGCGCACGAGACGGACTTTTTATTATCCCGCCAGAGCAGGGGGAAAATGACTCCAACAGATCTCAAGTTTTATGTGCTCCAGACACTCCGTGGAGCCAGAGACAGGTTCTCAGCAAAGCCGACGGTACATTAAAAGCTCATTTTCCCAAACATGGTACTGAATATGCACTCGGAGGGAAGAGCCATTACACTGGGTAATAGCGACGCTGCAGCTGATGAATGGCGCTGTGATTGTCCCTGAATTCTCCCTTACGACTCGAGAGCAGGTCTCAGAGGGAGAGGTACTCTGCCAAGCCTGGCATCTTGCCCGGAATGGAAGTTAAATGCCTGGCCCTTGCACCCTTCGTGGCCAGAGGGTCACGGCTCCAATTAGGAGCCTGGCAGGGGATGAAGAGGATGGGCAGCAGAGGGCGCCTGAGCAATCATAAAACATCACAAACTGTTCTGTTGCAAATCCCAGCAGAAGGGGGGGCGATTGGGTCTGAACAAGGAAGTCCAGGCAGGTGTGACATTTCCTCCTCTCAGGCTTCTGCTGCTGTTCCCTGGCCCCTAAGGCCCAGGCCCAAAGCCACTGCCTCCAGGAAGCCTTCCCTGCTACTCCTCTCCTCTGAGCTCCTCAGGATTCATCTGTCCCTTGTTCCAAGCTAGCAGCTCACACTTCATGCTTGATAGTTTGATGGTTGTGTAGCCAAGGGATTTACCTCTCTGTGCCTCTGTTTTCTCACCCGTGAAATGGCAACAATAATAGTAGCTCCTTCTCAGGGTAGAGGATTAAATGAGATAACAAATATAAAGGGCTTAAGTGGCTGCCAAGCACACAGTAAGCGCTAAATAAATGTGAGCAGATGAGTTACAGGTAATTCATCCACTCATTTAGAAAAAGTTCACCTGGAGGATACGGGGCCAAACAAGGTGTAGTCCTTGCCCTCTAAAGGCCAAGATAAGGAATCTGTGGCCACAGAGAGCACGAGCAGTGCTCCAAGGGGCTGGCCATCACGATTCTGGTTCTTGGAGATGCTCCACATCAGCCAGCTGCCAGCTGTTGCCTGGCACGGGGGTTGTGAGGCTGAAATGAGACAGCCACAGGGAGAGCCAAATGGATACCCAGCTGAAATCATGGCTGCTGTCACCTGTCCCCCTGCCCCAGGCTGTGAGCGCCCCAGGGAATCTTTGATCGTCCGTGGCTTAGGTACCACCCTGCAGGCAACCTCCATTCACCCCATACACAGCCCGAAGGGTGCAGAGAACAGTGGGCTTGGAGTCAGAGGCCCGGGCTCAAGTTCCTGCTCTACTCTTTTTCTCGCTATGTGACCTTGGACTCTCTCTTCTATTCTTTCAGTCAATAAACAGACATTGAAGGTTATCTGCTCGCCGGGGCCCTTGCTAGACGCTGGTGCCAGGGAAAGGCTTAAGGCACAGACCCAGCCTTGGGGCTGTCCCAGGCTGGTAGTGCAGATGGGCATCTAAACGGACAACCACACATTTCCATGAATGCAGACTGATCCTATCTTTATTTAAATTTTTGATTTATTGTTCATCATGGTTTATTGATATGTAATTTTGATTAAAATTTTGGTAATTTTTATTTTTAAAGATATTACACGAAAATGTGATTTATCTTGATTACTGAGTCTTTCGGCACTCCCTTACATTTTATGATTGAGGTGAGTGCCTCACTTGCCTCACCCTACTCCCAGCCCAGAGGATCCAGAGAGCCTCAGAGAGAGGAGGACTTCTGAACTGGGTCCTAACGCAGGAATAGGAGTTCACTGGTTGACAAGGGGGAAGAGCCTTCCTAGCAGAAGGAACAGATGCAGTGGTTCTCAACCAGGGGTGATTTTGTCCCCAGAGGACATCTGGAAATGACTGAAGACACTTTGTTTTTGTTTTTGTTTTTGTTTTTTTTGCTGAGGAAGATTCGCCCTAAGCTAACATCCACTGCCAATCTTCCTCTTTTTTTTTTCTGTGTGAGCCACTGTCACAGCATGTGACAGGAGTGGTGTAGGTCCACGCCTGGGAACTGAACCCGGGCCACCAAAGTGGAGCACAACAAACTTAACCACTAGGCCATCAGGGCTGGCCCAACATTTTTTATTTTGATTTTGACTGGGGAGTGCTACTGGAGGCCAGGAATAGTGAGTAGAGGCCAGGAGTGCTGCTAGACAGCCTACAACGCACAGGACAGTCCCCCACAACAGAGAATTAGCCCCTCCAAAATGTCAGTAGTGCTAAGCTGAGAAACTGTATTTCAACAAAGCAAAAAGGTGTGAAACACCATGGCCTCATGCTCCCGATTCCTTGGCCTCACTAAGCCTCAGTGTCTGCCTCTGAAAAATGGGGATAATAATGGTACCTTCTTCAGAGGGTTGCTGGGTAGAGGCAATAGTACCAGATTGTACACAGCGGGTGCTCAATAAATGACCGTGCTCCCTCCTTTCCCGCTTTGAACACATCTCAAACTTTAGAGCAAACAGTTCTCAAAAGAGACAGCGTCCCCAGGTTCCAAAGAAAATTGGGACACGGAAAAGACACACTTTGTTCTTTTCTGATCTTTCTCTTAGTGAAAACCAGGAGTCTTATCTCTCAACAACTGTGAGCCTGTTCGCGAAGAACCAGCCTCTGTGTTGGCTTATCACCCGCCTGAGTTTTAACAGGGAGTGAATTTTTATGACCGAGTTATAAACCTTTGCAAAAATCATTTTTAAACTAAAAAATGCTGACAGGTTCTTAACGACTATAGCTACTAAATTAAGCATGAGGGGTAGGGTGCGGGGAGGAGTGGGAAAGAAAACAAAAGTGCCCTAAAAGAGTTCGTGGAGGTAAAATAATGTTCATTAAAAATACAAAAACAAACACACAAAAAAATCTTTTGTGTTCAACTTCACACTCGTACATCATAATGTTCCAGTAAAAGGCCATTTCCCCCTGAGATAATAAAAGAATTGAATTTTTCCTTATCGGTCATCTATTTTTCTAGCTGAAGCTATTACTCCCGTTCTGGGGTTGCTAGGCAACAAGAAATATTAATAGCAGCTTTTATTAGCTTAGCTTTTGCAGCCGAGTACCAGAATGAGAAAATGGGAAACATAAATGTGTTACATAAATCTTTCAACCTTTCAGAGCCGGTGTTAGTCTCTGTTTTCATAATGATTTATTGAAGTGATGGTTCATTTATGAGAAAAAGAAGTGTAGGATAAGAAAACGGAGCAGTCCCCTGCAGGAGTGTTTGAAAATAAATAATTATAGCAGGGGAGCAAAAGCTGTTTAAAGCCATTTTTCTGAGTTTTATAAAATGTAAAAAGACATATTTCTTTCGCTTACTGCCTCTGAGAAACAAGGGGAGGGAGTTCCATGTGGACTCTGCTAAATGTAAGGAAACCTCTGGGCCTCTGGTTACCCCATTTAGGATCCTCAGGGGCCCGTTTTGCAGATCAGTGCCCCCACTCCCCCCTCAGAGGGAAATTAGACAGAAACATGGCACCCAGGAAAAGCCCAAACTGGAGGTGCCCCTGCGGACCCCTGGTTTTACTGAGATGGAGCTTGGCCCTGGTCACGCAGCCAAGAAAGTTGGGTTCGGGTCCCTGGCTTTCTTCGCAAGCCGTGAAACTGTCACTTTGCTGTTGCTCTCAAGCTCTGAGCCCTGACAGAGGTCCTGGTATAATTAATATGCCCTCTTGCCGCCCACCCTCCCCCCACCCAGATGGGGCCCTCTCCCCACCTCCAGCCATCTCAGTCTCTGACCTGCCTTTCTCAACCCCAATCTCTTGGATCAGCCCCCTGCTGGCGAGCCAGCCTGACCACTGCCCCAGCAGAGCCGACCCCCAGCAGGTCAGGCTGGACAAATGTAGATCCAAGGCGGAAGCTACCCAAACCCCACCAGTAAAATGCATAAATTAATAAATAGAGTAGCTTACATTTGTTAAATGTCTACTGTGTGCCAGGTACAGTGCTTTACCTACATCTGATCATTGAATCTTCCTAAGTTCCTATGAGGCAAGTAACATCACCTCCATTTTACAGATAAACAACTGAGGCTCAGGGAGGATTAACTCCTTGCTCTGGGTCACAGGATGGAGGGTAAAAGATGGTGGAGCTGGGTTTTGAACTTAGGTCGGCCTAACCCCAGAGCCCATACACCTAACTACTGGGTGACGCTATACGTCAAGAAAACACACACACACACAAAAGGTTATCACAATAGATTACAACAATGGCCACAAATCCCTGCCCTCCCTGCACCCACACCACTTCTGCAATGTGACTCTGCCATTTCTCCCGTCAGGAGGCGGGGTCTATTTCTGGGTTTGGCCACGTGACTCGCTCTGGCCAATGGGACATTAGCAAATGTGAGGCAGGTAGAGGTCTTTTCAGTGGTTGCATGTTGGGGCCTATCCTTTCTTGATGCTCTTGGGAACCCTGTGACCATCGCCATGTAAACAAGCCCAGGCCACCATGTGATGAGAGACCTGTGGCCAAGTCATCCCCACTGCCCCTGACATCGGGCCAACTGCTGAGATGTGAACAAGGCCAGCCTAGACCACGCAGCCCCAGCCAAGCTGGAAGCTGACCCTAGAAATCCAGCCAAGCCAGTCCAGACCAAAAGAACTGAATCATGAGAAATAGTAAAAGTTCATCATTTGCTTTAAGCCACTAAGTATTGGGATGGTTTGTTACACAGCAAAAACTAACTGATACAATCATAAAACAAAACAAAAAACACGTTATGCATTAAGAGCAATAAAAGGAACAGGTTGGACAGAGGGGTCTCTCCCGCCCCCCTGTGGCTCCAAAGTCTAGAGGATCAAGGGTTGGGGGTCTTTGGTCCCTTTTGCTCAGACTCAGGAGGGGACCCCTGCATCTCAGCTTGTGAGAGTCAAACAGAGGTGGACCAAGTCTCCTGGGCGGAGGAGAGATAAGTGAGGGAAGGGAGGAGGAGGAGAGAGGAGATTGGAGGGGAAGAGGAGAGAACGGGAAGAGAAGGCGGTAGGTGTTAGGGGGGGATCTTAAGGACTTCCCAGAGTCAATATACAGACCCCTCCGCTAAGCTCGTAGCCCTGCCCCCAGGCTCCAGACCCTAACCCAGGGCTGCGGCTCTCTTATGGGACCATCTCTAAAGCAAGGGAGTGAAGCAGTAACTAAGGTCCTGCCCAGCCCCCTCCCAAAAAGCCCAGCCCTGGACACTAGCCTAGAAAGACCCTTCACTTGGCGCGGGCGCCCCTGGGCCATGGCTCCAAGCTCTCTCCCGTGCAGGGAGAAGGACCAGTCCTGGCCAGATGCTTTGGGACAAGGACCTGGAGCACAAAGGATCTAAAACCACCAGTCTAGCACTCAGATTTTGATCCGGGTTGATAAGATTTGAGCCCTCCAGGCCAGCGGCCTGTATGGTGGTGGCAGTGGAGGGTCTATCCAACCTCAAACCCACACACTTGCCCAGGGTGTCATAGCTGACAAAGCAATTATTCCTATTTTCCTATTTGTGAGTTCACCGGAGCTGGACTCCCAATCCTCATTCCATAGACGGGAAAACTGAGGCTGGGAGGGAAGTGACTTGTCCAAGGTCCCAGAGAGAGCAAGCAAGAGTCAATGCTGGAGGAGAATGCTTGAACCACAGCTGTGTACCACCCCTGTGCCAACCGGGGCCAAGACTGGACCACACAGCTCCAGCGACCCATGGGGCTCGGCTTAGGGAAACCTCATGTTTCCCGAATCACCAGAGCCCATGGCTGGTGCGGGGAGAGCTGTGCCAGAACTCATTTCCCGTCGGGCCCTGTGTCCACCTGCCCAAGGCTCTCCCAGGAGTTTGTTTGGTCTCGCAGAAGGTGGAGGTTCACTGAGAACTTGTCTGGGAGCAAAGCTTTGTCCCTTCCAGGATCATTCCTCTCCTGGGTAAGCCAGGACCATAAGCTCGAACATCTCCCAAGGACGACTCCAAAATAAATTATTTCAGACTTAACAGAGGCTGCTTAATAAATTCCACTCTTCTAGTTTCTTTGGGTATTTTAGAAACTGATTTATACATACAATATCTCTCTCAAAATGAGACAATCAACACAGGATAAAATTATTGAGTTATGAAAATAGGGGTCAGATGGAGGTGCAGTGCTTTAAATTAAACCGGCAAAATATATCTTTCATACTAAATTGACTCTTTTTGTCTTGGAAATGAATATTTAATCAGTTAAGACGCCGAAGTTGAGGGAGAAGCCTTAAGCATATTTAATTTTGTGAAAGGGCCCAATTCCAATACTGTACATGATTCCTGCTAGCAGCCATACCATTAAAGCAGAAGGGCTGACTCCCACGCATGTCAGGAGGCCACACGGGGAGGGGGCAGGGGACGAGAAGGAATACGTGGCCTCTGAAATCAGAGCCAAGGGCCTTGGCATTAATGAGATGGCTGTCAAATGCCTTGGCCTCACCCACCTCTCCAGGGATGACATCCTTGACATATCTCAGTCTTTCCAACCTGCATCTGTGGCATCCTGGCCCTTGGGGCATCCTCTGTGCCACCCGTGGCCCTAAAGCCCAGCTGCTCTATCCCTGGGGCACCTGCTAAAACTGAGAGGAGCTTGGTAAGGGACATACCTGGGCTTGAATTCTGGTTTTGCTGCTTAATGGCTGTGTGACATTCATTCATTCATTCAGAAAGTACTTACAGAACCTACTACGTATCAGGTCATCACTTCCTTTAGGTGTGAATGTGACTCTGAGCCAGGCGCCTCTTCTAGGCGCACACAGCACCATGCGCTGATCCTATCAGAGCATTTCCTACATTTTCAGAAATGGGCTCTTCACCTGTCTCTCCACCTGCACCAGGTGTTCCTCAAGGGCATCTCGCAGATCCAGGGCTCAGAACAATGCCTGGTACCTAGCAGGCTCTCAAGAAAGTGCACAGCTGATCACTGTGGCCTGTTGAAAAATGGCCCCTTAAAGATATCAGGTCTGAATCCCTGGAATTGGGGCATCCTCTGTGCCACCCGAGGTAATGTTACTGTATTTGGGGAAAATAGAGTCTTTGCAAGGTGTGGTTAAGTTAAGGCTCTTGAGATAGGGAGATTATCCTCGATTATCCCTAAATGCCACCACAAACGTCCTTATAAGAAAGGCAGAGGGAGATTTCACTGACAGAAGAGAAGGCGATGTGAAGACAGGCAGAGATTGGGGTGATGCGGCCACAAGCCAAGGACAGCCAGGAACCACAAGAAGCTAGAAGCAAGAAGCAAGAAACAGATTCTCCCCAGAGCTTCCGAAGGTAGCTCACCCCTCCTGACACTCCTGACACCTTGATCTCAGCCCAGTGATACTGACTTCAACTTCCAGCCTCCAGAGCTGTGAGAGAACCAATGTCTGGTTGTTTTAAGCCATGAAGTTCGTGGCAATTTGTTAGAGCAGCCACAGGAAACTAATACCATCACCTACCTGCCCTGGGCTTCCATTTCCTCATGACGGTAACACCTGCCTCGCTCGGTTCTCGGGGGCATTATGTGAGAAAAACATTGGTAAGGTCCTCTGCATGGTGCTGACACAAAGCCAGCATCACCCACAGAGTGTGCACGTCCACACACACACACACACACACACCCCTGGAACCTGCAGCTCAGACAAATTTAAAACGTTTGTCTTTAAGGGCGCCTTGTCTGTCTTCGCCAGATAGTCCTACTAGGTGGACACGTTCTTACCCAGTTTCCCAGTTGGTCTGGCAGCCCTCCCCGGGATCAAATAGTTTGGCTTCTCTTTCATTACATAACGAGGGAATATAAAATGCAGGGAACCCTTGAAAACTCCGGCTAATGGAAGAATGAAAGCTATCCGAATTTGTGAAGCATTTTTAACATGAGCTAGTTTTAAAAGAAATCTGGAAAATGGCTGCAAAGTGCCTCTTTGGACCGAGCCCAACAAAAGCATTTCCTAGCAGGAGCTATCAGGGGGTCATCATTGATAAACAGATAACATCCTTTGTAACTATCAGAGTTGCTGTAACCAGGTGGCCCCACGAAGGTATGTGAGAGTATCTGCAGCCTGTTCCTTTAGGTAAAGGAGACTTCCGGGAGAACACTGCCATTTGGTTACGGTGGGAATTCATCTTACTGCTAATAATAACAATGGCAAATATTCCCTGATTGTTGACTCTCTGCCAGACATTTGCTAAGACTTTACATACATTATCTCAGATACACTTCACCGCAATCCGGAGGTGGATACTATTATGATTCCAAGACGAGGGAATTGAAGCTTGAGAGATGAAGCCAGGCTCTAACGCAGGTCCCCGGGACGCCAGAGCCCACGCACTAACCACTACCCCACACGGTCTCCATTAACCACAGCACCGCAGGCCAGCGACTACAGCCATACTCACCCTGCGTCCACAGCCCTCCCCAGAGGCGGCGGCCGGGCCCCGCCCCTGCTGGTGTTACCGTAAATCCCCACCAGGGACAGTCCGGAGCAGCGAAGTTTTTGTTAGGAAATGAGCCCGGCAAGCAGCTAAGGTAGAAGCTCTAACAAAATGGAATTAAAACCACACGCCTGTGGACTCGCTTAGAGAAGAGGAAGCTAAGGATCTGCATTATTGATGGGCCCAAAAGGCAAGTATTCCTGGAGACACGGAGCATCAATTTCCCTGGGGCACTTTAGTCAGACCCCGAACATTATAAACTGCGGAGCTTGAGTTGGCTTCCTTCCCCCCTCCCTCCCTTCTCTCCTTTTACTTCTCACTTAGCTTCAAGTGAAAAGAACATGTGATGTGGCTTCCAAAAAATACAGAGAGTATACAGTTTTTTTCTTAAGCAACGAAATTTGGCAGTAATAAGAGAAAACAGTAAATAAATAAAATACAGTCAAGACTGTTAGAATATAAACTGTATGCCCAGGGTCCCAGGCAGCTGCTCGAACAAATGTGGCTGTGGCCTCCGAGCAGTATCTGCAGAGGTAAATATGATCCACCCAACACCGTGTGATTCTGCTAGGAAATCAATTAAGCAGCCCCTCCTTCCCTGCCACAGGTGTGTGTGTTTGTGACCCAAGCTGACAAAATCAAGGAGAGCTTCCTCCTGGACACAGTGGTTGATCCAGCCACGCTCTGTCATGGTCCATCCTGGAAGACCCAAACTGCCACCCGCCAGAGATGTCAGGGAAGATGTTGTCTGCCAGCAGCCATTATGCCTGTTGTGTGGAAATGGGGATGGGATGGGGCCCTAACAGTGCTGGAGTTCCTGGGTCCAGCCATGCCTGAAACCCTCTGTCCACCCTGGGTAGTTCAGTCTTTTTTGCTTAAGCTAGTTTGAGTTTGGTTCTTGTCACTCAGGAATGAATGTAAGAGTTGTGACTAGTATATAATATTAACTATAAAGGAAAAAGCAAGAATAAACAAAAACCACAGTCATTCAGGAGAAGTATTAGAATTCCCTTACGGAGATTTTCCTATTATACAAAAATTCTCTACTGATTTTCTATGGTTTAAATCAGCCATTCATGCTAGAAAACCACACACTTCCTTAGCATGGGATTCAGGACCCTTGTGATCCAGACCCTGCTAGCTCTCTCACCTCCTCTCTCCCTCCTTGACTTTAGGTCCCTTCTCTCCAGCCCAACAAAAGGAACGAACCACATTCTGCTCCCAAGCATGACATGAGCCCTCCTGCCTCCTGCTTTTGTATATGCTGTTCCCCTAGACTGAAAGATCCTTTCCTGCCCTTGTCTGTCTGCCAAATTTCTACCTACCCTGCAAACTCTAACTCAGTAATCAGCCTCTCTTCCCTGGCAGCTTAAGCAAGATACAATATTTTAAAAATAATATGATTCCATTTACATGAAATGTCCAGAATAGGCAAATATATAGAGACAGAAAGTAGATTAGTGGTTGCCTAGGACTGGGGGTGGGGGTTGGGAATGATGGCTAAAGGGTTTCTTTTGGGGTGATAAAAATGTTCTAAAATAGATTGTGTAGATGGTCACACAACTCTTGTGAATATATTGAAAGCCACTGAATTGTACACTTTAAATGGGTAAATTGTATGGTATGTGAATTATATTTTAATGAAGCCATTAAAATTTTTTTAAAAGATGAGATTATACTGTCAAAAAATAATAAAACAGGGCCGGCCCCGTGGCTTAGCGGTTGAGTGCGTGCGCTCCGCTGCCGGCGGCCCGGGTTCGGATCCCGGGTGCGCACCGAGGCACCGCTCCTCCGGCCATGCTGAGGCCGCGTCCCACATACAGCAACTAGAAGGATGTGCAGCTATGACAGACAACTATGTACTGGGGCTTTGGGGGAAAAATAAATAAATAAAATCTTTAAAAAAAATAAAATAAAATAATAAAACAAATAATACCAAGATATTATAAACAGAGCTCCAGAAGTTAGTAGCACAAAGACATAAATTTCCCTCCATGCCCACCCCCCATATTCTGGAGACCCCCATGCAAGCAACCAGCTGAGCCCAGACCCTGCACACAAGCAGAGGGTCCTCATCGAGGCATCGGCATTCTGCTCCCCTCTTAACCCCCTTCCCTGCCATAACCAGCGAGAACCATGGCAGGTGACAGGGACTCACCGTGGGCAGCTGGCCTGATAGCAGGTGGCTGTCCTGGGCCAGCATATTGGACACCATGATGGCAGGGAGGTCCATGGCCTGGTAGGAGTAGGCAGGGAGCAGGCCGTTGGGCGCGAGGCTGTGGCACAGCGAGTGGTACCCGGCTTCGTGGTCCCCCAGGTGCAGGAGGGATGGCTCAGGGAGGTTGGGAGGTGTTATCGGTGGGATCTCATAGTCTTCGTTGCTCTCGTTCTGGCTGTTGTAGGGCTAAAACATCAAAAGGGCATGTTGTCAGGGGTCAGTGTCTTGCAACTGCAGAAGATGCAACACCAGTAGTAGCAACAACAGTGATAACAACCCCCTTGGCAAAGGAGAGAAGAGATCCCTCTGCAAGGTGGTCCAGGTGACCTGACTCCTGCCCCACCCCCAAATGGGTGCTCCCTCCCACTAGGGGGTCTGTATACAAAACCTGCCCTCCTGGAGAGTGGGGCCAGCTCCTGGTCACCTGTTCTGTTTTCCCACCAGATCTGACCACCGCAGCCCACCATGAATCCGTCTTTCCACACCCACCCATTTTACAGATGGGAAAACTCAGGCCCAAGAGGGTCAGTAGAAGAGCTGGGAGTGGAGACGAAGTGTCCTGATTCCCCCCCTGGTGGTCTTCCAGGGCAGCTGGATGACTTTCTCTTGTGAGCTCCCAACACCTCTCTTGGTCTTTCTCATCTTGGTAAATGGTACAAACATCCCCCCAGGAGCACCAGCCAGGAGCCCTACTGGACACCTTCCTTTCCAGTCCTCATTTGCTCATTTTTCCCACCTCACTGCACTGACCAGGAAGCTCCGGGACAACGCTGAAGAGAAATGGTGAGAGTGGGCACCCTTGCTTTTTCCCTTCTTAAATATCTCAATATTTTACCACTAAGTACGACATTTGCCAAAGGTTCTTACAGTCATTTTATAACAGGTGAAGGGCATTCCTAGTTTGTCAAGAAGGTGTTTATTTTTCTTTTAATTGTGCATGGATTTTTAATTTTATTGAACTCTTTTTCCCTGCATCTGCTGAAAGGCTCAAATGACTTTTCTCCTTTAATTCAGTTAATATGGTAAATGACTTCACTTGGTTTTTCTAACGTTAAAACAATTTTGCATTTCTGGAAGAAACCCTACTTGGTCATAATGTATTATTCTTTTTATGCATTGTTGGATTTTGTTTGCTGATATTTTGTTTAGGATTTTTGCATCTAGTTCATGAGTGGGATTGGCCTATAATTTTCCTTTCTCATACTGGCCTTGTTAGGTTTTGGCATCAAGGTTATGTTAGCCTGGAGAACCATTCCTCACCTTCTATACTCTGGAAGAGATTAGACCTAGGAGAAGAGAGGTGTGTGAATTGGAGGAGTTATAAAGAGGTCTCACTCTAGTTACCCTCCCCCTCAACTTACACCATCTCCAAAGGAAGGCGACGTTTTCATGTCTGTGACACGGATCCTGGGAATCTGGGTCCTCATATCCTTAGGGGCAGTATTGAGTCATGGCCAAGTTGAGAGCTTGGGCCCCAAGAAACAGGCTTTGGTCCAGCCTTGTTATTGATGAGCTTGGGAAACTAACTCCTCCCTCTAAATTGTGAGGATCAAAAGCACATTTTCTTACAAGGCACCCGGACTCAACCATTACTGTTACCTTGAATAATAACCCTCATGACTAGTTACGGATCACCCACTATATGCTGGGTGTTTTATATGTGCATCATCTCTAATTCTTTTTTTTTTTCACCACAATTTCCTAGGTGTGTTAACATAGAACTGGTATGTGTCCCTAATACCCCAGGTGTGTCTATAGTGACCTTCTATGTCTCTCTAATTACAAATGTGTGTCTAATATGATCTGGAGTGTCTGCATAATTCCCCAAGTCTGTCTACACTGACCTGGGATGTCTCTCTAATGCCCCAGGTGTGTCTCACCTGATGTGGGTTGTCTCCCTAATTCCCTAGCTGAGTCTACTTTGACATGGATGTCTCCCTCATTCCCCAGGTAGGTCTACCCTGAACTCTTTTTTCCCAGGTTTATTAAGGTATAATTGACTTATAACATCTCTAATTCTTAAAAGAATCCTGTATTTATTCCCATTTGACAGATCAGAAAATCAGGATCTAGAAGCTTCGCCTGGGTCACAACACTAGGAGGTAACTGGGTCTGATCCACACCTTCTGCTGCTGTGACAGTAGCAACCTCTTCAAGGAGCCTCCAGGCACCTGTCTCCCCCTCTGAGCCTCTGTCCACTCTGTCCCCAGTGCCCTTCCACAAATAATACATTCCGAACACTCCTGCTTAAAAATTAGTACCTGTCTACTGAAAAAAAAAAAAAGGAGAGACAGAGAGGAAAAAAACTCTCCAAATATCTTGAAGTGGCACCCAAGGGTGAAGAAAATACTTTTCGGATTGTATTTTGGTGCATACATGTGTGTGTTAATGTAATTTCACCCTTAAGTGCATCTCTTTCAAGACAAGATACCCACATGTCAATTAGTGAGATTGTGCAGTTGTGGATGTGAGTGGCGCAGGATGCGGTGAAGGGAGATTGCTGTAGGGCAGCAGAGAGGGGAGACAGGAGCAGTATCTCCAAGTGATCAGAAATGAGTGGAGGAGAGAACGTGCTCTACGCCTGGCACCTGGCCAGTAACTCCCACCCCTGACGTGAACCCAACCATCCGCCCCCTCTGCATCCTCACCAAGAGAGCCGGGCATGGCTCTGGCCAAATTTCATCAGAAATCACGCTCACCAGCTCTGTGGGGGCTTCCACCCCTCTGGGAACCACTCCCTCCCAGGTTGTTAACTTCCACGATGATTCTCTCCAGCCCCATCTTCTCTCCTTAGTCCTCTAGCTCCCTCTCTGCTCCTTCCCCCTTCGCAGATGACCAGTTGCCTTCTACTTCACAAGGAAAACAGAAAATAGCTCCGACGATGTCCTGACACCAGGACCATAAACCTGCCCCTTCGGCACTAACTTGCTTCCTGTTCCGAGGCCAGAAGAGCCATCCCTCCTTCTTCCGAAGGCCAATTTCCCTGCCTGTGTATGGAATGATCCTACTCCCTTCCCTTCTTCTTCTGTCCCAAGGACCTCAGTCAACCCATTAACCATTCTGACGCCTGGCTCTTCAGCCTCCCCACTCTGCTGGATGATTCCCATCAGCACAGAAACACGCTCTGTGTTTCTCTGGGGTCTTATAGGCTTCCCCCATCCCTCTCCAGTTACCACTGTCTCTTCTTCAGTTCACACCCGTCTTCCTGAAAGGGCTGTCCTCACCCATCGGCCCCTCTTCCCCATCTCCCATCATCCAATCAGCTTTTTTTGAAGCACATCTCCCTTGTCCCCTCAGCAGTGTCAGTCCAGTTGATCGCTTTCCTTCATCTTGAAAACACCCCTCCTTCAGCATCCAGGACCGCATGCTGTCCTGGTTGTCTGCCCACCTTCTCGATTCTCCTCCAATGCCACCTCCTCCTCCTCTACCCTACCTTTCGTGTTGGAGTTTCTCGGACTCAGCCCTGAGCTCTCCTCTCTTCCTGCCCTACACTCTCTCCCTGGGTGGACCTGACCGTCTCAATTTCAGTTCCCATCTAGGTGCCACATTTCCACCTCCAATCCTGGTCACTCATCTGAGCTTCAGATCTCAGCATCTAAATGCCCCTCAATATTCCTTCTTGGTGTCTCACAAGCATCTCAAAGTCAACACGTGCAAAGCTGCTATCATAATGCTCCTTCTCCTACTGGCTCCTGTGTCTCCCTGTGTCTTCCATCCAGTTAATAAAGCCACAAACTTAGGGTTCACCCTTGGTCACCCCTCAAATCCAATGAAACTCTTCTAAAATATCTTTTAAACCTGTCCATTTCTCTCCATTCCCACTGCCATTATTTCGATCCAGGCCACTACCATCACTTACCTGGACATCTGCAACAGCCTCCTGACTGGTCTCCCACAGCCCACTCTTGTCCCCGCTAATCCATTCCCTTCATGTGGCCAGGGTGGTCTCCAGAAAGATGATCGTCTCGCCACGTCACTTCCATGCTTACAATGCTTTGATGGCTCCCCACCGTGCTTAGGACAAAGTCCACTGTCCCAAACATGGCCCTTAAGTCCTCAGGGCCTGGCTCCCACCACCCCTCTAGCCACAGTTAGCTTTCCAACCTCCAGCTCTCACATATTCTGTTCCTCTGTAGAATGCTTTGCCCACCACATGCTCTCCCTTCATTTGGCTCATTCCTACTCACCCCTCAGCAATAGGTTTGGTGTAAATGGCTTCCTCGATACTCTCTGGAGGAGGCCCCGTTGCCCTGCACTTCTTGGAAGCACTCATCGAACTTGTAGTTAACTAACTTTCATATAATTATTTGTTTAATGTTTAATGTGTGGTCTGCCAGGCCAGCCTTTGTTGGTCCTGTGTTCCAGAACCTGGCATAAAGTAATAACTCAAAAATAATTAGTTGAATGGATGAATGAGCCAGGTCCCAGGGCAGACACGATAACCATGTGTCTCACTCAACCTTGGTGACTGCCCTGGGGGCAGGTGCTATTGTCCCCACTGTATAGGAGGCAGTACAGTGTTGTAGTTAAGAGCCAGAGGGGCTGGGTTTGAATCTAGGCTCTGCCATGTACTAGCTGTGTGACTTTGGGCATGTTACCTAACCTCTCTGTGCCTCAGTTTCTTCATTTGTGAAAAGAGGGTAATAACAGTACATACTACAGGCTTGCTGTAAAGAGTAAATGAAGCAATATGTGCAAATTGCTCAGGACACCACCTGGCACACAGCCAGCCCTCTCAGTGTCGGTTGTTATTGCTGTCATTGTGGTCCTTGCCCGGAGTTTCAGAGACGTTAAGGGACTTCCCCAGGGACAAAGAGCAAGTAAACAGCAGCTCACCTGCTCAGTATCCTCACTCATTTTGCCCACTGTGAATGTTCCTAACTCCCCACACCACAGGTCTGCGCACTGTGGGGTGATGTCTGTCTTCAGCCTGACCACCGAGATGGGCTGGGGGTCGACTGCCTTTAGGTGGGACTCAGCCACAGGCAGCATATCATCCTAGAAAGCAGAGTCCCAGGAAGCCTTCCCCGGTCCCCTGCCCATCCTACGGCAAGACTCCCCTCCCCTCACTCTCCCTCTGCAGCCCCTTGTCTGTGCTCCCCATAGTATCACTACCACCCGCAATTATTTTTGACTCTTTACTCACCTTTTGCTTGTGTCCCCTCCCTCCAGACCCCAGGTTCCATAAGGCTGGGGGTTAAGGGTGTCTTGTCACCAGGACCTGGCACATAGTGGGTGCTCAATTAGAATGGGACAAATGAGCACATGAGATGCAGAATGTGCCAGGCTTTAGGTTTAGACCTCACCTAGGTGTTTCCATGTCTCTCCCTCCCAATAGAACATAAGTCCCTCAGTCACCTACTGTTCATGTCTCTTGACTGCTGCCTTGCTGCCTGTCCCCCAGCACCCAGAACTGGGGGTGCTGACACACAGCATGTGCCCAATGAATGCTAAATGATTACACAAGTCCATTTCCTTCATTTAAAAACCAAAAGCTCAACACACTGGAACCGGCCCAATCGACCAGAAGCCTTTTGCAAAAATAAGCATATGTTGTATCAAAATATTGGAATAACACGACTATGACAATTCATTTAAAGAGGCAATTAGCACACTTAAAAATAACGAAACATGAAAACATGTACATACCTCCTCCGAATGCAATCAAATCTTAAATGCATGACACCTGAATACCAACCCGCCCCGCTACTGATTCATACTGAGCACCTACTGTATGCTAGCCACTGGACCTGGCTTATCCACACACGTTCTCCATTTAATCCGTATGAGTTCTGCAAAGAAGTGACTATTCTCTCCATTTTGCAGACGAAGAAGATGAAGCTTAAGTATGCTTTAGTAAGTCTTGGTTGGGATTCAAACCCAGGTCTTGTGACTCTGAATCCAGCATTTGTCCAAACTGGGTCAGAGGCCTCTTCAAGATTCATATTTCTCACGTCCCCTAAGGCAGAGATGGGCCACTCATGGTGCCTAATTTGCTCTACACCACCAGTGTCCTCACGAGAATGTAGAAAGAGATGCCAAATTGAAAGAGTTCTAGAAGTTAAAAATATTAGCAAAACCTTATGGGGAAACTTCTGGAAAGAGTTATATCTTTCATTCTACTCATTCTCTCTCAAACCCACTCCAATTATATTTTCATCCCACCATCCACCAGAACGGCTTGGGAAGGTCACCAGTAACCTCTATTTACTAAATCCAATGGTCAGATCTCAGTCCTCCCCTGACCACCTGGACCGTCTCAGCAGCATTTGACATATTTGGTCACCCTCTCCTCCTGGGAACAAATTTCTTCACTTGCTTCGGGGACATCACAGATGCTAATCTTCCTACATGACAGGCCATTTCATCTCCATGTCCTTTGCTGATTCCCATTCTTTTCCCCAACCTATGAATGATGATATGTCACCAAGCTCAGATCCTAGACTTCTTCTCTAAACACACTCACTCCTTTGGTGATCTCATCCAGATTCGTGGCTTTATATATGCTGCAAATTCCCCAGCTCATATCTCTAGCCCGAACCTCTCCCCTGAACTGCAGACTCATATAGCCCGCTATTATGTGACACCCCTGTTTGGATTATAATAGACATCTCAAACTTAACATGTCCAAAGAGAATCTGTCCATCCATGGTCTTCTCCACCTCAGTTAATGGCAAGTCTATCCTTTCAGTTACTCAGGCCAGAAACCCTGGTGCTACGCTTGACTCCTCTCATTCTTTCACATCCTACACCAAAGCTGTCAGGAAATCCTATTGGCTCCATCCTCAGAATAAATACAAGATGTGCCCACTATGGTCCAAGCCATCATCCTCTGTACCCCAGATGACTGCGCTAGTCTCCTACCTGGTTCCCTGCCTCCACCCTTGCTATGGTCTATTCTCACTCAGGGACCACAGTTACCCTGTTAAAATGTAAGATCACGTCACTCCTCTGCTCACCTCCCTCCAGTGGTCCCCTTCTCACTCAGAGTAAGGACAGGGTCCTCACAATAGCTGCATGGTCTAGCTCCCCCACGTCCACCTCTGTCCCTTCTACCTCCCTGACATCACCTCCTACTGTTCTCCTTGTTCATGCCACTCTGGCCATACTAGGCAGTGCCTCTGCCTCAGAGCCTGTGCGCTGGCTGTCCCCTCTCTCTAGAACACACTTCTCTCAAATATTGACACAGCTCATTCCTTCAGCCCTCAGTTCTTTACTCAAACGTCCCCTTCTCAATAAGGTCTACCCTAACTGCACAATGTAAAATCGCAAACCATCAGCCATGCTCCCTTGTTTGTCTGTTTTCATCACTTAGCACCTTCTAACATCTTATATATTTTATCAATTTTTTATGTTTAGTGTTTATTCCCCATCTCACCCCACTAGAATGTCAGTCCCACGAGGGAGGAGATTTTCATGTTTTCTTTGCTGTATCTCCAGTTTCTTTAACAGCACCTGGCATGTAATGAGTGCTCAAAAGTATCTGTTAAACGAATGAATGAACGAATGAATGAATGAATGAATGAACAAACTACTCACCAAATGCCAGGAGAAATAGTGGTAAAAACATTAATGGACTGGCAAACCATGAAGATCCCCCTTTCTAGGCAGGGGAGTAAACAGGCAAAGGGGAGGCCTCTGGGCCTTGAGGAGGGGTGGAGAGGAAGGAATCTAAGAACATCCAATGGACCAGAAGCCTGTTGCAGTGATAAGCTTACATTCTATCCAATTATCAGAATAAACTCACTTACCACAAGAAAATAAAATGATAAATGAATCTAAAAATTCACCCATAGGAAGTAAAAATATATATAATGTATTCTTTTAAATAATCCTTTCTGATACAAACACTCAAAGCTAGAACCTAGAGAATGAAAAATTAACCCAAGAAAGGGATTCTAGAAAGAGTGATGAGCTAGAAAACCACTACAATTTATATTAATTCGAAATAGTGATTGGGATGGTGACTGCAGGATTTAATGTGACTGTCTTATAAAGATTCCTAAAACAGAAAAGGTAGAGGATTATAAAATTAATAATGATTGCAAACTAAAAATCTAGAGTATTTCAGCTAGAAGCTATGTCTGCCTTAAAGGAGGAAATTACAGATAATGATTAGTTATTTACATTGTAAGGAAAATATAAGTTTAAATATATTTGTTATAATTTCTTAAAACTTATCGAGGTAAAATTTACATAACATAAAATTAACCATTTTATAATTTTTATTTATTTATTTATTTTTCCCCCAAAGCCCCAGTAGATAGTTGTATGTCATAGCTGCACATCCTTCTAGTTGCTGTATGTGGGACGTGGCCTCAGCGTGGCCGGAGAAGTGGTGTGTTGGTGCGCGCCTGGGATCCGAACCCGGCCCGCCAGCAGCGGAGCGCGCGCACTTAACCGCTAAGCCCCAGGGCCGGCCCAAAATTAACCATTTTAAAACGAACAATTCAGTGGAATTTAGTACATACACGATGTTTTATAACCACCATCTCTATCTAATTCCAAAACTTTTTCATCATCCCAAAAGGAAACCCCATTCCCATTAAGCAGTTTGTCCCCATTCCATTGGCTTCCCAATCCCTGGTAACCACCAATCTGTGTTCTGTCTCTATGGATTTACCTATTCTGGATATTCTAATATAAATGGAACCATACGGTATATGACCTTTTGTGTCTGGCTTCTTTCACTTATAATGTGTTTGAGGTTCAGCCACGTTGTAGCATGTATCAGTAGTTAATTTCTTTTCACGGCTAGATAATATTCCATTGTATGTATATACCATGACTTTTTTATCCACTCATCCATCAATGGACATTTGTGCTGTTTCCATCTTTTGGCTATTGTGAATAGTACTGCTACAAACAGTCATGTACATATATTTATTTGAGTCCCCGTTTTCAATTCTTTTGGATACATATCGAGGAGTGGAATTGCTGGGTCATATGGTAATTCTTTGTTTAACTTTTTGAGGAGCTACCAAAGTCTTTCCACAGCGGCTGCACATTTTACATTCCCACCAGCAATGTATGAGGGTTCCAATTTCTCCACATTCTTGCCACCAACACTTACATTCCATAGTTTTTACTATAGCCATCTTGGTGGGTGTGAAGTGGTATCTTATTGCAGTTTTGATTTGTATTTCCCTAACGACTAATGATGTTGAACATCTTTTCACATGCTTCTTGGCCATTTGCATATCTTCCTTAGAGAACTGTCTATTCAAGTTGTTTGCCCATTTTTTAATTGGGTTGTTCGTCTTTTTGTTGTTGTGTTGTAAGAGTTCTTTATATATTCTAGATACTAGACCCTTATCAGATATATGATTTACAAATATTTTTCTCCCATTTTGTAGACTGTCTCTTCACTTTCTTGATAATGTCCTTTGATGCACAAAAGTTTTTAATTTTGAACAAGTCCAATTCATCTATTTTTTTCTTCTGTTGCTCATACGTTTGATGCCATATCTAGGAATCCATAACCCAATCCAAGGTCAGGAAGATTTACCCCTATGCTTTCTTCCAAGAATTTTATGGTTTTAGCCCCAAGACTTAGGTCATGGATCCATTTTGAATTAACTTTCGTATATGGCATGAGGTAGACTCCAATTTCATTATTTTGCATGTGGCTATTCAGTTGTCCCAGCACTATTTGGTGAACAGACTATTTTTTCACCATTGAATTATCTTGGCGCCCCTTTGAAAATCAATTGGCCATAGACGTAGGGATTTATTTTGGACTCTTAATTCTATTTCTTTGGTCTATATGTCTATCCTTATGCCAGTAAGGATAGACAA
Source organism: Ceratotherium simum simum (assembly GCF_057802395.1). NCBI lineage: Eukaryota > Metazoa > Chordata > Mammalia > Perissodactyla > Rhinocerotidae > Ceratotherium > Ceratotherium simum. The sequence goes on from NC_141920.1 coordinate 17,066,197, forward strand.
AACTGTGTGGTAGTTTTGACTACTATAGCTTTGTAGAAATTGGAAGTGTGAGTATCCAACTTTGCTCTTCTTTTCTAAGATTGTTGTGGCTATTCAGTGCCCCTTGCAATTATATATGAATTTGAGGATCAGCTGTTCCATTTCCGCCCAAAAGGCTGGTGGGAATTTAATAGGGATTGCATTGAATCTGCAGATCACTCAGGTAGTATTGCCATCTTACCAATAATAAGTCTTCCATTCTATAAACATGAGATGTCTTTCCATTTATTTAGGTCTTCTTTAATTTCTTTCTGCAATGTTTGGTAGTTTTCAGTGTTCAAGTCTTTCACCTCCTTGGTTTAATTTATTCCTACATATTTTATTCTTTTCGATGCTATTATATACGGAATTGTTTTCTTTGTTTCCTTTTGGGACTGTTCATTGCTGGTGTATAGAAACACAACTGATTTTTGTGTATTGATCTTACACCCTGAAACTTTGCTGAATTCATTTATTAGCTATTTATTATAACTTTAAGGGAAAGTAGAAGTTCCACACCATTGGAGGAACAAAAAAAGAATGGAAAAGAAAACAGAACCTGATCAACCTAACAAAAATCTGAAAAGAAAAAAAAATAGGAATGAACTATAAAACACGATAATAAAGAACCTTCATAAAATGACAGTATTAAGACTAAATATTAGTAATCACAACAAATATGATTTCAATTCCTTTATTAAAACATAAAAATTAATCTTTTAACTAAAATAAATGAATCCAAGATATGACATTTATAATAGGCATGCTTAAAATAAAATGACACAGAAGGTTAAAAATAAACAGATATATCAAGCAAATAAAAAGCAGAAGTGGCAAAATTAATAACAAATTAAGTACAATTCAGGGCAAAAAGCACTAAAGAGATCAAGAGGAATACTTAAGTTAATAAATGATACAATCCACTAAGAAGAAATGACAGACATAAACTTTTATGTAAACTGGAATAAACCACAGGAATATAAAAAAAAAGACGGTTAGAAGTACAAAGAGGATTTAACAAAACCATAAACTTAATGAGACACTAACACATCTCTGCGAAAACTGACAAATCAATCAGATAGCAATGAGTAAGGATAAAAGATCTGAATAACACAATTTACCCTCTTGACTTTCCCAATATTTAAAGAATACATATCCTTTTCAAATGTCCACGGAACTCTGAAAAAACAGGACCACGTACTAGATACTCAGATACAGTCACGCGTTCCTTCACAACGGGGATATGTTCTGAGAAATGTGTTGCTAGGCCATTTCACCATTGTGTGAACATAATAGAGTGTACTTACGCAAACCTAGACGGTATACTCTCCTGCACACCTAGGCTGTATGGTACTAATCTTACGGAACCACCATCACGTATGTAGTCCATCGTTGACCGAAACGATTATGCAGCACATGACTCTAATCTTAAATTTTTCAAAAGGCAGAAATGATATAGACCACATTCTAGGATCTAAATGTACTAATCTAGTTATGAAAGAAAAAAAAAGCAAGAGGGAGCAGGAAAAAATGGAGGGAGGCAGATGCTCCTCAATATGGGGACACTTTCAGAGCAATCTCCTAAATAACTTTTGGGTTAAAGAGGAAATCACAACTAAAATTACAATGAACAGTGCCTGACAAAAGCTGTGGGGGTGGACAATGGAAAATTTATGTTTCTGCCCAAATAAATTTATTAGAAGACAAGAAAGACAAAATAAGTGAACTCAGCACTGAACTCAAGAAACTAGAAATAGAAACAACAAACCAAAAGTCAGTAGGAGAAAGAGTGATGAAATAGAAAACAAATTTTAGATAAATATAAGGAAGAGTTGATTTTTTTTTTCTTGTGAGGAAGATTTGCCCTGAGCTAACACCTGTTGTCAATCTTCCTCTTTTTGTGCTTGAGGAAGATTAGCCGGAGCTAACATCTGTACCAATCTTCCTCTATTTTCTGTATGTGGCACACCACCACTGCCTGGCTTGATGAGTGGTGTAGGTCGGTGCACAGGATCCGAACCCATGAACCCGAGCTGCTGAAGCAGAGCACGCTGGACTCAACTACTACGCCACAGGGCCAGCCCCAAGAGTTGATTTTTTGAAAAGGCTAACAAAATAGTCAACTACTGATAAGAAAAAAAAGAGGATACCCAAAAAGGAAGGAAAAATATATCGATTCTTTGAAAACCATTGAGAATTCCTTTGTAACACAGTATGAGGGTAATTTTCATAAATGTTTATTATTTCCAGCTTAATTCTGCTGTTTAAATCTTCTAAATAACTATTCTCTTTTTCTGCTCAATCCATTGGTTTCTGAGACAGGTATGTCAAAAATTTCCACCATGATTGTGATTTTATCAATTTCTTCTTGTATTTCTGTCCATTTTTTGCTTCATATATTTCCGAGCCATGTTGTTGAGTATTTACAAATTAATAGTTATTGTATCTTCTTGGGGAAGTGTACCTTTCATTATTTGATGTTTTCCTACTTTATCCAGTTAATCTTACTAGAAGGTTCTCAGTCTGACATTTGGACTATCCATTTCCATTGCCCACCCCAACGCTATATAAGAGAAAGGCAGAAGATTCACTGGGGGAGTCTCTAGGAGTAGAGGGTGATTTGACTTTTCTCCCATCCTGGCCCCCCACCTTCAAGCCAAGTGAGAAAGGCCCCAGCAGCACAGCTTGTTGCGACTCAGAGTGCAGCACAAAAGGGGTAGTGGCGCCTCACTCCCTGGTGAAGGCTGGTGAGAAAGAGCTCTCAGGAGGACCCAACTGTGTCCCCAGAGTTAGGAGCCTTAGGAAGTCACTGTCCCTGGAAGGTTTTGGAAGATGGGAGGATAGCTAGAGCTGCCTGAAATGCAGGGCCAGGAAAGACCAAGAGAATGAGCGAGAGAGACAGAGAGCAGTGTGCGTGTACATGGTGTGGCAAGGCAGGGACGTGTGAGTTGCTGGGAGGCAAGTGAAAGCCAAGGCAGGCAGCTGGCTGAAGGCATGGAAAGGGGTCCCATCCAAGACAGTAGCCTGATAGGGTAGGGGGACGTCAGAAGCAGAAGGTATGTCAACAGGTGTACTCCCACCTGCAGAGCAGGTCACAAGAAGTGAGCTAGAGTGGATCCCCAGCTCAGTGTGCCTATGGAAAAGAGCCAGCGTGGGAAAGCCTGCTACAACAGCGGGCACGGATGGTGGGACATAAACAGGACTAGTCAGCAAGTTATTTTGACCCCACTCCTTTAATCCCACCTCACCCTGTCCTGATCTTAGACTCTCCAGCAGCAGCAGAGGAAATGGGAGTGGAGGGACAGGTAACAGAACCCCCATCCCCACCATAGGTTTCCGAGGCCATGAGCCAGGGAGGAAAGAGCACGGGACGGACCATGCTGTCTTGTACCCTGTGGAGTCCAGCCTGCTGAATAACCTGGAGTGACAATAACAAGACCTTATGTTGACCCAGGAATTTGAGGTTCCAAATGCTTTTACGTATTTCGAATATTTTTCCCATAAAACCTTGAAGATTCTTGGAATACATAATCAGCGAGTACTATTTTTTGATCTGCAGAAAGAATGCTGGCTTGGGCATTAGACTGACCTGGGGGAATTCCAGTCCTGCCACTTCCTTGCTGAGGGATCTTTGGCAATTTATCCTAACTGCCTACTCCTGAGTGTCCTTATCTACAAAACGCCACTTAACAGCTGAGAGAATTATACGAGGAAACAGATGTGAAAACACATGAACAGCAAGTCAACACAATCCCCTCCCCCATACCCAAGGAGGAAAGAAAAAGACCTCAGGGGGTAAGCAGAACAAGTGTTAAATATCTTTTCCATTTTACAGATGAGGAAACTGAGGTTCAGAAAGGCAAAATGACTTATCCAAAGTCACAAGGGTAGCATTTATAGAAACAAGGGTGATAAGCCCTGACTATTTGGAGCCAACACATCCTCTACCACTATTCACACCCTCCCGACACACACATTAATGCTATGATTAGCCCAGGACTGTCCTGGTTTATGCCTCCCATCCTAGGGTAATTTTTCTTCTTCTTCTTCTTTTTTTTTTTTTGGTGAGGAAGATTAGCCCTGAGCTAACATCTGTTGCTGATCCTCCTCTTTTTGCTGAGGAAGATTGGCCCTGGGCTAACATCCATGCCCATCTTCCTCTACTTTACATGCAGGACGCCGCCACAGCATGGCTTGATGAGCAGTGTGTAGGTCTGTGCCCGAGATTGGAACCTGTGAACCCTGGGCGAAGCGGAGTGCTCTAACTTAACTACTAAGCCACCGGGCTGGCCCCCTGGGGTAATGTTTAATAGTGCTCTCTTCCACTCTAAAATCGTCCTGGTTTGGACAATTATATGGCCACCCCACCATCCTACCATTTTAAGAAGTAAACCCCACACCCTGTAAGAACATCTCAGCTAAAGGACTGTCATTCAATTCAGTGCTTCCTGACTCTGTTTTCAAAACAATGAAAATGGCACCTTATCCAAACCTGAAACCCCGTCAACCGGAGCGGGGCACCCAGCACTATAACTTATTATTATGTGTACAGTGGTTTTACGAATTCACTGGGGAATGAAATGCAATTTTGTCAGGCTTGTCTGTGTCCATAATGACCGAGTCAAACTAATCATCTTGGATAATACCCCTGTGTCACCCGTCCCAGAGATGTTTAATAGAATCTTTCTGATTCATGGCTCGCAGTACATCAGATCTGGAGTATGGCTGCACTTCTGGAAATCAGTACAATTATGCTTCTTGTCGGGCTATCATTTTCCCGGACTGAAAATGCTTCCTAAAAATAAATAAATAAATAGAAGCCCATACCATATATAAACGAAATGGGAGTGAAAAAGCCATACTGTTAAAATTAAATGTGGATTCTGGAGGAGGTGGGGGGTGGGGATGTAACATCTTTTTAAGCCTTTATTTACAGGCAGAACCTCCAAGTCGTGGCAACAGGGGTAGAGGAGGGCGTATGACACCCTCCCGTGGTGGTTCTGACCCTGAAATGCTTGGATTGGAGGCGACACAGGCATCACAATGTGATGATGACAGCCAGTCACATTAGACATGAGTTTTGTTTACTAAGACTATATCTGGGGACAAACATGATAATCCCCTCGTGGTTTTGCTCAGGAAGTTATGTGAGTCACGTAAGGTTCAGGCTGATTTCTGGACTGATACACCTAGGGGGGTTGTTTCTGGAAAAATGAGCAATTAGTGATGGGGTTTCCTTCTTCTTTGGGAGGAAGCAACCCCCAGGCTGGGGATAATCTGGGGCCACAGCATTCAAGTGAGAGGGGGTGGCCTGAGCACCAGGCATTACCCCATTTTACAGATAAGGAAGCTCACTTTTCCAATAAGTGGCAGAATTTTGTTTATTTTAATGACATATTTTTTATAACCATGTATCCAATGCTTCTTTGACACTTTCCCTTGGATCTCCTAGAGGAGAGGTCAGCAAGCTTTTTCTGCAAAGGTCCAGATAATAAATCTTTTTGGCTTTGTGAGTCATACAATCTCTGTCACAACTATTCGACTCTGCCCCTGTAGCATGAAAGTAGCCACAGACAATATTTAAACTAATAAGTGTAGCTGTGTTCCAATAAAGCTTTATTAACAAACAACAAGTGAAGGGCCAGACTTGGCCCACAGGCCATGGTTTGCTGACCCCTGCCTTAGAGATGGTTTTTCTTCCCCATAGAACTTTTACCATCTAACATGCAATAGTCCTGACTTTTTAAAAATATTTATTGCCTATTCTCTTCACTGGAATGTAAATTCTGCTGTGGTCACTGATTATTCCAAGGACCAGGGAAAGTGCCTTGCACATAGAAGGCCCTCAATAAACATTTGCTGAATGAAATAATACAGGAACGAATGAGAATAGGTGTTTTGGACTGCTGTGTTCACAGTTGTATCTCCAGCACCTAGAACACTGCCTGGGACACAGTAGGTACTCAGTAAATATTTTTTTTAATGAATGAATTTTTTGAGGGCCTGCGGTGGGACAGAGCTGGGCTCTGCACCACCTTCTCTGTAAGCTCTAAGAAGTCAGCAGAAGTCTGAAGAGGTCCTTCCCCTTAGAGATGCTGCCCAGTATGAAATTCTAACTTGACCCATAAGGGTCTCCTTCTTCCCTGTTCTCATCCTGGAAATCATATTCCCACGAAGGTGTCTAAGTCTCAGCTATGCCCCGACAGGCTGTGTGACCTTGAGAAAGTCACTGCCCCTTTCCGGGCCTCAGTTACACCACCTGTGAAAAGAGGGAGTTGGACCAAGGGATTTTTAAACCCACGTTTAATTCCTGGATGTGCCACTGGTTTGCAGGTACACAGGCAGACATGAGGCAGCGCTGATGTTAAAAGCATTTTAAAATGATGAGTAGGCTCTCCAGTTGTTTCCGTGTAAAAATAGCTTCTGGAAAAAAAATTATGTCTATTTGAAGCTTTTTTTCTTTTCCATTTCTACCTTTTGAAAACTACACAAGTAGCATTGTCTAAAAATGTGCCAAGCCAGCTGCCTGGGGATGAACGTGCCGAAGATCTCAGAGACTGGCCTTTGTGAGTGTTCTGAAGTCCTCTGACCCAGGGCTAAGGAGAGAAGTCCCCCAGTCCATTCTGCTCCAGGAACACTGCCCCGCTCAGACCCTTGCAAGGCCTGCCGCCTTCACAGCAGGGTCTCAGTATCTGTCTGGCATGTGAGGCCTCCTGAACCAGGTCCTGCAACCTTACCTGACACCAGGCACAGCAAGCCCACTGCAGCCCCCAGATACTGCATGCTCTGGTATCACTAGACACCTGGGTGTGCTGGACCCTCTACTCAGGCCATTGTCCCTCCAGGTGACAGCTGCTCATCCCAGGACCACCACAACACTCTTCTGCCTTCCCAGGTGGTAGCACCGAGGACTGCGCCCAGCTCTCTAAGCCTGCTCTGAGCAGAATGCAGCAAGGCCTCCTCCTACAGCCTGGACCCAATGTTCCTGTTGATATGCCCCAAAAGTCCCATCAGGAGACTGCAACCCAGAGCTCATCCACTCCCCTAGGTTTATTGAGCCCCCTCTGTGAGCCAAGCTTGTGCTGCCCTCCTTCCCTGCAGCTTTGTTCAAATAATAATAATAACAGCAAGAATTTATATGGTACTTACATGTGCTAAGCGCATCCCTGTTCTATGTACTTTTCCTACATGAATTTATTAGTCTTCACGACAACTCTGTGAGGCAGGTGCTATTACATACATTTCACAGAAGAAGAAATGAAGACGCTGAGATGTGAAACTTGCTGGAGTCAAACAGCTAGGAAGGGATGGAGCCAGGATTCGAATTCAAAAGTCTAGCTCGGGGGATCTGAATCCTGCCAACCACCACCAATGAGCTTGGAAGCACATCCTCCTTCAGTTGAGCCTTCGGATGAGACTATAGCCCTGATCAACACGTCGACAGCAGCCTCACGAGAGATCCTGAGCCACAGGCACCCAGCTAAGCCACACCTGGATTTCTGACCCACGGGAACTTAAGAGATAATTAATGCATGTTGTTTTTAAATTTAAAAGCCTAGCTCATGAATTGGTACTCATAAGGAATGCATGATTCTGCCTCTTTATAAACAGAAGCGACTGGGCTCCCTCGTGTGCGACGCTGAGCTTCCGTGTTGATTCTGTCTCCATGGGGAGCTCCCCGCTGCCTCCTCTCCCATTCTCTGATTGCTTCTCCCTAGCGGTCCTCAGGGTGGGCCTGTGCCTGTGTCTCCCCGCCCCCCCCGCCCGGTTTATGAACCCCTTGAGCATGGACCCTAATTCCTCTTAACGCTTAGGGGAGACAGTGCACTTTAGGCCACACCTCTCAATGTGTAATGTGCACACAAATCTCCCGGAGACCTTGCGAAAGTGCAGGTTCCAATTTAGGAGGTCAGGGTGGGGCCCGAGACGCTGCTTTTCCAACAAGACCCAGGTGATGCTGCTGGCCCGCGGATCACACCGTGGATCGCGAGGCCTTACGCATTAAAGGCGTAGACTTTGACCCAGACAGGCCACGGTTCAGAGTCCAGTTCTGTCACGTCCCAGCTAGGAGTCCTTGACCTCTGAGGGCTGGAGAGACTTACCCAAGGTCACATGAGAAATTAGAGTTACTCGAGCCACAAACAGAACCCCGTGTTCTGACATCCAGTCCACAGCCTCAAAACTGCAGCAAAACCCACCCTCCTGAGTTCTGAGCCTGGACATGTCTGTGGGTGTACCCTGTATATGTCTACACACGTGAATGGACGTGTCTGCAGAGAGGTACAAATGCTTGTACAAATGTGTCTGTGAAGGTGTCTAAATGTCAGCACACGTGCCAGTGGATCTGTGAGAGCTGTTCATTCATTCATTCATTCATTCAGTGCCTCACTCACTCACCGGATATTAACTCAGCTCCTACTATGTGCCAGGTCCCTGCTCCCATGAAACCAACAGTCTAGGAGGGAAGCAGCCATTAAACAAATAAACACAAATAGAAATCTCATTCATGTATGTGTGTGTAAGTGTGAGTATTGCTCACAACAGCCCCAAGAGCTGGGTGCTATCATTATCTCCATTTCACTGAGGAAACTGAGGCACTGAGAGGTTGAGTAACTTGCCCAGAGTCACAGAGTGATGCTTAATGCATGAAAAGATGTACATCAGCAAGCACGCCTGGGTGAGCACGACGTGCACACATGCTTGTACTTGTGCACACGTGTGTCTGCATACAAGCATGTGTGTATCTGTGCATGTGTCTGCAGGCACTTTTCCACAGACATCTTCAAATATTCCATAAATAAGATTTTCTGGCATCACAACATAGCATCACAAAAACAAGCGCATGCACGCACATGCACACACATTTTTTTTTTCAGATGTTCATATTTTCAAACATTTCCTAAAACTCTGTCCAAAGAGAAAGGGGAGTGATGGTCGGAGCCTGCAGAACTGAGCAGATGCAGGGAAGCCCACGCCACCTGTTTCCCTGGGCCGAGCCACGGCTGGAGCAATTTCACAGTTCATCATCCATTATGAGGCTAAAATAATTCTTCCCCACCCAGGAAGTTACATAAACTGCTCAGGCTGTAAAGGGCTAGTCCGTCCACACCCCCAGTGGAAACATACTACCCTGGTGATCTGACAGACACAAGATACAGATGACCAGATCCGGCTAGGTTCTTTTCCCATCTCGCTGTGTCTCTAAAAATGGAGACATCTGTATAGATATCTTGACAATTTTTTTTGCTCTTTATTTTAGCATAGGATACCAACAGAAGGTGCACAAGTCATAATGTACAGCTCAATGATGAATCTTCACAAAGCAAACAGACTTGTGCAAACAGGACCCAAATGACAGAGAAAACCTTACCAGCCCCTCAAGGCCCCTTGCTGCCCACCCGCCACCAGGGTAACCACAATTCAGATTTCTATCACCATAGATTCGTTTTGTTCGTTCACGTGCTTTATGTAAATGGAATCATACAGGATGTCCTGTTTTGCTGTCTGGCTTCTTTCACTCAACCTGGTGTTTGTGAGATTCATCCATATTATTGCTTATGGTTATAAATTGCTCATTCTCGTTGCTGCATAGTATTCCACTGTGCAAGAATATTCTGCAATCGTTTATCCACTCTGCTGTTGATGGGCATTTGGATTGTTTCCAGTTTTGTGCTTTTATGAAATGTATTACTATGAACATTCTTATACGTGTCTTTTGGTGAATAGAGGAATGTACTTCTGTTGAGGGCACACCTAGGAGTTGCCTTACTGGGTCACAGAGCTTTAGACACTGAGAAATGGTTTTCCAAAGTGGTTGTACCAATTTACACAGCAACGGATGAGGGCACCAGTTCCTCCACATCCTTGCCAACGTGTATTTCATAAATTTCCAAGTGCTTCCTCACCCCTTCTCCTCTGTGCTTCTCCCACTGCTATCTCAGACAATTGTCCATGAAGGCCAGCAAAGCAAGACTTCCACAAGGCCCTCCTTCCCCATCTCCCTCTCCAAAGCCAACAGTTGTTCACACAGCCCCTCTCCCTGTCCTCCCCAGCCTGGCACACCCTTCTCTCGAGGCCATGCACTCCAGCTCCCCCAGGCTCCTGTGAGTCACCCCCCCACACCCTGCCAGGTCGGTGTCCCTGGGTGGTTGTTCAGGCTCTGCCACCAAGCAAACAGGAGCATCTCCAAGGCCCGCAGTGCTGGCCTGACTTGAGGGCTTCCGGGCTGGATTTCTGTTTACCTGAAACACAACCTCATCTTATTCATTCCACCCCAGTCCTATGTAAAAAATGTTCACAGAAAACTGGGGCTACCAAACATTTCCCTAGCTCCTTCACTATTTTGCTTCTCTACATTGCAAACTCTAACAACAAAAACTTTATCAAGCTCCTATCATAACCAGCACTGGCCAAGCTGGTTACCTTATACCCACCTAACTAGTCCTCTTAACTAACCTTAACTAACCTACTTAACTAGTCTAACTAAACTAAACTACTTAACTAAACTACACCCACTTCTGCTTTTCTTTACCTGCCGGTAGGTAATAACATCCCCATTTTACAGAGGGAGAAAGCAAGGCTAAGGGAGGTCACGTAATTTGGTCACAATCATACAGCGAGAACAAGGCGGAAGTAGGAGTCGCACGGAGCACAGACCTGCCACTCACCTTCACCTGAGTCCCTTGTGCTCCACACTCTCCCAGGAGCTGGCAGGATAAAGGATGCCAGGCCCGGCAGGGGCACCCACTGCATACCTGAACATTTTTTCCCCAACAGAGCCACAGGCTTTGAGTAGACGTGAGAGATGGAGAAATTGGCTGTCTGGACCGCATGAAGGCCTCTTAATGTTAGTGGGATGTGAATCAAGGAGGCTTGGCAAGCCCAGCTGTCCCCTGGAGCACCGGGCTGGAGGTGGTCAAAGGGAGAGAGGTGAGGAGGCGTCGGGCATCTTCAACGGGTTGGCAATTATCAGGAGGCATTTTCTACTAATTTTATTTTGTGGGAGCATTTCTTGGCACATTTTAAAAGCAAGATAGTTCCAATATCATCTTCTCAATTTCAACCCTCAACATAATTTGATTCGTATGAGATATAATAGCTGACTGGCCTCCGCTTTGCTGATATTTCTGATGCTGCATTTGACTCCTGCGCCCAGCACATCTTGGGGGGATGACCTTGGGCAAGTTGTTTTACCTTCCTGAAAATCAGCTTTTCATCTGTAAAACAGATTCCTTAATAGCACCTCATGCTAACTACCATTTGCCACGTACCAAGCACTATAATAAGAACTTTGGGTTTAAATGCATCTTATTTACTTCTCTGTGCACCACTCTGAGGAGCTTCTAAAGACAAAATTGAGGCTTGAAAAAGTTGGCTGACTTGTCCAAGGTCACCCAGCCATGAAATGTCAAGACCAGAATTTGAGTTCCGGTCTGTCTGCTCGTGTCATTACGCTCATAGCCCATCCAACCAACAGCACCTTTTTATTGTCGCCACTGGCGGGCTGAAACCTCACTCAGAGCCACTGACCTACACCTTGGGGGTCCCCTCAGCACTGGGGAGACTCAGTCAGGTGGGGGAGGTCAGTCTCTGGCCTGTTGGACAGACGACTGTCCCTCCTAGGGACTCAGGTAAGGGGTGGAGGAGGCCAATCCCTCGGCCACAGACATAACCTAGAAGGTCTCTCCGAGACTTACCCATTCAGCTCCCATTCACAGACGCAGAAACCAGGGCTCAGAGAGGCAAATGACCCACCCAAGGGTACACAGCGAGAGAGATTGAAGAGAGCCAGTCCCAGGCTCCTGACCCTCCAGAAGCAAAGCACCTTTCCAGAATGGTCCCACATCTGGCCTCATTTCTACTCCTTGATCACAGGGTGAGCTCACATGTAGCAGTAAACAAATGTGTTAAGTCAGGAGCTCTCCCGCCCTCGCCAGCAAAGACCCAGGCCCTACAGAAGATACTAAGTTCAAGGTGGCTGAGAGTGGGACAGGGGTACTGTTTTAAAGAAAATCCTTGAAATTACGTTTCCACCCACTGCTGTTCCCTCCCCCAACCCATAAACTTCCCGCACCATCTTCATTGTTTCCACCCCATTTAGAGAGAGAGTGAACGTTTCCAGGGATTCAATTTCTTTCATAATAGTTGGAAGGAAACACAACTATACGCTGTAAACATCCACTGCATTGTATGAAAAATATCTTTATTACAGAGGAGGTGCAATAAATGCGGACCAAGACCCGCCCCCCGCCAAATCCGTGTGCTAATGCCTCCGTGCCTGTGCCCTCAAATATTTAAACCTCTCACAGCCAGGAATCGAGAACTTTAAAATAAATACATTTTTAGCCATTGGGATGCAAAATGAAGATTGGTGAGGTGTGAGTACCCAGTCCTTCTCAGCAGTTTTCTCTCAATGAAAACAAGAGAGGCTCGTCCATTTTTCTGAGCACGTGCATAGGCCTGATGAAGGAAAGCTCATTAGTTCAGTCTGATATATACTCAATTCTCTCCATATACATAGGATGGGGTTTTTTTCCCTCCTGGCATTTTATTCTCCAGCTGCGAAATGATATTAAATTTCATCAGATTTGAACAAAATCTATGGTCTTGAAACAGTTTCCTTTAAGGCCTCTCATATTTATTCAGAATTCATGAATCATGTTCCGATAACACAACCATAATTATTTTTAAAGTGTGATGTTTGTGGCTTTAATAGGAAATGCTTGCAAAAGGCCTTTTCTCTTTGATTGTTTGTAATCTTAGCAGTAATCGCTGCTGCTCCCTTCTCTGCACCACAGCAGGCGAAACACAATTTCATTTTAATATGAATCGCGAGCTCTTCACCCAGGTTTTAATTAAAGCAATAAAAGCCACGTCGTTTTTGCCCTTTATGATGCACACAGATTCAGAAGCCGGAGTTACTAAGCCTAGAATCTTAGATTTCAACAGTGGCAGGAGGGTGTCCTGCCTCCCAGGGCATTTACTGGGAAGTATCTTTGTTTGTTTGTTTCAAAAAGACTCAACTCTCTCTCTGTCTGTCTGCCCTGCAGTTTCCTCTTCTGTAAAATGGGACAGCAACAGGACCTGGCCGACAGAGTTAATGTGAGGATGAAGTGAGACCAGCCACGGAAAACACGTGGCCCTGGTGCCTGAGCCCAAGGAAGTGCACAGTAAACGTTCGTTACCATCAGCATCATCAGTATTCAGGGCTGGAAAAGGCCAACAGACCATTCACCCTCATTCACACGAGGAAACTGAGGCTGAGAGAGATACCAACACGTAAAGGATGGAGCCCAGCAGAACCTGGAACTCAGAGCTCCTGGCTCCTTCCCCATTCCGGGCATCCTACACTGCCCCCTGCTGGAAGGAGGCTGCGCCTTCAAGACCACAAGGACAGTGTCCAGGGACTGCAGGTCTGACCCTGACTGGCTCCTGGTCTTCTGGCCTCTTGGTTATACCATCGACCCACTCTAGGTCTATGCTTGACCCAAGTGGTAAGAAACAGACCAGGCATCCCTGAGTATCTATGAAGGAAGGCTGTCGCACAAACAGCCTTCCTTCTGTTCTTGCTGTGGTGTTCAGGACCAACAGCAAGAATCCACTCAACTCAAAGTCCTTGTGTGCCTGTTGTGTGACAGTGCGGTGCGAGGTGCTGCGAGGCCTCAGTTTGTAGTATGGGAATCTTGGCCTTTATGACATGATAACTCCACTCCCGCACACGTTCTGCTGGTCCATCTAGGAAGGGATGCTGAAGGAGCAGTGGGTGGGCAGGGTCCACACTGGGTGCTGCTCGCAGCTGGCAGTGCTCCTAACTGGTGTACTCACCATGCTCCGTAGGCCCCAGGGTTCCCCAAGGAGCACCTCCAGTGTAAGCCCCCTGAACCTTCATGCCTTACTGTGCAGTACCTCTCTCCTCACAAACAGGCCCTGGGACCACTGGGACTCCCCCTCTAAGAACAACAAAATCCCCTGTTTCCCCAGCCGCATCTTAGAACACACCTTCCACTTGCCTCCTGTCTCAGTGGGAACCTGTCTCCTCCACGCGTTCTGTGGGTGAGCTGCCCATTCCCCCACCGCCCACGTATCTCAGGTTGGAAGGCGGAATTGACATCCTCCTCCCTCTCCACTGACCCATCCAGACCACCATCCACCTTCCCTACAAATCCCACCCCCACCCCACTCAGCTCCATCAGCATCCAGCCGCTCATGTTGCCCACGCAGCCCCCGCTCCTCCTCCTTCCCCGTCATGCTCCCAGCCTTCGGCTCTGGGCTCCGCTTCCCAACCACCCCACCCCAGCATCACCCTGGGTCCCTTCAGCACAGCCACCATACTCATGCTGGGTTCTTGGCTCTTCACCACCTAGGAGCTTCTACTCCACTTTGTGTCAGCTTCCCACTCCCCAGACACACCCAGGACCCCGTCGATGCCCACGGCTGCTCACCTTCAAATCACCACCCCACTTCCCACTCTGTGACTAAGGAGTCCTCACCATCCAGCTCCTCCCTCGGGGACTCTGTGAGCCAAGGGCCCTCCTCTCTTCTCTCCTCGCCCAGCTTAGATTCCCTGGTCCTTCACTTCAGTCTCCCGAGAAAAAAAGTTTGAGCTTCCTTCCCGTACGCCTGCCTGGCTAATGCTTGCCCTGGATGCACACAACCGTCTTCCCCCGCCCAGTGCCTGCACCAGGAGCTCAGTCTCCCACGCGTCACAGCGAATATCGCAGACCTTCTCCACCCCTCAGACCTCCAGTGCCCTGCCTCTCAGCAGGTGACCTGCCCACCAACGTCTCTGAGAAGACAGATGCTTTCAGGTGCAGACACACTCTGCTCCCAGCCAACCCATCTACAAAACCACACTCCTTTTCCTCTCTGTGCCCTCTCCTGGCTAAGGCCAGAGCTTCTACCTCCGGGCAGGACCCACCCCTCCCACTTTCTCCCAAACTTAAACTATAAATTAACCTTTCCCTCTCTTGAACCCTGAACTTCACCCTTTCTCCTGGATGCCCTCCATCAACAATTAAACATTCTAAAGATTCTCTCATCTTGGAAAAAAAAATCCCTTCTGTGGAATCATCTCATTGAGTGACGGCCCTCACCCTTGTCGTGCACAGCCAGACTTCTCACACAGGAGGTCTGCACTTACTGTTTACATCCTCTCTTCACACCTGCCCCTCCACCCACCCTGGGACCTGCGACCCACGCTACGTCGCCTACACACGGAAGCTGCTTTTTCTGAGATCCAGGATGACTTCCTTTTTCCTAAAACTATGGCATGTATTTCAACTCTTATCCCAATCAATCCCTCAGGAGCATCTGACTCTCTCCTTCCTGTTTAAATTTTACTTAATGTCTTGAAATTATAACAAATCCCCCTGTTAAAACCCCTGATGTATAAAAAGGTACAGTGAAAAGTCTCTCTTCTACCCCTGTCCACCTGCCCAGTTTCCATAACACACACAACATGTACACATAAACCAACACAAACACACATACGCGTGCACACACACACATACGCACACACACAATGTACAAAGCCTCTGTGATAAGTTTCCATATGTGCTTCCAGAGTTGCTTTGATCAAATACAAGCACACAGAAACATACATTCTTACTACCTGTTTTGCAAAAATGATAACATGCTGTATTTACTGTTCTCCACCTTGCTTTTTTTTTTTTTCAGTAAATGATGTATCTAAAGAACTTCTCTATCACTTCAACTTCCTCATTCTTTCTTCACAGCCACAAGTATTCCAATGGATAGATGTACAAATTTATTTAAATAATCCCATATTGTGGCACATTTGGGTTGTTTCCCATCTTTGGCCATATAAACAATACCAAAATGAATAATCTCAACTATGTCATCGCTCATGTGTGCAAATATATCTGTAAGATATGTTTCCAAAAGGGGAATTGCTGGGTTAAAGGTTAATGCATTTGTAATTTTGATAAATGTTGCCAATTTGCCCTCCATAGGGGTTACACCAATTTACTCTCCCTTCAGCGATGTATACAAGTGACTGTTTTCCCACACGGCTCTGACAGAGTGTGCTATCAAACCTTTAGATTTTTGCCAATCTAATAGGTGAAAATGGTAGTTTTAATTTGTTTCTCTTATGAACTATTTTTAGCACATTTTCATATATTTAAGATCCATTTGTATTTCCTTTTATGTAAACTATCTCCTGCTCATTTTCCTGCCAGGGTTTTGAATTGATTTCTAGGAACTCTTTATACATGAGGGAGATTAGTCCTTTGACTATGTTGTGAGTTGAACATACTCTTGCCCAATTTTTCATTTGTCTTTTGACTTTACTTATGCTGTTTTGGCCATACAAAAGCTGTTTTCCATTTTAATTTATGGTAAAAACTTTAAGTCTTTTCTTCTAAGACTTTGAGTCATAGAAATGTCTTTCTCATTCCAAGTTGTAAAGTATACCTTAAAGGTTTTTGTCTGGTGCCTTTATGGTTTCCTTGAGTACATTTAAATCTTTTATTTACTTAAAATTTTTCCTTTGATAACAAAGGAGCTGTTGATCCAACATCATTTTTCCCAGATTCCTTCCTCCTTCTTGAAACACTCTGCTCTTGGCTTCTAAGATGCTATGTTCTCCCCTACTTCTCTAGCCACTGCTTCTCAACCTACTCCACAGTCTTCTTCTCATCCTCTACTTTGCTTTCCAGTGTTGGGGTTCAATTTAAGAGGCATTGTTCCTCTGTTCTTCTCATTCTTCTCTCTTCCCATACATTTCATCCTCTCAAGGTTTTAACACCATCGGTTGAGGACTTCCAAGCTCACTTCCCCCACAAGCTCCAGATGTGTATAACCATCTACCTACTTGGACATCTCCACTTGAACATCTCAAATGTAACAAGTCCAAGTCTGACCTCATCAAACTTGCAC
Organism: Ceratotherium simum simum; assembly: GCF_057802395.1. Taxonomy (NCBI): domain Eukaryota; kingdom Metazoa; phylum Chordata; class Mammalia; order Perissodactyla; family Rhinocerotidae; genus Ceratotherium; species Ceratotherium simum. The sequence continues at coordinate 17,083,114 of NC_141920.1, forward strand.
CTCCCCAGGCCTTCCCCAGCTAAGAAAAGGGTAACACCATGCTGGAGAATGGGCTCATGCTAGAAGCCTGGGAGTCATCCTTTACCCTTCCATTTCTTTCTCTCTCTACATCCATCATCATCAAGACCTACCAATATATTTCCAAAACATATCTCACATCCATCGACTTCTTTCCATCTCCTCCGCCTCCACTGCACTCTAAGACATCATCCTTCATTTGGCCTAGTACCACACTCTCCCATGTGGTCTCCTGTATCCACTCTTGCCATTGAGCTTTTAAAATTGCAAATTTGATCATGTCATTCAATCTCTCTCTTTCTCTCTTTCTCATTAACAAAGCCCAGTGACTTGCTTTGACTAACAGAATGTGCTAGAAGTAGTCATGTGCCCATTCATTTTTTCTCTCTCTCCCCCTCCCCCACACACACAAACACACACACACACAAACACACACACACACAAGTTCTTTCAATAATTCTTAGGACAAAGTTGGAAATCTTTAGAAGAAGCGGTACTTAGAGCCGTGACAGTGGAAAACTCTCCACAGCTAGGAAGCCTGTACTGAGAAGGTGACATTTGCAGTGCCCTTGAAAGAACAAACAGGCATTTGTTGGGTGAAAATGGCTAGAGGATTCCTATCAGAGGAAACAGTGCACACAAAGGCACAGAGTTGTAAATGAGCACAAGAGATGACCAGAGAGTCATCTAGTACAATCAAAGCATTATTTATGGTAATAAAAACAACTCATAGCTAGTTTCATCAAACACTGTTACTTTAAACACTATCTTGGGTTAGATTCCCTTGAAGTAGAGCCTGAGATGGGGATTCCTATGAGAGTGACCTCTTGAGAAGTAACTCGGGAGAAGGGAAGGGAGGGAAGCAGGACAGGGCAGGGGAAGGAGCCGAGCAAGGATGTGGCCTCAGCTGGAGTCAGCTAGCGCTCCGTGGGGAGTTGCAGAGCTGATCCCCCTTGAGACAAGGCACCTGGCCTTCTAGAACATCCCCCACACGCCCTCCCAGTTCATGGTTCCCATTAGGCAGAGGCCAGGTCTCCAGAGAAGGGGCAGCTATGAATGGTTAGCAGCCAACACTCACACCAGCTGGATGACGGGCACCCTAGCCTGGTGAAGGGAGTCTGGGGGAGGCACCAACAGAACCCACAGCACACACCTCCCATGCTTCTCACAGCACCCCAGGAGGCTGGCGTCACTCTTCCCATTGGACGGAAAGCTAACACAACTTGCACAAGGGCGTCTGGCTGGGATGCGGAAGAGCTGGAATTTGAATCCAGGTCTGCTGAGACTCTAGCCCAGTTCCTTTCCTCTGCACCCTCTGCACCTTCTCCTTCAGGACGAAGGAGACTCTTCTCAGGTCACATAACCAGGAAATACCAGTCCCTGTCACTCCTGGAGAGGCTCTCCTCTCAATACAGGGAAGAGCTGATCCCTACCAGGCCCCCCACCCCAGCAACTGCTGAGGGGCCGGAAGCCATGCCTGAGGACAGCATCCCCATCTCAGACCACCCAGGCAAGCCGGGTACAGAAGAAACACAAGGCTCAGGGAGGGGGAAAAAAAGCGATAATTTGTGAAAGCTAAGGCAGCTATGCAGGAATTCTGTGGAGACTTACAAAAACCAAACAATGGAGCATGCATTTGCAAAAGAAACTTCAAGCCCATAAGAGCTGGTTGGAAAAGTTTTTACAAGGGACACAGTTGGCTGATATATATCCCATAGGAACCTCTGTCTCAGCTGCAGTTTCTAAACAAAGAAGTTGGTGTTTCAGGTGAAGGTTACATTAAAGAACAGGTTTTTAACATGATGAAATTGGATATTCTGGAAGCAAACGTCTTCTAGAAATGGCTTCCCGCTTGTGTCCAGAGCTTTGCACATAGTAGGTGCCCAATAAACATTTGCTGAATGGGTGAATCTTGTTTTTAACTGTATTTATAAAATGCATTTTATGCCATTTAGAGTGTTTATCCTCTGAATCCTCTATTGGCTATGAGACCTTCAGTTTGCCCACATGTTTACATCACTCCTTCAGTAATTGGGACAATACAATTCCTACGGTTGATGAGGCCACACACCGTGATAGGGTGTTCGTGTGCATATGTGAACGTGTGGGTTCAAGCAAGCATTCCAGGGAAAAGACTGGAAGGAAACATACGGAACTAGAGACCAGTGGAGCCCCGTGTAGCCATGAGGAGCTGCAGGTCCTGGAAGAGTCTAAGTTATCCTCCAGCAAAATTGGCATGAACTACATCCCACGTGTTCCCCACATGTGGTAGTTTGTTTAAAGACCACAACACTTTGCAGCTCCTCCTATTAAGAGGTGGCGTCTGTTTCCCCATTCCTTGAATCAGACTGGGCTTGTGACTTGCTTTGACCAACAGAATGTGCTGGAAGTACTCATGTGCCAGGTCTAAGCCTAGACCTCAAGAGGTCTTGCAGCTTCTGCTCTTGCTGCTTTGGGAACCCTCTGCCACCACGTGAACAATCTCAGGCTGCCTGCTGGAGGACGGGAGACCATCTAGAGTAGAAGTGAGTCCCCCATACCAGTCAGCCTACTGCCGACCTGGCAGCTTACTGCTGCCACTTAATCATCCTAGCCACAACCAGAAGAGCCACCCAGCTGAACCCAGCCAAACTGCCCACTCAGGAATCATGAACTAGATAAATATTTGTCGTTCCAAAATGCTAGGTTTTGGGGTGCTTATTATGCAGCAAAAGCTAACTGATACACTATAAGAAGTCTAGATTGTAATTGCTAAATCTGTTTACATCAAGGTTGGTTCATGCCACCAGGGGGACTTAGTCAATCTCAGGGAATCCTGATGTCTCCTTTATAAAGTTCTAAGTTAGGGAGACTCTCTGAGTGACAGCACAAGAGACCTGGAGGGATCCTTGGGGAGTCCAACCACCTCATTCCACCGTTAGGGAAACTGAAGTCCAGACAAAGAGAAGGAGCCACATCACTCATTACACAAATATTTTCCGAGTGCCTTCTATGTGCCAGGCTTTGTGTCACACCGGGGGACACAACAGTGAATAAGAGAGACCAGATCCTGCCCTCATGGAGGTCACAGTTCAGTGTGGAAATCGGATGTTAACCAAGTCATCACACAGATAAGCAGACAACCACAAACGCTGACAAATGCCGTGAATTAAAGGACACGGTGCCACGAGAGAGAATCATGGGGAGGGGACTAATTTGGATTTGGGGGGTCACCAAGAGCTCTCTGAGGAAGTGACATTTGGGCTGAAGCAAGTTGGTGGCAGCCTTGAGGTGGGAACGGAGCTCTGCACAAACAGCAAGGTAACGTGTGGAAATTTATTTGGGTCTCAGCTGTGCAGGTTCAAATCCCAGCTGTCCTGCTCCCTGGCTGAGTCAATCAATGTCCTGGAGCCTCAGTTGCCTCATCTATAAAATGGGGTGAACAATAATGTCTACTACTTCTCCAGACTGTTGTGAAGATCAGCTGAAATAACCACTGAGAAAAGGGCTTTGCACACTGCAAAGTGTTGGGTGAACAGCTGAGGTTGTTGCTGTTAATGGTTTGGGGGGTACATTTATTTGTCCTGCCCCTCCTCTCCAAGGACTGTGCTCCCCTCTGCCCAAGCCTAGAGCAGGCTTGGAGCCCTACTGAGCCCCACTCTCCCTTCTTGGCGGAAGCACAGAGCCAACACTCTCCATCAAGGTTTGAACTAGAACCTACTCCACCGCAGTATGGTTCTGAGAGCCAGGACCCAGGATGTTAACAAAATGCAATTTAAACATCGCTAAAGGGCTCAGACGAGATGTTCAAGGGTAAGCTCTGGTCTTTTGAGACAACCACATTTCCAAGATAATTAAATAACTTCAGTGGACTCTTCCAAAACGAGCATTTCCAGGACCTGGAGTCTTGCCCGCCAGTTTCTTGCAGGTTGGCACTCATCGATGCAATATAAATGCAGCTTTGCAGCAGCACCATGGTGCTCACACGGTCACAGGCCAGAGAGGGCCCGGTATGGCGGCCCCAGCATGAGCACCCCTGCAGTGGCAGGGGAGGGGGTGCAGTGTGGCTTCCACACTGCAGGGGGACTATAGTATCTCCCCTCGCTGGCTGTGCTCCCTAAGGGCCACAGGCCCACATCTTCTCAGCTATGTCCCCCACAGGACCTGGCACATAGTAGGGCACATAAATGTTTGGGCTTCTGTTTCCCCAGCTGGAAAATGTGGGCCCCGCCGCCCAACATGGACTGCCACAGCCACCACGACTGCACAGACAGGGGTGGAGGCAGCCCCAGGGATGGCTGACCTCCAGCTCGCAAGTTTCTCAGCAGCTACGAAACCCCGTGGCTCTCCACCCAGCACCCTGGGCTTCTCCACCCTGCAGGCACCACTGCTTTAGGGAACCATCCTCCAGGATGCCACAGTCTGCAGTGAGGACCATCCCTAGCGTCCCAGCCTGCGGTGAGGACCCTCTCTGGCATTAGAGTCTATAGTGAGGATGCTCCCAGCTGAGGCAAACCTTAATTTTCAGGGACCAGGCTCTCAGTGGAAAATCAGCCGGCATCTGGGACTCCCAGAAGGCTGGGCTGGGGCTGGGGACAGCCTCACCCAGGCATGACTTAGCCCCCTTTGCCACTGGGGAGGACCGCAGAGGAAGCCTCTGCTCTCCCCTCTTTGTGCCATGTCCACAGCCCTCCCCAGCAGCATCAGACGACTCCAGGTGGGCGGGAGAACTCTGCATGCCTTCACATGGGTGTATGTGCCTCTATACCAATGTATGTCCCCCCGGGTGCTGTGTGATGGCAAGAGGCAGTCAGTACCGGGGAACATGTGACATCTCTACTCACTGCTGCTGAAGATTTCCCCTCTGTGCCTGGGGAATGTGGGCAACACATTTTGAGTTTTATCAAGTTTTCAATGATGCCCATTTTAAACTAAGTAGGTGATTTACAGAAAACCGTAGTCCTAGTTTGATTGTCATGGACTCAACTGATACTCTTGATCATTCTGCGACAGGAGAGTGGTAGGCTGTGCCCCCCACTCTATACCCCTCCCACCCTCACCCCAGCTCGGCTCCAGCCAGCCCAAGGCTAGACCCCCACTCAAGGAGGCCGGGGCACCCACCTGACTAGTTGATAGGAGCTCCGGGTTTCCGTCACTCATCCCCACGTAGGCACTGTCACCATCAAACTGGAACAGAGAGAGAGAAGAGGCTCTGAGTAAAATGTTCTCAAGAAGTCCCCAGAAGAAGAATCCAGAGGAGGTCAGGGGACTGAATGCACTGAAGGGAAAGGACTTCAGGGCCTGGAGAAGCAAAGATTGGAAACCAAGATGCCTGACTCCCCATTTCAGCAGGGCTCCCTCTAGGATAGAAGGAGCAGCCCTGTTCTGCGGCCCCTGAGGGCTCAGGTTAGCACCATTAGTCATGGTTAGGATGAAGACAGGAAAACCTTTCTGCCCTTATACCTTGTCCATAGATGTAGCAGGCGGCCTTGTCAGATACTGAGCTCCCCATCCCTGGAAGTATGCAATATCTCTCTCGCCCAGGATGCCATCAGGCTATCAGCTGGAGCTGGAAATCCACATGATGGAGGGAGGCCGAGATCTGTAGAGACTCGAGGTCAGGACAGCCTGCCCCAGACATGCCCTCCAGGTCTTACCATCCTAAGAAGCTCTGCCCCTTCTCATTTGCCCCTTAGGCCACCCTCGGCCACAGGCAGTGAGGACTATGGTGGAAACCATGCACAGGAACTACACTCCTGTTTCTGAGAAGCTGCCCAGTCTGGATTCAGGGAGCTTGCCCTGCAATAGGCAGCAGGTGTGGTGGGAGAAGTGTGGGCTCTGGGGCCACTGGCTCCCCGTTTCCCTGATGTGTGATCTTGAGCTGGTGTCTGAACATGTGAGGTTCCTCACCTGTTGAGTGGGGATAATGACAGGTATCCCTTCTCCACGGGATGTTGCACTGAAACCTACAGAGCACTTAGTCCAGTTAGTTCCCCTCCCTTGAGACGGTGTCTTGGGTAGGGCTCCCTAGAGGCAGAGCCTGAGACAAGGATTCAGATGCACGTGAGCTTTGAGAGTGCTCTTTAGGAATGACCTGTAAGGGAGGGAGGTAGGCAGGACAGGGCAGTGGAAGGAGCCAAGCAAGGATGTGGCCTCAGCTGGAGACTCACTGCAGCCCGATCCCATTGGGAGTCTGGGGCACGAATTGCACCACAGAGTCAGTCCCGCAGGAAGCAAGGGGCCGGCCTTTTGCAGCCCATGTAAGTCAGTCACTGGCTGTGGGCTGCCCTTAGGGGACAGGGGGAGGCATAACCTTCTGAGCAAGGTGGCCCCCATCTTGCTAAGGACAGTTCCCCAGAGAACAGTGCCAGTTGTGAGCCATCTGCAGCCCACGCTCACAGCAGACAGGAGAGGCTGCGCAGGCTAGTAAAGGGATCCGGGTGGGGTGCCAACAGCAGCAGGCCATTTTATTTTAATAGAAAATTTTTATTCTTTCATTAGGTTACATTCACACGGTTCAAAATTCCCAAAGTAGGGGGCCGGCCCGGTGGCGTAGTGGTTAAGTTCATGTGCTCCACTTTGGCAGCCCGGGGTTCGCAGGTTCAGACCCCAGGCATGGACCTCTGCACCACTCATCAAGCCATGCTGTGGCAGGTGTCCCACATATAAAGTAGAGGAAGATGGCATGGATGTTAGCCCAGGGCCAATCTTCCTTAGCAAAAAGAGGATTGGCAATGGATGTTAGCTCAGGGCTAATATTCCTCACCAAAAAAAAAAAAAAAAATTCCCAAAGTATTAAAAGCAACAGAGTGAAAAGTCTCCTTCCTACCCACCGCCCAGCCATCCATTGCCCCTCTCCAGAGGCAACCACTGCGTCTGCCAGCTTCCTTGAGACCCTTTCAGAGATGGCGTACATATATACATTTTACAGTCATTTCTTTCACACAAATGACAGCATACTATACACACTGTTTTGCACCTTATTTTTCTCCTAGCAACACATCTTGGAAAGCGTTTTATATCAGAACATAATTCTGCCTTCCAATTCTGCCTACCTAGTATTCCACAGTAGAGACATAACATTTATATTTAAGTAGTTGAGCACATGGGCAATTGAGTTGTTTCTCGTCTTTTGCTATCCCAGCGTTGCTCCCGTGAATATTTTTGTACATCCATCATCTCACATGGGTGTGAGTTTATCTGTAAGATTAGTCTGTATAATCGCTGGGACCAACTGTGTGTGCATTTGTAACTCTGACGGACACTGCCAAGCAGCCCTCATGGAGGCTTTAAAAATCCACACTCCTGCAATCATGCACAAGACATCAGTTCATCCAGACTCTCTTCACTCAGAGAGGCTTTCCTCAGCAACCAGCTCACATGCCAGCCTCCCACCTCCCACCACCACCACTGTTCCCAATTCCCTTGCCCCGCTCTACCTTATTCTTTGCCATAGACCCTTTCACCTTCTAGCAGTCAGTATAATTTACTTATTTGCCATGTTCTTTGCTTACAATTGGCTTCCCCCTACTAAATTAGAGGTTCTCCATACACTGATGCCTCCCAAGCACCTAGAAGAGTGACTGGCACAGAGTAGATACTCAATAAATGCTTGTTGAATGAATGAATGAAGCAACCACCACACCATTCACATTGTCTGTTACCAGGCAGTCTTTCCATGGAGGCAGTGGGATTGGTGGTTACACCCTGTGCCTTCCCAGCACAGGGATGGGCAGTCCTTCGGTGACTGCTGGATTAGCAAAAGAAAAGGCCGTGCCATGCCTGCCTAGAGTCTGGGCAGTGACCCCAGATGCAGGGCTCCATCCACCACACTGCACACAGAGCTCAAGCTTCAAGCCCCTGCTCAGAAACCACCTCCTCCAGGAGGCCTGCCATGCTCTCGCCTCTTCTGGCTGTCCCTCTTACAACACAGACTGTCTTCACATTCATCTTCTGCCCCAGAGTGGGAGCAACGTGGAGGCTGGAACTGTGTCCTGGTCATCTCCAAATCCCCCAGCGCCTGGCACAGCTTGGCACCAGGAACGGGACTATGCATTGGGCAGGATGCGGAGCTTTCAACAAAAGCTCCTGGGTATTATTTGATGTGTCACCATGGCCATAAATTACTTTGATAAAATTAAAACTTTTTTAAAAACCACACACAACTTCTAAATATCTTCTAAAAGAAAGAATGATTGGAAATGGAGGGGGGCTAAGTTTAACCAAGTATTTAAAATATTTTATTAAGCAATAGTAATCAAACAGAATGGCATAGGTTGAAAATATAGGAATACAGGGGCTGGCCTGGTGGTGTAGTGGTTAAGTTTGTGCACTCTGCCTTTGGCAGCCCAAGGTTCGCGGGTTCAGATCCCGGGCGCAGACCTACACGCTCATCAAGCCATGCTGTGGCGGCATCCCACATACAAAATAGAGGAAGATTGGCACAGATGTTAGCACAGGGACAATCTTCCTCACCAAAAAAAAAAGAATATGTATTAAAGGAGCGGAGGGAAAGATGTCCCCCCCAAACCCTGTGTAATAGCCTATTTATTAAATGCTGGCTAGAACGGAGCCAACACATAGGACGGGCCCTGGTCTGCTCTCTCCCCTGATGCACAGAGCAGGCACACAACAGTATCTGGTGAATGAATAAATATACCTGGCACCGAGCAAAATGCTTTCCACAGAAGATCTCATTTAATCCTCACAACAACCCATGGAAGCAGGTTTATTTTCCCTGTTTAAAACCAAGGAGACATGTTGAGAGGACAAGCAGTTGCCCGAGATGGCACAGTCAGGGAGAGGCTGGACTTCAGAGTGATCTGTTCGCTTCTTCTGCTTGGTCTTCCTACGAGGCTGTAAGCTTCTTGACAGCAGGGACCAAGGCTTTGCTGCACCGCACTATATAACCAATAACTAGCCCCGTCTGGCACATGACAGGTGTTTGATAAGTAGGTGTTAGTGGTTCGAGGAGGGAGGAATTATCTGCAGCGAGCAGTGGTGAACGGCATTGGAGACACAAGAAAAAGAGACCTTGGATCTTGATGTGTGTGTGCTGGTGGTAGGAAGGGGGTTGGGCAGTGGGTCCCCCTGAGGTCACCAGAGCCCGGCTCAAGTGGGCTTATTCATTCACTCATTTATTCCACCAAGAAAGAGCTGCTGCATGCTGGAGCAAAGCTTGCTTCCTGCTTTCAAGGAGGACCTGGGAAGTTGGCGGTGGTTCCCGAGGCAGGGCCAGGGTCAGCCTCAGTTAGGCTATCCCTGGGTGCCTGGCACGGTGCCCTGGGAGCACACTGGGCTCGGGACCTGGCCACTGAGCAGCTGTGAACAGAGGCCCTGAAGGGGTGGAGGGTTTCTCAGTCCAGCTCTGCCCAGGACTCCACCACATCAGAGCCCTTGGAGGGGAAAGGGAGGACGGAGAGAGACCCTGAGGGCTCCCAGGCTTCCCCTGGCTTGTCCTCCAGAGCCTGGGCCTTCCCCTCTCAGCCCTCCTCTTGGGGGATGTTTTCTGGAGGAAAAAACTGTAAGCCAAGGGGAGAAGTCACAAAGCCAGCCTCTGTGCTCAGACACCACAGGGCCACCTCCTCCTCCATGTGCACAGACAAGATAGAAAATGCCCACATTATACCCACCACACAGTGAATCTGAGTGTGAATGTGAACAAGGTATATGACATACGCAGTGTGCCCAAGCATGGCAACAGCTCATGCACCACAAACCATTGGAGCCCATGCCACACACAACACAGCATTCAAGACCACACTTAGTCACACACGTACCACATCCATGGGTAACACAAACCAACACAAAGGTGTCCACAGCACAAACATGAGTGTGCACATATCATAGACCCTTTACGTGACTGGGTACACAACACCCACAGCATGCACACACAGAAAGTGGGGGATGCCCAGGTGTGTATAAGTATACCGTACATCTGCCACTGTATAAATATAACTCACACAAATACACACACAACCATACATGGCATGAGCATGGAGAGACATACAAAGCGAAGATGCACAGGGACTTCAATTCTGTGCATATTTCACAATTTATCAGTCCCTCAGTCAAAAATCATTTTTCATGCCACACAACCTTCTATATGCTTTAAAATGTGAAAAAAAAAAATGTAGGGGGAAATATCGGCCTAAGAATTTCCACGAAACGCCGGGAGAACATCCTCTTACCACTGACTGGAATAGATTAATTTTCCCCATTTCATATTCTAATTATAATTCCTTTTCCCATCGCCATCTTCAGTCCTCATTACAGCTGGAAGATTGTTCTGCAAAAGCCAGGCCTTCATCTTCTCTTCCCAAGAGTTTTGTCATGGAAATGAGTTTTGGAATCTGAAAGAACCCACATTTTTGCAAATATCGGATGTGTGGGGATAACCCTTTCATGACGGCCACCAGAGACTCAGTTCACAGAGGCTTTGACAGGGGCTGTCTCTCCCCACACCGTGTGGTCCCCCAGCAAGAGAGGCTCCTGAGCCCCTAATTCCAACAGCCCCCACACACCTAGATCCAGCTTTTATCTTTAAGGAAACTTAGCAAATAGGCAGCTAAGGTGAAAGGCGAGGAGCCCTGATCTTAGAGAGTCAGATGATGCCAGCTCCATCTGTGCCACCTCGGGCAAGCTCCTTAATTGCTCAAAGTCTCAGTTTCCTCATTCTTATGACCCACAGGGTCACTGATTCAGAACAGGTGTAAATCAAATATCTGTGGGACAGACAAATATGATAAGTGGGTGGATGAATGGATGGAAGGAAGGGAGGGAGTGAAGGATGGAATGGATGGGTGGATTATGGAAGGATGGATGGATGATGGATGGATGGATGGATGATGGACGGTATAAATCAGCAGTGTCCAATAGAAATATAATACAAGCCACAAATGCAAGCTACATGTGTAATTTTAAATTTTCTAGTAGCTACAGCTAAAAAGTAAATATAAACAAGTGAAATTAATTTTAATGACATATTTTATTTAACCCAACATATTCACAATATTATGATTTCAACATGTAATCAATAGAAAAATTATGCATGAGATAGTTTACACTCTTTTTTTTTTTTTTTTGGCACTGTCTTTGAAATCTGGAGTGTATTTTATCTTACAGCACATCTCAATTTAGACTAGCCACATTTCAAGTACTCAAAAGTCACATGGGGCTGGTGGCTGCCATAGTGAAGACAGTAGGAAACAACTGGAACAAGTGAGATGAATGAATGGATGGTTGGTTAGGTGTGTGGGTGGGATGAAGGAACGGATGGATAGATGGATGGATGGATAAATGGGTAGATGGGCAGGAGCATAAGATGAGTGGTTTGGGGAATGAATGGGACAGATGGGCCAGTAGGTGGATAAACAGACGGCACCATGGCTGAATAGATGGAATCAGAAGGTAGGATGGGTGCGTGGATGGATGGATGGATGGGCAGATGGGCAGATGGGCAGATGGGTGGATGGATGGGCAGATGGGTGGTTGGAATGTGTAGACTGAATGGTTAGGATGAGGGGACGAGTGGATGGATGGATGAGATGGGATGGCTGGGTGAGTATGAAGAGATAGGTGGGTAGAAAGATGATTGGGATGGTAGGTGAGATAATCAAACAGACAGTTGGGATGGGTATGTAGCAATCACAGATAAATGCCTGGATAGGTAGGATGCCTGGGTGGATGGAATGGGTTGAATGGGTGGGTGGGATGGATAGGTGGGTGGACAAGTATTCCTGGTATTTCCTCCTCCCCCTATTCACACTTTCCATGGACAATGTCATGGCTTCTCAGGGTTGCAACATGCACTGTCTCTCAAATGTTTATCTTCAGCCAAGTTACCTCCAGATTCCAATATACAGTTTTCCCCGGACATCTCCCCTATTTGGTCCATGAGCACCTCAAATTCAACACACCCAACACTGAACTCATAACACACATATGGACCTGCTCTTTTGCCAGTATTCCACCATCACGAGAGAAGGTGTCACCTTCCACATAGTCCCACAGTCAGTACCCCCAGGGTGACTCTGGACCTCTTCTCTCCTACATCCTCCTGATCCCATCACCCGCAGAAGCCTTCTGCTCCGCTTCCCCCACCAGTCCATCTTCCACCCTGCCTATCACTAGTGATCTTCGGCAATCACATCTCTGCTCAGGTCAAAACCCTGCAGTGACTCCACATCGTTAACCCTGGCATCCAGGACCCTCCACGGTAACCAGCCTTGAGCCTCAGCTCCCACAGCATCCCTCAATGTTGCAGGAACCTCCAGTGCCCTTGCCTTTGCACACACTGACCCATCACCAGCCTGGAGCACCCTCCTCCTCCCTTTCTCTACCCACTGAAATACAACTCTTCCCAGGTCATTTTTTTTTTTTCTGGCTATGCACTCCAACTTAATAGTCTTGCTTGCTTCTATAAACCCATGCTCTTGGGCCCAAACTTAAAGCTTCCATCCCAAGTCGCCTTTGGACTTAATTCGACTTCTATGTACAGTGTGATATATAGGGCAACAGCAGTGATTCCTGAACTGGAGTATTGGTCCCACCAGTTACTAGCTGTGTGTGAACTTGGATTTAACCCCTCTTTGCCTTAGTTTCCTCACCTGTAAAATGGTAATGATGGCAGTTATTAATTATTCCAACCTCATATGGTTTTCGACATCTGTTATCAGATAGATCTGAGTTAACATTGTAACATAATGCTCAATGACAGTAATGATTTTTAACAGGTGCTGAATAAATGTTACCTATGATTGTTTTTATATGCTAAACTCTTCTCCCTCATCAGCCGCAATCCTTCTCAGTCCAGCAAAGGACCACGTCTCCTGCGTCACTGAGGCCATCTGATATCCCCCTCAACTCTTTCCCCTTCCTGACATTATTTATGTCACACCCATCCCGACCTCCTTTCCTTTGGTCTGAAAAGGTGAAGTGTCTCCTTCCTGTCTAAGGTCAGCCCTTTCACCTTGACCCTGTTCCTCCCATGTCTTCCCCTCGTGCATTCCCAGTCTCAGTCCTGGGTCTAAGACCTAATGTAAACGTGCCCAAGCAAAATGAAATCACTCAATGCCCTTGTTGTAGCGTGGACCAAGCATCCACAATGTACTGAGTAACACGTTCCCATATGGACTCCCATGGGGACTTACCATAAATAAAGCATGTCCCAAGGCACAGAAAAGAGGTAAAAGCAAAGGGATTTGGAGGTTACAGAGGGGGCAACAGTCCTTGTTCATTGACCGGTAGCTGGCGAGTGCTTACTATGTGCCAACATTGTACCGACACCAGGCATAGCATAGTGATTATGACACAGCCCCTGCCCTCAAGGAGCACCCAGTCCTTTGGAGAAGCCCGGGTGAATAAAATGTCCCTATTCTCCAAATCTAAGAAAGGAAGACAGGCCGGTCTTTGGCCGTAGTCCCAAGATGGGAACAAGTAACCACAAAACTTGTTTGAAGCCTGTCCCAGTTGGTCAGTGACAGCTTTGCAATCACTCAGCTTCCAAAGTCAAGCGATCAATTACAGTCCTGCTCCAACAGCCATACGTCCACAGCTGGGGGTCAGCCAGTCCAGAACTTCCTGCTTCTGCAAGTCCCCCCATCCCAGGACCCCATGCTTCCCCAAACCCTACAAAGCTCAGCTCTTGCTTGATTTGGAGAGATCAGCTTTGCAAAGCACAGCAATGAGTTCAGCGTCTTGTTTCAGACATCGAATGATGGCCTCATCCTTGACAGACGTGACAGTGGCAGGATAATGTTATCACAGGGGAGTGGAAGCAGGGAGAAGGGCCTTTCAAGAGAGGCATCCTGAAGAGTAAGTTGGAAGCTCCACGATGGAGGACACACAGGGGTCAGCCAGGCAAAGAGCAGGGAATGTGACATCCAAGGCTGCTGTGAGCACCTACTGTATACTAGAGCTCATCCCAGAGCTGTGCCTGGTTGTCTCAACGGAACCCCAGAAATCCCAAGGCTGCACAAGCTGCCCTATTATAGAGATGAGTAAGCCGAGGCTCAGGGTGGTTGGGGAGCTTGCCCAAAGCCACCCAGTCAGTCCTGAACCTGGCCTTGACCCCAGGCACCAAAGCGACAGTTGTTCTGTGGAAGCTGCCGCCCCACCCCTCTGCAGAGAGACACAGATCAAAGACCAAGGATGCACAGCCCTCAGCCCAGCCAGTCTCCGACACCGAGACGCACCTCAGAGATCTAAAGAGGAAACAATCAAAGCAGCATACACTGCTCCCGCCTGCCCGCACGTCGAGCCGTGAGAACACTCGTTCTGCACAGATAAAACACGGCTCAGAAGACAGAGGCAGCAAATGCGGCAGCTGCACCCTGGGCCCCGCCGAGAGTGCGGTTTCATGTGGAAGTCTCACAGAGAGATAGGCATCAGGACCAGGGAGATGCTGGGGGAGGGGGCAGAGAGGTGCTGCACAGATGGAGCGGGGACCAGGATAGAGCCTCAGGCTCGAACTCTGACTGGGCCCTGTGTGCTCAACTCCAGGCCCCCCACCACTGAGCGAAGGATGAAAGTACAGTAGTAACACACATGGGCTCAGATTCCAGCTGCCTGGGTTCAAATCCCGGGCTTGCTTTTCAAGCTGTGTGACTTTTTAACTAAGTTGTTATGTCTCAGTTTCCTTATCTGGAAAATGGGTATGACTATCATTTGGATTAAATACTTAATATACAGAAAATGCTTCCAACATTGCCTGGTACACAGAAAGCACTCAATAATTGTTAGCTATGACTTACATTATTGTTTAATCCTCACAACAACCCTGTGAGGTTGCTCTAACTGCTTCTCTTCTGTCGATGAAGAAACTGAGTGGGGCTTCAGGCAAGCCTGTGAGGTCCTAAGCATGGGAAAGGCCCCTGAGGCCTCTGTCCGCTGTATGTAATTTGAAATAAAATTTGTCAATTAAAATCTTCATAAGAGAGTCCAACTAAGAGCTGATTTTTCTTAAGAGGATGGCTTTCGTGCTTTGTTCCTAAATATCAAATATCAATTTCTCTCCAAAAAAAGTTTCTCTCCTTATTGATGCTTCTGCTTTGCTGGGCATAATGCACGTTCTTATTCTGCCTGCCGAGAAATCCAGTGCTACGACTGAGGCCCAGAGAGGTTAGGGGATCTTCCCAAGGCCACACAGCCAGGATACACCCAAGCTGAGTCTGCAGTCCAGGCTGCCGGCTCCCCAAAAGTCCACACTGGCTTCCCAGCCCTACTGTGTCCAACCTGTGTGAACCAGAGCAGGTGACCTCACGACTCTGGGCTGGGGGCCTTATCTACCAGGAAGAGGAGACAATGCCTTGGGCACAGCCTGCCAGAGGGGCTGGGAGCACGCCTCGTGAGCAAGCCCAGTGTTATGGGCCACTGCAGGAACCACCTCCCTACCGCTGACAAGAGTAGGCTTGGACGGTGCCACCTGTTTTAGTCAACAGACAACATCGGGAGGTGGTGTAAAATGACAAAGGTCACTATGGCTCTGGTGGTGGAGTGCTACCAGGCACCTGGCTCCTTTGGGTGGTGGGAATCATTGCTCCCATTTTATAGATGAGAAAGCAGAACCTTCCCACCTGGCTCCAACCATGCTCCTTCTAGACCTGTGTGTCCAGTATGGTGGCCACCAGCCACATGTGCCTATTGAGCACTTGGAACATGGCTAGTTTGAATTGAGATGTGTTTAAGTGTACAATACACACCAGGTCTCAAAGACTTAGAACAACAACAAAAAAGGTAAAATGCCTCATCAATATATTTATATTGATTACATGTTGAAATGATAACATTTTGGATATGTGAGGTTAACCAAAACATATTATTAAAATTAATTTCACCCGTTCCTTTTTACTCTTTTTAATGTGGCTACCAGAGAATTTAAAATTACGCATGTGGTTTGCATTGTATTTCCATTGGACAGCACTGGTCGAGATGCTGTACCTGTCACCCTCTGCCCCAGACTCTGAACCTTGGAGACAGAAGAGTCCACATCAGCAATAGCTTGATCCAATTCTCTGTCATAGATATGGGGACACTGAGGCCCATAGAGGGAGAGTGACTTGTTTAAGGCAAGAGGCTGGTACAGAGGCATTCACTCATTCAACAAATGTTAATTGAGTTCTAGGTGCTGGGATAGAGCCGAGAACAAAATATGGAGCCACATCCCAGCCCAGGGGTGACATGGTGATGATGCAGAATTCCTGGCCTAGCAAAGATCCCTGGGGACCAGGGCAGCTGGACTGCGCACCAACCCCTCATCTCCCCAGTCAGCTCCAATCACAGAGCTCAGAGACTGCAGACAGGAAGACCAACAGGAGCTCCTGCTCCAACCCAGAGCAGACTCTCCTCAAAGACCACTGGTCAGTCCCACCACAGGGCATTAGCCAGCTGCAGCTGCCAAGGGGGCCCAATAGGCAGGGTAGCCCAGTGGGCATAGCATGGCCGCCTGGCAGGCCCGTGTATCTACCACTGGTGGTAGCTTACATACTGTCCGCATTACTGCAGATTTATGGCAAAAATTATCCTCTCTCTCAGCTCCATTTAAAGCCATTTGGAGCTCGCTCCCATCCCCGATTATAAATCTAATTGCACATTCCAAACAGACAAGCGCTCATTAAGCTTTAATTATGCACATGTTGTTTTCAACAAACATTTTCATTTGGCCGCTGTGAGGGGGAATGGTTCCAAGGGGGCTGCAGACGCTGCCTGTGGCTGGAGGGAGCTGGGGCCTGGGAAGTGGGTCAGGGTGTGGTCAGAGGAGGCTGTCCAACGGCAAGGCCAGATCCCCTCCAGATCTGGCTCATGACTTTGAGGCCCTTCCACCAGGCTTCTGCTGCAGGAGACGGCAACATGTGTTTTCTCAGCTGGTCCCACCTGCACCCCCAGTGTGCCCAGAGTCTCATTGAAAGCTGGCACTAAGGGGCCTCTCTGGGGTGGGAGGGAGGGAGGATAGGGACCCACACTCCCAGCTCTAAATGATAAACCCTCCTCCTCCAGGAGCTGGTTTCTTCGAAGCCTCTGGGCTTGTCTCTGCTCCCACCCATCCCCCACACTGCAGCTGGAACCATCCTTCTCCAGCACAATCTTCCATTTCCTCATTCGTTCACTCACTTATTCCACAATTATTTATTGAGCGTAGACTTGATCAGGCAGTGAGGGGCCATTGGGGATCAGGAAGATAAGGCCCCTATCTGGTTCTACCCAGGTCCCTCTCCTTCAAGCCCCATCTTCCCCACTAGGGAAAAGTCCAAACTCTTCACTGTACCATTGAAAGCCCTTGAGAACCCGCCCTTTGCCAACCTAACCATCTAGGCCGGTCTCCCATCCCTTACTCACACTCTGCCCCTGTTCTGCCTTTCTAAGATGCCTCGAGCTCCCTGCCTGGACCATGCTCTCCCACACGTCCAGGCCTCTGCAACTCTGCACTCTCCACCTGAACCTCCCTTCTCTTTCCTTTCTTTGCGGTTAACTCCCCTTCACTCCCATGCCGTCCACCTCTAGGAAGCCATTGCCCATACCCACTCCCAAACAAGACTGGCTGCCCCTCTGTTTGGGGGCATCTGTGAAAGCATTCATTGGACCACAATGCTGTAACCAACTACCACATGTCTGACTCCTAAGACCAGCCTGCCCAATGTTTCCCCAAAGCACCATCTCCTCCAGGGGTTGAGAGGAGAGGCACCCGCTCGCTGTGGGGCCTTGAACGAGGTCTTCCTCTCTGCGGGCTGAAGTGCCCTCATTTGTACATGGAGGGGTTGAAGGAGTGGGGCTCTCTGGGCCCCTCAGCAGTTCGGTCAGTTTTCAGTTTTGTGGTCTGTCCAGGAGCTAGACCTTCCTCTTCCCACCTGAAGAGGGTCCTGAAGCCACCGCCTCGCCTTCAAACATTCAGCCAGGACCCTCTGGAGCAGAGGGAGCTCGCCAAGGTGTGTCTACCATGTGCAAATGGTGCACACCCAGAGATGGGGGACAGGGATGATGCAGAACCCCCAAGGCCACTCCTCAAAGAGCTTCTGGAAATAGAAGCAAGTGAAATAAATGTGATTTTATTTACTTATTTTGGTAAGGAAGATTAGCCCTGAGCTAACATCTGTTGCCAATCCTCCTCTTTTTGCTGAGGAAGACTGGCCCTGGGCTAACATCCATGCCCATCTTCCTCTACTTTATATGTGGGAGGCTGCCACAGCATGGCTTGATGTGCAGCGTAGGTCCACACCTGGGATCCAAACCTGTGAAACCCCGGCTGCCAGAGCCAAGCATGCGAACTTAACCACCTGGCTGGCCCCAAACGTGATTTTAAAATCGATATCAAGATCCATTCAGCATCTGACGGCTACCTGTTGTTTTAGGGCAGAGTCCCTGGAAACAGACTCTGAGAGTCAAGGTAGGCAGTTTATTGGGGTGCACTATAGAAGCTAGACTGAGCAGAGGGACAAGTTGAACCATGATGCAGTTACATCAGAGACTCAGCCTGTCTCTAGGAGAGCTCTGGAGCTGGGATGGCTCTGCAGAGGTGTCCCAAATTGAGGCAGGGAGCCACTGCTTTCCCAAGGGGGCTGCCCCGGGGAAGGGTGACAATCTTGGGCAAGGCCTCCTCCTTCCATCCAAGGCAACACCCAGAGAGAGACTCAGCTGGGAGGCGGCGGCAGCCAACACCCTCAACAGCTGGCAGAACGAGAGTCTCAATCGAGGAGGGATCAGGGTGACTTGTGATGGCATCCACTGTGATCATTTATTCATTTTAGCTAATTTGTGCAACATTCACATAGTGCTTGCCATCAGCGACATACTCCTTTAATCGATTTATGAATTTTAACTCATGTAATCCTCATAACAATCGTATGAGTTAAGTCACGACTTCTAAGGCTCCCATTTTACAGATGAGGAAACCGAGGTCAAGTAGTTTGCCCAAGGCCACATAGGTAGGACGTGGTGGAGTCAGGATTCAAACCCAGGAAGTCCAACTCCAGAGCCCAGGCTCTCACGACTCGGCCATGCTATCCCTGTGGTCTTGCCCTGCCCCCTCCCATAGGCACAGAGCTGTCCACTCCGAGCTCCTCCCCAGAGTCTGGGCCGCGATCAGCGGTCCGGAACCTCAGGTCGCCCAGCACTGCCAGTATTTGCGCTTGACAATTATCTATCATCCGCGCGTTTGGGAACAAGTCCCAAAACTGATCCTTGCCAAAGACAATTAACCAGAAGCCACATGAGCGCCCGTCGGCCGGGACTGTGGTGTGGGGGCAGCGAGTGTGCTGAGACAATGAGCAGCAGATGATTCGGGAGATATTTTTCTCCCAGCACCACAAAACAGGCCCTCAATCATGCCACGAAGGGCTGGTGTTGTTGGAAGGGAAATATGTCAACAACAGCGTTCGATCGTGGGGCAGATGAAAAAAAAAAAGAAAAGAAAAAAAAAAATCTTCTGAAATTGTAATTTGACCTAGAAAGCTTTTCTAGGTCACCTGAACTTGGCACTTATGCATCTAACCCCAAAACCTAACACAAACTGGGTACCAAGTTCACATCCTTGTCAGGACCAGATAACACAGGAAACGATATTTGTAAACACTGCTGCTATGTTTTTAAGGGCCGTATTAAACTTAGCCCTTGGACTTGGGATCTGAGAGAACCCCGGGGCAGCGCGGCTTTGGAAGCCTGCACACCTGGGTTCACGTCCGGGCTCCGCACGCAGCCACTGTGTGGCTGTGGCAGGGATGGCGCCTCTCTGATTCACAGACTCCTACCCTGGAAAATGGGAACGGAACCGACAGGGTTGCGCGTGCTGCCTGGCAGTGTGCAGAGACACCAAGGTGCCCTAGAAAGGCTGGATCCCTCCTTTTACCCCAGCCGCCTTCCTAGGCTGAGGGCCACCCCTCTGTTCTTGACTATCAAACCCCTATGCCCCAGATCTGGGCTCTCCCTGGGCACCCTGCATCACAGAGGACAGGAGGGCCGTGGGGGGACTTCTCTCCTAAGAGGACTTTTCTCCCCAGAAAACAGAGAGTAAACCGTGCTCCAAGGTACAGCACACACCAATGAGTTCTTCTAATTCATCTTCACTATTGAGCCACCCAGTTTAAGACAAATCACAGGGCCTCAGGGCTGATAGGGCCTCAAAGACCTTCTCATTATCCCACAGGGGAAACTGAGGCCAGGCTGGTCAATGGCTCATAGTTATTGGCAACATCATCCCATGGGTTACAACAACCACATTACCAGGTCCCCTGAGCCTGCGCCTCTGGAAGAAGTAGAGTTACCTGGTCACTGTCAAAGCCCAAGGACATGGGGAGAACCCCTGTCTTCATCCAGCCCAGATCGGAGCATCTACGCGATACCTGGCCACATGCCAGGAGTGGGGACACAGAACCGATCTCTAGGGAAGTTTGGGGGCCAGAGGGAGTACAGACACCAGCACCGATGACAATCGGGGCTGACGAGGCACCAGGTGGAGACAGACCACCTGTCAGGTGGAGGGACCAGAGGGAGCAAAGCCTAGGCAGCTGGGAGGGTGAGAAAACTGGGGTGTGGGGGGTGTCACCAAGTCACTGAGGTGGGCTACAGTGCAGCGTGGGCGGGAGGAATCAACACCCACCGAAAAACCAGGTGAGAGTTTGAAGCAATATTCCTAAAAGAAGAGTCACGGAGGGGTGGCTCGTTCAGCCAGAGATAAAACATTGTGTGAAGTGACAATTAAGGCAATGTGGCAGTGATGTCAAAAGAGAACTCTAAATCAATGAAACAGAAGAGAAAGCGCAGAATTAGACCCAACTATGTATGGAAACACACGATGGTTAAGGAGGGCACTTACTATACACCAGGTCCCATGGGACGTGCTTTCCATGCAATATTTCACTCCATCTTTGCAACAAGCCTATGGGGGAGATATTATGATCAGGCTTTACAGAGGGGAAAAGCTCAATTTAAGCAACCTGCTCAAGGGTCACATGGGCACAATCAGGCAAAACCAGAATCTTAACCCTGCAAGCTCACGCTCATAACAACTGCTCTATTTTGTCTCCCCTTTTGGAAACAAAGAGACAAAGACCAATTATTTAATAAACAGAATGAGGATAACGGGGTTATCCTGTTCCCATTCAGGAACACTGAACTAGACACTCACTGCACGCCACCCACGAAAATGTACTCGAAACAGATTAAAGAGTTAAGTATAAAAAGTCATGTTATAAGAAAATATCAGAAAACAGAACAGAATGTTTATCAGATCTGTGGAAGCAGGATAACTTCCTCAGCCCTTGAAGCAATCACGGAGGAAGGGAGATTGACAGATTCAAATATATACACATTAATATCTTCTGTAGAAGGAAGCATAATAAAACCAAAATGAAAAGGACATCAGACTAAGAAAATATGAGCACCAACTATGAAACAGTTAATATATACAATGTAGAAAAGGCTCAGTCAAAGTAAAGAGACAGCAAGATGCCGACAGACAAAAAGACATGAGACATAACAGGAAAGCCACAGAAGGGGTGATCTACCAAGAAACAAACACGTAGGAAAAAATGTACACTTGATTTGATGACAAGGGGAGAAATGTGCATGAAACACACCTACCATAATGAAACCGGGATATTCCACGCCACCCCCGACATGGAAAACAGTTCCAGCCTACTGGAAAGCAATATGGCGGCCACCCTGGGGCAGACAGCCAGCCAGAAGCAGGGTAGACGAGGACCCAAGACCCCTGCCTGCTGCCTCAGGAGTCACCCCCTCACCACACTGCCCATCTGTCTCAGGTCCACCTAGTCTTGCTGAAAACAGCCTTCTGTTCTGAGTGCTGGGGATGGTACCAGTGATGGACGGGACACAGCCTTTGTCCTCCTGAGCTGATGGTACAGTGAGGGCGACAGGACTAGGAATTATAATACAGATGATAAGTGTCCTGGGAGCCAGAGTACATAGGAGCCTAGAGACTTCTCAGAGGAGGTGGCTTCTTAGCAGACCTACCTGCAGGCTGAGCTGAATTAGCCAGGTGAAGGGAGAACGCACAAGATAGAAGGGGAGGGCAGTGGGAACAGCATTCGCTGAGGCCGGGAACTGGAGAAGAGGGCCCATTCACTGAGCGGGGAGGCAATGAAAGCCGAGATGCCAAGGCAGACAGGACCTTATCACGATGGGGCTTCCAGGGCCACACTGGGAGCTGAGACCGAAGCCCAGATTGTGAGCTGCATTCTAGAAACTGGCCTCTGGCTTCAAGTAGAGAATGGATCATGGAAATTATACTGGAGGGTGTCTAGGAAGCCAGGCAGAAGCTGCTGTGATGATCCGAGGGTGGGTCCAGGAAGCAGGGCTCTGAGCAGAGCCTGGGCAGGGAGGGAACATTTGATAAGACAATAATAAGTAAAAGAGTGTGGCAGTGATTCAAAAATAGACATTTATATGGACGGCTAGAAAGAGAAGTGGGATTGGAGCCAGAATAAAACCACGACACTCCCCAGTTATGTTTTCCAAAATATGGACCTGAGCGTCTCAGAGATGAATGAAAGCTGCCAAGAGCAAGGGATCACCCAGGAGGCAGAAAGGGGTGACTCACGCCGTTAGCAAACCCTAATTTCCTCTCCTTGGTCACACACTTCCTTCTGATTTCTTTTTCTGATGATTCATAAGAAAAAAATTTCCCCTTTTCATTTCAAACCAGAAACGCCTGTGCACCTGGGCTCACCCTGCCCAAGTCTTAACCTCTGCCCCTAAGCTGACAAAACCCAGCTTAACCCCAGGTGACTAAAACGACGCTGGCTGCCGAGAAACCGAGAGGAAACAAGAGGTTTTTGGCTCTGCGACGGCTGTCAGAGGCCCCTGTGCACCCTCCTGCTCCCCAGGAGGGTCTTCAGCGGCAGCCCCCACACACAGGTCCACAACTCCCCCCGCCAGAACCCACAGGGTTTCAGAACTTAGAATTTGTTTGGATTTCAGAAACATAAGGAAGCAAAGATTCCACAATTACGTAGTAGCCTCAGTGTGGTCTGGGGAACACCTGCAGTCAACACATTCATATTTCTGCAGTGACTCCTAGGAATATTCACACACGTGGGTTAAGCAAAAAGTACAAAGAGCCTCATGTCAGCTCAGGTCAGGTTTGGAGGCCAAATGAGTTTGCAGCATATTTACAAGACAACTTTTGGTTGTGGAGCTTTCTGGATTTCAGATAAGGGAGTTTAAAGCTGAATCAAGGACTGGGCACACATGTGCTGGGCCCTTGGTGTGAGACTGTCCCTCTGTATGCCCATTTTACAGATGAGGAAACTGAGGCTCAGAAAGGTCAAGGAATCTAACCAAGGTCTCACAGCTCTTAGGTGTCTGAGCTGGGATTTGAACCCAGATCTGACATCTTTCAACATGCACTGTGGATCCTCCAGGCTGCTGAAATGCCAGGCAGAGCGGCTGGCATTACAGGGAATGTGGGCCACACTGGGAGTGGGTCAAGACCACGTGCAACAGGAATCGGGCTGCTCCTTCTCAGGCAGTCCCAGCAAGGTGTTTGTCTCCTCAGGCAGGTCCAGGAGCATCCAGGCATCCTCACAGGCCCACAGCTCCCCACATCCTCCACAGACACAGTCCCAGTCTCCACAGGCCTCAGAGTCTGCTGAGGAGGCAGGTGACAAATAAGCAAACACACAAAAGTGGCTACAGTTGTGACAAATGTTGTGAAGCAAAGAGAGAGCAGAGACAGAAGAGAGAAACGTACTTGAAAAGGTCTCTCTCAAGAGGTGACAGTTAAACTGGGGGAGCCCTGAAGGAGGAGAAGGAGCCCAGCACGCAATAGGAAGGGGGGAGCACTGCAAGCAGAGGGATCAACAAGTGCAAAGTCCCTGGGGTCAGCAAGCAGAAAGCTCTCACATGGGGGAGGAATCATGTGGCCGGAGCACAGTAAGTAGAGGGCAGGACCAGGATGAGATCAGAGCAGTCAGGATGAGATCAGAGCAGTCAGCAGCAGATCAGAGCAGCCAAAGCATGTGGGGTCCTGGGGCCGTGACAGGGACTTGGATTTTACCTCAAATGGGAAGCCCTTAGAGAGTTTTTGCAGAGGAGTAATATGCTCTGATTTATATTTTAAAAGATGACTCGGGCTGCCCTATGGAGGATGGATTCTGTGAGACTCCATTCTGTGAGTCTCAATTTTCTCATCTATAT
Source organism: Ceratotherium simum simum (assembly GCF_057802395.1). Lineage (NCBI taxonomy): Eukaryota > Metazoa > Chordata > Mammalia > Perissodactyla > Rhinocerotidae > Ceratotherium > Ceratotherium simum. The sequence goes on from NC_141920.1 coordinate 17,107,258, forward strand.
AATGGGCTCGTGAGAAATCTTGTGAAAAGCACAGCCAAGGATGCCTGGCATATAGTTGACTCTTAGAAGGTGGAAGAACAAAGACTGGATATTCCCACCTAATTACAAACCAGGAGAACCCTGTCCTAAATCATCCATAAGCCACTCCCCTGCTCAGAATCCTTCAAAGGCTCCCCACTGTCCTCAGGATGAAGACCCACCTCTTTCCTTTGGTCCCCAGGTCCTCCTTGACCGGGTTCCAGCCCCACCCCTCACCGTCTCCCACTGGACCTCTACGCTCCTGCCTGCTGAACCACCCCTGGAACGCGCCAAGGCCCTCAGCCTGGAGCACGAGGTCTCCTGTACACCGACATTGCTGTCAGTCTCCCTTCCTTCCCATAAACATCTGATGAGCACCGAACCCAGGCCAGCCCTGTCCCGAACAATTGAGAGGCTCAAACAGTGGCTGAGGGCATGCGTGTGTGTGTGTGCGCTCATGTGTGAGTGTGCACATGAAACCATGATCCACACCATCCAGCCTGACCCTCTCGAAACCAGGATCCACACCATCCAGCCTGACCCTTTTCTGACAGCTGGGCTGGTTCTTAACCTTCACCTGTGCACCCGCTTCCTAAAGGAACGTTTACTGAGCACCTACTTGGTGCCAGGCTATTCCAGGCCCCTGGGATACTGCAGCGGCCAAAGAGCCCTGGCCCTGCCTCTCGCATTGGAGACGGAAAACAAACACTAACCACGGTAAGTCAGTCACTACACAGTATGTAAGTGAGATGGCAAGCAGGTGAGATGGATAGCAGTGCAGGGAGGGAGGGTAAACGAGTTGAAACAGCGTGGTCAGGGTGGGCCACACTGAGAGAGGGACAGTTGAGCAAGACTGGAAGGAGGCAAGGGAGCGAGCCAGGCAGGTACGTGGGGGAGAAAGAGCCCGTGCAAAGGCCCTAAGGTGGGAGTGTGCGGGAGGAGACCAATAAGGTGGGCAGAACAAGTAAGGGGGAGGGGAGGAGAAACCCGAGAGGCAACAGGGGACGGAGTGTACCGCACAGATGGCACTGAGATTACCCTCTCCAGAGAGACGAAGGCGGCACTTTTTCCGCAGCCTTATCTGATGCTGTGGTCGGAGGAGCCAGCGAGGGCGCGCGTGAGGGCTGCACAGCTCGGCACATTGGAGGAACCTCAGTGGGGCCTCGGAGCAGCTGACATCCGCTCGGCCTGCGGCTTCTTCCTGTGGCTTCTGCATCTCAGGTTGCCCCCATGGTTGCTATTTTTGCTCCTGTTTGGGGTTCTGCGTACGGCTCCTCTGTGCACAGTAGTGGGGGCCACTGGGCCTGGCCCCTCTTTGGGTTTGCTCTGCTCAGAGCAAGGGAGAGGAGCCATTTAAATGTTCCAAGTGTCTTTGGGGACATTTACTGTCCAGCAAATGAAAAAGAAGAGGAAATTTGTTAAAGGGGTCATTTTGTCAATCCACATGACCCTTCAAGCTCAGAAAGGTGAGATGGCTTGTCTAAGGTCACACAGCCAAATCAAACCACAGACTGACTATTCTAATCCAGTCTGTCTAGGTCTGAAGGCCTTTAATTTACAGGGAGTTCTTTGCATTTACAGCCTAAATTAATGCTTCCCAAGCAGACACTGTGCTGTCTGGCCTTCCAGGGCGCAGGAGGACGGCTCCAGTCCCCACAGGGCATCACAGCACTGATTGGGAGGATGATGATGGGGTGGGCACAGGGAAGGGCCCCCTGGCACAGACTGTTGGGGAGGGATGAGTGGGCAATCAGAGAAGGCTTCTGGAAAGCAGTGATGTTGCAACTCTGTCTGCAAGAATAAGCAGGAGTTCGAGGGGTAGAGGAAACGTTCTGGACAAAAACGTCCCCACATGCAAAATCAAGAAGCATTTTAGCTTGGATAGTGGAGGAGGGGGCTCTAGGAAGCGGCAGGGCAGTGATTCTCCCTGGGAGGGAGGAGGCAGATGCTAGCTTGCTGACTGCAAAACATGAGATCAGACAGGTGACCCAGCCCCACCACGTGGGCATATTACGGTATCAGAACAGATCCAGCAGGCTACATGTGATCATCCAACTGAAGGCTTTAACAGGGGAGTGGTTCACAGAAATCCTACTGGCTGCTGTGAGGAGAGCAGACTCTAAGGGGGAAGGTGGAGGCAGGGAGGCCAGGGTGGAGGCTCTGGTATCACCCAGGAGACAAGTAATAGTGAGGTGGGGAGACGTAGTTGTACCCTAAGGTGCAGCCAGTGGGGAGTGAGGAGCAACCTGCGGGAAGTGAGGCAGAGAGGGGTCAGGGATGACTTAAGCCAAGGAGTAGACAGTCACGGTGTTAACCAAGATGGGCATGATGGGGGAAGGCGTGTCTGGGAGTGGGGTGGGGGGTGAATCAAGACAAGGACCATTCAGAGCCACTGTTTCCTTCAGACGAACCCTCTGGGGTGAGGATGTGCAAAGCTGCCATTCTATACTAGTCCCCCACTCTTAAGGGGCTGCTGCTCCCACGGCCTCAATTGTTCTGCACAGCAAGAAAGACCTGGAGAAGGTAAGTACATTGCCTCAAGTCTCACAGCCAGAAATCAAGAGACTGGAGCCTGCACATCCAGGCCCACTTGATTCCTATTCCAACGCCCATCTCGACAGACACCCAACAGCGGGAGGCCCCCACGCCCTCCCTGGAAAATGGCACCCCAGGGTCTGGGAGAAGCTGGAGAACCCACTCCCCATCTATGATATGTCAGGGCTTCATTTGCGATTGTTCACACATGTGAACATTTGCCAGGTTCCCTGGCTGGACAGAGATGGCGACTCCTGGGCGGCCCTCAGGCCCCCCGAGGCGATCACAGTGGGTGCCAGAGAGGCAGCCCCCACTGTGCCCGAGCTGCTCCTCAGGAAACCCCGCATCCCCACCTCTGCTCCCAATTTCGTTAATTACCCCTTTGTAAATGCAGGAGGCAGCAGGGGAGAGAGAGTCATCACGGGGGCCACTAATCACAGAAAGGAAATTAATTTCAAACATGAAGCTCATCTTCCTCTGGAGTTTCCACACACAGCCCTGATTTCTAACACGGAATAGTAGAATAGTAGTCGGTGGGACAAGCCTGAATTATTTTTCTGAAGGAATCAGAGACCAAAAGAAGGCAAAGAACTTGCCCAAGATCGCAAAGCAATTACACAGTAGGATATGCACATAGAACTCCAGCTTCCCACTCCCTGGGCACCTTCGTTTTTTCCATAAATATTCAGTGGGTGCCTGCTGTGTGCCAGACCCTGTGTGCCGGCAGGCATCCTGGGCCCCAGTCAAAGCTCCCCCAGAGGGGAGAGTATTTTTATTTACTGAGCACCAACAAAGTGCTTTATATATCTTGTCCCATTTAATCCTCCTAACAATCTACCATTTTGTAGGCGAGGAAACGCTGGCTCAGAGAGGTAAGGTGACCTGCCTGAGATCACACAGTGAGCGCAGAGCAGAGCCAGCACTCAGTCACGTCTTAAACCTGGGTTCAGCTTCTGTTCTCCAGGTTCAGGGGGTGTGCTGGGGCAGCAATACTCCAGCCACACCCTCCCCTCCAGGACCACCCTTCCCCGCTCCAAGCCCTTCCTCTCGGATCCAGGGTTCTCAGCAAACACTGGTTTACTGGCTGCCTATTGTCCCGAGACTCCACCAATACAATGCTGGAGACTGGTATCCAGTAAGCTCTTCAGGAAGTGTTAAAAATAAAGAGTCAGTTCTGTTCTAAGACAGCCAATAAGTCCCTGTAATTAACTCCTCTCCCAGTCAGGAACCCATGGAGAGCCACAGATGTGGCCAGAGACAGAAATCCACATCAGCCAGGGCTGGGAAGCAGGCTGGGGCCCTGCATTTGGGCTCCCTAAGAAGAGAACCAGAACACAGAGCCCCTGGCTATAAGCACAAGGGGAGAGTGCTCCAAGTCATACACACATATGCACATGTACACACATGGACACACACACGGACACACACACACACACACACACACACAGTGGGAGCCACGAAAGTCCTCCTCCCGAGCAGAGCTGGATGTTCTGGGTCATTTGCTCGTTCATTCACTCAACATTTATGGAGGTCCTACCACATACTAGCAAAGTGTTAGGCAGTGAGAGTATGTGTGTGTGTGTGTGTACATACACACACACACAATCATCACAACACAGAGAAGGAAGTATCAGTGTCCCCATTTTATGGATGAGGAGACTGAGACTTGCAAGGCTCAAGGAGCCGGCCTTATGTCACAGATTGTATTTCTGGCAGAGCTGAGATTTGACCCCAGTACCTAACCCAGACCCTGGTACGCAGTAGGCACTCCATAGCCATTTCCTCAATGGCTGGCTGGCTCCAAAGCCTTCCCCAGCAGACCGGGGCCTATGGCCTCTTGCTTTTAGACCCAGTGTGCAGAAAGTGGGGATCACACAGGGACACAGAAGCTCCTGTTTCTTAGTCTCTCTCGGTTCACCTGGATATTCCAAGCGAGGCAAAGAAGGCCTAAGAGGGCGGCTTCCATTTCTGGGACACATGTGCACGAAGCTGGATTTTCAACGACAGTGATAAATCAGAGCACAGAAGAGGTCAGGCCTCCTGCTCAGCTGGGGTGCAGCGCTGTCAACTGCAACAAGCCCCGCCCCAACTCAGTCAACTCCCAGCACAAAGACCATCTCCCCAGGGACGGCTGGAAAGTGCCATTAATGTCAGGTTTCTGCATTCAAAATCTCTGTCACCTAATACGTGCATTATGTGTTGGCCCTCAGATCTTGGATGACGCCCTTCCTCATTTTTTGCTGTCCTTTCTTCACTGAAGATCCCAACTGGTTATTTTTCAATCCTCAATGGACAAAAGGAAAAGGTGGCCCTCACCAAATTTTGGGAGGAATTTTGATTGATTCCACAAACTCCAAAATCCAATGGAAGAGGCAGCTCAAACTTTGTTCCTGGTCATGTCCACAGCTACGCCTCACCCCGGGTATCTTCGGGACTCCTCCATGCCATGTGCCGTCTCCAACATCCCTTCTGGTCCGAGGCAGCCAGATCCCCCACCCACCCTTGGCCAGGCCCCCGCAGGGTGTGCTGAAGGGATGAATGGATGGATGGACGGATGGATGAATGAACAAATGCTTCCTGAGCTCCCCGGGTACCTATGACGCTCTGGACACCAAGACCTGCTCTCCAGGGGCCAATTCCAGCCACTTCCAGAATTCCTTTTCAAGAAGGAGCTGTCAACTGAGGGCCTCCTGGACCCTCCGAAGCATCTTCATTCTACAATGTGACAGGCACCAGTCCAGGTCCCTGCCTGCCCCTACTCAGGCATCGTTTGTCTCCAGCCCACAGCGACCGTCTGATGACCGCCACCCCATGAGGTGGCGGGTACCCGCTGCTTACCTTCTGCTGAAACACACCTGCAATGCACCAGCGTCTTGTAAGTAGAAGGAGCCAGAGTCTCATTCCACAGAAGCCCAGGCAGCGAGAGAACGCGCCCGCGACAGCCTCTGTGCGATTCTGCTGCATAATCAGCAGAGAAAGAGAAAAAATGCCAGAAATAGCAAGCTTTATAAGCCCTCCTGACAACTCTTGGTCCTCTATTGGCTGGAGGCCCAGCACCCCCGCCCCCATCCCATTCCTATAAGGTGAAATGGAAAAACCTGTTATTTAACCTCTTTTATCAAAATCCATCTTCTATCCCAATTTGGGCCTGTGTGTTCGGAGCTCCTGGCAGCACTAGGTCTCAGGGAACGGAAAGGGAGGCAGCCCAGCTCTGCATCATTTGTGGCTTAAGGGCCTTCCCCACTCAGGCACGCCACCTTGGGAGCAGGTATCGAGCTGGAAGGGCTTTTGGAAGGCAATCTGGCAGCACCTGTCAACGTGTGAAACTTGCATGCCATTTCATTCGGCAATTAGACTTCTGAACATCCGTGCTGCAGAAATACCCAAACTCATGCGCACAGTGCATGCCCATGGATGTTGCTTGTCACAGAGAAGAATTAGAGGCGAGCTAAATGTGTAACACCAGGGTCGGGTTGAATAGATTGAAATACATCCATTGTACGGAATATGATGGAATGAGGAAGGTCTGTAGGTGCTGACTTGGAACCAGCTGGGACAAAAAGTCAAGAACATGATCCCATTACTATAAAAACAACAACTGTGTGTGTGTGTTGATAGGCACTGTAAAAGATGCCACACTGTTAATAGTGGGCACCCTGGGGAGTAGGAGAAGGAGGTATTGTCAGTTGCTTTTTTCTTTCTTGTCTTGTCTCTTTTTTTTTTTTTCTTTTCCACAAGCATGTATTACATTTGTAATTTAAAACAAAAATATAAGAGCCTCCCTGGTCCCTCCCACTCCTCTGAAGCCAGTAGGCAAAGGGCCAAGGTCACCCACCACAAGGCTGGATCAGGCTTGGGACAGTGCTGGCCCAAGGCCCTGTGGACCCCCCCAGCAGTCTCATGAGCTTTCACACAAGTGCAGTTAAATTAGGGCTCCATGAAGAATGTGGACTCTGGAATAAGACATAACTGGGTTCAAATCCTAGCTCTGCCTGCTTGAATGGTTAACTTCCCTGAGCCTCAATTTCTTCATCTGTAAAATGGGAATGATAGTACCTATTAATGCCACATACTGTGATGGGCGCTATTGAACCAATTTTAATTTTTTGGACATTTCAGAAACACCAGAGGCCCCTGAGGAAGGCTCACAGAGCTGAGGGCCCCCAGGACTGAGTGAGAGGAGTTCTGGGGAACCACCCCGTTACTGAACACTTATAACAATAATAGACTAAGTGACAGAGAGAAGGGCATGGGGACAGCAAATGCCACATGATAAAGGGGGCCTATGCCCAGTGTGTCTGTATTTTCTTCATGGCACACTACTCTAGCCAATGGTTTCTGTTTGTTTGTTTTGATGCTTCTTATTTCTGTGTTTATTGTTCACCTTCCTCACTAGGCTGTGAGCTCCCTGATGGCCGGGACCACCTGTCTGTTCATCTCTGGGTCCCAGCTCCTAGCACAGGGCCTGACACACAGTAGGTGCTCAACAAATAGAAAGTACGCACAGTGTATAGATCCAAGGCCAAGATCCAAGCACACAGAGCTTGTCTGAAGGAAAGGGAGATGCAGGTTTTGCACTGTGATAAAAAGATGGATGAAAATTTCAGGCATACTAAAGATTTGGAAACACACACACAAAGCTGGAAGGGTGCTAGAAGAGACCCTCCATGAATACTTATATAAGCTTAAGATGGGAAAGGACTTTCTATGCCAAATTCATATGGACAAGGATGTTTATTTCTTCATTGCAACATTATTTATAAGAAAATGGAAATGTCAATAAAATCCATTGATAAAGGATTGGTTAAATAAATCAGAGCACTCCGTACAACAGAATACTGTGCAGCCATGAAAAATGATCAGCATCTACTGATATGGAAAGAAGCCCATATTGCTTGTTGAATATTAAACTTGTTAATTGGAAACCAGAGACTCTGATAAGTAAAAGGTATAACTGATTGTCACAGAGAAAGTGTGAAGGTAAAAATCCTTCAAATATCATTTATCCATTCATTCACTCAAGAAGCATTTTCTGTTCCCTCTGCCTACTCCCTACTCCACGCAGGGCACGGTTCCAGACACCAGGGCAATATGTAAACAGGACACTGTCCTTGCCTTCAAAGACATCCCAGCTCACACATGTAAGTGAGAAATTATGAATTAAGAGAGACAGTGCTCACAGCTAAGGGTCCGAGGGCTTCACGGAAAAGGTGTCATTGGAGCTGGGATTTGAAGGAGGGCAGAGTTTGGGTATACAGAGAAGGAAGGAAGCACATTAAGAGGCACAGATGGGGTGATACAGGACAAGTGGAGGAAGTCCTTGTGTTCTCCATCCAACACTTACTGAACCCCACATGTGCAGAGAAGGGAGTCTGTGGGGGCTGAGCCTGGGGACAGAAGATTCTGGACTTGATTCTGCCACATGTGCTGGAAGGAGGGATTGTGGGGTTGTGATCACGCTGTCCACAGGTGTGCAGTGACAGAGCAGGGTCCCGACCGTGACTCATCACCCTGAGAGTGCCAGCCCCATGGGGCAGGCAGGGCTGGGGCAGGTAGGCCCACCTGGCAGGTGGGGTATCTGAGGCTCAGCAAGGCGAGCCCCCAGGTGCCGGATTCTAGAAGCAGTGCTCTTTGCTTTGCACCAAACATTTGGGCCAAGGTGCCCAGTGCAGGGTGGAGGAGGCCCAGCTCCACAGAACCTCTGCTCAGCCCCTCCCGGGTGGAGCCAGGGAGGGGCCGCTGCATCCTGACGAAACTCAGCATTTTTTAGTTTTATTTTTATTTTTCGGATTTTGAGGCATCTCAGTGGTTCTGGTTCAAAACAAAGAGAGATGACTCAGCTTCCTGTGGAGGAGTGCAGCCTTTTGGAAAAGATACTTCTGTCTAATGCTTCTCCGTCCTCGGCCGTAGAGACAGGTCATCCACACCGCCTTGTCGTCCTGATGTTCAACTGTTCCCAGAGTGAGGGGCAGGGACGACGGCCAGGCTCAGGGGCCAGATGGCCCAAGTTTGAATCCTGGACCTACCCCTTACTCACTGAGAGGACCTGGACAAAGTTATACCCTCTCTGAGCCTGCATTTACTTATCTTAAGACTTCCTTGTGGGGTCTTCGTGCGAAGCAGCCATCGCCTATGGGAAAGGTCTTGTCTGGTGTCTGGCAGAAAGTAGGTGGACAATAAATACCACTGTTAATAACAACAGCCACCTGTGCTGAGGTTCTGCTGTGCCTATATTATTATAAGTTCCCATTTTACAGATGAGAAAACTGAGGCTCAACACAATGAGTTGACTTGAGTTTCCAACTTCCCATTTGAGAAGGTCTGTGCACACACCCCAGGCCAACTTAACATTGAATCTGTACAAGCTTTTTCCTTCTGTCTGACTCTCTCTGCACCAGCAGCCACGCGCACACCAGCCCCTCACTGTCTTTATCTGCAAAATGGGGACAATGCTCTGAGATTGTTGAAATATTCTAGTCAAGGCTTAATAAAAGCAATTCCCTGAAGGACTCTGAAACCTTCAATAAGATCACAACGTTCCTTCCTCTGGGACAAGGAGTCAACAAAAAGCTGAGCTCTTTATGGGCAACACCCCAAGGAGAGGCACGAAGCTGTTGCGAAAACCCCCTCACAAGTCTAGAGAAAACCAGAGAGCTGAGACAGAGGTGCGAGCTCATGCAAATAAAAAGAAAAGGACTTTAAAACGACCCATCATTCAAATGGCCACCCTGCACCACGACATTAACATGGGGTCTCACAAACCCTTGTCCTGGAACTAATGTAAAAAAAAAAAGCAGATGAACACAAGGCAAGGCAAGATAGTCAAAACCCAAGTTTCCATCCCCCTTCCCTTGCATCACCCTGAAACATATGCTGACAGAGCAACCTTAATAGTAACTGACTAATTTTAAACCCTGTGATTACCAGGGTTGATTTCCATGGAACCTTCCTTTCACAGCACCGAGAACCTCTCACGAGCTGTAATTGCCAAGTTCAATTTTAGCTCTGTCACATCCAACCATCAGTGCTAACTAAGGCGGCTGCTTCCTCGCCAGGTAAGCTGGTAACGAAGCCGGCTTCGCTACTTAATTTCACAATATTGTGATGCCCCCGTCAACACCTGTAAGTGTTGAGAAGCTACAAGCTTCTACTAAGCAAATCACCCAAGGGAAGTGACTGAAGCCACTTTGTGCCTCTAGGTGCCCTGTGTGGATCCTCACGCCCACTGGGACGTCGTGGTTCCTTAGTCCCATGCGTCTCCTTGCCGAAAACGCTGACCACCACGGGGCCACACTGCACACCTGAGGGTGTGCTGAGCCTGCCCCCCCTCATCCTCTGCAGTCGCCTCCATTTCCCCTTCTCCATCCCCACAGCCCTCCCAGAATTCGAACTCATGTCTGATGGCACAAATGGTCTCACCAAAAGAACCCTCACTCATCCTCCGACCCCACAGCATGTACTCGTTGGTGGGGTGTATGCACAATGCCATGTTCTAACCTCATTCTGTCAAAGTGCCCATTGGCCTTGGCATCTGTCCTATTATTAAACAACTTCCACCCCCCACACACATTACCCTCCCCCTGGCTGGGTTCAGACAGCAGAACTGAACTCTGGCACAGCCGGGTTTGTTTGGGCTGACCTCATGCTGACTTCAGCTTTTGCCCAGAAATTGACAGGAGCTGGCTATGACGGGCAGAGGGAGGAGAACTATGCCCTCAGGCACCCACTACACCCCACCCGGGCAGGCACCAGGTACTTTATACTCATGTAATCCCCACAATCAGTCAGAGAGGCAAGGGAGCAGGGACTCATCCCCCTCCTTACATTTGGGGAAAGTGAGGTCTGAGCACTTCAATGAGGTGGGTGAGAGGCAGTTTTTTTAGCTCCAAATGCCAGTTAAGGCTGTGCTTCCTATGAGGAGCTGCCAAGCCTCTTCCCCTGAACAAAGAAATCACAGAGTCAATCTATTTCCCTTTTTGCTTGTCTGCCAGGAAGCCCAGAGCCAGATTTGCAAGCCAATTTCAACGACTGTAGAGCTCAGGGCCAACATACCTGTCTTTATTTTCCACTTAGAATTTGTCCTATTTTATATTTTCCTTGGCTCTAATTCTGCAATGTATTATATATACTCTTATATCTTCGTATGTGTCCTTGTGAACAAATGACGACCAAAAATAAACAAGCAACTGCCAAAAGTGAGATTCGGAGAGGTTAGGTGGGTGTCCCAAGGTCCCACAGCCAGCCCAGCGGTTTGTCTACTGCGGTGCTCTCCACACTGATCCCATCTCCTTCCTCCCCTCCTCAACCAAAAAGCAAACAGTTTCTGAGCATTTGCTTCCTGCTGAGCACAATGAATGACAATGAATGCCATATCCACGTTAACAGTCCCAACACCTCTACAAGGTGACAATAACAGTAGGACATATGCTGTCCCAGGTATATTTACATATATTGGTCCTCATGACAACCGTCCTCATGACAACCCTATTAGGTAGGTACAATTATTATCCTCATTTTACAGAGGAGGAAACTGAGGCACAGAGAGGTTAAGTAACTTACTAGATGTGCATAGCTAGTAAGTGTCACAGACAGGATTGGAACTAAGGTTCTGGGCCCTACCGTGTATGCTCACTACGACGCTGTCAACCGAGTCATCAAGTCCCTCAATTTACAGATAAGGACCCAAGCTTGGGCTCTTTCCAGTGTGGATGTGTCTGCAGACACAGAGGGAGAAGCCAGGGGCTCCAGGAAGACCCACTCCCAACTTCCAGCCAAGGCAAGGCCGTGCTTCTAGAAGCAAGGGCATGAGTCCACTCTTGCCAGAGGTGCACGAGGAGTCTGCCAGGCAGAAACACAGGACTGGAAAACCTTCCCAGCCTCCAAGGCCACCTCAGCTGCCCTCCCCCACCACCCTGGCCCCCTCTGCGCTGGGGGCAGGCATCGCAGGCCAGCTGCCCCCACATGGGGAGTTGACAAAGGCGCTCTTCCCTGCCACACTGGAGGCTGAGCCCCCAGTTCACTCAAAGGCAGGGTGGAAATGAGCTCTGAAGCATGAAGACCCAGGTTTGAATCCCAGCTCTGCCACTTACTAGCTGTGAACCCTGGGCCAGGGTGAGCCTCTCCATAAAGTGGGGTATTAATGTCACCACCTTGCTGGATGTCTGGAAACTGTCTGAGCCTGCTGGCCCCATGCCCTCCCTACCAGAGTAGATTTGCCACCATTTCAGTGCCCACCTCCAGAAGCGTCCTGGCAACTCCAGCCAGGGCCTCGATCAGGAGATGACAGAGGGAGGGGGAGGGCAGGGAGGTTTGCTCCAACTTATCTCATTCAAGACAAGCTTTCTGGGACAAGACTGAAAAGTAAAACTAAATAATAAAATGTGAGGTTGAATAGAAACCCAAAGTCAGGATTGATTTTTCTAGAAGTTCTCAGTCCCACCTAAGGCAGGGAGGGAGGACTAAGGGTGTCCCCATGGGTCACCCCACTGCTGGTGGGCATCTGTGACAGGCCCTTCTCCTGGCCCTGGGCGGGGGGATGTGCTGTCAGCCCATGTGATGCATCCTGGTTGCCATGGTTTCTGTTTATTCTAGGGAAGACAGCTTCCTTGACACGGGGCCTGGTGAAGAGCAGTGTTTGCTGCACTCCAACTGTGCAGTCAGGGAGGTCCCCCACTGTCCTCGGCTGCACAGAGGCAAGGGCCTGCCTGCACAGAAGCAAAGGCCCTATTGCTAACTCAGCCCAGGGGGGACGGGGCAAGGCCCCATTTTCCGATCAGAAAACTGAGGCTCAGGGCTGGGCGGTGAGTTTCCCAGAGTTTCAGTGACATCAGCAAGGAGCGGGGATTCAAACTCGGATTTGTCTAACTTGTTCCATTTTTCCAACTCTGTGCAGGCTCATTTATGATCACTATTCTGGCTCCCAGTGACTCCGGGCCTTTTCCAAAACCACACCCCCTTGAGAGAACCTGTTGAAGATGCTATGGAACACCAAAGGTAGTCTCCAGGGGGACTCGACACTCAGATCCCCCCCAGGACACCCATCCTGGCCTGGCAGGTGGACACAAGGCTGGCTTACAGTTAGGGGACTGGGGTTTGGCTGGTCAGGAGAGCCCCCAAGCATTCCTGCTATGCACCCTCCCCACAGGCCTCCCCACCCAGATCTATCACAGTGTTCTCAGTTCATAGATCAAAGATCACCAGCCAACAGACCTAAATCCAAACCCTTACTTGACCCAGCGCCCAGCCCTACTTACCACTCACACCAAACCCCCCAATCCTGCACATCTGACCCCTCCCTCACTGCCTCCCTGCCCTTTCCAATTCTCATATCCCTCCTCGTCCACAAAGTGCCCAAGTGAGCATCAGATCTGAGCATCAGCTCTCTCCCTGCTCCCAAAGTGCACCGAGCCCAGCTGCCCCAGCGTGTGAGAGCTGCCCAAGGAAAGGTCTATCTCCACCTCCCCTGAGACTGCATACACAGGGGCTGCTCAGGGGACAGCTATGAACCCAAAGCTCCTTTCTCAGCTCAAGCTTGCTGACACTTCAAAGGAACTGGCACTTCACTGGGTACTCAAACGTGCCAGGTCCCTCCCTCCAGAGGGCCTTTGCACATGCCCTTCTCTCTGTCTAGAATGCCTCCCCTGTCCCAACAACCAGCAGCTTCTAGTCTTCCTACAGGTCTCAGTTTAAGGGTCAGGGAAGCCCTCCCTGCACCTGCACAGCTCTCCCGATCAGACTTGTCATGCTCACATTGTGTGTTTCACTATGTAATTATTTATTAGCTAGACTAGAAATCAGCACTCTAGAGTACAGCACTGGGTCAGCCTTGTTCACCCTGGAGTTCCTGCCACAGTCCCTGGCACACAGCAGGGGCTCCATAAACATCTGTTGTCTGAAAGAGCGAGGGCAGCTGCTGTAGCCTAGAAAGATGACCACAGGTCCTCCCGTTTCTGCACACGTGCCCTCCGCACGGTGATGTTCCTGCTCCTCTCGTCAAGAGACGAGTCTGTTGCTTCACATCTTGAAGCCGGGCTGAGCCATGTGACTTCATCTGGCCAATGAGAGTGCAGCAAATGTACTGAGAGCAAAGGCTTAAACTGTGCTTGCGCACTGGAGAGCTGGGAATGCTGGCGCACCAGGTGAGCAAGCCCGTGCTGGTCTGCTGGAGGACGAGGGGCTGTGGAGAGAGCTGAGCCAACAATCAGCCAGCACCCGACCAGCAGCCTCCCAACTGCCAGACACGTGAGTGAGGCCATCCTAGGTCACCCAGCTGCCAGGTGACCGACCAACTGACCACAGATGCAGAAGAGAGCCCCACAGAGACCAGCCAGCCCAGCCCAGATTGTGAGCTAAATAAAAGGGTGGTTGTTTTAAACCACTAGTTTGGGTTGGCTTGTTACACAGCGGTAGATAACTGATACAGGAGATGACAGAAGAGAATCAGCCATGATACCCTCACGGCCAAAGAACATGTGTCTGGTCTATACAACATCAAGTGAAGAACAAAAGCCTCTTGGGAGGTGGAAAGCAACTGGGGGGAGGGTCAGGCCCCTGGGGTTGACCCTGCTGGCCTGTGACTTTGGCTTGAGCCTGGACCAGGTGGGCACTCACCCTGTGCCTATGTCTGCCCGTCTCTGCAGTGGGAATAACACATGCTATGCCAAGTCTTCGCAGTGGGGATGGTTTGAGTCAAAACGGAACACATGACAGGGCCTCCCAAAGGAGGCTAAAGACCCTCTGCAGGGTCATGGACTACAGAATAAAGATCATGACTTCAGAGCTAGACAGATTCCAGTTCGTGATCTACTCTGCTACCTACAGGCGGTGTGACCATAGGCAAGTTTCTCAACCTCTCTGAGCTTCAGGGGTCAGGTGGCTGTGACATGGTAATAATAATATGTAACTTGCAGGACTATTGTGAGGGTCAAATAAGAGAGTATGCATAAGACACGTAGCCCAGTGCCTGGCACATAGTAGGTATTCAATAAATAGTAGCTCCTCCTCCATCCCCAGCCCCACTCCACTAGCACTTCTCATGCTACCATCTTAGCCCCAGCACTCCGCTTGGCACTAACAGTTTCCATGTTTGATATCAGCATCTTGTGCCAGGTGCTAAGTTGTGACTGCAGCTTACATAACATCCCGAAGAGAGAGGAGAGAGGAGAGGGAGAGAGGGAGGGAGGGAGAGAGGGAGAGAGAGGGAGAGAGAGAGGGAGAGAGGGAGAGAGAGGGAGAGAGGGGAGGGAGGGAGGGAGGGAGGGAGGGAGGGAGGGAGGGAGGGAGGGAGAGAGAGAGAGAGAGAGAGGGAGAGGGAGAGGGAGGAGAGAGGGAGAGGGAGGGAGAGAGGGAGGGAGGGAGGGAGGGAGAGAGGGAGAGGAGAGGGAGGGAGAGAGGGAGGGAGAGAGGGAGGGAGGGAGGGAGAGAGAGAGAGAGAGGAGAGAGAGAGAGAGAGAGGGAGGGAGAGAGGGAGAGAGGGAGGGAGGGAGAGAGGGAGGGAGGGAGGGAGGGAGGGAGGAGGGAGAGAGAGGTTTACTTGAAGGATGAGAAAGAAAGAGCTGCATGTTGCCAGCTTTGACTGGGGGATAAAAATCAGGCCACAGGGGGCCGGCCCCCTGGCTTAGTGGTTAAGTGCGCGTGCTCCGCTGCTGGCGGCCCAGGTTCGGATCCCGGGCGCGCACCGACGCGCCGCTTCTCCGGCCATGCTGAGGCCGCGTCCCACATGCAGCAGCTGGAAGGATGTGCAGCTATGACATACAACTACATACTGGGGCTTTGGGGGAAAAAAATTAATTAATTAATTAATTAAAATGTAAAATCAGGCCACAGGGAACAGAGTGAAGAAGACTGAAGATGAATCCTCACCCCTAAGTCTTGACACACCCCAACCCACATCTGCCTGCATCTGGGGTAATTATCTGTGGTCCTTCCTCCATTCACCTCCAAGGCCCCAGCGTGCAGCATGGGGCTGGCCACACAGGAGGGAGGGAGGCAGGAAGGTGGGCTCATCACAGTGGCAAGGCGACCAGCTCTTACCCACACTGAGACCCCTGGACGGCAGTATGATTCCAGTATGATTCTCACAAGCACCTACAGCAAAAGTGGAAGCCCCTCTGCCCCAATACCCTAAATGCCAAAGAAGTGGTCTACAGGGAGGGTCCAGGATGGACTCCACTCCCCCGCCACTCCATCAGCACACACACACACGCTGATGAAGAAGTTGAATCCGTGGGGGCAGACATGTGGGAAGATGGCCCAGCGTGGGGGCAGGAAGGGCCCCAGACCAGAGGGGCACAACACTGGGGTACTCTCGTGCACATATCACACCTGCCCCCAAGCCCTCCGGGGCTCCCCACTACCAGACCCCAACTCCGGGGCGTGGCACTCAGTGCTCTTCCAAAGGCCCGGGTTTGCCTCCTCTTCCACACCAGCCTGGACCCACCCCGACAGGTCTGCAGTGGTTCCCAAAGCCTTTACCACACCCCCTCCCTACATGCTGTGATCCTGGAGGAGAATGGGGATTCTAGCAAATGGTTTTGTGTTCCAATCCCAGCGTGACCAGGGCCCAGTCACCTCCCCTCTGGAGCCTCAGCGCATCTGCACAGCAGGGACGGCTTCTGTTTCAAGGGTTGTTGTGAAGATTAAATAAATAGCACAAATGAATACCCATCCCATGATGGATACTAAATAAATGACTGTTCTCTTCTCCCCTCCTCCATATGTCCCCGTCCTACCCTTCTTGGAGGTCCTGCTGAAATGCCTCCCTCCACCAGGAAGCCCTCCCTGAACACTGCAAGTCTCGGGGATTTTTTCTCTCTCTCTCCTCCCACCCCCTTGGGCTCTGAAGTAAGAGCTGCCTCATCCTGTGCAGACCCCACTCATCCACCCCTCCCTACCCCCAGGCTCCATCACAACCTCAGGAAAGGACCAAGGACCAGTCACCACCAAAACCTCATGAGGCTGCAGCACAAACAGTGCCCAGAGAGCAGAAGGAGCTTACCCAAGGCCACACAGCAGAGTTCAAACAAGAGCCAAGAGTCCTGCTCCCAGTCCACACTCCTCAAGGCCATTCTCAGGCAAGGATACAGTGTGTGGGTGCTGATGGGATCACACCCAGATCCCCCTTTTCAGGCTGAGCACCCATCCCCCGGCAGCTGTGAGTGCTGATGCCCACAGCTGCCCCCTCCTCTGCAGAACTGTCCTTGGCTGATGGGCAGTTCACCCCTCCCCAAGGAAGCCCATGGCCAATGACCAACTGACATGGGGGCTACAAAGGGCCGCCCCACCCTGGCCTCAAGATGGGACCAGCTCTGTAGTAACACTCATGCTCAGGGCTCCCCGTGGGATCAGGCTGAAGCAGGTGCCCAGCTGAGAACACCTCCTTGCTCACCTCCTCCCCCGCCCTGTCCTGCTGCCCCGACTCCCCTTCGCATGAGAGCACCCCCCACTGAATCTCCTTCAGGAGAATCATTCTCAGGTTCTGCTTCTAGGGAGCTCAGCCTGACACAAAAGCCTTGGTTCTCAAATGGTGGTCCAGTGACCCGCAGCTCAGCACCACTCGGACCTTGTTAGAAATGCAACATCTCTGGCCCCACCCCAGATCTGCTGACTCAGAATCCACATTTTAACAAGACCCCCGGTGATTCACATGTGCGTTAAAGTTTGAGAAGCGCTGGCTTAAGGTAGGTAGTTACCAGCCCACTGTGGGGATCATCCAGCTAACATGGTATTAACCAAAACTGCCCAGCTGTTGTAGCAATCATATAGCTAATGTGGGTGTTATCCAACCTGCCACCGACTGTGGAGGTGAGCCAGCTAGCGCGGACATAACCACCCCGACCACCAGCTGTGTGATCTCCATGTCCATGTTCTGGGTGAGGGTGGTTCCAACATCACCCAGGTGGAAGCTCCGTGTCCTTCTGGTTTGAGCTCCAACCTCACACACCCTACTTGGTCACCAGAATTCTGTTTCTCTTTGATGCCACAGGAACTAGTCCCAGTGCTTGCATTAGTCAATTAAAACCGTTGCCGCTACCTCCTCCTTGAAGGGACCCCCACCCCTAACACCAGACAGCTAGGAAAGGTTCCCCAAGGGCACCACTGGGGAAGATGCTGGAAAGAGGGGCCGATGGGATTCTCCAAGACCCTGGAGGATGCAGGGAGGGGTAGCAAGGCCACTGATGTCTCTGCCCTGGAGGAAGAAACCCCTGGCTTGCCCTGAATCAGAAAGTCCTCTTCAGAAGCCTCACTCCAGCCCACCCCAGGGTGTGACCCCCTCATCCTGATGTGAGCCCCTCAGAGCCCCTCCGAGGGGACGTCCATGACCTTTGCAAAACTAAATGCAATAACCAAGTCCTACATGCCGAGCGGACTCCAGGGCCAGCCCCAGAGGCTGCAATAATCCAGACGTGTGTTTGGATAGGAGGCACCCTGCAAAGCTCGGTCAACTCTGCCTGTCGCCTGAGGAGGGAAACGGTTCACCTTTCACTAATCGCCCTAATTCATTTTTTATTACTAACTTTCCTCTTTTCTATTTGCCGTCTGATTGAAGATATTACCAAAGGCATTTAAACAGCATCAGACAGTACCACAATGGCAAACATAACTCTTTTTATTGAAATCTGCATTAATATACATGTAATTCCCTGATCACAAAGACCTCATGGTCCACATGTTAGACCCTAAGTGAAGGCAGATTTGGCAAGAGGTATATACACAACTGAAAGTTTTTCAAAAGATAATAAGCCGTGCCAGGAGGGTGCAATAAAATGGGTGCTTTCTCGTGCTGTTGATGAACATGGATGACCCTCTGGAAAACGGCATGACAACCTGAATCAACAGCCATAAACACGCTCTCTCCTTGTGACCCAGGAGTCATCTCTCTATCACATCCCACATCCAACCCATCCCCAAATCTCATCATTCTACCTGTTAATATCTGCCACACTCTCCACTTCTCTCCACTCCCACCCGACCACTGCAGTCCAAGCTGGAGTGGTCAAACAGAACTTTCTGCAATGATGGGAACGTTCTATATCTGCACTGCCCAACAGGGGCTACCCTAGTGGCTATAGTGCACTTGAAACATGGCTAACGTGACTGGGGAACTAAATTTGACTTGATTTGATTTTAAATTTAAATAGCCACGTGTGGCTAGTGGCTACCATACTGGATAGTACAGCCCCAAGCCATCATCAGTTCTCTCCTAAACCATAGTAATCACCTCCCAACTGTCCCCTTGCACCCACTCTTGCCCAGTCCAATGCTTTCCCCGTAAGACAAAGATTCTTCTAAAATGCAACACACCTCAACTCTCACCGCCCTTGAGACAACATCCAAGCTCCTGGACACGGCCTTGGAGGCCCCGTCTCCTGGGGACAGAGAGCACCCCAGCTCTCAGGGAGCCCATGGTGTTCCAGGAGCTGGAAGGGCAAGGACGGCAGCTCAGAGGACAGCAGTGATGGCCTCCAGGAGGGGGTGGAACTTGAGCAGAAACTTATGTATGCAGGAGTTTGCCAAGGAGGTGGGGCATGCCAAAACAAGAGGCATAGCAGTTAGAGGTGCTCTGATAGATACATCTATGAGCCAAAAGCAGAGAGCCCCGCTCTTGTGAAGCCGACAGTCTAGTGGTGGGGGTGGGACATAAACTATAAACATAATGAATAGGTAAATTATACATTGAGAAAAGGGAAAAGAGAAAGATGGGTAAGGGATTTCTCAGGGCCCAGGCTGGGGTGGAGCAGTTTGCAGGACTGAATATTAAGCAAGGAAAGTGTCCAAATAAACACTGTTCTCTAGTCCACATGGGGAGATAGTAGCTGGCGATTTCCCCCCATTTCCTAAACTTTTTGGCAGGTAACGTGGTCTTCATAAATTACAGTTTAACAAAAAGAAAGGGTGATAACATTAGGAGAGAAGTCACCAAGAAGTCCTGCTCATTCAGCAGAAGTATTTCCATGGGCTGGAGAGAGATTTCGTTATCTCCGAAGGCCAGGCCGTCTGTGCCCCAGATACCCCAACCCAAGCAACTGGGAGTCACGCCTCCCTTCTGAAAATGGCAAGGTCACCATCCACAGGGAGGCGGGAAGTGGACAAAACAGGGGGCTGAGGTCTGCCAGCCCTCGCCCCAGAGAGTCAAGCACTGATTAAAAACCATAAGGATTTCAAACATCAACCCTCTTGACTCCCATTTCAACTTCCTTGGGCTCGGCTGGAGGTGAGGCTGGCATGTTGCTACAATGGGAATTCACATTTATTAACACTTGCTGGCCCCAGACACTGTGTCTGTCTCCTTTATGTGTTTAATCCTCCCAGCAACAATGTACGAATTAGACAAGTGAGGCTCAGAGAGGGTGAGTGAATTATTCTTGGAAGCACAGTCTGGGATATGTTATGG
Source organism: Ceratotherium simum simum (assembly GCF_057802395.1). Taxonomy (NCBI): domain Eukaryota; kingdom Metazoa; phylum Chordata; class Mammalia; order Perissodactyla; family Rhinocerotidae; genus Ceratotherium; species Ceratotherium simum. The sequence continues at coordinate 17,127,203 of NC_141920.1, forward strand.
TGGCCACCTCTGGAAAATATAACCGCCACACTGATTCATTCATTCTTTCAACAACGTTTCATTGAGCATCTACTACACAGCAGACACCATGCTGAGGTGTTGGGGACTCAGTGGTGAAGAAAACACACATGACCCCAGGGGTTTGAAAGCCCACTGTCCTCAAGGTAGAAGAGACACTCAAGCAAGCTCCCAGATACACCACGCAATGGAGAAAGACATACGCTAGAGGCTGTGATAGAAAGTAACAGGGTAACTGCACAGATTAGGGGGTCAGAGTCTTTGAGAAGGAGAGGATAAAGCCGAGACCTCAAGGGTGAGCAGGAGCCAGCCACGTGAAGAATGAAAGCAAGAACATTCCAGGCATGTGCAAAGCCCTCAAGCAAAAAAAAGCATTGGGGCGGGGGCCGGGAGAGTGTCTGGGAAACAGCAGGAAGGCCAGGGTGGCTAGAATGGAGTCAACATCGGGGAGGCTGGCTTTGCTCACCTCCATGTCCCCAGCACGAAGCCTGGTGCCTGAGACAGAGCAGCCAGGAGGGGAGTGAGGCTGGAAAAGCAGGCAGGGGCTACGTTACACCAGGATTTATGGGCCAAAAAGGGCATTTGATGCTAACTACACATCAGGGGAAGCCACTGGAAGGTTTTAAGCAGAGGTGTGACAGGTTGGTAAGAGTTCACCAAGCCACCGCAGAGAGCCATTGAGCAGTTTTGCACAGAGAAATGACAGGATCCGATTTATGCATCAGAAAGATCTTGATCATGGCCAGGATGGCTCCTCGGCTCATCCTGATGTGTGGCTTGTGCTCAGTGGATAGTAAACGTCCCCAAGAGCTAAGCATCCCCAGCTGGTATGTGGGAGGTGGCCACTTTCCAGAAAAGGAAGACACAGCAGCAATTGACAAGACGTGTTGACAAGGCATCAGACAGACGCATGGCTGTCAGCAGATGGAAAACTGTCCCAGAGAACGCCTCCACGGGGTCATGGCTTATTGTTAACATCGAGCCATTAGGAAGAAACAATTATGTGCTTCACCGATACTGTAAGACAATCTATGACGGCGTGCAAACATTCAGTGCTCCGTCCACAGGACAGGTGAGACGACTCACAGAAGCGCAGCTGGAGGAAATGCTGCCGCTGTACAGGTGGGTGGCCAGCCCCTTCAGTATTTTTTTTTTCCTCCTGTCTCATTTAAAATCAAAGCCTGGCTCTTAGGCATCCACAGACAGATTTGGAAAGGGAATTAAAATGAACTATTCCAGGTGCTTAAACATGTGTTATTAGCTCATTTAATTTCATAAACAGGTAAGCACTGTTAATCCCATTTCGTAGATGAGGAAACTGAGGCCCAGAGATATGAGGTAGCTTTCCCACTCCAGCCTCATCTCTTGATACTCTCATCCCCTCCTATGCCTTTGCACATGCTGTTCCTTCTACCTTGGAATGCTTTTCTCTATCTTCTTCACTTGGCCAATTCACCTTCAAGCACAGGCCAGGTGTCCCCTCCTCTGAGAAGCCTTCCCAGTCTACTCCCAGCCTGGCCTGGTGGCCCCACACCCCTTTGGAATTGTGTATTTTTGCTTTCTCTCTAATAAGACTATGGCTCCTCAAGGGGAAAACCAGGTCCTAATCACCTGTTCATGCCTGGCACCTACCACAAAGCCCTGCATACAGCAGGCAGTGAATGTTCTTTGCATGGCTGAACAAATGAATGAATAAATGAATTAACTCTTAGTAAGTTACAAAGCAAGAATTTGATCCCAGGCTGATATGACTCCAAAGCATATCTCTTGACCAGAGTTTGTGAGTGTCTTAGCTTATACAGATAAATCAAAAAAATGTACACAGCATGAAATACATTACAAAACATACTGAAGGCTTCATTCATCTCTCCCAAAGAAATGCCAAAAAGCACTACCCCTTAGGGGAACATAGGATGATGAATGTGAGTAAAGGGTTAACCAAACCCTTTTCTCTTTTGCAAAAGAATTTCACCTTTGTTAATTGTCTAGCATAGCTCCCCTGGAAACCAGATGAAGGTAGGATGTTAACTATGTTACCAGGCAACTCTGCTTATGGTCAAAATCACCTCTGATTGAAAAGTTGCATCTGGACTGGAGGGACTATAAATTATAAATATCTGATAAAGAAGCCATACTTTGGGTTTTCCTGAATGCAGTGACTCTCATAACGGACATGACCCTTGAAGTGAAGACTAGGGAACTGTTACAAAAATATGGGTCCTTTGGGGAATAAGTCTTCCAAGCCTGGGTGGCTTCCAAACCCACCCACTGTAGGTCTCATTCTCTTGCACCTGAACTAAAATTGGGGGGTGGGGGGCTGGCAAAGAGAAGAGCTCCTGGCCACCTCCGTGGACAAGTGCAGACACTGCCGCAAGAAGTGCCCCTGTGGAAGAGGAGCAGATCACGTGCCCCCCTGGCAGGCAGTGGTTCCTGTCCCAACTCCTTCGAGGAGACAGGTACCAAGTATCGCCTGTGTGAGTCTTGTGAGTCTGCATGTTTAATTGAACCTTAAAGAGTCCCTGTGGGAGCTGCAATGAGAAAGAAGGGAACTGATACAGGAGAGAAAGGAGATGGTTCCAACCAGGACCATCACTACACTGTTCTGAACTGGAAAGCTCCCTAGACTCTATCATTTATAAAATACATAATAGCTGGGATGAGCCTATGCTCACGGTCCTACAGAGGGCCAAGATGACCCGAACAGCACCTGGCAGCAGGGATGAGGGAGATGACTGACTTGATCTCCCAGAGGTCTCACCACAAACCTGAGTTGCAAGTGTGGTTATGTAAGGAAACTGAGGCTCAGAGAGGCTAAGTGGCAGGTCCAAAGTCACACAGCTTGTAAGTGCCAGGATATGAACCCAGGCACTTCCATCAAACTCAAAGTCACATTTGAATCCACTATTTGGTTTTGCATAAAAATTAACTTACAGCTCAAGTGGACGCATAGAACAGAGAAAGCATGAGGGGTGGGGTGGAGGGGCCCCTTTAAATAATATAGATAGCACCCAATAGGCACTCAGTAAATATTTGCAGAATAAACGAGCACGAAAAGGCCCAGGGTCCATCTTCCACATAATCAAGTTCAGTTCAAGTTAAAACACAGCACAATGGAACAATAAAATTTATGCATGAAATTGACCCTAGGTTATACTACTGAGTTGGATTCGTTTCCAACAAGTTTCTAAATCATTCCTGCAAATTAGGCCAAACTTGGAGATGAGCACGTTTTAATTAGCTGTAATGTGAAGGCATTCTATTAGCAAATGATGTTTGAAGTTGAAAACCGAGGCAGGAGGCCCAGCTGGGAAATCCCTGGCCCCCAGAAGAGGCAATGCATCGACAGTAAAAACAAGGGGCCAGCTGATCCACTCTTCCATCCCTGTAGAGGCCGGGAGCTCCAGCTGGCACAGTGCAGGCTGCAAGAGAGGAGCAAGGAGAGCACAGGTGAACCCCTGCTCTGCCAACCAACGCCTCTGCCGCCTTTGGAAACTTACCTATTCAAGACCTCAGTTTTCTCACCTACAAAATGGGGACACATGTGCCTAGCATAGTTCTTATGGAGACTTAATGAGGGGATATGAGTGAATGAGCCTGAGATGTGGTAAGTGTCCAGGGAATAATCTGTGCTTATTTCTACTGCACTTTTCTCCAAAAAATAGCACAAAATTTCAAAATAAAAATCAGTGAGAGGGGACTTTTTGTTCAAGATGGCAGGGAGAGTACACACTTTTTACCTCTCCTTTCTTCTAAACCCCACTAGAATGACAAAATAAAGAGGAGATATACACACATACATATACCTACATTCATAATTCATATACACACGTATATACTCATAATTCAGATGGATAGATAGATGAAAATGGAATAACTCCATGAGAGCCCACAAAAAAACAAGAAAGAGCTGGGGATCAGACACATTGAGAGAGTGCTGGAAAGTAAGAAGTCAAAGAGACAGACTGGCAATGAAACCGATCAGCTCTAAGGAACCAGCACACCAACACAAGACCTCTGGAGAAGCTGTTTTCCTAACTGAACCCCAGAACATCCCAAGAGAGAGGCAGCAGGAAGCCCTAGGCAGGGGAGGTGACTGGACCTCTGGGATGCCCCCCTCAATGGGCACAGGGCAGGAAAACCAAAGTATACCAGTGCCCCGGGTTAACTACTGACCTCCATGAACAACAGATGCCCACAACCTCAAATGAGCTTGTCCCATGCTCTAACAGAAGTACCCGGCTTCGAGTGTCCACCTACATGTCACACCCAGGGCACTTAAAATTAACATTCGCATTGCCTACCCACACAATCGTGGCTTTCACAGGCGTTGAGGAAACTCACAACTACAGAACACATCAATCTGGACCCTGTTTACAAATAAATGTCAACCAAGAATCACCAGGCATTTGTAGAAAATATCAGCATAAAAGAGAGACCTCAAAGTGAACAGAAGAACCAACCACCAAGAAAACTGAGTTAATTCAGGAAACAGAAGATAATTTTTTTAAAATTGAATTATCATCTTCAAAAAGATTCAAGATATTCACATATCCATAAAAAATATAGGCTACTGTAATATAAGATCAATCAAGAAACAAGACAGAATTCTGGGAAATGAAAAAGCGATTACAGAAATAGAAAAAATAAACTTATTAGAAGTGTTAAACTGAAGAATGGTTATGACTGGAAGTACACCCACCAAACCCCCCTCAGGGGTTAGCCCCAGGGAGAAGGGCTGAGAGGGCAGTGGGGGAAGGGAAAGAGAATGAGAAGGGACTTCACTTTTTTCCTTTATATTCTAATATATTTGTGTGTATTTTACAAAGAACAAAAACAATTTTTTAAAAAAGAATGGCGAGACTCAAGATAAAGGGGGAAAATGATAGGAAAGTGAAATGAAATCAGGAGTGAGTTAATGAGAAAAGACATGCCATGTTATCCTATGTTATGGCTACAAGTGACCCATTCACTTCTCTGAGCCTCCTGGGAGCTCAGAGAAGGTGAAAAGAACAGTGAAGAAAGGGCCACGGACACACCCACATGGAGGCGGGGGCAGGGCAAGAGGTTCTTGTTGAAGAACATGACAAGACTCCAGCTCAAGACTTCACGAAAGCCATGGTCCCCCGCCCAGAGGTGACTCCGTTAGGCGTGGCCCAGAAGCTCCTCAGAAATCAATCTGGAGTCTTACCCACCACACAGCAAACTGTGTGACATCTCAGCGCAAGAACTCGAGAATCCTACCCTGGAATGTGTAAGAGAATCTCCTGGGGCCCCAGAAAATTCCATTAATTATAATTTTTTCCCACTCCATTGGACCTAAGAAGCAGCTATCCTGTAGCTCTCACTCACGTCATGAGATAAAGAAGAATCTTCAGCAAGTGACTGAAAGTTGCTAAAAATCATCAACATGCTGGCCCTTGATTTCCTGGGAACCAAGAGAAAGGTGAGTTTTCTCCTCAAGATGCATCTCCCTGAAATGGACACTGTGTTGCTCCCCTTTGTATGCATTCATCCCCCAAGTGCTGGGAATATCAGTTTCTGGGCTCTCAGCTGTATCCCCCACTGGGAACTGCTCTCTGCCACAGGGAACTACTCACCCGGGGGGACTGCCTATAGCCAATGACTGGATGAAGCAAGAATCAAAGGCATGGGCAGCCACCCAGCCTCCATTTAGAACAACTCTGAAGAGCCAGCCCAGCTCCAGAGCTCCCTGTGGGATGGCTTTCATCAGTAACCATGTTCCAGGCCAACTTCTCCCTCTACCCAACCATGCTTCCCTCACCTCCTTACAGGTGAACCTCCTGAGAACTTCCCCCCCAAAAATCTTCCACAAGCAACTCTCCATCTCAGAGTCTGTTTTCAGGGAACCCAATGTAAGACATTCTCCAAGGTGAAGGAGACTCTCCACGTGACCTACAGGGGGCAGAAGAAGGCAGGAGACTCTGGGACACCTGATCGTGTCCAAGCCAAGGCTACATGCCCCAAGCCAGCAATACATCCCTGTTGTCCTAGGCCAGGCAGAAAAATCCTCCCACATTCTAGTCTAGAGCCTTTCTCAAGGTGTGCTTCCCAGACCAGCATCATCAGCATCATCAACTTGTCAGCAGTGCACATTATCAGCCCCTCCCCAGACCTACTGAATCCGAACTTCTGGGAGTGGCGCCCAGCAATCTGTGTTTTAAGTGCTATCCAGGTGATTCTGCTGCACTCAAGTTTGAGAAGCAGAGCATCCCTGGCTACTGGGAGGAATCAAACACAAGTCATTGAACTTTCCCACCAGCAGAAGACCAAGAGACCACTGACAATGGTCTGATCCAGCAACATTAAATGTTCCACACTCTGCCCCACACCTCTGGCTCCAAGGCACTCCTCTGCTCAAAACCCAACCAGGTAGGATGAGACACTCTTCATGACAATCTCCGCTGGTGTCCCAGCTCCCCTGCAGGCGGGCCTCCCTGCCTTAGGCTGACAGTGTCCCCAAACCACCCTCTAAGCCACCCTGCCATGGCTGCTCCCTCTGCCTAGAACACCCTCCCACCACGCTACACGCAGCATAGCCTACCTGGTGTTGCCTATAAGACTCTGTGTGTGAAACCTTCCCACACTCCTGGCTCTGTCACTTCCTCAGACAATGCTATATTTAATCACGACTCCACATTTTAAGCCAATATATTACAGATCCACACAGTCTTTTATCTAGTCAAGAAAAGTTTCTCGCTGAGTCTTCAGGACTGAAGACTGAATCCCCTAGCACACAGTAGGCACTCAATAGAAACCTGTTGGACCTCTGAGAAACCAAGCAGTAAACAGGTAATTACATGTTGAAAAACCACAGTCTTGTTGCTCATTCTAGTAAGCAACTGTACTACTGTACAAGTTTAAGCATCAGGATAATTGATCAAAATTTATTAGCCCATGTTATACAACATGTTTTCACTAAGATATAAAATTACAATTTACCACAACTCATTAAGTTAATAATCATTTACCATATGTTCTTACTGCTGTTCCCAAACCACACTGAAAAATCACTACGTAGGTTTTTGGTCCATGTAAATAACACAACTGTCAACCATGTGGATATGGGATTTACTGACAGGGAGACACAGGACTAAAATACTGGACAGAAAGCACGAGCCCTAAAGCGCTGCCACTCTCATCACCATTATCTTCTAGTTTACTGGCACTGCACTTTCGAGATCAGTGGTTCTCAAACAAGGGCGATTTTGTACCCCAGGGGACACCTGGCACAGTCTGGAGACATTTTTGGTTGTCATGACTAGGGAAGGGGTGCTACTGGCATCCAGCTGGTAGAGGCCAGGGATGCTACAACACGCCCTACAATGCAGGAGACAACTCCAACAACGAGAAATTATCAGGTCCAAAATGTCTATATTGCCAAGTTTGGGAAACACGGTTCTAGATTAAAGAGAACTTCCATATCTGTTACTTTAATCTCAGCTTCATAGCAACAATATGAGGAAGGCATTACTGTCCCCTTGTACAGATGAGAAAACTGAGACCTGGTGCAGTTAAATGATGTGCACAAGGTCACCAGGCCCTGCCCGTGAATGGTGCGGCTGCGATCTGAACCAGTCCCCTCTGCCTCCTAAACCCACCTTCCCTCCCACACAGATTCGAGAAGGAAACAGAAAGACACAGAGGAAACGAGCAGCTCCCTGTCAATTCATAATTCTGAACATTCCAACAAGAGATCTCTTCAAACGGAGGCCCCAGAAAATCAAATCCAGAGACCACAGCCTGGAAATGTCCTATGTTACGAAGACCCCTCCCCTTAAGCTGCCGGATGGCCAGTCCTCAAGCAGCGCCTGCTGAAACCAAGTTCCTCTCACATTTTAACTTTCGATTGTGCTGCTCTGTGTGAAGAGAAATGAAAGCATTTCCTGCTGGGGCCAAGTGCTGTCTATGCAGATCTCCAACCCCCCTGGCAGGCAACCCCACGGGGGAGGTGTCGATATGCCCATTTTGCTGATGAAGAGACTGAAGCCCAGGGAGGTTAAATAACTTGCCTGCGCTGACGATGGTGAAGGCAGCATTCAAACCCAGGTCTGCCGGGTGCCAGAATCTACGCTGCCTTCGTATCCTGAGACCAGCTCTAGGGTATCAGAGAAACAAAACAGATGGCCCTATGGAATCACCTGGGGCTGGCTGCCGCACTACAGGGGGATCCTTTGGACAAGGGGTAAGGCGTGGGGCCTTGTCCTGCGTGCAGAGACTCAGAGCTGCTCTTCCCAGCTCATTGGCTGCTCTCCGTGCTGGGCTCTGTCCTCTGGGCCCACTTAGGGAAGGCCCTCTGGGAATGTCAAGTCAGCCAAAAGACTCTGGACCCCTGCCCTGCCCTGGACTCAAAGTGCTCACCACAAAAATCTTCAAATTATATGAGCCAAACAGATGCTGAGTTACTCAAGGCACAGGAGACCACAGGCCAGTCTTGAATTCATTCACTCATTCATCCATTCATTCAGCAAATATTGGCTGAGCATCCATGTGTCAGGCAAGCTCTGGGAATACAAAGGAAAGGTAGATACAGTGGTTTCTGCCCTCTGAAGCATAGGAGGGCGCATCTCCTCAAAAATCATCCTCCTCATCCTTCCCAGGTGCACCACACTCTACAGCTATGAAGGACATTCCCAGCCTTTATTTCACTATATTTCCACACCACAACTCTCATTTCACTAGGCTAATGGTCACTGATTTACTTTCTCTTTGCACAGAGGAGACTAGAGGCCCAGAGAAGATACAGATGTGTGGTCCTAGAGGACCCTTCAGGACAGGTTGGAGGAGGCGCCATAGAGAACCCATTTAGATGAAAAGTAAAGAAGAGCTTGCTAACAGAGACGCAGGCATCCCACCAGAGTTCCCCAGGACCAGCCATCTCAGCTCAGAGCTCACTCAGCTCAGGGCTCCTTCCACAGGACCCACCCACAGCCACCTGTGTCCCTGCAAAAGAAGCTGTGGGGACCTCACCCACCAGGGATGCTGAGCAGGCCTCATATATCTCAAGTCTGGTGAGGCGGGAACAGCTACTCCCATTTCATGGATTTTTGTCAAAAGGAGACTCCAGTCATTCATTGACCAAGCTTGTCTAGATCCGCATCCAGGTACCATATGCTGTGCCCAGAGCTGTGTGGGCTGAATCATCACCCACCAGCGTGTATTTCCTGAGTAATTATGGGTCAGGCACTGTGCCAGGTGCTGGGCATGCTTCCTGCCTGCTGGAGCCCACAAAAACCTGTATACAAACAACCAAACCGCTGCTACACAAAGTGTGGTCGCTGGACCAGGAGCAGCATCACCTGGTAGCTCGTTAGAGATGCAAATTCTCAGGGCCCCAACCCAGACGACTGAGTCAGACTCTCTTGGGATGGAGCCCAGGAATCTGTTTTTAAAATCTTGCCAGGTGATTCTTTTTTTTTTTTTTTTTTGCTGAGGAAGACTGGCTCTGAGCTAACATCTATTGCCAATCATCCTCCTTTTTTTCCCCCCCCCAAAGCCCCAGTAGATAGTTGTATGTCATAGTTGCACATCCTTCTAGTTGCTGTATGTGGGACGCGGTCTCAGCATGGCCGGAGAAGCGGTGCGTTGGTGCGCGCCCAGGATCCGAACCCGGGCCGCCAGTAGTGGAGCGTGCGCACTTAACCGCTAAGCCACCGGGCCGGCCTGCCAGGTGATTCTTAATGTGTACATCAGTTTGAGAAACATGGTCTAGACCACACGGCCTTTCCCAACCTCCATACTTAAAATTGCAAACCAGCTCCTGGCCTTGGCTCCCACTAACCTTCTCCCTTGCTTCATTTTTCCCCATAGATGTATTGCCGTCAGTCATGATACTATATATTTCAGCCATATATTTATGATTCCCCACGCTGATATATAAGCTCCAGAGGGCAGCAATTTGAGTCACTTTTATTCACTGCTGTAGCACCAGGTGCCTAGCACAAACTGGTGCTCAATAACTGTTTGTTGATTGAATGATGGATGGCAGAACATGCTGCCGCCCATGCAGTACCAGTTCTTGGGGGAGCCTGGAGGGAGAGGCAAGGTTGCTGGCCACAGACCACTGCAAGGGGAAAGTGGTACCCAGGTTGGCCTTGAAGATATTTAGACCAGTGATGAAGGAGGCTTGGAACACAAAGATGCCACACCTCTTACTGGAATAGGTCCCAGGTGGTTGATACTGTGGTTATCTAATTAGTAGCTGATATGTGCTAAGAACTGTCCTAGCCTCCCGAACCCCAGAGGGAGGCAGTGTTGTCCTCAAGAGGACGCCAAGGCTCAAAGATATTTGAGCCTTTAAATAATTTGTCTACCCGCAAAACGACTTGTATAAGAACGTTCACGGCAGCTTTATTTGTAATATCCCCAACCTGGAAACAAACCCAAATGTCCATCGGCAGGTGAACAGATAAACCAATTGTGCTATATTCATACAATGTAATATTACTTAGCAACAAAATGGAACAAACTACAGATATATGCAATACGGATGAAATTGAAGGACATGACGTTGAGCAAAAGGGAGCCAGACACAAAAATATATATGCTGCATATGAACTTCTAGAACTTAAATATAATTAGTACACTTCAATTGAACTTAAACAAAGCATTGATAATAGAAATCAGCTAAGTAGTTTCTTCTAGGGGCGGGGATGGAGGATGTTGACTGGAAAACAGCATGAGGGAACTTTCTGCGATGATGGAAATGTTCTATATCTGGATTGGGATGGTGGTTACCACCAAAATTCATGGAACTGTACACTTAAAATTTGCATTTTATTGTATGTATATCATATCTCAGTTAAAAAATGAGCTAAAAATCATTTGCCCTAGGTCAAAAAGCCACAGCTGGAGATTTGAAGCCAGGTTTGCCCAGTTCCATGGCCAGTTTACAGTAGTCTGCCATGGTTGAGTGGGGAGCCCCAGGCAAGGGCCCCAGCCTGGTAAAGTGCCTTGCCAAAATCCGAATGAAGGGAAGTCATAGTTACCCTAGGAAGGATGTGACAGCTCCTAACCCCCAAACCACGACAGAGACTTGTGGGGAGGCCAGATCTCTGTCAAGCTAGGAGTCAAGAAACTTGGGTTCAGGCCTCAACTCTGCTCCTTGCTTGCTCTATTACCTGTGAGTACACTACTCCATGACTCAGTTTCTCCTTCTGTGAAGCAAGGAAGAAGGAGAGGATCCATGGTTCCCAGCCTGGGGCCACAAGCCCCTATGCTCATCAGGCACTGTTATTACACGAAATAAGCAATGTGCTTGCCTCATCTCTGGTAAGCTATTTTTCAAACGCGAATATTATGGTGATTAATAAAATACACATCTATTTCAAAGCAAAAATGAAACCACTGCAGCTTTTTGTCATTGTGTATTTTCTCAAACAAAAGATACCAAAAGAACAGCCACTGCTCGTGACTTCGGTTTAGAGAGGCTGGAGTCTCTGTGTAGGGCATTGCTAAGGGGACAGTCACTAAGGGAACGGTCGCCAAGGGCCCTTCCAGGTCAACTGCCCCGAGGTTGTCTGGCATCACTTTGGCTAACGCTTGCCCTCGTGTTTCTCAGGCCTGGGTCCCTGTGAAGACAAGCCTCTTGTCTGGACTCCAGGGACCAAGCCCCCAGTGTGGAGGCTGTGTCCTGGTTCTGCAGCCCAGTCTATAGGCCCCAAGTGTGGTCATGGCGGCACCTTGGGCCTCAGTTTCCACTCCAGTCCTGATAGTGACCAGCAGTAAGGATGGAGCCTGGGCATTTCCCTCCCCAATCTCTCACCATCAGCTTCAGGTCACGACATGCCCACCCCATAACCACCATCGCTGAAGACAACTGCCCACCTGGAAACTGCTACCAACAGGCCTCCCACCCACCCCTAGCTGAGCCAAGCAACTTCCCCTGCCTCATGCTGCCACAAGCCTGAAGGATTGACCAGCAGGTCTCACATCCAAGTGCAAGGTCAAACCTTTCTTTTACCTACCCTGGTGGCCCATCTGCCACCCTCCTCCACCTGGACACACCCTCGGCTCTAGGGCAGGGGTCTAGACCACAGACAGAAACCAGAATCAACGCTTCTCATTCCCTGCGCGGTTCCGTCCCCGCCCAGGTCTCACATGGGTTCTTAGTGCTGAGTCAGAGCTTTATAGAGCATCAGAATAAAGCAGGGGCCTCCTCTGAGGGCCGCCTCCCAAAGGCCCCACATGGGACGCCCTGTTCTGGCGGGGCTTACAGAAACACCACCCCCAACAGGAAGACTCCGGGCTAAGGGGCACGCACCTACCCAGACTTTGAGGCAGAGATCCCCAATCCCCAACCATGCCCCTAAACCAGAGGCTGGAACCTTGCCAACTTCATATTTTAAAAAACAACAAAGCCAAGGGCAGAAGACAGACCAGCTGCCCCCACACCCAACCGTCTTCTCCTCCCTGAAGCCTCCACTTGCTACTTTTAATCAATTCTCCCTCCATCAGACTGGAAGCAGCCCAAGAACCGGCCTTCTCTTGAGGACACCATCCCCCTCCTCGGCTTCTAACTTTGCCGGTCACTGGACAAAAGATAATCACCCCCACCCTCCGCGAGGCCTCACTTGCCGCCCACCCCGGCCCCCACGCTGCCCCAAGCCCTGGTGGCTCCGGACCCCACTCCCCCGCCCCGGGCGAACTGCAGAGGGCTTTGCCCCCCGACTCCAGAAGCCTCTCCCCAGGGCCTGAGGACGCACTCATCGAGGCCCAGGCTGGGAGGCCCCGCGTTCGCGGGGACGCCCTCTTCTCGCAGCATCCCCGCAGCAAGGGGCTAGGCAAAAAGCCTGCGGGGTGGGGCTGAGACCCTGGGAGGGCCGCCCATCCAACCTCCGACGCGCACTCACCAAGCAGCGCCACCGAGCCCGCGCGTCTGCGCCAGGGCCGCGGGAAACCCACGCGCGCCGTTCAATCCGGGCTCCGAGTGACGAAAAGCCGCGCTCGGCTCCAGCCGGCCCTGGACCGACGCACCGACCGTGGACGCACGGACCGTCTGGCTTCCCAACTAAGTTTGAAAGTTCCCTCCCGGGCGAGAAAACAGACGCAGACGGCGCGCTGCACCTAACCGTCCCGGGCTGGGCTCGGCGCGGGGAGCCGGGGCGGACGCCCCCTGTCCGGGTTCCAGGCACTCGCGCTCCCAGCGCGCCCGGCGCGGCGCGGCGGGAACCCGGCTGGCGGTGGGGGCGGCGATCTCGGAAAAAGCGGGGGTGTCCCTCACTGCAGCCCCAGCCTGGAGGGACGCCCGCTCACCGTTCCCGGGAGGAGACAGGCCTCGATTGGCGTCACCAACTCGGGATCCGAGGCCCCGCCGGGCAGTGACGGCCAATTAGTAAACGTCCCCATTAGTGCGCGGCTGCGCCGAGAAGTTAAAACCCCGACGCGCTAGTGTAGATGACCGAGGGGGGGAGGGCAGTGCGGAGGCTGTGGCTGCCCCTGGGTGTGACTGTGTGACCGTCAGGGCGATTAGTGCGTCTGAGGTTCACCGTCCATGGGGTGGCTGTGTGCGACACTGTGCGCCTGTGTGAGTCACTGTGAGTGCGAGGCTGTGACTGTCGGAACGACTTCTTTGTGTGACTGTCCCCAGTTGTGACTGGGTCTGATAGCGGATGGGGGCATGTAACGGGGTGTGTGGCATCGTGGTGTGTAAATGGGTGACTTGTATGTGGCGGTGTGACAGTGCGTGGGCGAGTGACTGCATGTCATTGTGCATAAATGACTGTCAGGGTGACTTGTGTGGGACGGTCAGACAGTGCAAGTAGGCGTATGGCTGTCTGTGTGTGACGGTGGGTCACTGTGTGTCAGCTTGTGAATGAATGTGAGGCTCTCAGGGGGACGTGGTGAGTGTGTGTCACTGTGTCATCGGGTGAGTGACTGTCGGAGTGACTTCTGCCTGTGATCCGAACAACTCAGGGCGTGAGCGTCACCGCGAGGGTATCGGTGTTAGTGGCATGTGCCCGTCGGCGGGGCTGATGTGTGCGTGTCCCCGCGCACTGGCACCGCCGGCATCTCGCCCCGCGTGTCCCCGAGAGTGCCCGCGTCCCGAGCCGCCGGGTGACTCCTGCCCCGCGCTCCAGCTCGGGACGCTCGGGCGCCGGCGCGGGGTCCGAAGGCGCGGGCAGGCCCCGCCCGCCTGGGCCCCCACCCGGCCCCCGCCTACCTTGCCGCAGTGGTAATAGTCCAGGTGCGCCAGGCCGGCCGGCTCGGCCCCGGGCCGCGCGCCCACCGCGGGCGCCGAGGGGTACAGGCGGACGTCCATGGCGGGCGCGGCGGCGGCGGCGGCGGCTCCCGCGGGCAGTGCCTGGGCGGGCGGCGGGTGGGAGCCAGTGTGCGAGCGGGTGTGCGAGCGCGGGGGGCGGGCCGGGGCGGCGCCCGGCGGAGCGCCCCGCCCCCGCCCCCGCCCCCGCCCCGCCCGCGCGCGCTATTGTTCCGGCCTCGGGCGCCGCCGAGGGCCGGGGGCCCGGGCCCAGCGGGGAGGTCCCTCCTTCGGGCCAGGCCGCCGCCGGGTGCCCCGCCTGGCCCCCCCCGCCCCCGGGGGTCCGGGAGTGTTGCACGCCTGTCCAGACGGCCCTTCCGCGTCCCGCCTTTCGCCGCCAAGGGTGAGAGGAGGGAGAAGCCCGTGCGACACCCCTCCTCAGAAGTGGGACACTCCCCACCCCAAATATCTAGAGCATCGCTGAGCCCCACGCGGCGTGTGGGGCCGGGGGAGGAAGGTTGTGACGTGGGCGCTGCCTGACCCGGGCTGCGGCCCAGCGCCTGAGGCTGATCTGAGGATGCCCTCCCTCCTGTCCCACTGGTCTGAGTCACTTCCAGAGGGACCCCGGGGGACTGCGCGGCTTAAACCCTCACTTTACATATGAGGAAACTGAGGCAGGGACTTGTGGCGTCAGGAATGGAGCTCCAGGTGAGTGGGCTCCGCTGTTCCCAGAGGATGCAGGACTGAAACCACCGCTAGAAGGCAGAAGGACCCCGCCCCCTTTAATGATAGGGAGAGGGTGGGCCTTAAAAACGGCCTAGAAACTGAGTTGTGAGGAGGAGTCCAGAATCTGCCCCGCCTCACGTTGTCCTGGAGTGAGAGAAGGACTGAAATGGGATGGCTCCCATGGTGGGGCGAGAGGTGACTGAAACAGGCTCCCTCTCCCACAGAAAAAGCCCTCTAACTCCTCACATCACCTGCTGGCAGCTGGCCTGTTGCTCCTCCCCTTTTCATCCAAGAATTGTCTACACTGGCAGTCTCTACTCCCTCAGCTCCCACTGACTGCTCCACCACTGCCCTCTGGTACCTGGCTCTTATACACCCAAGATGCTGGGCTGGCAGGGGCCAGGAGGCAACAGTTGCTCAGAATGGGATTCCTGGGTGACAGCAGGACATGGGGTGCTGTTTAGAGAGGAGGGAGTGAGCCTCTTGCCCAGTCAGGAACTAGCTTGGTACTTAGCTGCCAACTTGTACTTGGGCTTTGCCCGTGCTGGCCTAGAGCTAGGACCACTATTCGTGACCATAAAGATCCACTAATACAAGATAGGTGTGGGAAACAGGCTTTCACTAAAGGTTTGGAAACAACAGAGGGAAATTACAGCTCAGAAAGGAAAGAACTTCTAACTACATTTCAGCAGTCACTGTTTCTAGAAATACATTGCTATATCTCATCAGAAGGAATTTCCCACTGGCCCCTCTCCTTTTTTTCCATCTGGACATCCAACTGATCCAGCACTATTTATTGAAAAGATCACCTTTCCCCCCACTTCTCTGCAGTGTTAACTTTGTCACAAATCAAGTAGTCCATATGTGCATGGGACTGTTTCTGAATTCTCTAGTCTGTTTCATTAGCCTATTTTTCTCTCCTTGTGCCATTATCACACTATTTGGATTACTATAGCTTTTGTGTGTGTGTGTGTGAGGAAGATCAGCCCTGAGCTAACATCCGTGCTAATCCTCCTCTTTTTGCTGAGGAAGACCGGCTCTGAGCTAACATCTATTGCCGATCCTCCTCCTTTTTTTTTCCCCAAAGCCCCAGTAGATAGGTGTATGTCATAGTTGCACATCATTCTAGTTGCCGTATGTGGGAGGTGGCGTCAGCATGGCCAGAGAAGTGGTGCGTCAGTGCCCGCCGGGGTCCAAACCCGGGCCGCGAGTAGCGGAGTGCGCGCACTTAACCGCTAAGCCATGGGGCCAGCCCTACTATAGCTTTTTAATAAGTCTTAATGTCCCATAGAAAAGTCTACCAACTTTTTTCTTCAAGACTGCCTTGGATTCTTGACCTTTGCACTTCCATAGAAAATTTTAAATCAGCTTGTCTGTTTACACACACACACATATGCACACACAATTCTGCTGGGATTTTGACTGCTGTCACATTGAATCTTTAGATCAGTTTGAGTAAAACTGACATTTTCAATACTAAGTCTTGCTATCCATAAACATGCTATGTCCCTTCATTTATTTAGGGTTTTTCTTTAAGTTCTCTCAGCAATGTTTTGTAGTTTTCTATATAGAGACTTTGCAAAGCTGGTCTTAGTGAATGGTTTTTTTGTTTTTGTTTTTTTTGGGGGGGGGGCAGATTGGTCCTGAGCTAACATCTGTTGCCAATCTTCCTCTTTTTCTTTTTTCTCCCCAAAGCCCCAGTACATAGTTGTATATCTCAGTTGTAAGTCTCTCTGGTTCTTCTCTGTGGGACGCCACCTCAGCAAGGCCTGATGAGCAGTGAGCAGGTCCGCACCAGGATCCAAACCTGTGAACCCCAGGCTGCCAAAGCAGAACGTGCAAACCCATCCACTACGCCACCAGGCCAGCCCCAAAAGCTGGTCTTAGTGAATGATTTTTAACAAACAATGTAGCAGAGGTGATGCTGCATGACTTCTGAATCTAGGTCATGAAAGTTGATACATCTTCTGCCTGGCTCCTGTATTGGGACATTTGTCTTCGGAACCCTAATCTACAATGTAAGAAGTCTGAGGCTACCATGCTTTGAAGAAGTTTAAAGTAACCCACACAGAGAATACATATGTAGAGACTCTGAGACTAAGAAAAGAGAGGAAGATGACTAGCCAGTCCCCAGTTGGACTACCCCCTTTATGTTCCAGCTCCATCCAGTCTGACTGCAACTACGTGAAAAACCCTGAAATATCCGGCTGAGCCCTTCCTGAGTCCAAAATGCACAGAAACCATGAGAGATAATAAATGATTATTGTTATTTTAATTGAAGCCATGGCTTTAATTAAGCCATGAAGTTGTGGGGTGATTTGTTACTCAACAATATAGACCTAGAACATATATAGAAGTAGATTTTTGTATAATGTCCTTGTATCCAGCAACATTCCCAAACTCAGTCTAACAATTTGTAACAATCTAAACATCTAACAATCTGTAGATTCTTTGGCTTTTTAAAAAATATACCATATTCTATCTCATCTGTAAAAATGAGATTTTTAATTTTTCCTTTTCAATCCTTATACATTTTATTTCTTTTTCTTGCCTTGTTGCACTGGCTAGTATTGCCAGTACCATGTTGGAAGAAGTAAAAATAGCAGGCATCCTTGTCTCATTCCTGATCTCAGAAGGAAACCTATCAATATTCTACCATTAATTGTAGCTTGATGTCGTTTTTTTGTTTGTTTGTTTAATTTCATTTTGTTTTGGTTTTTGTAGATACCTCTGTTGTGGGTTGGGGAGGTTAATCTTCTCAGCAATCCTCTGGATCAGGAAATAAGACTGCTGTTGCCATTTTATAGATGAGAAGAAGAAGGCCCAGGAAGGAATGCTCAACATCACAGTGTTAACAGCAGGACTAATTGGCGGTACCTAAGCCTGGAAATCCCATCTGGAGCACTTCCCACTTCCCAGCACAGTCTTGGTCTCGCTAACCAAGGGTTAGCTTCCCTGGGGTCTGCCAGCAGCTGCAAACACCAACCCTGTTGGTCACGTACATCCACTCCCTTTCCTGAGGAAAGGGTCAGCACCAAGGAGGTCTCTGGGAAGGCCAGCAGTGAAGACTGGCAGTGAAGCCATGCAGACCCCAAGCTTGGGCTTGCCCTTTCATGTTGGCAGTTGATCAGATAGGAAGTTGATGACTCAGTTCCCCCAAAGAAACACCTCAGCCTCATTTGTTGTCCTTGGGATGGGAGTAGGGGCTTGAGCCCTCCTCTCTTCCTCTGGACCCCATGTGGAATCTGTGAGAGGTGAGTCTCAAGTCTTAGCCAGTGACCAGCCGGCTCAGGCCAATTTGATCATGCCCTGCCTGCAGCAACCCAGTTTAGAGACCAGAATATCTGCTTGTGCATCTTTTGGTTCTCAGCTTCTGATATCATAAATAGCCGAGATATCAGAATATAGATGTGTCTTAATATGTTTTATTATTATCTTGGTATGGTAAGGCAAACAGATCAGGAGACAATTGCCATTGAAAAGATAGTTTGTTACTCACAGTTTCCAAGAGGAGGGGGCATGCCACACCAGGGGGGGGCCACACTGGGAAGCACCAAGGTCGGTCAGGAGGCAGAGGGAGAGGGAAGAATTGTGGGCAAGAACATTTATTGTGGTTTCCGCAGGAAGGAACAGGCAAGGCAGGGTAAGCAGATTTAGGATTGGCTAGTCTGAATAATTTCAGCAGGCTCTGGGACATAGGGACTGTCCCTGGTTGTCTGGTACCCAGCCCTGGGTGATTAGAGTAGATGGATAGTGGCCTGGAGTGTGAGAACCTGATAAAGGAGGTGGTTAGGGGTGTGGGCTCTGGATTGTTCGTTTACGTTTGAAAAGCACATGCACAGGTGATTTCTTGACTATCTCTAGGAAATGGCTAACCCTGGAAGGGGCAGTCCTTTCAGGGTCTGCAAGGCCCCAGATGTCAAAGCATCTAATATAGAAAAGACATGATTAATACAAGATGTGTCCACTTACCCATGGGATCCCAGAGGGAAATGAGTCCTACTCCAACTGTGGCCCCCTTACCTGGGGAATGTCTCGGCTTTAAATCAAAATGATCAACCCCTAAAACACAGCTGTGGCCAAATACCCAACTGTGGGAGTCCTTCGGTCTGATCATGAATATTCTGCCTCTTTCTCCTTATGGGCACATGGTGGATCATACTTCTCCTCCCACTTGAATTTAGGTATGACCGTATGACTTGCTTCAGCCATGGGAACATGAGCCAAAGTGATGTGTGTCACTTCCAGGTGGGAGCTTTAAGGGTGTGGACATACTTAACCCTATTCTCTTTTCCTTCTTCCATGAAAACCCTTACAAATTCCAACTCATTCTTTAAGACCCAGTTCAGGTAACACCTCTTTGGGGAAGACTTCTCTAAGACTCTAAGTCAGTGCTCCAACTTGCTGCTCCAATAACCGTCTGCACACAGGACTATTAGTGTCGATTTCACCCAACTGTAATAACACATTCGCCCTATGAGTATCTCCAGGACAGAAACAATGACTCACTCATCATGGTGCCTCCAGTGACTAGCACAGGGGCTAATGCAGCATGGATGCTTCATGCCCTCCTCCAGGGGAGGCAGAGCTTTCAAGGACCTTCCTATCCACGCACACACACCCTCAGGAAGAAGTAGCCTCTGAATTGTTCAGATTCCAGGGCACAGAGGGGCCTCGTTTGCCAGTGGGAGGAGTCACAATTTAGAGCATGTGGGTGAGGCCCAGCCGTTTCTGTCTCTTCCTTCCCAGTAGCCAACAACAGGTTTAGATTTGGTGGGATATGTTAAGCCAGATTGGAGTGTGGAAAATGGAGGTCCCCAGGGAAAAGCTCACCTCTCTTAGATGGGGTCCTCCAAAAGGAGATCCTAAGGCAAGGATCCTAGTGCCAATAGTTTATTGGAAAGTGATCCCAGGACTCACAGGTAGGAGGTGGGACGTGAGAGGAGGAAAGGAAGAGAGTCATTAAAGGGCAAATTACCACTGTGGGCAACTGGACCTTAACTCCATTGGGGAATTCTGGAAAATGGTGCTGAACACTGCCTCAGAGTTACCTCACTTGAGTGGCAAGGAGTTGGGGTCTTTACTTACCGACTCCTCACAGCCTTAGTTGAAGGCTGCTCCCAGAGGGCATTAATTCCCAGGCAGTTCAGCCTGGCAGGTAGAGCAGGGCTCTGGCAACCAGAGAAAGCCATTACACAAAGACATGCAGGTACCAGCAGCCACAAGTTGGGGCTTCGTGCGCTAGAATGGTGAGGTTTGTAGGGACATGGATGGAGCACTGGTATTGTCTGCGACAGGGCTCAGGTCCATCTAATAACAGAGCAGAACCCTGCTTTCTTTAGACACTCTTGCGCTGTGTGTGTATGCACGCGCGCATCTCCTTTGGGAACTTGGTTGAGGTGGGTGGCTATTGTCTGAGGCAGCAGTTGGGCATTCCTGGGGCCCTGGACAATGTACACCCCACCAACAGCACTCCAGCCTGTCCATGACTTCTGACAACTGGCGGAGTCAGCCCACAACTTTCACTCAAAATGTCTGCTGGACAAAAGATCAAATGGACCAAGGCACACGTGGCAGAGACATTGGCACAAGATGATTTGCTCAAGCCTTGGCACATAAAAAGACCATGAGACCTCAAAAGCTCTGAGTTCAAGTCTTGACCTCTGCTCAACTCCTTATTTGACCTTAGTCAAGTCACTGCACCTCTTTGAGCCTCAGTTTCCACTTCTGCAAAATGGGATGGTAATGCCTACTCCACTGGTTTGTGAGAAGCAATGAAGAAATAGATAGCAGAGTGCTTCTAAAACTCTGAGGCGCTATTAAATTGTGAGTCGTTGTTATTAAAAGATGTTTTCTCATCGACAGCTCTAAAGGAGGGGACTTCTCCCTCGTGTTCTACCCAGGAATCCCTCTCCAGCTTTCCAGAGGGGGCAGTGCCAAGGTCCATCTGGGAGACTTCACACTCCTTGGAGTTTCATGGGGAGAGAAAGTGGGGTGGGAAGGAATGGAGGAGGGTAGAGAGTCCTTGGGAGAGGACTGAAGTTCATGGAGCACGTGCACCTTACTTTGGGATCCTCTCACCAGCCTTCAAGGTGGGTGTTATTATCAAAGCACTTTTTGCAAATGAGGAAACTGAGGCTTAGTGAAATGTCCCTGAACCTCACACAGCCAGGACTTCGAGGAGCTGGGATTTATGCTTGAAATCTATGCTCCTTCTACAACAACGCACTACACTTGAGTTTAAATTACATCATGCAGATTGTCTTACAATACAAAGAGTTTGTCATGGGTGAGCTATCTGGAACATATTCCCTGAGAACTGTCAAGGTCTCCTTACCTTTGTCTGCCATGTGCATACCTGCAGATTAGTGTGTGCTGGTTTATAATGAGAGAAATCAGAAAAGTTAAATGTGAATGAACCCCCCTCCAAGAAGAAGTAAGAAAAGAAATCACCATGTGCAGCCATCTAGGGGAAATAAAAAGATGCTGTAATAACAGCTAGGAATTACTGAGTGCTAGATTACTGTGCTAAGTACTGAACATCTACTACCTCTATTAATTTTGACAACAATCTCATGAGGTAGATACTACTCTCATCTCTATTTTACAAATGAGGAAAACTGAAGCACAGAGAGGCCAAGTAACTTATCTGCAGTTAGTACACAGCATAGCCAGGATTTGCAACTAGCCAGTTTAGCTCCAAAGCCCACACTCATAAGCACTAAACATCACCACGTCTCTCTGATCTTACATATATAAATTTCAGCTTAAGCAAAAAAGAAAACCCTGCTAATGTTTTGATTGGAATTACATTTAATCATTAAATTAACTTGGAGAGAATTGAATTTTTTTTGATAAAATTCTTTCAATCCATTGAGATTTGATATATATATCAATATCCAGGAATACTATTAAAGTTTTGAATGTTTCTCTTGCATCCAGGAAACTTACAAAACTTTCTTGTTTGTTCTAACAGTTTTTCCAATTCTCTTGGATTTTCTGTGTAGATGATCATGTTATCTAGAGAGAGAGAGAGAGAGAGATTCCACTCTTCATTTCCAATCATCTTACTACTTCTTTCTTTATCTTTTTTTATTGCATTGTCCAACACCTCTAGAATCAATGTTGAATAGAAGTGTTGATATCAGGCATTCTTGCCTTGTCCCTTACTTCAATAAATACACTGCTTACATTTCACCATTAAGCCATTAAGTAAGATACTTACTATAAACTTTTGGTACTACTCTTTATCAATTAATAAAGTTTCTTTTTATTCCTAGTCTGCTAAGAGATTATTTTTAGGGGCATGAATTAGTTATAGTTTAAAATGCTTTCTTAGCATATATTAAAACAATCATCTGGATTTTATCTTCTAAACTATTAATATTATATATTATATTAATAGATACTTTTCATGTTGAACCATCCTTGAATTCCTAGGATAACTGTCGGAACTTCTATTTGGTCATAATTTGTTTTTTAAAACACTGCTAAATTCCATTTGCATTATTTCATTTAGAATTTTTTGCATCTATGTCAGTAATTGAAATTAGTCTTAAAGTTTTTTGTACTGTTGTTGCCAAGCTTTGTGTGTCAAGGTTATACTGATTTTGCCTAATGAGTTGAAGAAGAATTTTGATAACTGATTCAACTTCTTAAATTAAAATTGAATCATTATGTCTTACATTTTTCTTCAGCAAATTTTGGTAAATTACACTTTTCTAGAAAGTTGTTCATTTCCTCTAGCTTTTCAAATATATTGATATAAAGGTGTTTTTAGTATTATCTTATGGTTTTAAGAACTCTATTGTATCTATTATCTATGCTTTTTCTCTTATTTTCTTAATCAATCATACTCAAGTTTTGTCTATGTCATAAGATGATTTTTGTCTATATTCTGTATTTTCTATATTCTCCTCTACTTTTCAAATTTTCTACAGTAACAGGGTAAAAAATTAACATTTTAAAAACAAAGATATCGGGCCGGCCCCGTGGCTTAGCAGTTAAGTGCGCGCGCTCCACTACTGGCGGCCCGGGTTCGGATCCCGGGCGTGCACCGACGCACCGCTTCTCCAGCCATGCTGAAGCCGCATCCCACATACAGCAACTAGAAGGATGTGCAACTGTGACGTACAACTATCTACGGGGGCTTTGGGGAAGGAAACAAAAGGAGGAGGATTGGCAATAGATGTTAGCTCAGAGCAAGTCTTCCTCAGCAAAAAGAGGAGGATTAGCACGGATGTTAGCTCAGGGCTGATCTCCCTCACAAAAAAATAATAAAAAAAAATAATAAATAAAAACAAAGATAATATCTTTAAAGTACCTGGCACTTAGAAAGTGTTTGGCAAATACTGGTTAAATTAACATATGAAAAATATTTTTGATCACATGCCAGACAGAGACTAGAGATTCAACTATGATCAAGACATGATTTGCGCTCTCAAGGAGCTCACAGCTGAACTGGGGAGACAGACAAGTGAATAATCAATTAAGTACAGTGTGGTAAACGTAATAGAGGTGAGTACAAAGTGGAATGGGAACACAAAGGAGGGCTTCCTGAAGGAGGCGATGCTGAGCTGGGCACTGTAGGATGAGTAGGAGTTAGGCAGGTGAAGAAGATGGGTGTCTCTTGGCCTTACCCTTGGGCCCATCTTCAGTTGACTCAGCTCTGAGCAGGAGTGGACTGCCTGGACTCAGGAATCTCTGAACTTAAACCTCCTTCATTTCTGTTAGAGAATGTCTGCTACTGTTTCCTCCTTCTAAGGATAATGATATTCCACTTTGGCCCTAGACACCCCTCTGGCCCGTATTCTCCATCACTTGTAGTAGCCTCAGTGATGTACAGGCTTGGGCAAAGGAGAACAAAAATAAAGTTGCTTTTACGTCTCACCTTGAAGAAGATATTTGACAAAGCCCTTTATAGTGACGTTCTCTCCACAGCTGCTCGTGACTTTGTAAACAGGCCCAGCCTGAGAGGAAACATCAGAACTAGCACATTAAAATAAAAGATGTACAACATTCTGATCACTCCCCTCTGAGTCTCTTTCTTGGAACCTCAGGAAATCATTTAGCAGAAGCCTAAATTTCCTGGTCCAATGATGCTCAAAGAAGTGGGGCTTCTAGCGGCTTGAACTGGACAGAGAGAGCAGTTTCGTTAATGGCCATGAGAAAGAAGGGTGGCATAGTCCTGGAATGCTGACGGCAACCACTCAGCTGTGGACTCTCTCAAGAAAACTATTTATTGAGCATAAATAAATTAGGTGAGAATTCACCTCATTCTCCCAACCACCTGTGAAGTTGTTGTTGTCGCCATCCCCAGCTTAGAGGTCAGGAAAGTGAAGCTCAGAGAGTTAGGTGACTTGCCCTAGAAAACTCTGGATCTGAAATTCAAAGCCAGACAACCTGGCCCCAGAGCCCTTACCCACCAACTCATATGGGATTACATCCCCAGTGCCTGGGACAGAGCAGACCCTGGGTGACTAAAGGATGGAGTGAGTGAAAAGAAGAATGAATTACCATGAAGCCTAAGAAGTAACCTGGTAAAACCATTTAACTATAATGGTAGGTGAAAAACAAATGACAAAATGGTGTGTGTGTGTGTGTGTGTGTGTGTGTGTGTGTGTGTGTGTGTGATTGACTGGGAAGGAGCATGAGGGAACTTTCTGGAGTGATGCTAATGTTCTATATCTTGATAAAGGTTCAGGTTACACAGGTGGATGCAGTTGCCAAAACTCAGAGAACGTGCATTTAAGATTTGTACATTTCATTGCATGTACATTTCAAATCAAGAGAAAAAATGTAAAGAAATATTGGACTCTAATTAATGATGTGCACGCTGATATATCTTAAGGGGAGTTAAAGGATGTCTGCATTTGAAATGTGTCAACAGAAATAAGATGGATTGATGGATGGATATAGAAATGGCTAGATGGATAAATATGTGATAAAGCTAGGAGAGTATAATATTAATGGCTAAACCAGGTAGTGGATATATAGGTGTTTGCTGTAATATTCTTTCAACATTGTTTATTAAACTGTCATAATAAATTGTTGAAGGAAAATATCTTGTATGTTATGGTGGCAATTGTGTAAAGATATTTGTGCCTGACACGTTTGCCTGCATCCTGCTATTGATGATGCTTTCCCCTTGAAAAGAATGCAGAGAGAGCCCTTGCTCCCTCTCTTCCTTCCTTCCCTCCCTTCCTCCCTCATTTCATTCAGCAAATAGCAACGAAGTGCCAACACTGGGTTGGCAGCAAATCTCTTCTCAGTTTCCCTATCTCTACCAAGCCCTACTCACCCCCTTCCTCATGCAGCATCAGTTACTCCCTCTCATGCGTGACTGTAGACCTCAACTGAAGGCTGCATACAGTCAGATGGAGATCACACACACACATGGAAACATCACTATACCATCAGCCTTGGAGAGTAAGAATCTGATTTATCTTCGCATTCTCCACCCCAGCTCTTAGCCTGGATGCAGTGGATCATCCAGGATCGTTTAAGGAATGTGGAGATGGAAACGTGGTAAAAGTGTCCTGTGTCCAGTAGGTGGAATTCCAGATGATTTTTTTCAACCTTTCTTTAATGGTGTCTGATTGCCTTTAGGATAAGAAGAACCCACAGCTCACCCAGGGGCCCCAACGATGCCCTCAACAAGGCTTTTCATCCAAGTTTTTCATCAAGAGAGGAGGAACCAGCATGCTGACTTGCAATGATGTTTGTTTGCTTGGCTATGTGTTTATTGTTGGCGTATTTATTTTTTATTTTGTTGGCTGTATGGTTCCTTTAAAATATCCCAAGAAGGAAACCACTGTACATAAAGAAATTTGAAATTTTGAATGCCCGCTTCCCATCTGAAATGTCACTTGCACGTTAAGTCTGTGTCCCTGAGTTGCTGTGGCAACCCCGGCAGCACTCTTTGCCCGGGGTGACAAAGGGGCCCTTTGTTAGCTGGGAGGCCAGGTCTGGGTGCAGGGACATCCTATTCAGCCCATGGTAACAAAGGAGCACACGTCCCCCTCTCTGAGCAGGGCAGCCGCCGGCCCGATTATGCCTGCACTGTTGACAACCTTCCGTGGGGAGACCGGGAAAAGAAATCCCCTATTATTGGCATCTTTGAGCCAAAGTTGTTTTTTTCTTTTTCTCTCTCTGTGCTGCTTGCTGTACAAAAACCCCTGCAAAGGGCCCCACTCATGCTCTTGCAAAGAAAAACACCGACTGTGAGGCCTCCCTAGAAGAGGGATGAGGCTCCCAATCTTAATTGAATCTCCTAAACTTGGTTATTAAAATGGCAACTCCAGCAGCAGTGGGTGAACAGACAGGTTCTTCAAATTTTACCAAGCAGCCTGGCCCCGGTGGAGAAAAGCGTCCTGGCTGCCCCTGGCTTTGGAGCGGCCTCTGTACCCAAGAACAAGGGGCTTGCACTAAGAGCAGGCCCCCATGCACTCAGATCAGATCTGGGGCTCAAATTTCATTCAGCCTTGCACTCCCCTCCTTCTCAAAGTTCAAGTCCAGTCGGGGAGTCAATGCCTTGCCCAAGTTGGCTGAGCTGGTCACCTGAGAGCAAGGCCAGGACCCCAGCACCCTGACTTCTGGACCTAGGCTCTTCAAGGTCACAGGTGGGTGGAGAACAGCTCCAGGCCCAGGCTGCAGCCATGGCCCTCTTTCTGCTCCCAGAGCCCTGGGGCTCCACACCCCACCACCTGCAGTCTTTTCCTCCATCACTGCTCCCGCCAGAATCAGCTTCACGTTTCTCTTTCTGATCCAGCGATGTACGTGGAGGCTAAGACCAGACTCCAGCACAGCCAGCTGCAGTGTCTGTCTTATTCACTGTGCACCAGGGACCAGCACGATGCCCGGCACACAGTATGTGCTCAGAGGGTGTTGTTGAGCCAGTGCATCATGAGTGAATGAATCTGTCCGTATGGACTCATTTCATCCTATCAACCACTCTTTGGGGTTGAAACCATTTCCTCATTTAATTCCATTCCCTGCTGTCCTCTGTTGCCAGGTCCAGGGTTGGGGCAGGCTACCAAGATGGCAGATATGGTCCCTGCCTGAGAGGGGCTTCGTTCAAACAGCTGTGTAGGCAGACACGGCAGTGGAGGGCAGTGCGTGCCCAATGGGGTTATCCAGCGGCTGCAGGAGCTGAAGGTGGAGGCTGCAGGAGGCAAGAAGGGAGGATACAAGAAGTACAGGTAGGCTTCCAGAATGAGGATACTCCCAAACAAAGTCTCAGGAATGACCAGGAGCTGGCTGAGCAAAGAAGAATGCTTTGGTCAGAATAAACAACAAAAGCAAAGGCAGAGTGGTATGAAGTAGCCTGTTATGTACAGGGCACCCTGTGAAGCTGGCTATTGGTAAAGAATACAGAGCATGACAGAGAGGGCGTGGATACAGCTGGAGAGGCAAAGCCAGAGGGAGGACCCCATGAGACAGGCTTAGGAGCTCAAAGCCAAAGTGACCATGTGCAGCTGTATAGGTTGTGTACCGTGTAAAGGGGATGAGTAGAATTGAAATCCAGCCTGCCTTCTGCTGGCCAATCCCTGTGTCCATGGCTGAATCCTTCCACTTAAAGAGGCAGCAAGGTCAGCTTGCAAAGTCATCATCAGTAACTCAGATGTCTGTTCCCTGGGTTGGGCAGCAGTGTTCTCAGTCCAAACTTCAGGCAGCATGTGTTGAAGGGAGGAGTGCCAAGTCCAAAAGGAGGCCAGACAAGAATCAGGATAAATGAGCAGACCCTGGAGAGCCATTAGGGGCTGCTTGGATTGCCACAGATGTCTGAACATGCAACCTCCAGTCTACCCAAATTCTCCAGGCTTCTGCACCAAGAGGTG